>NC_135793.1:21387381-22012381 GCF_051106095.1 Pogona vitticeps | reverse complement strand
CATGCCTTCAAAATGTCAAAGAAGAATACAGGGCCACTGTTATGCCAGCATGCTCTAGCCTCTTAACAGAGAAGATTGGTTGATTGTCCTCTCTCTGCCTGATTGAAAACCTGATGATTTCCTCAAGTACAGTCCCAAATCCTTCCTTCAGCCACTCGTATACACATTTCCTGCAGTCCCCAAAATTACGGATTCTTGCTGTACTGTGGACTTTTTATGAGATGGAGAGCCGCCAGTTATGGTTGTCTTGCCTGCGTCCCTGTCATGTGTCAGCAGAGGTTTCCTGCTGTGGGATTGTCATTTGAGGCCCTTTACTTTGACCTGTGATGCTTGAGTTTCCAGAAGGAACGTTTCCTTATTTCGGCTGAATGGGATGCAGAATATCTCTTCCCTCTGAACACCTCACACTCCACTGCTTTCAGAACCTCTCCTACTTATCTTTGAAACTTTAGATATATTACCTACAGAAGAACTGTTCAGCAATGAAACAGAAATTCAAGGAAGAAATGGGCAATAGGATCTCAGCTCAAGCATGCACTCAGTATGAGTCACAAGTTTCAACTGTCAGTGAGATGCAGATGATCACCCATAGCACAGCTTCAACTGCAATTCATCCAGTAGTGTGGTAGTTCTCTCATGCACTAACAATTCTGCATAGCAAGCAGCCGTGCTTAAGAGAGGGGTTCCTAGCTTACCAACGGGCATAGGTCTACAGTGATTTTCGCTGACAACTTATATGTGGCAGTCCAGTGAGTTACTTGGTCTTCAGCTGTCATTTGGCGGAGATCATTATGATGAAAACCTTCCAGGACTCAAGACCACCTCGAGCTGCCTCCATCCCTGTCTCAGTTGACATTGACATTTCAAAGAGAAAATCATATGGAAGGATGGACCCTGTACCTTAGATTTAGTGACAGAACACATGCTTGGTAAATAGAAAGTCCTGGCTTTATGGGGCTAAGAAGGACTAGAGAGTAAATTGTATATGGGGAAAAGGACTAACAACTAGAACTGCTGTCAATAAAAGAAGACTATGGATGGGAAGTGTGTGACCCTCCAGATGCTGGATTGCATTTTATATAATCCCCTACTAAGCTGGCTAGGACTGATGGGAATTGCAAATCATCAATATATGGATGGCAGTATGTTATTATTTTAAATTTTCCTTTAGAACATTCCTTCCCTAGTGGGGTGTCTCAGGATGTAGCTGGTGGACCATAAAGAACTTAATGGACACACGGGTTGATGTGGTATAAAGCAGCCCTTAAAAAAAGATCTCAAATGTCCTCACTGGCAGTACTGGAGAGAACAGTACTATATGTGAAGATATGTGAGAGGGTCTTCTCAGCTGTAGAACCTAAGCAGTGGAATGATTGCTCTTTGAATCCTCAGTTGACATTGACATTGATTCAGTGTCCACACAGAGTTATAGGATGGCTGTTCACCAGACTCTTGGGAGTTTAAAGCTGTTGGCTTCAGTAAGTTGTAATAGGGATGGTTTTAACATGTTCAAGTATTATTGATGAATAGCCCAGTGGTTAAGGTCATTGGCTCCACTGTGCCTTCTTGACAGGGGCTGGACTCAATTATCTATAGGGCCACTTTCAGCTCTGCAGTTCTAAGGTAATGATGATGATGATTGGTTTTAAATTCTTAAATTTTCTAATAGGTTTCAGATTAGCTAACCTTAAAAATATCCTTGCATATTTAAAACTCTTCAAATTACTTAGTTGTTCTTTCTGAGGCCTGACCAGAGATCTCATTACATGGGAGGGGTGTGGGAAACATATTACTTAATTTTTAAAAAGTATAAAATTCAAGGCTAGTTTCCTGTTGGGTACCCAACGTGGTGTAGTGGATCAAGTGACAGACTAGGATTCTGGAGACCAGCGTTCAAATCCCAGCTCAGCCATGGAATCTCAGTGAGGGTGTACAACTGGTGAGTCCATACCTTAAACAACTCACTTAATTTGAAAGTCCTATTAGTGTCAATATAAGTCGGTTCTGACTTGACAGCACATAACAACCATCACCACCACCACCACAGTATCCTGTTGCCCAAATGTGGAGATGAAGAGAAACTGTGTAAGCATCACCACAGATATAGCAGGGTCTACACAGAATGATCAATTATGTGATTAACTTGCAACCTGTATCAGAATGAGCATTTGTGATGAAATTTGCTTTGTGTTTAGTCAACAGGAAGGAAGGAAGGAAGGAAGGAAGGAAGGAAGGAAGGAAGGAAGGAAGGAAGGAAGGAAGGAAGGAAGGAAGGAAGGAAGGAAGGAAGGAAGGAAGGAAGGAAGGAAGGAAGGAAGGAAGGAAGGTCGGTCAATAATAGAAGCCTTAAGAGTATGGATGTTAAGCAGACGGCAATATTTAACATAGAGCATGACATTGGTGGTTTATGCTGACAACTGTTGCCAGCTCAGCAGCTTTGTGCTTGAGTGCCAACCATCATTCCTCAAACATCTTGTGACATTCTTTCATAAGGATACCACTTTTCCCTTGTCCATGCAGCAGTGCTTGGCACCAGAGGGTGGTAGGTATCCTGCCAGTCCATCACAGCATGAGCTGCTAAAGGTCTCAAACGCTTCTGAGAAATGTTGCTGATTGTTTTAGCTGCACTCAAAACTCCTTGAATGATGTGCTTTAGCAGGTGTCTCTATATTCAGTGAACTTTGCTCAAAAGACGAATTAACATCATTAATTACATTTATGTCCAACTCAGAGAAGCAGACCCAACAACTTTTGAAGACAGATTACACTTGATTGCTGACATTCTGTTGGCATAACTTTACATCACACGACAGCAGCATCCCATGATGGCAATATTTAATTTAATTACAAGCTTCCTATCCCTTTTCAGATTCTGAGGCTCCCTGGGGCTCAATTTCAACCTGGGAGCATCTTTGGGAGTCTCTGAATTAGGGTGGGGAACACTTAAATCACCAAAAGTCACTGTCTCAAGTCCCACCAATGTGATCAGGACCACTGCTGATCCAGCAGTGATTTGGGGCTATTAAAGCCCTTCCTTCTCCATTCTGAGGCTCCCCAAATCACACACACCCAGTTGGAAAAGAAGCTGAAAAAACCTCGGAACCTGAAGAAGAGATAATAAACTTGTGATTAAAGGAAATTAAATATTACTGTTGGAGAATGATGACATAAGCCTGGTTATGTGTTATAATTAACCTATGCCAACAGGCAAGAGGAGAAGGGGGACGACAGAGGACAAGATGGCTGGACAGTGCCATCGAAGTGACCAACATGAATCTGACCCAACTCTGGGAGGCAGTGGAAGACAGGAGGGCCTGGCGTGCTCTGGTCCATGGGGTCATGAAGAATCGGACATGACAAAACAACTAAACAACAACAACAACAACAATGCCAACAGGATTTCAGCCACACAGGAGAGGCCTTCTTCTCAGTCCTGCTGCATTCACAGATGTGTTTGGTGAGGCCCTGGGAGGACATGGGAGAGGGCCTTTTCTGTGGCTCCTTCTAGACTCTGGAACTCACTTCCACAGGAGGCCAGTCTGGTCCCATCTTTGCTGTCCTGCCACAAACAAGGAAGAGACCTTTCTCTTCAGGCAAACCTTCCCTGAGTGAATGGCTGCCAACTGAGGTTTTTAAAATGGATTGTTGTACCTTACCGCACTGAATATGTTTTGGTGTTGCTTATTTTTTTTTATTGTATTCATTTATCTTTTTAGCATTGTATACTCACTGTTCTTGGATGAAATACTGTCTTTTAATCAGAAGTGCCTTGAGTCATTTTTAAAGAGAAAGGTGGGTTGAAAATAGTTTAAATAGTCTTATGTTGACATTCTGACCCTGGTGTGGAGTAACTATGGCCTTCTATGAAGTTGCTCCACTTCCCCAGCGATTTTCGATAGTGGGGATTCAAAGGCTGTTCTCTAGAGTCCTAGTCAATCACTCTATCCACTACACCACACTGGGGATCTCTTGAACCTGTCTACCTCACCTTTAAAGACATCTAAATACATGGTCATTCCAATTCCTCATGGATGTCAAGTAGCAACGCTGGGTTGCATAAAGACGTCCTTGGTCTTATCCTTCCTCTGGTGAACTGCCATTCCATGCCATTAGGTGATCCAGAGTCTTACGTTTATAAGATTCCTTTCTGTAACAAGACATCCCCATGAGGAAAACAGAGCAGTCCACCTTTCCGCAGCTCATAGGGAGCTTCCCATCTGCATCTCATCTGCCATCCCCAATTTTTGGATCTGATGAAGGACTGATAGAACGAGGCTGATCACAGATGAATTATTTCTGAAGCTGAGCTGTGCAGTTTCAGGACTTGTTGGGAGGGAGGCCCCCCGAGAGGCTTCATTCTCTCCTCAGATAAGATCTCCAAAGCCTCTCTAAGGTTTACAAGTTTCTCTCCAGTTCTGCAGCATCTGTTATAATTTTTAAGTCGTCTCAGCAAAGTGCATGCAGCAGGGTTTTGCTCTGGTACAGGCAGCCACAACGTCCACATCATTATTTATTAATACGCCTCCTCTGTGCTGCAATGAAGTATAAGCTTTTACAATTTAGATCCTATTGATCACCAACAGACCAAAGCAACACTGAAGGAAGGGGGGGGAGGAATGGACAAACCCAAAATAATCCTGCTGGATCAGTCCAAAATGGCATCTGTTGACCTCCTGTTCAGTGTCACACTGTGTCTCATCAGATGCTTTAGTGAGAACAAAGCAAGATTCTGTGGGAAGCAGATCACACATGCACAGCAAACACACACACACACATACACACACACAAATGATCAAACATCCTGCCCAATTCTGCTAAATCATGGTGGCCAACTTTGATGGACCTTGATGGACCTCCTTTTACTGCCGTTACCCACCTTAGGCAGCACTCAGGTGTAATGGTGGGGAAAACAAAAGAATAGAAGATGTGTCTGTACAATCAAGGTCTTGATTTTTGGAAGGTGTCAAGGACTCTCCAAGTCACCAGAACTAAAAGTGACATACTTGGAGGTTTCCAGAAGTAGATACCATTTTTTTTCCGTTGAAAATAACAACATAGCACTGAAGAGCCGGGGGAAGGAGCTCCTGATTGATTTTGGGAAGAAGCCTTAGGTTGGCACTCATTTGCTTTGCCCACCTCTATTCTAAACTATAAAAGTCCACACAGCAAAGCAGAATCTGTCAACATTTTGCTGAACTTGTGCCCCTCCTGTGGAAGCCCTTTCTACCGAAGTTGTGCAAAAAAAAAAAATGATTCCCATTCTCTTCTGTTACCAAGACAGGATGTTTCCTCTTTCACAGGGTGTGGAGAATAATGTTGCAGTTCCTCACCCACACACGCAAAGATCTGGCCAGTGAGAGATTTGGATACTGCCTCACACTCCACGTGGGACTGCCTTTGAAGAGTGTTCAGAAACATCAGGTGGTGCAAAATTCTGCAGCTTGGCTCTTATGATAAGGAGCATATAAACTCTGTTACTACAACAGCTTCTCTTGCTGCCAGTCTGTTTCTGGGACGTATTCCAAGTGCTGGCTATGACCTATAATGCCCTGCATGGCTTTCGGTCCTGGCTATCCAAAGGATTGTATCATATGAGCCTATTAGGTTTTTAAAATCTTCTGAGGAGGCCCTTCTTTCAATTCCACCACCTTCCCAAGCTCTCTTGGTGAGGACACAAGAGAGGGCCTTCTCAGTGTTGGCTCCCAAGTTTTAAAATGCACTGCCCCAAGAAGCCAGGTTGGCCCTCTCCTCGTCAGGCAAAGACCTTCCTCTTCAGGAAAGTGGTGGTCCTAGGAACGCTGGATTTATTCAATTCAGAGCTTTTTAAATATGTTTCCCCAAAGTGTTTTTAAAAGTGTTTTGATTCTCGGTTTTAATTCTGACAAAGGTTTAACTGTGTTTTGTATCTTTTTAAACAGCATTTTTTTGAAACTGGTGTCCTAGAATAGTGTGAATTGTTGTGAGCTGCCTTGGGACCCCTCTGAGGAGAAAAGGTGGCATACAGTCATCTTAGAACTGCAGAACTGGAAGGGACCCCACAGATCACAGTGTCCAAAATGCTGAATCATGCTATCTGGGACGATGCAATGTCCACATTGATTGGCTATACATAAATGTGCATGCGTATAACTGTGTGGACTTGTGGAGAAGATGCTGCTGGTTTGTACTGCAGAACTTCTGTATATACTGTAAATACACTTGGTGTCAGAAGAAGCTGTCTTTGTGTCATTCAACTGGACTGCCTGGACTGAAACAAAAACTCTACTAACTTACAAAAACACTTGATAGATAGATAGATAGATAGATAGATAGATAGATAGATAGATAGATAGATAGATAGATAGATAGATAGATAGATAGATAGATAGATAGATAGATAGATAGATAGATAGATAGATAGATAGATAGATAGATAGATAGATGCATACATGCATACTGTTACCCATGAACAGCCTAATTTGCTTCCTATTTGCTCAGCACCAGCTTTTACTTTCAGAGCTCAACTGAGCTTCTGTTTCTTGGTCATGTAAGAAAGGAGTGGAATTTATGCGAGTTTTGTTTTCTGTTCCTCCACAGGAGTGAGATATCAGAGATGCGCTCTCTCGGCTACCGTGTATGTACCCTTTTAAAAGATGGCTTGATCCCGAGGTCAAATGGATTGTACTTCGCCATAGCTGCAACAACATGCTCCCTTTTATGAACAGTGAAAGTACAAACCGACTCAGCTAATCCAGACGCAGTGTAGTGCTTTGATTCCATACAGTTCAAACAACATTGGAATGCTTCGTTCTTTGCCATGGACAAGGGACGGCCCCAGTACTGGCATTCTTTCCTCCTATCATGGCACAGCATGGAACAGGTGCCCTTTTCCTGACCCGGTTAGTAGAATGCTTGGGTTTCTGTGGACATAAAGGTTAAACTGATACAAACAAGGAGGTTCTTCACATTTCTGACAGTTATCTATCTATCTATCTATCTATCTATCTATCTATCTATCTATCTATCTATCTATCTATCTATCTATCTATCTATCTATCTATCTATCTATCTATCTATCTATCTATCTATCTATCTATCTATCTATCTATCTATCTATCTATCTATCTATCATCACTACATTCATACATCTCATTAGATATCACCTGCCTCCCTGTCATAGGCCTTATGTATGGGCTATTGCAGCTTGCACAGAATGAAAGAATGGTTACTTTGAAGCTTATAGAGCCTGTGTGATCATTAAGGCCTCTACATATACATACCAATTTACAGATACCAATTTACAGGTATTATAGCTGCGCTTTAGGTGGAATTTTTCCTTCCTGGATTGTTATTGCAGCAGCACAGAATTTAGCTACTTTTGTCAGCATATCTGAATCTTGGTTTAGCCCAGTATATCTGCCAGGGCATCGTCCTGTCAGCAAAAGCAGTGTGTAATGTGCCTCTGATCATCCAGGGAATGCCCTTATGAAAGGGTTAACAAGGACTTCTCGATTGCCAGAATAAAAAGCACAATGAAGTAACACATGGGAGATAGTTTCAATCTCACCAGAGTTTACAGGGGCATATACGTTGAGTGTAAGGGGTGTTGAAGATTAAGACCAAAGACTTTGAAAGGGAAGTGGAGGATGAGGAGTACAATAACGGGCTTTTTGGACTCCACTGCAGGCTTTTTGTTCAGATTCTAGATTGAGCCATTTCTTGTTCTCTATTGCCATCTGCCGCCTAAGATGCACATAACAACAGAGTAAATGTATTACCCTGGGCCAGACAGATGCATAATGTGTCAGCAGATCCCTTGAGAGACTGGATTCTTATATCTGCAACATTATTTTCCTTTATGCTGGCAGTTTGGGGTAAAAAAAAAACCCACCACACATAACAAAATCAACCAGCTGCCAACAAAATTCTGAGGATATTAAATATGAATTAAAAAGAGGAAGAAAGTTACCAGGACCTCGTGGCAAAACTGAGTCGGAGAAAAGATCGCAGCCTGAGAACACTCCATTTGTCACTTTCCCATTATTGGAAAGAAAAGAGAAAGGGGTTGAATTAAGGTCCATTAAATAAAAAAAAAGAGCATGCTGTTTGCAAGGCAAAAATTCCTAGTTCAGGCTCTGCACTATATATTGGTCTTTATATGCATGCATCTGCTCATATGTATGGTGCTGGATCTTAACCCAGTCCCAGCCTAAATAGCCAGAATATCTGAACTAGCACTTCTGTCTGCATGAAGCAGTTAGCAAGTTGTGATTGCAACTGCAGAGGGCTTTGTATGTGAGTGTCAAAACCTTGAACCTGATCCAGGATGCCACGGGCAACCAGTGGAGGCGAGCCAGAACTGAAGTGATGTGGTCAAATTTACTTGCACCAACCACCAGTCTGGCTGTCGCATTCTGGACCTGCTGACATCTCCAGATCAGGTTCATGGGGAGCCCCATGTAGGGGACATTGCAGTAGTCAATCTGTGAGATGGCTAGGGCCTGCACCAAAGTCCTGAGGGAGTCCTCATCTAGGTAGGGGCAAAGTTGGATGTTTAGCCTAAGATGATTAAAGGCTGATTTTGACACAGTTGCAATCTAGGATTTCCAAGAAAGAGCTGATTCCAGAAAAATGGACGCACTTGGTCTCTAAACTGGAGGGGAGTACCATCCAGCCTCAGGATCATGCCCCCCTAACCTATCAGAGGTCGCCCCCCAGGAGAAAAATATCTGTTTTGTCCAGGTTCAGTTTGAGCTTGCTAGCCCTGGTCCATTGCAGTACTCCAACCAGGCAATGCTCCAGCATCTGGATGGCATCCACTGCAGAGGTAGTAATGGAGAGAGAGAGCACTTACTTGAAGTAAGTGCTTCACTTATCCACTGTTTCTGTGTGTTGGAAGAGACCCCTCCATGAATACTATGGTCCTACTGTAGCTATAAAAGAATGTAACATCAACACAGAACATTATGAAACTTATACCAACCATCCTGATGACTGATTTTAATTACTCTTTTAATTCTCTTTAAATACTTCTTTACTTGCTCCTTTTGGCTTTTGTTATTGTTGTTTAGTTGTTTAGTTGTGTCTGACCCTCTGTGACCCCATGGACCAGAGCATGCCAGCCCCCCCTGTCTTCCACAGTCTCCCAGAGTTGGGTCAAATTCATGTTGGTTGCTTCGGTGACACTGTCCAATCATCTCGTCCTCTGTCATCCCCTTCTCCTCTTGCCTTCAAACTTTCCCACCATCAGGGTCTTTTCCAGGGAGTCTTCTCTTCTCACGAGATGGCCAAAGGATTGGAGCCTCAGCTTCAGGATCTGTCCTTCCAGTGAGCACTCAGAGCTGATTTCTTCCAAGATGGCTAGGTCTGTTCTCTTTCCAGCCCAGGGGACTCTCAAGAGTCTCCTCCAGCACCACAATTCAAAAGCATAAATTTTTCGGCCGTCAGCTTTATTTATTTATTTTCTTTTGGCTTTTAAATATCATCTTTTTAGTGATGTAAGCTGCCTTGGGTTATTTTACAGAGAAAGGCAAGGTAAAAGATATTTTAAGTAATTAAATAAACTAATGTGGTGTGAAAGGACAATTACGGAAGCATCCTCTACCCTTTTCCACCAGGCTCTCTGTTGCATGTCTATTTTTTCACTGAGTTGCAAGATTGTTCATGCACGCAATGACACAAAGAAGCACCCAATGGACTTGGAACGACACTTACGCTGCTGTCCTTCTGCCCTGGGTTCAGTCAATACAATAGTGTAGTGTCCATAGACACTTACTGAAATAGCTTCTGTTAGCTGTTGACTTACTGCAACTTTTACCTTATGCTAGAAATCTTCATCTGCTGAACACAGGCTGCCCTATTCAAACAGATGCTGACCTGTTTAAAGATGCCATCTTTCCATTGTAGCAATCCTTTACTCTGAAAGATTGGGAACCCATGTTTCGCAGAACGGTCAAAATACTCATTAAAATGTGAGAGCTCACTTTGTTTCAATTTGCATTAATGGGTGTGCAATTAGGTAGCTGGGCCTGTAAATATTTTTTTATGGCTCATTACATGCAGGTCATATATATCCTCCAACATCAACTATGGGAAGTGCCCTTTGAAAAGTTGGAGTTTGCTGTTCTAGAGGTTGCATGATAGACGTTGATCCCAGTTAAGCAGTACTGCTGAATAGTGCAGTGGCTTGGGTCTCCGCCTGAGGAGCCAGATGTTGGGAGTTCAATTCCCCACTGTGCCTCCTTCAGAAGGGCTGGACCCTCTCTGGCTCTGCAATTCAAAGGTTCTTATTATTATTCAGAAATACCAGGCACAAACAATCAAAATTAATTTTTGAAATGACTAGTATTATATACAGATACAAGTCTTAATCAAATGTATGCTGTTCCCTCTATTGATGATTATAATGATTTAAAAACACCAGGTACAGTTAAAAATATAAAAACATTGACTGGTATTATATAACAGGTAAAGTTTTAACCAAAAACCTAAGTATGCTGTTCCTAATATTGCTGGTTTTTGTAACTCTGATGGTGTGATTTTAAATATTATTATTATTATTATTATTATTATTATTATTATTATTATTATTATTATTATTATTATTATTATTATTATTATTATTATTATTATTACTAGTAGTAGTAGTAGTAGTAGTAGTCATCGTCATTGTCGTTGTCGTACTCGTAGTAGTAGTAGTAGTAGTAGTAGTAGTTGTTGTTGTTGTTGTTGTTGTAGTCATACTCATAGTAGTCGTAGTCGTCAAAGTCCTTATCCTGGGTGAAAAAAGCACATCACTTTCAATTTAGGAGCCTCATGGTGCAGTGGTTAAACTGCAGTATTGCATCTAAGGCTCTTCTCACAACCTGAGTGTGATCCCAATGGGTTCAAGTAGCCGGATCAAGATTGACTCAGCCTGTTGTCCTTTCAAGGTTGGTAAATTGAGTAACCATCTCACTTGGGGGACGGCGTGGGGTGGGCATCCTGCATAATTAAAAATTGTAAACCTCGCAGAGAGTGCATCAAATGTTATGGGTCGGTACATAAGCAGCACATTTTGCTTTACCTTTTGTTTTTTGTTGTTGTTGTTGTTTGTTTAACAATTTTCTTTCCACTCCGAATATGAAGAAATTCTTGAATTCTGGAAAATCTGTATAAAATTTTGGAACTGAAACGATGTTCTCTCCCCCTCCCCCACCATGGATGAGCTTATGTGAATAGCCCGTATTCCCCATGGATGCAGGAGAGATGGGCATGGACCACTCATTTGGCAGTTCCTGCTGCTTCATCCTTCAGGCAAAGTTGTGTTCAGCAGGCACCTACTCCTCCGAGGCCACCCCCTGGTTTCTCCACCTTGCCTCCGGCAGGTGCTCCCTCTTCAGTGGCGCCCACTAGAGGAGGCAGGGCAGGGAAGCACTGAACACAGGTTCGTCCATAGAACGAACCAGTACGGACCACCAAATTTGCGATTCATGCCATCTCTAGTGTGGATGAAAGTGCTCCATCTATATCTCTTGTTAGCCATTTCTCTGTGTTGCAAACATTCCGTCTTCTTAATTCAGGCATCTGCATGAGTAGGTATAGTCTAAGCTTTTGTTTAAGATACATAATGTTACTGCTGAATTTCTGGAAATTAACTTATGAAACACAATTTATTTTAAGCGATTTCAATTACATTTGCTTAGGTTTGATTTTTTTTTTTTTCAGGGCCCAGAGCTGCTTCATTTACCTACACTTACTTTTTAACTTCTTTATTTAATCTTCATTTAAATACAATTTTAAAATTATCTGATGCTCAGGATAAGATTGCCTAACGTGAAATAATAGCACCCATCCCACTTAAAGCAATTTGTTATAATTACCCACGGAGCTGCTTCAGTGTTTTTGAACTCATACAAGGGAGAATCAATCGCTTCTGTTACAAATACAGGAAGAGAAAACGCCTTAGAAGCAGTACTTCACCCGACAAACGCCAAACTATTGTGTCTGGGTATATAGGAAGGCTATTTCTTCAACATAAGTTTAGAAAAAAGAAAGTGTATGTAGAACTGGTTCTAATCAGATTTCACTCCACATGTATGCCAACAGTTCTTGTAGCCACACAAAGGAGCTCCTTTGTGGAAAAAAAATCATTCATTCATAGTTTAATTCCTTATTGCTCAAAAGCCAATTGGGCTTTACGATTATACAAATATTAAAATTGCTACTTGAATGTAAGCAATCAGCAAAGAGATAAAATGAACACTTCCATACAACGGCCAGATGATAAAACTAAGATATAATAATGTGGGAATCAAATGGTGAATTCTGCTTTTTCATAGCCCATTTAGCAAACTTGGTAGCCCTGTAAGCCATATAGTAATCTATTCCAGCTAGTAAAATGAAACTATACATAGTGGAGAATTCTTAGTAATCCTGATAGTTAAAGATTTAAGATATTGGTCCATCACATCAGCCTGCAGAGAACATTCAATCAGGAAATGTATCACATCCTCCACTATGGAGCAATCTGCAGGGAAATGTCTACTTGCACCATGTTGGTCCATATACCACCCTTAAACCCTTTTCATCTGTAGGGAGTTCAATCTACATTTAGCCAAGAGCCCTCTTAGTTCATTTGAGCCATTAGAAGACAAGTATGGAAGAAAGTTCATTTAGTGGACTGCAACTCCAATGAACTTTCAGCCTTTGTAATCCAAAAGAAAGGAGCCAAGAAGTGACTTTCTGGACTTCCTTTTTTTATATGCCATCACATAACAAAGTCACTGTTTTTCCAAACCTTGGATCCACAGGTGCTCCTAGATTACAGCTCTGAGAAATCCTGGCCAGCACAGCTAGTGGTGAAGGCATCCAAGAACATCTGGGGATCTGAGATTAGGAAACAGTGGTGTAGTAGTTAGAGTGTCAGACTAAGACTCAGGAGACCTGGGTTCCCATCCCTGCTTGGTCAAGGAAATTCCCTTGGGGGTGGCAATAGTAAATCATTCCCTGATCATCTCACATACTTAAAGTGCCCATTAGGGTTGCTGTAATTCAGAAGTGATGTGATGGTATATAACAAAGAGGGTTTTAAAAAGTAACTTTGTCTGCTCCTCAAGAGGTCTTCTCCACCACCCCTTCCTCACCTTCCTTGACAACACAGTGATTTAAGTTGTCCCTTTGCTTGACACACTTAATGATCTTTAGAAATGGAAAGCTTCCTTTCCTCTCAACTGCAGAGTGAAAGGGAAAGGAAGTTTTCCATTTCTTTTTCATTGTGATTAATCCGGTGTCAGTTAGCAACAATTAAAAATAAACGGAACTCTTTCTCTCCCTTCCTCTGTAAGAGAGAGCAACAAGAAAGCTTTTAATTTCACACAATCCTTAAGCCGTTTAAGCAAAACATGGAAGAGGAGATAGGAAATGGATAGGGAGGAGGGTGTCTTTCCTTTTAATGAAGATCTGTCAAGGTCAGGTATTCTCAAACTTTTTTGACCGTGGCCATAAGCACAATATGAACGAAATATAGGCTGAATCAGGATTTTATAAATTGCATAATGAACCTTGTAAGACGGTGTGTGAATAATTGTTTCCTACCTGTTCACTCCTTTAAATGTGACAGGGCCCTCTTTGAGAATGGCTGGTCTACATAGACCATGCTAAACAGGATCATTTGAGGTGTGGCATGGTCAGTTTTCACATGTGGATTGCCCAAATGACATACTACACCTCAAAGCAACCCTTTTTGACACCATCTAGACTGATCCAGGCTGGGATAACTAGACCATTTAGTTGCACACTTCATCATTTCCACATCCCCTGTGTCCCACCTCAAGAACCAGGAGCACGCGGGCTGCCTGCTTGTCCCTCTATTTGAGGCCAGTGTTGTCTACATTTCTTGAACTTATCTCTTATGCATGATAATATTTCGATTGTTCCTCCATCAGACTTCACATAATGAAGCCTACACTCGAATCTCTGCAAAAGACTATTGGATAGCTCCCTGATACCCCCTGCTGATTGCATCAGCACTGGAACATAACGTTCATAATTCAAGCAAGCAATAGAATGAAGCTTTTATAAATGGAACATTTTTACAAATGGAAAATGCTTGTAACCTAAGCCAAATGGGTGGGTGGTTGGAAGTGAGGGGAGAGAGAGGGAGGGAGGGAGGGAGGGAGGGAGGGAGGGAGGGAGGGAGGAAGGGAGGGAGAGGGAGAGAGGATGGGGATACATTAGAACTGCTACAGAACTGCTTATCTGCAACAGAGATAGCAAGCAATGAGTCATACATTCCACAAGAGGGCATGATAATGATATCAAAAACAGAGCAGACATTGCAGTCTTTACAATAGAAAACTCCATCTCCTTTAGATTTCTTCCTGATAGCTACCTCTTCTTGGTCCTGCCACCTGGTTATAAATGGCCGGCAAACAGATTTTTTTTTCCCGTCTCCTGCGTGCCTGTCATTTCTTTCTGAAGAATACGATCTTGGCTCTTGGAAGCTAACAATGCTACGGGCTTTAAAACACTTTCAATATTGCTTCTAAAAAGTGTGCACTTTGGTTCTCAGCGTTGACATCTTTTACATCACTATTATTAATGTCAGCAGCACACATACAGAATTATAGTACTGGAAACAAAGACACAGAAGATTGATGTGCGGAAAAGGAGAAAAGCAGATCTAGAGAAGGCATGATACTTGATTTTAAATACCGAAATCAAGTGTGGATCAACACCCATCATTCCCTCACCATTGGCTACATTGGGAAAGCCTGATGGGAGTAGCATTCTACTGTGTAAAGAGCCACATTTTACCTGCCTCTGATTTCAAGGGCATTTGTGTGAAGAAAAATAGAAAAAAATGAAACAGGCTTATTCTGCTATGCTGAATGTTGACAACCCCCATATCAGCCGTCAAGATGGTCTACAGGATACCTTCTTGTCCTTGCTACCATGACACCAAAGAAGGGAAAATCCCAGAAGCTGACTCCCTTTTTTCATGAGTTAACCACTTCCCACCCAAACACAAATCAATTGTCAGGGCTCTTTTTCAACAAGAACCAAAAAAGCTTTTTTGACTCTCCATTTCCATTTAGTTTCGGCTTTGCACTTTCCTAGTCACCTAGCAGCCCTTTCAGCTCTAGCCTTTGCCACAGTCACTTTTCTTCCTGGTAAGCCTGTACCAGGCATGCCCTGGTTATAGGATGCCACTGTTTCTCCCTTTTGAAATGACTTTTTACAAGATCAGTATTTCAGTCCCTGCAGCCTGGATTCCTTCCCTTTTTTAAAAAGTGGGTAGGGTCAACTATTCTTTTCCATGATGAACAAGATTGTTTGTTTTCCAGTGTATGTGAGCTATTTTAAATCTGGGGAAGCCAAGAGTCACATATTTCTATACGTAGGGATAAATTCTACATGTAAAAATGAATAACTCAAAAATCTTTCACTTAAACTTCCTTAAATTTGCCACAGAGCAAGAACATACTGTCTCTTATGACTGTGGTATTTTTTTTTTCCTAAGTGGAGGCTCAATTTCAAAGTGACAATTTATTGTTGGGTCTAACTGCAGTTTTAGAATTGACTTACAGAACTTTTTTTCTCCCTCTGCTGCACAGGATCTGAGCTTCACTCTCGTGCAGCCGTAATATCTCGCCCCTGCTACTTGCACCATCATGCAATGACATTTTTTTTGCAAGGACTGGTGGCAGAGATTGACATTGCCTATGGGTGAGGAACTGCAAAACGACAATGTCATTAGAAAACATCTGAAATCAGATTGCCAGAAGTTACATCACGTACTTTAAGCTTCATGTCATCAGCCACAGTGGGTTTTTGGAAATGAATCATTTCCAGTTTTTTCCACACTGCCAGGTACTGAGGCTTCCCTGGAATTCCTTTCATTATCAGGAATCCATTGGGGAGTGCAGGATGAGAAGGAAGTCTTTAATTTTCACAGATTGTTTCCACTAGGATGATTTTACCAGCAGTGACAATTTTCAGAAAGTAAAGACTTTCCTCTGTCCTGTGGCATCCATGGGCTTTCTAAGGATGTAAAGGTTCTCATGGCCGACTCAAAATCTTCAAGATGTGTATCAGAAATCTGTCATTTCTGAAAAAGAGCATCTTCAATTGCACACAACATAATTTAAGGAACAAGATTTCAGCCAATCTGCCACTACCTATTACGGTGAGGGGTCAAGAGAACTTGAACTTGATAGAAATTTCTTAAAATATCAGCCACATGTGACCCTAAAACATAAAGGCACCAAATTTTTATCTTCCAAATGTGTTACATCAGTGGTTCTTGATCTTGGGTAATTTAAGTGTTCTCCAACTACAGCTCCAAGAAATCCTGGCCAGCATAGCTAATGGTGAAGGCTTCTGGGAGTTGCAATCCATCAACACTTGGGTTACCCAAGATTGATAACTACTGTGTTAGATTGATAGTTTCTGGCCTTTTCTCCCACATCTGGAGAACATCATCTTTAAGATATCCACCCTAAAGGAAACCCTAAGCCTGCTGTTGAGAAAGCTCTGGGCTAAGCTAACACCTGATAAAACAAATCAGCCAAGAATCTACTAGAATATGCTTAGTGCAGTTGCTGTATTCCTGTTTTAAACATAAAAGCATCCATAAAATTGATGTTTTTATGCCTTCCAGACAACACGGACAGTTCATAAATCAATTGATCATGAAATAAGCCATGGACGGAAGTAAACCATTCCCTTAATCTTCCTGAATATAATTCCTATTAAACCATGGATGAGTTTCAGAACATCTGTCTAAATTCACGCTCACGTAGCACTCTGGAAACAAAAGGGGGTCTGCAAACTGATGATGGCCACTGATAATTTTTTTTGACAATACACAAAACAAGACAAGTCATGATGGAAGATAACTGGAAAATACAGTCTATATTAGCTTGTCACTATACATTTCTTCATGGTACATAATTCAGAGGTACAGTATTTAGGCAGTGGTTGGTATCAAGAGTGGCCATTGGTCCATCTTCTTCAGCATCATCGAACCAAGGGTTGTAAACTTTTTTTCCCCTTTAACAAAGCTCTTCAATTTTTTTTAACATAATGATGCTGGTCAGGGGCCTTCTAGGAGGTATTATCTAAAGAAAGCAATGTTATAAACCCTGTTTTTAATGGTCCATGACTGCTCTCCAGTGTTTCAGGAAAATACTTCCTCAATCTCTGTTTAGAGACTGGGACCTGCTAGGACTGAACCTAGGACCTTCTGTGTGGGCAAAGTTATTAGTAAGTGGAGTATGGTCAAAGCTAGGGGAGCATTATATCCTGCAGAGGTAGGATGAGGCAAACCCTCATGAGGCTGTAGGCAATGAGTGATCGTCTCTGTCCAATCTATGACTGCCTGTAGACATAGGAATATTTGTTACTACCTACCAGGGCTGACATTTGAGAACAGCATTCTTGGGCTGTTGTTGAACTCCCAGGACCATGCATAAGCTTACTTTTTGACCACCATCTTATGGCTCTTTTCTCTTGTTTCTCCTGCCTCTCCATCACTTGCCAAACACATCCAGAAATGGAGGGAACATCAGCCACTTTGTCTGTTCGTAGGTGGAAAGAGCAACTCTTTGAAAAGGCAGCTGCTCTTTCACACATCTCCCACCTCCTCCCCTGCCTGTTTACTCAACAAGGAAGCTGGTAGAATTGGGTGGGGGGAGAGAAACAGGGCTGGCTATACTGTGAGTCAAGGCAAGGAAGCTACCTCAGGCATTAGGTAGAGCACCTGAATAGACAGTTATGGGATTTCCCCACATCTTTCTGTATATTGGTCTGTTTTCTTCTGGTACAGTAGAGGGGCTACTGCATTATCACAATGATGAGGGAGATCATGGGATGGGGACACCCCCCCCTAAACCATAATCCACCTAATTTCTTCAGTGTTGAAGATACAGTGACCAAGACAGTCACTATTGATACTTGCAATGTGAAGGAGTGCCATCTTCTTCCTGCCCTCAGGCAGCAGCATGTCTTGGGTGAGCCTTGGAAAAAGCCGCTCTGCTACTCAAGGAACCAGAACGTGCCAGATTTTATTTGTGTCTTTTCCAAATTCTAGAAAGATATCATGGTAGCGTTACAAACAATGCCCGTTGTTATCAAATGAAAAACAACTCTAAGATACCCTTGCTTCAGCTGGGGAATCATGCCTTTGAGTCTTCCTTCCTATTTTCACACTCTGATACTGGCACGCACACACAAACACACAGAGAAAGATGTATTTCTATAATTTCAAGGCTATAAATAGATCACAGGAAGAGCTGCTTTTATACAATGAGTGACGGCCGGCATGATGAATTTAGTCTCTTCTAAAAATGATAGACTGCTTTCAATCCATCACTGGCTATGCTGTTGGATGCTTCCTTTGGCCTTTAGAAAGAAGCCTACAGAACATTTTAATATCTGTTAAAAACAGCACTACTTCTGCTGGCACCGTTCAGGCTCTTCCCCCCCCCCCAACAACCCCATCCTATTCATTTTATTTGGTGGAATATTTAAGACTTAACTTTGAAATTGTCTCCAAGTTAAAACCTGGATTAAAATTGCCAGCCTGGTCATATCCTTAAAAACCAATCACTCAATTCATCAGTCAATCAATCAATCAATTAGTCATAAGTAGAGCTGCCAAAACAGTGGAATGTTGGCAAGTCTTTGGGTCTAAGTTCTAAGTCTGATTATGAGCAGAGGGGTGGACTTGATGGCCTTAGAGGTCCCTTCCAACGTCACTGCTCTATGATTATTTGGTACAACATCTCAAGTCGAAGTCCAGGTCCCAAGTCCCAAGTTCAAGTCTCTATTAAAAATGCCCCCCCCAAGAAAAAAAGAGGAAGGGTGGGTGCATTTCAAGTCACTAGTGTAGTCCAAGTCATTAAAAAAATGAGTCTTTGAGTCATTTGAGTCTGACTTGACAGTGAGTCTCACAACTTAAGCTCCCATCCCTGGAAGTAACGTACAAGTTAAGACAACTCTGCAAAACCACATTCTTAAGAGTCCTTGGTAGAGCAACCAGGTCTCAAGCTACAAGTGGCACTTTTTTTCTCAGTGTCTCTTGGCAGGAAGGAGATCTCAAGACAAGAGTTACTAGAGGAGCCGTGTACCTGATGGATGCATGCAAGAATTTGGAACTGGGACGAGCAATAAGCCACCGGGGCCATTTTTCCAACCTAGAGCCATCCATTCTCGACTGGTTCAGCATGAAGGTGTTGCCATGATGGCTGCTAGCCTTGCTTCTCTCCAAACTTTGCCAGCCCTACCTCTGTGACATCACAAAGACCCAGATCTATGACAGCACAGAAACCTTCCCTGTGACATCACAAGTCCAGGGCGGTTTATGGGATCTAACCACTAATCTCAGGTTCTGGCTGTTTTAAAATTCAGGGAATGGGGTTGCTCTAACCTGACAACAGTCACAAACAAGAAATCTGTGGATCCTTAATTTGGAACAACTACTTTCGAAAACAGCAGCTACTAGACTCCCAGCCACAGGTTCAGGGATATCAGCAGACTTTTGTTAAAATTTTTTAAATTGGTTCAGAAGTAGAGACTAAAAAACAGAGACAGGAAAAAGACAGGGGGCTTTAAATAAAACCGTTATCTCATGCATGGCTTGTGTTTTATCAGGTCTGAGCGATAGTGTAAAGTTTCCCATCCATGAAACTATGCTGCTGATGTACAAATCTGAAGAAACATGATGATCCTGAGAAAGAAAATGTTAATCAAAACAGATGGAGACAATGAGGTTTTTTGCTGGTGGAACATTGCATGAGGAGACACTCTTGAGTAAATTGGGATTTCCTCCCAGGCAAAACATCTGAGGAACTGTGGGATCCAATAAAATCAGCAACATAGCCTTATAGATGTCTTGCTGCACTTCCCTAAGGTGATTTCTCAATTTCACCCTGAGCATCATTTAACAGGAATCCAGATGTTCCTTCTACTAGGGAGCAACCTGAACGTTTGTAAGAAGATTCAAGGATGTTCAGAAAAGTTGCATGATGCAGAAATAGGTTGTGGTATTCAGACTGTAGTCTTGCTAACCTGAATGCAAATTTTGGTGAAGACATTTAGACTTCCTTAAGCGTAGACATCCATAGGGCTGTACAGTTGCAAGTTAAGGAACAAAATTCAGTCCGAAGTAGAATACGCCCCGCTAAATCGATGGGACTTTGGTAACTGAAACTGATTTAGTAAATCTGTTCTGGTTGAGACTAAACATTTAAAATTTAACCCAAGTGATACTAGATGCAGAAATCTTTCTTAGAAATAAACGAAGTTTCCTGATAGCAAGACAGGCCTTTGGCCCCCTAGGTTATAATCAGGTCTACTTTTGACATTTTTTTCCTTCCAGATACTTCTGTTTTCCCCAAAATATTTCCCCCTTTATATATGTTTGGCTAAAATATGGGCAATAGCACCAATGAAAAAAAAATTAACTGCACAGAGGAGAAATAAAAGAAGAAAATTTTGTGTCCTTTGTTAGTTTGTGGTTTGGAATTAAACAGAGAAGATGAGATTGTGAAATGTCAGCTGTAATACTGCTCTGTTGTCTGTTAAGCTTAATAGAATGAATATATTAAGGGACTATAGGAATGGATTACATTATGTGTACAGTAGAAGCCATTGATTCCAAGCCCCTATGGATAATGCAAACCACAGAAAATAGCTAACACTCTGTATATATAGCATGTAAAAGGGTGTGGGGACCCAGAATTGGGTTCACATGCATTACCAGATCTTGCCATTAGAGGGCTCCAGAGACCATGCTATGTATTCTTCATTTACAAGTATTAATAGCACGGTTTCTGTCTCTCTCTACTGGCCAGTTTTGGTAATGCATGTGAAATATTTTTTTTCTGAGATGTTTTCTTTTAATATTTTTAAATTTTTCTTACCATGGATAAGTTAAACCATAGATACTGATCCCATAGATATGGGGATTCTACTTTACTGTATTGCTGAGTATATGTTCCTATTGATAATTCACTTATAAATATAATTAAAATTTGGATAAAAGTATTTCCCCTTATGTTTACAATATTTTCCAGTGGCTGCAGATGCTTCTAATGTATTGGTAGCACCATCTCAGCTACATAAACAGTGGCACTCATGCCAGAACACTGAATGATGCTTCAACTCATCTTTATATTGCTCTTCTGTCCACCATCTGCTCTTGTGCTTCTCATTTCAGAGGGCTTTCACTTTAATCTTGACCTCCACCACCTTTTCCTCCCGTTCATTCGAAGGTTTTGACATTTCTGATTTCCTCCAGGTTAATTCAAGTTCTGCAGCAGTAGCTTTCAAAGTTTCACTGGAGGGTGGGTGGAAAAGAACTTTGAAATACACTAACAGTTTTAAATCTCTAGAGACCCTGCTAATTGGAGTCTGTCAGGTGGACTTTCTCATTAAAAGCTCTTCTCTTAAAGCATTCATCTGAGAAGAAGAGCTTCCCAGGGATCAAACATTTGGGAAGGTCATTAGTCAGGAAGAAGTTCAAGACCTTGGTTTCTCCCATTTAACACACAAGAAGAAGATGCATCTAATAATGTTGAGTTGGTCCCCACTAAGTTTGTAACAGAAGCCACATTAAACAGTATCTCTCCTGCCACCTCCACAGACAGAACAATCTCATTGACAAGATGGATATTAAATTTATTTGGGTCTTGGTCATCAACAATACAGCAGCAACAATACTGCTGTATTCAGTCTTCAGAGTACAGGCACAGTGGGGAATCAAACTCCCAATGTCTGGCTCCACAGCCAGATGCCTAAGCCACTGAGCTATCCAGCAGTTCTCACACTTGAGGTATTTATGTCCAAAGAAGCTGATGAGCAGCTAAGAGTTAATTTAGAGCATTCCCAAGTCACTGTAAAAGCTCCTGTTTAAGTGTGCAAGGGATGAGCTAAGAGATCTAATAAATAAAGATATCCTCCGTTGGCCAAGGGAAACTTTGACTAAGCTGATGGAGGGCTTGGAGACCGAGAACATGATTGGAGTAAATTAAATGGAGAAATAATGTGGGCTACTTTGGGTGCATTGGTAGAAGCAAATCCAATTAAAATTTTGACTTCCAAAGTTATTTTGGATGCTCAGAATGCCTGAGTCGAATTCAAATGTGAACTTCGTGCCTTGTTTGCTTCTTCTTGTAGCTTGCCATGGTGATAGATCTTTGTACACATTTATCTGGTATTTATGAAAGCCACTGGACTGCCTACAAGGGACATCTTGGGATATCATTCATACATTTAAATATACATCTGAAAATTCAAACATCATATGCCTCATTAGGGATAAAAAAGATAACAATAACAACTCATTGACTTTTTCCCCACAACATAATTCTTTAAAAATAAGTATGTTGGCAATATGATAATGGGGAGCAGACTTTCATTACTTCACATTACAGTAGGACCTATGTATCCATGGGATCATTATCTGTGGTTTCATTTATCTGCCGTCTGAAAATATTAAAAATATTAAAAGGAAAAAGGAAACCTAAAAATATATATTTTCATGATGTATTGACCACAACTGGCCACTAGAGAGAGCCAGAAACCATGCTATGTATTCCTGTGGTTGAACTACATAACATGGTCTTTTACTTCCTCTAATGGTCAGTTCTGGTAATACACTGTGAAAATACTTTCTCTTGAGTTTTTTTTAAATCATGGTATATATAGTGTTTTCTATTATCCACGGTTTTCAGCTGTGTGGGTGGTTGGGTGGGTGGGTGAAACAATCCCCATGGATATGGGAGTCCTACTGTATTGTCTGATGGTGGTGACATTGATTGTGGAATTCTGGGAGTCATAACCCAAAAAGTAACTTTTCCAGATTCTTTGTGGAACATAGACACAGCTATTGCTAAATGAGTATGCAGTGTTTCTCTACACTATATTAGACAATAGCTTTTGGTGAGCTGGTAATACATGTTTTCAAAATCTCAGTACTTTAAATAATACATCAGATTTGTGATTTCAGATAAATTTGTAATTTCTATCATTGTATTTCTGTATTTTTTTTTCTGTCTGAGTAAAAATGGATTAAATCAATATGGTTGAAAATAAGTAGGAGATGAGAGTAACCCTATACGAATGTTAATTCATTCCAGCGAAATCGCTGTAGAGCGAAAACATCAACAAATGAAATTTAAAAAACCCATTGAAACGCATTAAAACCTGGTTAATGCATTCCAATGGGCTTACTACCTGCTCGTCCAGCTAAGATCCTCCATACGGCGGCCATTTTCAGTGCCTGTATAGCGAGGAATCCATCCTAGAAACAGCGGGGGGGGGGGACAGTTTGAAAGCCGGTGGCCATTTTGAAACCCGACGATCACCTGTTTGCTGATCGTCGTAAAGCGAAAAATCAGTTCCCGAAACAGGGAACTGATCAACGTGAAGCAAAATTCCCTCATTTAAAACATTGTTTTGCAATCGCAAAAGCGATCGCAAAAATGTCGATGTAATGCGGATTCGTCATAGAGCGGAGTAATCGTCCAGCGGGGCACGACTGTATCAAAGACTGCAGAGGTAAAATATGTGATACCAGATGTTCATGGAAACATCTTGGATGGTAACCCTGAGTCTTAGCCTGACACTCTTACCACTACACCACTGGTTCCTTATCTTCAGTTGCCAGATGTTCATGGACTAAAACTCCCAGAAGCCTTCACCACTAGCTGGGCTGGCCAAGATTTCTGGGAGCTGTAGTCCAAGAACACCTGGGGACCCAAAGTTTGGAACCACTGGGCTAGAAGGACCAGGTCAATGTCATGCCACTTTCAAACGTTCATGTGAACCTGTTTCTTGATCAGGATGTCCTATATTAATTTTATTACTCTAGGCTTCTCCAGTTCTCATGCCCAAATCATGACACTGATCTCCCTGAGGTGTTGCTCACACCTTTCTCGTGGCCCACTCCCATAATAAAACTAGAAGCAGAGTATGGACTGGGCAGGGTGTGTGTGTGTGTACCCCTGCCCTGAACAAGCAGTCTCAAGAACTTCTCCCTCAAGTCCTTCTGGTGAATAAATCTACCTGAGCCCCAATGGCAGGCTGTTCATGAACACAATCTTTCTGAAACCAGAAAATATTTTTTTCCCCCTTTGACTATGGCTTTATGGTCTTTTACTCATCTCTTTCTAAGAGCTGGCTTATTACAAGCCAAGGAAGAGACATAATTTCATTACAGGCAGAGCTAAGTGCCACATTTGACTTAAAGGTGCTGGCCCATGCTTTGAAACCATGGAATTGCTCTGACGTCTCTGACCCCCTCAAGGCATGAAATCCATATGCATATATTTTTAACTTCCAGATCAAGTGTAGAAATATACATGAACAGGGATGTGTGGAAGGTAAAATGTCCCAACTCACTGCAAAGACTTGGAAAATGCTATAAAGCAGATTGAATTACTGAAGCATATAATAAGGCAAAAAAAAATATCCTATGATAGAAGACAATTACTTACCATCCTGGGAGCAGATAAAACCATACTGAGAGTTATTTCTCCTAATATTTTTTCGATCAGCCTGAGCATAATTTTGGCTCTCTAAAAAAAATAGCTCCTATTAAACAGGGGCCCTAATGTTTCCTCGGTATTAATCACACTGAATATTGGCTGTCCATAAGAAAGCACTTTGTAGGCAACACTCCCTTCAGGTCTTTATTCTACTGGTGCCGGTCACCAGAGGTTTCTTTCAGCTATATAGCTATATTATAACAATTATCTCTTATGCTCATCTCTCTCTCTCACACACACACACACACACACACACACACACACAGAGAGAGAGAGAGAGAGAGAGAGAGAGAGAGAGAGAGAGAGAGAGAGAATAATTCATGGTTTATTCCTGTCAATGGCTAAAAGGTAAAGGTAAAGGTTCCCCTTGACAATTTTTGTCCAGTCGTGTTCAACTCTAGGGGGCGGTGCTCATCCCCGTTTCCAAGCCATAGAGCCAGCGTTTTGTCCGAAGACAATCTTCCGTGGTCACATGGCCAGTGCGACTTAGACACGGAATGCTGTTACCTTCCCACCGAGGTGGTCCCTATTTATCTACTTGCATTTTTACATCCTTTTGAACCGCTAGGTTGGCGGGAGCTGGGACAAGCGATGGGCGCTCACTCCATCACGTGGATTTGATCTTACGACTGCTGGTCTTCTGACCCTGCAGCACAGAGGCTTCTGTGGTTTAGCCCACAGCTCCACCATGCCCCTCAATGGCTAAAAACCTGATTCAATTCAGAGCTTTTTCATGCAGCATTTTCCAAAACAGGGTACATATTTTCAGAAATGTCCCGGTCCCAAGTCCGAGTGTTTGGTACCAAGTCCCAAGTCTGAGTCCTTCTTAGAAACAAGCTTTTTTTTCCCCAGAAAAAAAGGGAGGGGAGGGTGGGTTCCAAGTCATGACTTGAGTCTAAGTCATTGGCTCAACACTAACTCTGTCTTTTTCACCCAAGGACCTTAAGACAATGGAAGGAAGCAATAAGATGAGCAGATGGGTCATCTTCATCAAATACCTCTTGCATTCCTGCTGGATAGCTCAGTGATTTAGGTTTCTGGTTGATTATTCAGAGGTTGGGAGTTTGATTCCCCACTATGCTTCCTTGTCAGGGGATGGACTTGATTATCCATGGGGTCCCTTCCAGTTCTGCAGTTCTAAGATGATGATGATGACGATTCCAAGGGCAATCTCTCCACACCTCTGAGATACTCAATTCTATTTGGTAAATATCAACAACCATTTCTGAATCTGATTTATTGAACTACAACTTACCTAACAAAGGATAGAGCTGCCCCAGATTATCTGATACTAAATTAATACTGCAATATTGTTGCTGAATTTTATTCATCAGGTAAGTATATACAGGGTTGCACTTTTCTGCAGGAGTCCTGTCAAAGAGTAAGTCTTGTTGAACTTAGTGGTGGCTACAGCTGAGTATACATGTACAGAGTTGCACCTATTATTGTTGTTGTACGAATTGAGAATGGCATGGAACTAAGCCTGCTAATGCTTGTAGATTTAAAATTCCCAATTTTTAAAAACTAGCTATCTAGAAGTAAAACCCAATGAAAATGAAATGGGATTTACTTCCCTGCAGATGGGTTTTGATGATCAAGGGTTTGGTTTGGGTTGCATGTAGTGCATTTATCAAAAATTCAAATGCATGTGGTCCACGTGAATTTCATGACTGTTGCCTTTTTAATCAAAACATAAATGAGTCAGATTAATTTAATTAATCTTGTTTGCCTCCCGCGCCTACCAATGACAAGAAGCTTATTCCCCAGTTCCTGACTTCCAGATGCTCGCTGCACAAATCCATTCCCGAAAGGAGGAGGGGAATAGTTCCGAATTCTGCTGATTCAAATTATAAACAAGCCAATGAGCAGGAACTTCAGTTCAGTTTTTGATGAGTCACGTCTTGTGATTCAGTGTTTCCTTGCATTTTCATAAGAGGAAGCCTTGGAAATAATAAAGCAATTTAAAGAGGAAATGCCATTTTAAGCCAAAGGGAAAAAAAAGGTAGCATATGTAAGGAAAACTGTGGAATTATTGAAGTGCCTTCTTGGAAAAAGAAAATAGGTGAGTTTTAATTCAGCATCAGAATGTTTCAAATGCTTTGAGGCAGGTTTATGAAGGTCTTGCTCATCCAGAACTTGGAAATAATGTGTTACAAGTAACTGCCTTGCATACTTTTTTTCAGGAATCCTGCCAACGCTTTTAATCTTCATAAGAGGTAACATGGCTTCCAGTAATATTGGACAATATAACAATGTTTACTCTTTCAAGAAGGCCATGCTAGGGAATTTCGGGTCTTCGAGAAGGATATTTTTGTACTGTAGAAATGTAATTTTAGGGTTTCTAAAATAATTTTAAAAGGAAATGTAAAGTAAAGTTTTCTGTTCCTTTCAAGGCTGATAGTTTAAAGTAAAAAGTGAGGTTCTAAGCTGTCCTATTGAAGATATATGTATAATCAAGCCTCACCCCATCTAGTGTCTCTTTGTTCATGTGATGGAGATTCTGAAGAGGAGCAGTTTTATGCCCAGGCTCTGCTTCATACGAAAAATTCCCCTTGGTCATGCGTGAGGCTAAGATGCAAGCTGGAACTTCTTCCCTTCAGATTCCTCTATCACTGCTTTAAGAAAGTGATGGTGGAGAGTCAGGACTAGGAGGTCCTCTCTAACTGTATTGTGTTGTTCAGACTGGGGATTTCAATTACTGAGTATGGCTAAAGCATAAGTCAGAACTGGGTATAGAATGGGGCACAGACTGAAATGCAATTCAGACATTCAGGACAGAGTTAACATGAATGAAGGAGCAGGCTAAATGCATCCACCCCGACCTCTCACATGGAGAACGTTAGCTGGAAGAGGAAAACATCCTTCACTCATCTATTCTTTCCCAATGATCCGAAATTGATTTTTTTCAGGACTCTGGAAGGCATAAAGTTTCTCCATGTGGAGTGGGAGCTTTTCTTTGCAGATTCTGGCTCTCCACACGAAGAGTCAGAAGGATTCTCACATAGATTGACTGGTTCATGAATGCCTGAATAGGGCTTGATACTTTCATCCCTTCTTTTTAAGGATACAAGGTTTTCCTTCCCCTTTGTTGGAAATAAAGGTACAACTGGCTGGTGTAATCTCATCCTCTCTGGGTATTCCACCCTTCTATGTAAACAAAAGGAACACAGAACCTTGTCGGTCATTACAATTCCCGAAGTTTTCTGTTCCTTGTCAGTCATTACATTTTCCAAAGTTTTCTGTTCCTTGTCGGTCATTACATTTTCCAAAGTTTTCTGTTCCTTGTCAGTCATTACAATTCCCAGTATTTTCTATTCCTTTTGATGGACCCATTCCAGACTGGATGTGGCTGCAAGTCCAGTGATTGGAAGGTCAACTGACCATTGAAAATTACACAACGGAAAAAGTGTTGTGTGATAAAGTGGGAGGCATTGAAAAGGTCAGAGAAGAAAGCTCACACAAACAAATAATGACTTGATAGCTTCTTTCTCCCCTCCGGGTGAGAAAGGTCCTTTTTTTCTTTTGTCCCCAACGTGAAGCCGTATCTTGCCAAAACATCATTGTCTGTTTATATATGTATTTCCATTTAGTTAAGATAATTAAAAATGAATGCTTGGCATGTTATTCGGGTTATTGTTGTTTTGTCCCTGTGGATCATCCTGGGGAAACATAGGGGTGAGGAGACTGGCCTTTGATTCCAGAAGCAGCTTGACACTTAACCTTGTGTAAAGACGAGAAGCATGTGAAGCCCATCAGCAAGGGAGTCAAACTGAATTACGAGCCATCTCCATGATAGCTTTTCTTAGATGGCGCTTTCACCTTGGCGACACATTTCCAGCTGCTGCAAGCTGTCTTGCTTTACAATGAGCAAAGAAAAGGATTATAGACATTGACTAATGTGTAGACAGTTGAGCATAATTATTTCTGAGGCGAAGGACATTATTTTTGTTGATTGAATATAATTTCACGGCATTACATTGCCGCGTACGTACCTGAGCGAGCTGAAATGAACTTGCTCTTGCAAAACTTTCTTGCAGTTTTGTTTTTAAAACTAAAATGTTTGGGGGGGGGGGAATAAGTGGGCGAAACTCTATTGTAAACCTTGAGTCCATGTGTTATTGTCCGATGACTTCCCAAACCCAGTATATGCTAAGAATGTAGGAAAGTCTTCATCTGCATTCTGTTGCATTTTTTCACATTCCCCCCCTGATCCAATCTCTCTTTTTTCCAGCTTGCAAGATTTTTAATGTCGTACAGAAATTGAGTTAGACATTTTCCGCATGCATTTTTTAATAATGCACACATTCATGTATGGGCTTTCTCTAAGGCACGCATGCATGCACCAAAGCATGACTTTGTGCATTTTTTTCAATAGTATGTAAATTTTAGCCTCACTTTTCCAAAGCAAGGCAGGGCTTCCTACGTATCATATTTCTTTGACGTGCATCAAAACCCTCACAAATGTGGGGATGTACCAAGCAGGATGTGTTTTGCCTCACAATGCATCAGGGGGCGCAAAAAAAGTCTTTCAGGGCAGTCTCAAAAACCATCTCACTCTCTTTTATTTATTTATTTCATTTTATATTTCATTTTGGTTTTGGCTTGGCATAGTTTCCAAGTCAGAAAGACTGGTTGGGAGGAATCTCTGTTTAAGAAGAAAAGATGTCCCATGGGCCACTCTAAAGGGTTGCAAGACAACATGTGCCATTCATTCATGGTTTCTAAAAGTGGGTGAAATCCCACTCACCCCTATCCAAAATGGGTGGCCCGCATTAAACTAGCCTAATAGAAAGTGAGGTGATTCTAAGTTCTAAGATGATGGTGGTGATGATGATTAAAAATACGTCAGAAGTGGAAACAGAGCATGACTTGTATTCCCTGGTCTTGGAACCACACAGGGAAGTAAGTTTAGCTTCAGTTTCTGTCATGCATCTACCAAAAGCAGACTGTATCCAATCAAAAAAATATTGAGTTTCCCAACTTCTGGCAGGCCACCACTCATATATCATTTATGGTCATACATTTTATTATTAATGTCATCTAGTTATAGTGTAATGATTAATTTTTTTTCACATTAATATAACAACTCGGTCAACATCAGCTTGCAATTTATGACTCCATCTTCCAATCATCTCTGAAGCTCATCCTACCTGGCTGCCCGTTGCTGGTTCTTTAATTTTCTGATGGGTGCCTGCCCTGGAATAAAATCAAATAAAATGCAGGTTATCGGGTCTTTTTTCTTAATGATGTAAACTATTCCTGGCCTAAGGATTTACTGACATCAGAGTCAACCTAGCAACACAGCTGCTTTATTTTCTGGTTGGCGACGATAAAATATCCTTTGATTACAAATTTGTTGAAACGCATTAACGGAAACCCAAACTGCACGCCTTTGCTATAATTTTGTCTTCGTTTCCTCAAGATAAAGCAATGTTTCTTGGATGTTTTCCCCAGATTTTTTTTTTCTTTTCCCAGGGGGAGCAAGTGATAGGTTTTTACATCTTTAGTATAAAATTGTTCTGCATATATTCTCGCTGTTACATCTTTATTTATGACAGTTGAAGTATCCACACCACCTGGGAAAGAAGGAAGGAAGGAAGGAAGGAAGGAAGGAAGGAAGGAAGGAAGGAAGGAAGGAAGGAAGGAAGGAAGGAAGGAAGGAAGGAAGGAAAAATAAACAAACAAATGAACGAATGAATGAATGAACGAACGAAGGAGCTCTTCTGCCCAGCCTTACCTCTTGAATAGGCACTAAGCAAAGCAATGGGGGCACTTTAAATTGAAATAACTCTTCCATGCTGAAACAAAATGGTAGATATTTCCAGAGGCAACACAAGACATAGTCAGATCTAATAGTAACGAGAGGCCCATAAAATTCTGTTTTTCTCACCTGCCTTTCATACTGATCAAACAGAGTTAGCCATCAGATGGGAAGCTCACTTGTACTCCTGTTCTGCTCCACCTCTGGCCAACCAGAATAATGGTAGTGGACTATGGCAGCAATGGGTTAGGGGCTGGGTGGATGAAGAAATATGGTTGCAAGGATGTTGGAGATGGACATTGGGAATCACAGCCATAAACAACCATGTCCAAAAGTTGTCTGTCTTTGACCTGCCCTGATAAACAGACAGATACCTCCTCCAGCTACAGCTCAGCCCTCTTATCCCTTGAAGACTGAAGGGTCAATTCTGTGAAATGCTTCTCTTCCCTCCCAGGAAACAGATGAGGCCACTTCTGTATTTGTGTGGCATCCTTCTTGAAACCTAATGTTCCTTAAAAAGCTATTGCATAAACTTTCTATTGCTTAGAAAGTTTATGCATAAAACTACGTAAGTGCATAGATAGAACAACATTCTTGTAAACAACTTGTCAGAGATGGGCACGACTCGCTTCATGCTGTATCATCACGTTGTTGGTGCAGCACCACGGGTAAAGCTCCCCCACTCACTGGCCAACACATGCTGCTTGTCTCCTGCTTTTCATGTCATGGTCCAGTCTCGGCAGGAGCATGGATTTCCATTCTCTGCCTCCTCCAGCAGCTACCCACTCAAGGGCAGCACTGCAGGAATCCCTGCCCCACCTCCTCAACTGAGTGGGCGGCTGCTGGAGGAGGTGGAGAAGGGAAATCCGTGCTCCTACTGAGACTGGACAGTCAAGTGAAGAGCAGGAGATGTGCATAGCATGCCAGCTGCTGAATGAGGGGATGGCCAGGGAGCAGTGGAAAAAAACATATGGCACCTGTGATGCCACACCAACGACTTGCGACAAGTGAGTCATGCTCATCTCTACCACTTATTCTTTGTCTTTCATCTCCTTTCCCAGAAACTAAGAAAGATCTTTCCTGTCAGGTCATGTGTCATCACATGAATTACACTGATGCTTTGAGCAGGGAGGTACTATAGCAACTGTGCGACACTCACAAAGTGTTATTAGCCTACAGGTCACCTCATCTCCAACTTTTGGCTATGCGAACTAAGGCAGACCCAAAGAGCAGCCCAACAACATCTGGTGTGTGGTGCGAGTCCTGAATTATAGCCTCCCCGGGCAAGATAGAACCACAGTGCTAAATAACCTGTTCACTCTGGTGAACAGAGAGATCTCAGAGCCTCCAAGGAAAAATGTCCATGCTTCAGATGTCCCCCCTCTATTCTGAGGTAAAATAGAGTACAGATCAGAATACTCCCAAAACTGAACACAAGAGCTGTGTTTTGCAGTGAAAGGCGATGGTGCTCATGCCAGAGGGGGTGAGTCCACTCTGGATTTTATCCGGTGCTTCGAGGGCACGATCCACGCTGCTGGTTCTCTTTTGGAGACAATACATCCCAAATATGTTCCTCATCCATCTAGCCTGACACTGCTAATTCTGACCACCAGCAGCTCTCCGAGGGTTCAGCCATAACCCTCCCTAGATATATATAAAGTTTTTAGCAATGGTTATAGAGCATAAAAAGAATAAATAACATATATACACATTTGTTATTTATTCTTTTTACGCTCTATAACCATTGCTAAAAACTTCAGAAATAGTGCACCATCTGCTCCATTTTTGCAACAGAATATGTTCAATGATAACTATTCAGGCTGCTTTGCAAAGCTCAGCTAATCAGTAGCAATGCAGGCTGCTAATCTCTTGTTATTTTAGTACCAGCACATACTTTTTTTATTGTCCGAGTCACTGACATCTAAAACAAGAACCTCTGATTATTTCATGCTTGTGGCTTCCTTTCTATTTTAACAAGCTGGTTCCACGTGCTCACCAAAATCAGTTTTTATGTTCCATTGCAACTGTGAGGGTTTCCCCCCCCCTTAAGAATTATTATTATAGCTTAGTCTTGAACACTAAATTGCTCCCTAATGTCTTTTGTGATGCAGGAGGAAGAAATATAGAAGCCTTTGCTGCTTTGGACATTCAAGGAGAGTCCAGCCTTCAATGTCCACCAAGGAGAAGGAAAGAAGGGATTTGGTTTATGGAAAGAGAGAACCTGAGTCCCCATTAAGGAAGAGAAACAGTGTACTAGTTAAGAAGTAGAGCTCTAAATGTAACTTTTTAGAACCGAGGTGTTTTTTTTTTGGCATTACTGTTTTACAGCAGCACCCCCTTATCCATGGGGGAATCTGTTCTAAGCTCCCCTGTGGATGCTGAAAAATGCAGATTATAGTGAACACTATTTTAATACCTAATACTATGCATAGCATAGCCTCTGGCTCCCTCTAGTTGTCAATTCTGGTAATTATATTATGGAAATGTACTTCCCTAGCAAATGCTATGCATAGCATAGTCTCTGGTTCCCTCAAGTGGCCAGTTCTGATAACTTCATCTTTAGAAATATAAATTTCTAGGGTTTTTCTTTCAATTTTTCTAATATTTTCAGACTGTGTATAAGTGAAACTAGGTGCATTAGTAATAACATGATTATATTATTTTAGCAAAAACACATTCAGATAATATACATTTTTGCCATTACAATCAGGTACATTTAAAAGATATATATGGTATATGCATGATACGTTAGATGGTACAGCACAGTCCTTTCTTCAGCATATCCCTTCAAAGTCATTGAAGTAGTTGTTGGCTTTCACAAGTGAATCAGCACTACAGTACTATTCCTGCAGATAAGAGAGCCCTACTGCACTTCCACGAAGCTTGATTGACATTATTTTCATTGTTATCCCCATAATGCAATCCCATTGCACTATGTTGCTATTAACAGCAGAACACAAACATAGAAATAAATATTATTTGGTTCCCCATAGTGGTAAATTCTAAAACTGCATCGTGCAACGATTTACATTATTTTTAAATGGAAAAATCGGAACCAAAATAGATTTATCTTGCTACTTAGCATTAATAAGAGAATGGCATAAAAGCTGAAAATACCATGTCCAAGTACGTTGAAATGTCCTTTAAAAGGAACATTTGAAAGTAATTAGGCACAACCTTAACATTATTAATATTTTTAGCATACAGAGGTGTCCTTAATGCTTTTATGTGTTGTTCTCAATAAGTAACTGGCTTGTATTATTCCAGTGTTGTTGTTGTTGTTTTTTTTTAAATAATAATTTATAAGAACTTCACTTACTTGAAAATAATAAAAATTTAAAATTATTGTTAGGACAGTTCTTAAATCCAGCAAAAATCACAATAAATTGCAAAATTAAAATGGTATTAAAGAACTTATATTAAAATGCTGAATTAATGCAGTTTAAAACCCTTTTAAAAATCTTTGTTTCTCCTCCTTTTCATTAATTTGCACAGTTCAAATTAGGAAGAAAAAATAAAGAAAGAGAAAGCTTTCCATTTGACAGTAATGAAGAAAAGCTGGTATGGGTCTTTTTTTTTTTAATTATGAAGTTTACCTTTCTAATACATAATGCAGCCTCTTCTGTGTAATTTGCTTCCAGGGATAAGAATAAATGATTGCAAACGAGGCACTAAAGTGCATGATTAATTGCATTATGATGCTCAAATCAGATCCAGTCGGGATGGGAGGTGGTGAAGAAGAGAATGAATTGCCAAAAATAAAACTTCATTATGAGATAGAATCTTGATTAATACTTAAGTATTCAGCCAATAATATTAGTGAATACCCTCTTGCAGGCTTTATCTACACTTGTGGGGTAAATGTATTTCCTTAGTAACAGTTTCAAAGGTGTCAAAGCTATGATTTGAACTATTTTAGTCTTCGGCATCTAGGTGACATCTTTCACCCGGCCTTCTGTTAAGTGTTCACCCTACTGTTAATCACTGCATTATGGATTCTAATTATGCTTAATGATGCTCACATAATGTCTGCATCAGGATTGTTTGAAGGTTCAAACAGGTGCAGGTCTAGCACACCCAGAGTATCAGACTTCTAGAGGGCTTCTGAAAAACCAGAGAAAATACGTGTTGGTCTCCTGTAAGGGTCAGTCTAGTCAACGCAGGTAAACCTATCCATCCTGAAGGAAATCAACCCTGAGGGCTCACTGGAACAACAGATCCTGAAGCTGAGGCTCCAATCCTTTGGCCATCTCATGAGAAGAGAAGACTCCCTGGAAAAGACCCTGATGTTGGGAAAGTGTGAAAGCAAGAGAAGAAGGGGACAACAGAGGACGAGATGGTTGGACAATGTCATCGAAGCAACCAACATGAATTTGACCCGACTCCGGGAGGCAGTGGAAGATAGGAGGGCCTGCCGTTCTCCGGTCCATGGGGTCACAAAGAGTCACAAACAACAACAACAACAATTGAAAGGTAAACATGAGCTTTGCTTGCAGGCTTGATTATTCACCCATGAAACCCAGGAGGGATCATGTCAGGATGATACCAGCATGCTTTTAGCTTCTACCAGCTTGATGTCTGTAGAGTATAGCTTAACCATATGTCTGATCCGACACATTTAGGGGAGCACGATGTGGATAAGAGTTAGGTCAGTCTATTTAACTAGATCTACAAACTCTCTCTTCCAACTTAATCATTCTATGATTCTAATTTGCTTAGTGGAGAAGCACTTGTTATACTATGCAGAGGATTTAAGAAGTAATTGCCTGGCATTGTAAGGTGGAGGAAATCATCTGCAAAAATCTGAAGAGTAATCGGAGACTAGTCCACCACAAATTTTGGCGCAAGGAGAAATGCTATTCTGGATCCCGCTCTTGACTTGCTGGCCAACCTTGCTGGAGTCAATGAGATCTGGAGTCCAGAACATCCCAGATTTCTGATCTCAGAAAGCCAGCGAGCATGTAAAACCAGCATTTGCAACAACCGCTATCAATCTGTTCTGCACAGTTGTGACACAGTCGAAATGTGCAGTACTGCAGTCAAAGCCTCTGCTCACAACCTGAGTTCGATCTCAATGGGGTCAGGTTGCATACTCAAGCTTAGCTCAACCTTCCATCCTTTTTACGTTGGCAAAATGAGTATCAACTTGCTGGGGATCAAAGTGTTGCTTGCATAAATATAAATTGCCCACAAAGTGCTTTAGAACTATAGGGTGGTATATAATAGGACCCCCGTATCTGCTGGGGATCTTTACAACCAGGTAAGCAGATACAACACAGTCCTCCCCATGCTAGGAATAAATCACCTGAGTTTGTATTTGGGAAGTGTAGAGGTGGGGAATTATACTTTTACTTTCTTCAAATTTATTATATAAATAAATTTTCAATCTCAAGGTATATACTGTATGTGCATAATTGTCATAGTAGTGCAAACTCTGGATAGCTCAGTGGCTTAAGCCTCTGGCTGCAGGAAGAGGTTGGAGTTTGATTCCCCACTGTTCCTCCTTCATAGGGGCTGAATTCAGTGATGTATAGGGTCCCTTCCAGAGCTGCAGTTCTATGATTATATTATCATTATTATATTATTCTCTCTAGCATGTTTTCCAAAAATGAACTTGGACAAAAAATCTGGAGGGAATCTAATCCCCAGTAATGACAGCCCCATGCTTCTTCTGCTATCTGTCATAGCAGAAATATTTTCCCCACCCTTCATGTAAAGATGGACATCCGTATTTGTCTCATTTGCAAATGTGAAAATCAGAAGCCACTTTTTCCTCCTTCCCATCTATGAGACAGCAAAACCATTTTTGTTTGCCCCTGTGTGTGCTTCTAAAAACGAGAAGACTTGGATAGGTTGCTTGTGTCTTTTTTTAATCAATCAACCAGTTTTTTAGTACTTGCTGCATGTGCATCAGGGATGTGAATCCTTGCTTGTCTTAAAGTCATATTTGAGACTGAAATGATATCCTCCCCCAGTGAAATGGTGAAGGGGGGGGCTCTTATCCATGAAAATAATCCCTCTGATGACACACTGACATGTGTTCTTCTCACACGTACAGACATGATGGAAACCACCTTAAGGCTTGGCCAGTCATGTTTCTTTGATTCCCTACCCCACCCACCTGGCCATCAACTCATGAGGTTTTACATCTAGGAAAATGCCTTCAACATTCATTTCCTTTGCCTATTCAAAACTGCACATCAGTCCCTCCTGTCACAATAATATGCTTCAGTGACTCATGCCGCTGTTGGACGTCTACACCCCTCTTGTTTTTTTTTCCTCTTTCCCAGAATCGTTTCTCCGGCTGACACTACCTCCAAACAATTAGTTTGTTATTTAAAGCCCACGGTTATGCTTTGTTCCTTTTGTGTATTATCATCTTGGAGGAGAACGGCATTCATGAAGGCTCTTTTGTCATTGAGAAAAACTATTTTTGTGGCCACAGGGAGGGGAAAAAAAAAACACTTAACACTGAACACACAAACACACTAAGATTTGCAGATTTCTTCATATTCCCAGTGGAATGAACCCAAGGATGAAATTAAATCAGAATATGGAAGAAGTCAGAATTGACAGATCCATCCTTCCAAACTGGGGGGCTTCCAGAATTTATTCTTTAAAATCTGTGTCCAAATCCCTGTTTATGAATTTGGACAGGTGGTTTGTTTTATCTGATAGGCTCCTGACCGTTGATAACTTTCTGTGTCAGGAAGATACAACATGATCTTCTTCATTCTGAGACTTGAGATAAGATTTTAAATTTGATACGCACAGATGGGTGAAATTTCATTTCAGTTTGGTTTTGAAGAATTTACCAAAGACATCAAATCATGTATTTGGAATGGGGGGGGGGAATTGCATCATCTTCAGTGCACCAATCACAGCAGTAGCCCAGCTGCCGTGGCCCCACCTCTCTGCTTGCCTGGCCATTCAGGCAAGGGGATGGGAGGACAAATCTTCCCGCTTAGCCATGGAGTGGCCGGGCAAGCATGGAGCCAGGGATGTGGCACCTGGGCTACTGTCATCTTTGGGGCACTGATGTTGGCCATGCATGCCTTGTGCCATGCAGTAAGTGGTCCGATGGGTGCTGGGGGGGGTGTTAATTGGGCTAGCCATCTATGCCGGTGGGTTTCATATTCATATACAAATAGTAACAATTCAGAAATAGGAGAACGTAAGACTGACCAATTGTTCCATCAATGCATCCACCAATCAATGTGATCTTTCTCTTCCTTCCTTCCTTCCTTCCTTCCTTCCTTCCTTCCTTCCTTCCTTCCTTCCTTCCTTCCTTCCTTCCTTCCTTCCTTCCTTCCTTCCTTCCTAAAGAGAAGGGACAGAAAGAATTCTGCAGAAAAATTGTGCATCTCTATCAGACACATAGCAGAAGGGAAAAAAACAACAAAAAGTGGAGGTCATTGGAATGAAAGATCATAAATCCACTGGAAGAGCGAGGAAGGGGAGGTGGATGGTAGCAATAAAGATAAGAATTTTAAAGAATTGTTTCCATTAGAATGCAGCAGTGGCTCCATGTGTTGCTTCTTGCACACATCACTGATGCTTAATATTTAGTGACTGACTATTTTTTTCCTTACAGCACTCTGATTTCGTGTGTTATTTTCCAGTTGTTTTAAACTGCACCTTTTTACAAGGTTAAAGAGACATTGGAGGGAGTAGAGAAAGGGAAATAGAGAGCAGCTGAATTAAAAAAGGGGGACATGCCCACATCTTAATCAAGTTGAGATGGCTTATATTGTCACAATCGTCCTATTTCTTCACATGGTCAGCAGAGAAGAACAAACATCTAAAGAGATGTGGGATTCGGGTTTTCAGAACAGTGGCAGCAATTTTGAGATAGAAGTGCTATTCGTTCTTTTACTTCATAAGATAGAGAAGATGTTCTCTCTTACTAGTTATGGTGGGCTTCCATAGAGAACGTCCACCATCCTGGAGAGAGAATAGGCCATTGCCAAAGGAACAAAAGTAAAGTCAGTTGGGTTGTTCCTTCCACAAAATTGTATGTAATGAGGGTGACAAGAAGGGAAAGTGATAACCTCAAAATTTAGCTGATGAGTCTCTTTCAAAAACCACCTTTCCATTCAGATCCTGAGTCTACTTGCAAATATTCGACCCGCAACATCTTACAGTGCTGCCTCGCTAGACAATGATAATCCGTTCCACTGAAATTACTGTTTAGCAAAATCACTGTCCAGCAAAAAGCATTTCACTATTGGAATGCATTGAACCTGTTTAATGTGTTCCAATGGGGAAGAATCATCGTTGTCTAGCGAGATCGGCCATAGGAAATCTTTGCGAACTGCCGATCAACTGTTTAAATTGCTGTCTTGTGAAGCTTAGGTCCCGAAAACACCTGTTTTGCGAGCACGGAGGAAGCTGTCAAAATCATCATCTAGCAAAAATCGGTTTGCGAAGCAGGGACCAAACATTGTCCAGCAAAATTCCCCCATAGGAATTACTGTTTTGCCCATCACTATAGCGATCCCAAAAAGTCAATGTCTAGTGAAAAAACTGTCATGCAAGGTAACTGTCTAACAAGGCACCACTGTACTTGCATTTTTTGGTCATGTGAATGGTAGGATTCGAGGGAGATCAACCCCCAAAACGGAATGCTTCTCATCCCTGGATAAGAATATGCTTGTTTGCATGATTTTATTCCCTAACATCAATGGGGAAAAGATACTTCTACATGCTTTGTATCTAAGAGAAGCAATCAATCAAAGGGCTCTAGACGAAAGCTAAGGAATCAATTTTAATAGAAAGATAAAATCATTACTGAAGGCTGGTAGTCTATAAGAAACTAAGAGAAATAGAATCTTCCCTCAATTATCCTAAGCAGTTTATAATTTGATATACCATAATAAGATGACTTACTGGAAATGGTTTCTCTTTTATTTACGGAAATGCCACCTGCCTAAACAGAGTAGTCCCATGATCGCTCTGTGATAAAGAAACAACACAGAACCATTTAGTATCAATGCATACTATACATTCACAGGAAAAAGAAATCATATATCAAGGACAAAACAAATTGAATTAACACAAGGGGGAGGGGAAGATTGGGCGCTGACCTTGGCTTTCCCTGTGTTTTTTCTTCCTCAAGTACAAGAAGAGGAATATTGTTCATCAACAACTTCATCCTACAGGGAATGAACAGAAAATCTGAATTATAAAAATCCATTAGCAATGTCAAAGATGGTGAACAAATGATAAACATCAGATGACCAGACTTGAAGCAGCTCTGTTTGCACAAGTCTGCACGGCTACACGGATTTGGAGTAGTCACGTTGCATTCATTTGATAGAAATGCGAAGCTGCTTCAAAGGTTTGCAAATAACTCCAGCGGTAATCATAGGAGCCTTGTGGCACGTGGTTAAACTGCGGTACTGCAGTGAAAAACTCTGCTCATGACTTAGATTCATCCCCAAGCAGCCGACTTGAGGTTCACTCAGCCTTTCCTCCTTCCAAGATTGGGAAATTGAATTCCCAGCTTGCTGAGGGTAGAGGGCAATGTGTAGCCTGCATAATCAAATGGCAAACCACCCAGAAAGTGCTTTAAGTGCTATAGGGTGGTATATAAGCAGTACACATCATATTTTGCTTTATTCTTTTTTTTCTGACCACCTTCTAGTGCCAGAGCCAAGTTTTCTGATCATGAATTTGTTTTCACTTCCACTGCGTTCATAATGGCATAATTTACGCATAATGCTCTTGTAAGGACATATATTCTGACTTGATCTGTTTACATGTGGTAAACAGATCGTGGTGGCGCTGCGGGCTAAACTGCAGAAGCCTGTGCTGCAGGGTCAGAAGACCAAGCAGTCATGAGATTGAATCCACGTGACGGAGTGAGGTCCCATCACTTTGTCCCAGCTCCCTCCAACCTAGCGGTTCGAAAGCATGCAAATGCAAGTAGATCAATAGGGACCACCTTGGTGGGAAAGTAACAGCGTTCCGTGTCTAAGTCGCACTGGCCATGTGACCACGGAAGATTGTCTTCGGACAAAACGCTGGCTCTATGGCTTGGAAACGGGGATGAGCACCGCCCCCTAGAGTCGAACACGACTGGACAAAAATTGTCAAGGGGAACCTTTACCTTTACCTTAATGACTGTGTCTCATCCCCATCTCCCCAGAAGGAAGTCCTTGAAGGCCAGATCCTTCTCGCTAGTCCTTCCAACTGTATCTTGTACTCATATCCAAGTGGATTTCCTATTGTAAGGTTTTTAAACCAATCCAGCGCTGTTATATCTTCTGGTTGGTGCCCATTAATTGTGTGCTTCTGTTTTTAACTGAATTTCATTCCAGCTCTATCATGTATGTGAGAAATATATATTTAAGAAACAAAGGAAAAAAACTTATTGTTGAAGGATGGGATCTTGGTATATTAGGTAAGTAAGCAAGCAATTAATCTACAGATCAGACCAGGTACAGTATAAAGGTTTGTAAGAGCCTGACTCATAATCAAATCCTATTTATCTATTATTTCCCTCGGTGAGGAACTGAAACACCACAAATTCTTTATACATCTGAGGCAGGGTTTTCATGTTCGAAATCAGAATGGGTAATTACATTTTTGGCATATATATGTGGGGCGCTTTCCAACCCTATCGCTAATGAATCTGTGGTTAACGTACGTTTATGAAAAGGGTAATGCAAAATTGAGTCTCTCAACTTGACAGAGGTGACTATACATACGGGCAAATCATTATTAATTTGGATTACATCAGGAAACCTTTAATGCCCCTCCAGCATTAATACGGCTCTGCTGCACCGTTTCAGGGGAATTTCAGTTTAATCGAAAATTTGATTAACGGCCACCCCATAAACGAGTGTTTGAAAATGTTCGCTTACTATGCATCGGGGAGACATATAACAGCTGAGTCTCTAATGGACTGGACTGTGTGTTAGAAAGGAAAATCACCACCAGCCGTAGCACTTCCACCTTTCTCATGTACACATTGTTGTTTTAGAGGGCATCTCCTGATCCAGCAAATTGTTCGTAAGCATTTTTCATCATAATTGTTCCCCATCCCAAAGCATGAGATGCGTGGCCTGCAGTAAGAGACTCAAATGGGTCTGTTGAGAGACAGATCAAGGGACAGAGATGCAGGCAGTGCCGGATGGTACAGACCCTATTTACATCCCGGCTGGATTACTGTAACACGCTTTATGTGGGGCTGCCTATTGAAAATGTCTGGAAACTTCAGCGGGTACAAAATTTGGCAGCCAGAATGTTGACTGGTCCCAGACACTGGGTTCACATAAGCCCCCTGTTACAACAGCTCCACTGGCTGCCAACCCTTTTCAGGCTGAATTCAAAGTGTTGGTTTTAACCTATATTTTTACTGCCCCGGCTATCTCTAGGACCGTGTCTCCCTTTATGAGCCTGCCCAGGTGTTCAGATCATCAAGAGAGGCCTTTCTCTCAGTCCCACCACCTTCACAGGTCTGCTTGGTGGGAACACAGGAGAGGGCCTTCTCTGTGGCTGCTCCCAGACTTTGGAACTCCCTCCCACTGGAGGCCAGGCTGGCCCCATCCTTGTTCTCCTTCCACAAGAGAAAGAAGACCTTTCTCTCCGGGCAAGTTTTCCCTGCATGACTGAGTAGGGTTTTAAAAATGGATTCTTATGCCTTACTGCTTGGAATGTCTTTTGGTGTCGGTTATGTTTTTTTAATATGGTATTTTTTGATCCTTTTCACATTTGTATACTCCCCTTTCTTAGCTTTAAATACTGTATTTTAATTATGTAAGTCACCTTGGGTCCTTTTTTAAGGAGAAAGGTGGGATAAAAATAAGTAAAATAAAGAAAATAAATGGGACCTGGAGAAGAATTTTGCTAGCTTAACATATTCCTCTTTCCCTCCCTCCTTTCAGGTAACTATGTGTTAGTGAGGACTAGAAATTAGGCCTTGGTAGAAATGTTCCCCAGTTTGTGGGGCAAATCCACACTAAGTGACATTTGCTCTCCAAAAGTTCAGGCAGAAATATTTCCGAGTTCTATCCTGGGACACCAGGGATTGAACCTGGCAACATCTCTGTGTAAAATATATGTTCTTCCCCTACCACTGAGCTATGAAAGTCCTTAATGAACATAAGGACAGGAGGGCCTGATGTGCTCTGGTCCATGGAATCAGGAAGAGTCGGACACGACTTAACGACTAAACAACAACAATGAACATAAGATGCTGATCTAAGCATTTCTCCGTCTAGCACCATAATTTCTGCACGGACTAACTATACCCCTCCAGGGATTCAGGCTAAGACCTTGTCCCCAGTTTGACCTAGAGATACTTTAGCCTACACCTGATGACCTCTACATAAAGAACATTGCATACTTTGTACCTTCCACACATGAGTTACATCCTAGCTCCCTCTATCTTGTCACATCAAGATCAGTCTTCTCCAGTCCACTGCACCCTGGGTGAGAATCTAGAAAGTTTCCATTTTGGTTTATGTGTCCAAGAATCCCCCTATCAGTATGGCAAGTAGATGACAGGAATTTCAGTCCAACACCTGAAGTGCTGCGGTCTAGTGGTTAAACTGCAATACTGCAGTTAAGCTTCTGCTTACAACTGGGTTCGATCCCAATGAGTTCAGATAGGCAGCTGAAGGTTGACTCAACCTTCCATCCTTTCAAGGCCGGTAAAATGAGTACCCAGCATGCTTGGGGGGGAGGCAAGTTGTTGTTTGCATAAGTATATTGTAAACCATCCAAAGAATGCTTTAGCACTATGGGGTGGCAATAGGTCAAAACAACAACAGCAAGAGCAAGAACAAAATTTATGAAGAGTATCAGCTGGGAAAGTCTGAACGGGCTCATACATGGGAGATGTAAATTAAATGGATAGAAAAAGAATAAAGGAATTCTGCATATTCGGAGAAAACAAATGTTGGAGAAAAGAGAGAAAGCTTTTGTTGAAATTACGCTGTATAATTTAAAATATAAGAAGAGACACAATTATTTATGATGAATTATTTACAGCTCCATGCACTTGTACATGTAAGGGAGCTATTAAGAAATCAATTAATCAACAGAAGCACATGCAAGCCATTAAATGAAGATCAAAATCTTGTCTCAAATTTGGCTTGAAATTTAAAATCTTATCAATAGCCCTCTGATATGCACAAAAGCAGACCCAAACACATATGGAAGAAATAGGACGTACACCAGTCTATTGTCTCCACACAATTCAGTTGGAATGCTTTTCTTTTCCTGTCATATTATCACATGTGTAGCCTTGACCTCTGCTTTGCACAAAGTCCTACAGAGATGATCTGGAACAACTGCTGTCATCTTTCTTTGCAACAGACAACTGGGGTTTTGACAGTTTTTCAGCACTTTTCTAAAAGAACAGCTCTCCTCACCATATGTATTCTTCCATCAACACATTCAGTGTGAGAGAACAGAAGACATTAAAACTCCACAGATACCTATGTGACAGTGATTATGAAAAAGAGAGAGAGAGAGAGAGAGAGAGAGAGAGAGAGAAGCAGCAGCTTAGGAGATGCTGTAAGCCCAGAAGCAGAGGGCTTCAAAATGTCCATGCTTCCTTGCTTTTTTCTCTATGACCTAGAGATAGAGGTAGCCAGTGGAATAGGATCCCCAGTGTGGTGTAGTGGATAGAGTGACAGACTAGGATTTTGCAGACCAGGGTTTGAATCCCCACTCAACCATGGAAACAACAACAACAACAACAAACAACAACAACAACAACAACAGATATCGAGAAGATCATTGATGGACTGGAAGAACTGCACATGTGCAATTGTCCCGCAAGAGACTGGCCATTGATTGAAAGTCTTATTCCCGGCCTCGCTATGGTACTTTAAGCAAGGGGATGTAGGAAACTCCATGTCCAGTTGTAATCCTCTTCAGGTAAGGCTGGGATATGGAAAGTCTGGGTAGCAGATGCTGGTCAGTGCAGATAAATTCTGGACAGATCAACAGGCCATGCAAGTGCAAGGCAGTTTCCTCTCTTCTTGCTAGGAAGACATTGCCATGAGCATCTCCATTGGCCATGACCATCAACTCTAGTTTCTCCTGCCAAAATCCTTCTTCTGTCATTGTGGTGTTATTTCTAAACCTTTTGTCTCTACTTTGGATTGTCAGCAGACCTACTTTAGAGTGCCTTTTTGAATTCTGTCATGATCCAGCCATGGATTTCATGGCTTCATTGAACTGTGTGACAGCTGGTTGAGGCAAGGCAACTCAAGTGCAGTAATGCTAACTTGTGTGAATTTCGGGTAGTATAACAGTGACAGTAATGCATTTTCTCCTTCCTAAGTTCCTCTTTCTGAAGAAAAATTTGACTGATGAAGCACTTTGGCTGGTGTCTCATTACACCTTTCTTTGGGGAAAGACCTGGCCACATTCATTCATGCCTTGATCACTTTCACCTTGAGGATATCCTAGTGTTTCAAGTGAGGTTGTCTTTGAAGGCACAACCGTCTGTCCAATCTGCTTTGATATGAATTCCTGCCTTGAGCAGGGGGTTGGACTTGATGGCCTTAGAGGCCCCTTCCAACTCCCTTATTCTATGCTTCTATGACTCTAAGGCTTTTAAAATTCTTGATCTTCCTTCATATAATGAGAGACAAGCTGAGCTTTCCGTGAGAGGGAGATGAACCACATATTCCGCTAGTTGAGTGGGGGTGGAGTGCAAATATAAGTCTTCTGTAATTTCTAATATTTCTATTCAGGACTGTGTAGTGTCAATTTTTATTCCTGCCTTGAGAAATGGGCAGCTACAGGAAGGATGTATTTGCAATAATGAGAAAGCAAAAATAATAACAGAAAAAGATTGTTTTCTTTTGAGACTGGTCTGTAGGGTGTAAAGGAGGTAGTCAGTAAATAAAGCACATTCATTTCTTTTTCACATACTCCCCCTCCTTCTCTCTTACACACACACACACACACACACACACACACACACACACACACACACACACACACACACACACAGAGAGAGAGAGAGCATGGGGAGGGGAGAACTTACACCCTGCAGCAATAAAAAAAACATGACATAGCAATAAAACACATACCCTACAAATCAAACTGTCAGTATTTGGTTTCAGGCATATGCTATGCAAGTTAAATAACAAAGCCCAGCATTATCTTGGAATAAACAGATGCCCTTTTCATTGTTGGCATATATGGTCTGTCCAGGAAGACAGAGTGACCTCAACATGACCAGAAAGGCCATGTAGATTCCTTTACTTCAATTTGTTTAATTTTATTTTTGGTTTACTTATTGCCTCCTTCAGAGTCCTCCTCTTCCCCCCTGCTTCCTCCTGATTCTTCAATGTGCCTTCATGTTGTCTCATTTCTCTCCAATGAGTATGGAATCTTCTTTGGCATAAAGCAGCTAACAAAATAGTCCGTGGTGGGAGGAAGTCTTCAAAATGTCAGTCTTCCTGGAGCCATAGGCTTCTCTCTTGGTTTTCTAACAAAAGAAGAAATAATAAATTAAGGCAACTTACAGAGCAATTAAGGTAAATACAGAAGTAGCCTAGGGAAGCATAGCAGTAGGAAAAGCCAAATATTGACACCAATCAACAGAGAAGAGATGGTGTGGGACTAAGGTTGTAGGAAAGCAGCAGCTTAGTTCTCTTGGAATGTGTAATTCAGGAAGATTATTCTGGAGTCCAGAACTTCAAGACAGCCCCTTCTCCAGCTCTGCAATGGGGATGGCCATAGCATTCACTGGTACCCTTCAAAAGTGTTGATTTCTGAGTCAAAAATTCCAGATGTCTTTGTTTCAAATGAGATGTTGTCTTGGGTTTCAGAACTACATCTGTTTGTTGCAGTGTGGCTTTCATGGCTTGGATATTTAAAGTGAATACGGTATTCTGTCACAATTTTATGCAAATCCGGCGATTTTTTTTTTCAAGGTCTGATAAAGTCACCAGGGATATCTGTCTTGCCCCAATATAAAATATCCTTGTGTACAACAACTTCTGCTTTGACTGGTGTCAGCTTTTCCCGGCCTTTGTCACATCTGATGTTCTAAATTTGTCTTCTGTTTGCTGTAGCCAACAGAATAGGCAAAACGATAAATGAAGCTCACATTCTCTGTCAGTCACTCTAATTGTCTTGTGCTCAAAGGGGGGTGGGGATACAGCTACGTGGAGGCTCACGGAAAATGCCATGTTTCATAATGTGGTTCTGTGTGTACAGCTCAATTATTTTCCTTTAGGTAAAGCAAGCACTGAAGACAAAAAATATACAGTGATTGCATTCCTTTGCCCCATGATATTATTGAAGCTTAGAAGATTTTGAGGGACTGTCACTGCGTACATAAATAAGCATTTGAAAGAGAGTCGTTGGGACTGTATGCTCTTTGATGGGCTTCAAAGCCACCTCTCCCTCTATACTAAAGAATACCACTCTGGAAGCAAATATTAGAAGAAACGCTAAGTGCGTCATCTTAATTGTGGATACATTGTATTGCATTCTGCCAGGTTTTCATATCAACACACACAAAAAAGCAATTTTGCCTCCACTGTAAATTCAGTTCAACTCTAGCGATGGGAGAGAGGACTGTTGACTTACCTAGTTCACACTTTCCAAACCAATACACAAATAGAAATATAGCTGTACTGTGGCAGTTCCACTTGGGCTATTAAAAAAAAATTCCAGAAAATGTGAAGTGCAACAAATTTAAAATACATGACGGTAAAGCAAAATGATTTAAAATCATGCCAGTTTTAGCATGTACAGAAAAGGCATATTTATGACTTCATGGCACATAACAAATTCAGTTCTTCCAAAAAGAAAAGAAAAACACCCTCAAGTTTGTGAATGTGGGATATTGTGTTTCTGTATCCATGTTTCAGAAAGCCAGGAAATGGCCCAGTATTGCTGCACAATATTGTGGCTGCATTGCCAGCACGAAAAAGGATGCCAAGCTTTGCATAGCAAAGGGCAGCTTGAATATCGAGAGTACCAAGGGCAGCAGTCCAGATGGTTTACACGGACCCTTTTGTGCTCATTCACAGAGAGACAGCAAGCAAGGGAAAATCTCAGAAGCTGACTATTTTTTAAGAATTATTTAACCACTTCCCACGCAAACACAAAGCAATTGTCAGGGCAGTTTTTAAATCGGATTTGAAGCCAAGTGGCAATTTCCTCGTTTGGGCTAACCCCATTTTTAGAATTCCCTTGGAGGATGTTGGCAACAACAGAGTGCCTAAAGAACTGCTTCTAGCCAATGTTGTCAGGAAAGGTCTAGACCAGTGGTTCCTGCCCTTGAGTCCCCAGATGTTCGTGGACTGCAACTCCCAGAAGCCTTCACCACTCGCTGTGCTGGCCAGGATTTCTGGGATTTGTAGTCCAAGAACATCTGGGGACTCAAAGTCAGGAACTACTGGTCTAGACAGATCAATGACTTCTCTAAGTCAACTTCCTAGGTTGGCCAAAGTTCCTACTGGAACACACATTTTGCAGGAAATCTGGATTGGCTGCTATATGCCATGTGATAAATTTCGATTATTCTTTTTTTTCCCCTTCTCTTTTTTGGCAAACTTTTTTCCTGAATACTGCCCCCTCCTTTTCACCAAGCTGACATTTGGAAAGAAAATTCTTCCTTGTCACTTGGATTTCTGTAGCTTCCCCTCCCCCTTTTCATCCAGGAGAACATTTCAAAATGAGTTGCAAAGGTTGAGGTCTGGAAATGGCAGATAATAGCAAACAGTGAAGTTAAGACGCGTAGCTTCACGTTCCTGAATAGGTCAGTTCTGTGGCATATATTGAATACACATTTGGAGAGAACTTTGGTCTGTCATTCGATTCTGACAGTTACACAGGAACCTCTATTAAAGTAGAATTCTCTTGGAGCAGAAAACTATCAGAGATAAAATGTCCAAATAGGTTTCAAAAATGGAAGTAAAAACAAACATCTCCCCTAGCATCATCCTTTGTGCTAAAAAGGAAGCAATCTGGTTCCAAGCAGTTCTTGCAATGGCTTAATGATTGTTTAGGAAAATGCCTTCATAATAAAAATTCCTGCATGAATAAACCACAGGAGTACCTAATATAAGACAAAATTTGATCATTTAGACTTTACTGTGGAGAAATGTTTATTCCTAGCCCTTAGTCTCTTGTCACGCTGATTCATTTGAGGCCTGGGAGAATACTGTATTTTTCCATGTATACATTTGTCTAAAAATTTTAGACTAAAAATTGAGGGTCGTCTTATACACGGAAGTAAGCTGAGGAGGAAAACAGAAACAAGTGGAGGGGAAAGCAGGGATCAAAGCGATCCTGCAGCACTTTGATCCCATTCTCCCTACACTTGCTAAGCCCCACTTAGATTTCTTAATTGTGGGTTAGAAAAGTGGGGGGGCTTATACATGGAGACGTCTTATACACATACTTCTTTCTTCATTTATGTTACCATAAATGAAGAAAGAAGTTTGAACCTCAGTTCCCATGGCTAGAGGAAAAAAGTTCTTTGGGTGGAAGGAACACATCTGTCCAGTCAGTGTCCTATATTACTCAAAGCTAGGAAGTTACTTTTCTAGACTACAGCCCCCAGAACCCCCAAGCCACTATGGCCACAGGCCTCTGAATGTGGAATCCTGGAGGCTCTCTCTCTCTCTCTCTCTCTCTCTCTCTCTCTCTCTCTCTCTCTCTCTCTCTCTCTCTCTCTCCAAACTGGGGAAAGTTGTCATGTGTTGTCATGTGTAAGTTAAGGTGTTACCTCAGAAATCCCTCAGTGTGTGCAGCCACTGCCAACCGCCCACTGCCAACTGTGTTTCTGACAACCTCACAGAGGATAATCTGAGGTGTTTCAAAGACAGACAGCATTAAGTTGATACCGAGGCCTATCCTTCCATTCCCCAAAGTGAATAATCTCAAGGTGGTAGGCCACCCCACTCCACCTCTTATCCCACCTGACCCCAATTGGGATTTCTCTCCAGTTTGTTTATTCACTCATCCAGCTGTTTGTTCCTCCAGCTCATACGTGATTGTCACACTGTAGGTTAAGAATTTTCTATCCACACCATCTGTTGCAATGGAGTATCATGAGACTCCGTTCGCAACAGATGATGCCTACAGAGATTGTGCAACTTCTGGCAATTTGCTTCCAAAAGTTATGCCTCGTACACAACCGAACAACGGGATTTTAAGCACTGAGGAAGACCAGTGGTCTCTCTATCCAAATACGGCTAACTCTGACTGGCAGCAATGGCTGCTGCAGGCTTCTGGCAAGGCTCTTTCCTAGTTCTGTCTGGAGAGCCCAGGCATTCCCTGGTGGTCTCCCAATCCATGTATTAAATTGGCATGTCCTTGATTCAACAAAATCAGAGGAGTCTGGGTGTGTTCAAGGTGATACCTTGGTCTATGTTCAACATCCAGGGTGGCATGTGTTCTTCAGCATAGTATATGACATGCATCCCAATGCTTCAGCCTTCCACATCTACCAGAACCCATGCATTTTTTTTCACTAATTCCAAACAAATGCCAGCTGACAAACCAATTTCCTTTCCTTCTATTTTATCTGGGATGGGCACAGAAACCCATTAACTTGATTCGCTTGGCTTTTCTTGATGGCTCAGTGGTAGAGACAGTTGTTTGTGAGAAGTTTTCACCTTCCCCCCACACACACCCTGTTATAAACTGAATGGGAAATATTGTTCATGCAAGCACTCCACGAGTGACTGAGTAAAGAGCAACAATAGCTCATGGCTGAAGAGGTGAATAACAAGCTCTGACAGTCGAAGAACTGAAGCCCAACTCCATCCATCCTGTTCTATTTCTTCATCTTTGCAGCAACAACTTGAGGAATCTTCAAGAATCTTCCTTCACTGTCGTGGAGGTGAGGAGGCATCATCTTTTCCGCTTCTTGGTAGTTAAGTCATAGTAAATGTTAAGTACCAAAAAGCATGCTATGTTATTCATGCTGCTAATCCTTTCAATTTTTTTTTTATTTATTTTGCTCCTGGGAATGTTTTGGAGAAAAATAATAATAACATTCACACATAGAAGGACTCTCATTTTTGTTGTCTTTTTTTAAAAATGAGTTTCAAAGAGTAAATCATTTCATTTGCCAACTCATAGCCAAGGGCACATATCGTTATTTCACACAATAGCAAACAAATAGGTTTCTTTTTGGGTCTAAGAACTGCATCAGAGGGATGTAGGGCTGTTGCTTTCTTTTGTTTCTGGCGCATCGGAAGAAGCAAACAATTACACACACAGGCAAATAAATGTTAAAACTGGAGGCCAAGACCAAGATGGGTCATCCTCTTCATTTTTCACCTGGCCTCAGTGGCTCACAATATTTGTGTTGCGACAAATGACCCTACCCAAATCTGGCTGCCCTCCCTCTGTGCTGCAACAAGCAACTGTTCCCTTGCTTCCAGGCTCAGAAATCTCAAGGGGTCAGGTGCTGCTAAGATGGCTGGATAGCTCAGTGAGTTGGTGATGAGTTCAGTTCCCCACTGTGTATCCCAGGAGAACATCCAACCTGGGTGGCCTTGGGCAAGCTATAGAGCCCCAGGATGCTCCCGGAAGACAGTTCTGAATACTCTTATCACTTTTGTTGGTGTTTAATCGTTTAGTCATGTCCGACTCTTCGTGACCCCATGGACCAGAGCACGCCAGGCCCTCCTGTCCTCCACTGCCTCCCGGAGTTGGGTCAAATTCATGTTGGTCACTTCGATGACCCTGTCCAACCATCTCGTCCTCTGTCGTCCCCTTCTCCTCTTGCCTTCACACTTTCCCAACATCAGGGTCTTTTCTAGGGAGTCTTCTCTTCTCATGAGATGGCCAAAGGATTGGAGCCTCAGCTTCAGGATCTGTCCTTCCAGTGAGCACTTAGGATTGATTTCCTTCAAAATGGATAGGTTTGATCTCCTTGCAGTCCAGGGGACTCTCAAGAGCCTCCTCCAGCACCACATTTCAAAAGCATCAATTCTTCGTCGCTCAGCTTTCTTTATGGTCCAACTCTCCCTTCCATAGATCGCTACTGGAAAAGCCATAGCTTTGACTATGTAGACCTTTGTCGGCAAGGTGATGTCTCTGCTTTTTAAGATGTTGTCAAGGTTTGTCATCGCTTTCCTCCCAAGAAGCAGGAGTCTTTTAGTTTTGTGGCTGCTGTCACCATCTGTCACCATCACTAGATAGCCCAAAAAAGGGCCCTAACTGATGTGACAGCACATGATAATTGTTATTAAGCTGATAACCATATTCTTCCACCACATGGACTGATATGTGTGTATATATATTTGTTTGTGTATGTGTTTTCAGGGGTGAGGGGAACGGTCCACACCCAATATAAGATGCTTCACCTTCAGTCAAAAGCAGTCACATCTCTGGAGCTCATCTGTAAGCTAAACCTTGTCATCTCTGTTAATAAGACGTTTTCAACTCTGACAGTCCCAGAAAGGAAAAATGAAGATTGTTGGAAAGGAATGAAACAGGTTTCAAGGAAATAGATGAGTGGGTTTTTTTTCCCAGAGAAGAAAAGACAGTGGACATGATAGCCGTCTTTGAATTGCTGAATGTCAGACATATCAAAGCGGGAAATTACATGTTTTCCTCTGCTCCTTTAAGACACAACTTTTAACAGGATATTTAGAGAATGGAACGGAGGGAAAATATGTCATATCTCACTGGCCATTTGAAGATGGTATTCTAAGTTTTTTCCTGTGCCAGCCCTAGAAACTATGACACTGAAGATTCCAGGAACTCGAGATGGACATTGTTTTACACATCAAGGGTCTACAAGAAAGAAAAGAGCATTTTCTTATGCATTTTAAGCAATCATCTTGTAAGGACTATCAATTAACTTTGCACCTTTGAACATTTTGCTTCTAAATCCCCCTACTGTGTTATTTTTAAAGGCCCGGTTCCAGCCTTTATATTTTCATGTAAAGACGTATCACAAGTTACCTGTTAGAATGTGTTAGATGAACTAATTAATAAAAGAGGAACTGAAGGGCTTTTCTGGAAATGACGTTGAATTTCACTTGGGGGATTTCGCCAATTAATCTGAACTTCATAATTACCACAGGCTCTCCTGTTAATCTGGATTTAATCTTTCCAAAATGATTGTCACTCTCTCTTTCAACAAAGCATCATCCAGAGGCTCAGACTTGCTCCATTTTAATTTAAACCTCTTCAAAGATTCCCCTCTCCAAATCCTCCATAATTCCTTCTTTAAAATTAAAAATAATGTCCTATTCTCTTACTCTCACAAGTTGGGTTTACTGCCCTCTTTTTCTAATGCTAAAAGAGACTCAGAGGAAATAAATCATATTCATGATGGACCTTTTTCTGCTTCTCAAATATTAAAAGATAAATCATATACATTTTGTACTTATATATATACACACACCTGGGTTTGTGTCCTTAAATTAAGAGACAGTTCATTCAAGATTACCCAGACCTTTCTTTTATTAAGATAATTAATCATTTATACATATGCATTGAGCAACAACAACCTGCCACATATGAAATTCAAGACAATAGTATAGTTTTTCTGAGAGTACAGTGAAAGATTTTGGGGAGTTCTAGTTAGTGTATAATGGCTAATCCAATAACCATTGATTGGACTAACCTCCATACATTTGTCTAATCCAGTTATAAAACCATCTAACCAATTGGTGCACGTTAAATCAGAATATTTAAATACCTCATATTCTAGCCAAAGTAGCTCTGTATGAATAAATTCATTAATGTGAATTTTCAAAAACAAAGATTTTTATAAAATTTTGCTTTTGTCCTTATTGACACAAATTTCAATATTCTGCTGCTACATGTATTTTTTTCCCAAATACTCATATTTATTTCTTCTTCCCTGTCAAATTCCCATAATGATTTAAGGACAGACTCATGAACTTTGCTTCCAATAATATATCATCAATTTTACTTGAATATATTGTGTTCTGCCTTCACTTTCCTTTTGTAATATAATTCCTTCATATATTATAAGTTCTCTACATTTACCATTTATTTTTCTCCACTTCTTTGCCCACTGTTCCAGGTGAATAATATTATACCAAGATACTTTAACAACACCTTCCACTTTCTTTATTTTTTATCCTTTATTTTTAATAGCCTATCCTTTATGCTATTTTTTTCTGTTTATCAATAAATTCTCAATTAATCCTTAAAGGTCCTCTTGGAATTTTCCCAATTCTGTCACTGGACTTAAAATGGAAACTGATGGGATAAGTATTTTTTTTCTATATTTATCCCAAATTCAAAGCATGTTTTTAAAGGAAGGGATTAGATGCTGATTATATTTTGTGAAGAGACTATTTATTGGGTTCAAATGGAAACCTTGTGTTTCCATATTTAACCAAATTCATTGGTTGGACTGATGCAATATCTGGCCTACATTTTAATTGATTATTCCTCTATCATTTTTAATTGCTCCAATAAGGTTATTACCATATTTTTCGCTCCATAAGATGCACCTTTCCATAAGACGCACCAATTTTTTAGGAGAAGAAAACAGGAAAATATAATCTGTTTTCTTCGCTCCATAAGACGCACACACTTTCCATCCCCCCTGTTTTGTGGGAAAAAAAGTGTGTCTTATGGTGCGAAAAATACGGTAGCTTTCTTAAATTGCTCTTTTGGCAGCTATAAAACTCATACTAAAATACGATGGGTGTACAACTCCTAAGGAGGAAACCCACGGTGGTGAAAGTGAGGTTAATGTGACAGACGATGACTCAGGAGACCTGGATTCAAATCCCCTCTCGGTCATGAAAACTCATGACGTAAAGCCATTCCTTGAATATCTCACCCTGAAGGTTTTATTGGAATTATAGAATCACAGAATAAGGGAGATGCAAAGGGCCTGTAAGGATACCTAGCCAAAGCCCCGATCAATGCAGGAATCCAAATCAAAACAGATCTGACAGATGGCTGTCATTTTCTCTTGAATGCCTCCAGTCCTGGAGGACTCACCACCTCCTGAGGTAATTGATCCCATTGTTGTACTCCTATTAGTGTCTGTGTCGGGTGGTTCTGACTTGATTACACACAGCACACACTATGAATATTGTTGCTGTTGTGACTACATAAAACAAGCTGCGGGCAACGTTGTTTTGAACGGAGGGCAAACATGGCAATTATTGGGTTACTGATGACACCACTGACAGCACTTCCATTAGATTAGAGCAGTTGGCAACCCTTTCCATCGGAAAAAAAATTAGATCGCGTTCCACTTTGTCAGCTGGAGCATCTTGCTGATACACTCACCCTGTGACTGAGGAGCACATTCCCAAAGCTTATTATCACTGAACGGAGCCCAAATTCACATTTCAGAAGACATGGCACTGTTGTTAGCAACAATAGGACCTGCCTCCGAGATGCTGCTATTAAGCCAATCACAGAACACCAATGACTGACAACTTCTTTAGAATTTCTAATTGTAATCACTCCTCTCCAAGTGTGGTAATTCTCCTGACAAACGTGATTCTCAAAGAAGAGCCAAGAAAGACAAAGTAGAGTTCACCGGAAGCTTGGCAATGGATATACACACGTCACATCAGAAGTGTAAGAGTAGTGTTGTTGCCAGATGTAAAAAAAATACCTACAACTTTCCAATTCAACGGGTGCTCACCCCTACACACACCTTATAGAGAAAAATTCATTTTAAGATCCAATTCACTTATCCAGGGAGAAAAACTGCAGTGTTCTTATCCATTAAATTTCACTGTTTCTGGTAAACAGATGCTCATTAGAGAATAGTCAGAAACTGTTTTCTGTAGTTAGTCAGCAGTCTGCATCTCTGAGTTTACTAAATAAAATTCTTTTCCACACTTAAGGGGGAGCCAAAAATGTTATCCATTGCCAACGGTTCAGGCGGCTGGTTTGGGCCAAGGGGGGTTCCCTTCAGATCCCACTGCTGACTCTCGTGCATGTTCTGTGCTGTTAAGTCAGAACTGACTCTTAGCAACCCTAATAGGGCTTTCAAGGTAAGTGACATTTTTATGGAGTGGTTTTACCAGTTCCACTTCCCCAATGAGTTTCCACGGCCAAGTGGGGATTTGAACCCTGTTCTCCAGAGTCCTAGTCTGTCACTCTATCCACTACACCACACTGAGGATCCAGATCACATTGAGAATCTGACCCAGTGTGGTGTCGGATTCTCTGGCTCTTAGTCCCTGGCTAAATAAACAACTGATGAGGGGCATATTGCCACACTCCTCCATTTTCAAGACTCAATTTATCAGTGTTTAGGGTAAGCAAGCAAATGTAAGCCAGAACATAGTTTGTCTGCTCCAGTCCATCATTGTCTTTATCATCGTCATTGTCATTAACAAACTTCGAGCAGCAGAAATATGGAAGATAAAATGTGGGTATATGAAAGGCCAGGTATCTCATCTTTACTAGACAAATTCACTTCCAATCAAGGCTCAGAGCCTTCTGGCTCAGATGATTCCTAGGAAGAGACCACCTCTGAAGATCCTAGACCATTGGGGAGAAGGTGACAGAATAATATCCAGAGAAACAAGGAGCCCGGATCTTGAATAGAAAGATGGGGTAGGAGCCATCACAGAGCCCGAAGGAAAAAAAAAACAATAACTGAAAGCAGTGGAAAAGAGGAGCAAAGAAAGGTTCCTTAGAAATAACAGGTCTATTGTGAGCAAGGCTTCTGACAAAGTCTATGCCATTCAGGCTCGGGTGAAGGTGTAGGAGTTCAATGTTCAAAACTCATTTCTGGGCAAGAACAATTGTTGGAAAGGTTTGGAAATGTGTTCCATCTCCTGCTACCTTCATTGCTTCTCTGTTTGATTTCTTTGTGCCCACCTTGGACTGTCTTTCACCTCTTTCCTTGTTGCTGTGGCTCAGTGGTTTACCTCTGTAGAGACAGAGGTTGGGAGTTTGACTCCCCAAAGTGCCTCCTGCAAATAAAGCCAGCTTATGTGGCCTTGGGCAAGCTACCTGGTCTCAGAGTTGACCCCAGAAGAAGAGAATGGTAAACCACTTCTGTGTATTCACTATCTAGAAAACCCTGGGAAAGGTGGTCATAAGTCAGAATTGACTTGACGGCAAGCAGTTATTATTATTATGCTTCCATTGGATCATGGATGGTGTGTTGATCCTGTTTTTGGTATGCACACGCTTTAACCGACTGCTCTCCATTTTGAGCTTACGCTGGGATCTTGGCTTTGAAATTGTGGCCTTTTCATAGGAATATAGCAAGCTAGCTTATACAGTCCAGGGGACTCCTGATAGTTCAATGAACTGCAAAGAGAACAAACCTATTCATTTTCGAGGAAATCAACCCTGATTGCTCACTGGAAGGACAGATCCTGAAGCTGAGGCTCCAAAACTTTGGCCATCTCATGAGAAGAGAAGACTCCCTGGAAAAGACCCTGATGTTGGGAAAGTGTGAGGGCAAGAGGAGGAGGGGACGACAGAGGATGAGATGGTTGGACAGGGTCACCGAAGCGAATTTGACCCAACTCCTGGAGGCCGTGGAAGATAGGAGGGCCTGGCGTGCTCTGGTCCATGGGGTCATGAAGAATCGGACACAACTTAATGACTAAACAACAACAAGCTTATACAGGATCAGAACATTAATCCATCAAGGCCAGTTTGAACAGCACTGACTGGCAACAATGAATTGTCATGAAGATACCAGAGACATAACAGAGGCTCTACCACTGAGCTTTGCTTCTTCCTTCCCTGAAACAGGCTGGCAAGCCCTCAGCACAGCTGCTCTTTCTGTCATTTTTAGCAGGAGGGAACAACAGCATCAGCAAAATAACTTGAGAAAGGAGGGTTACAAAGCTGTGGTACTGCAACTGCTGATAGAGGTTCCGTTCCCTAACAAATGTCTCCTCATAAGAACGTTCCCTGCAAACCCTGGTGAAATTCAATAAAATGTCCCCCTCATTTCTCTGCTGAAGAACATGGCGGATAATCATAAGAACCCATTCCTGCACTGCTCCAGGCAATTCTTGTCTGTGCAACAACAACAGAGATAGGCACACACGGACCTTTGCACAAGCCAAAAGTAGAAGAGGCAATACTTTTATTTTGATCCTTAAAAATCAAACATTCCATGTAAGCTTGCATGAATAAAATTCACTTCCTCGGACACAGGGCATTAAAATCAGGAATGAAAGTCTCAAAATGTTCACGGCAGAGATCCACCACACACACCACTTGTTATTTCATGTGAGGGAGGGAGCTCCCTCAGGGACCAACTCCCATCCTGGAGGCTGAGTGGGAAACTCACCAAATTGTCTGTGCAAGTTTCCATGGTGATGGAGAAACTCTGAGGATTGACTGACTTTCGGAACCCACGAATGTTACCACCTTCACTTTTTTCTGCTGTCTTCCACTATCACTCTGTGTTATGATTTTTTTGCATTTGGCTATTTCACATTAGCTCATGACAGAAATCTGTGCGTTGTGGAGCTGAGTGTTGAATGGGGCCCTCAGCATCCTTGAAATGACACACAGCTACCTGAACTTTCTGGAGGATAATTAGCAGATTAAATACAAAGGCATTTCACCGGCAGGACGATGGCTCCCCAGTGACATTCTGGAGGGAGTTTCTCAATTTCCGATTCATCAGTGCTGTATTGAGGAGAAATAACTTGGGTTAGGTACTTTGAGGAGAGAAATGTAATGGTAAAACCTCGCTAGAGTGGGAGGCTGACAGGGGAGGCGGGGAAGTGCCAGTGGATCTACCACCACAACTGGCATGATGACAATGTTGATGGATGCGTGCATGGCGTAGAACCCCAATAAGTGGCTTGGCTGGTTCAGGGAGATGCAACAGCATGAATGGACCATAATGGCAGCTGTTCTGCCACACTTCATATCCGTATCAAATACAAAGCGCACAACTTTCTTTCTTTGGGGTTAATGAATAATATTGCTTATAGTCACAAAGATTTTTTTTCTTACTTATCTGAAACAATTATTTCCTAACAACATTTTAAACTATTTTTGGAAGCATTTTGATAGCTGAAGATAACAGCAACCTGGTTGCTAAGAACTAATAAGTAACTAAATCAGTTATTTTTAAAATGCAACTTTCCAAACTCTAGTTTGGTAAATCTTCAGACATAATTCTTATGTGCTTGCATGTGTGTGTTTCGCCCTTGGTTCTCTGGTAAAAATACCAGAGTTGTGTATTTTTCCCATGCATTTTCACCACAACATGATCATTATATAGACTCAGGATAATGCCCTATTTGCATAAAAAGCCACTGCTTCTCCCCTTCATCCACACATCCCTGTGTTAGGTGTTAAGCAAAAGCTTTGTTAGTTCAAAGAAAGCCAGGCAATGAGCAATTTAATAATGATCATAAATATTTAACCAACCCATATAATTTATACGCAAAATAACCGTTAAATATGTATGCAATAACACTGACTCAGAGAGGCAGTAATTTAGCTAATTGATTGGAATATATACAGTAATCCCAGATAAAAAGAGTGAAGACTCTAATTATACTTTCATAAATTCGTTAATATGCATTGCTCTCTAGGTTTTTTCTTTCTTTCTTTCTAAAAAGATGCCCACAACGCTCACATTTTGGGTGAGCGTTGCATAATTTCATGGAAGGCTCACTGTTTGCTTCCCCAAATGTAGCTCCCCCACCCCTCATTTCAACTTTGGGCCACCTTTTTGCAGTGACTCTGCACCATTTCCCCAAAGCTGAAAAAAGTTGTTTTGAGCATTAAATGATCACAAATAGTATTAAGAAGACAATTTCCGGTGTGTGTGTGGGGAATGACAGCAATTTTTCTGAAGAAATGGAAACAAACACACAGATAAGGAGGCTTTTGAATTAAACACACACACACAGCCAGACCAGAAACTGTACAAGCCAAGGGGGTTCAAGCTGGTCCTGGAAGATATAGTGGGTGCAGCAACCAAACCCTCCACAGCTGCTGCCATGGTGTCAGACAGACAGTTCAGTGTAGCAGACAGGAAGCAGAAGACAAGAAAGCTATGTCTTCCCGGTTGCCCATGTCCAGATTAGAGATGGGCACAAACTGATCTGCAAACTAGGAAAAAATATCCACACAAACTGTGCTATTTCATTGCTCAGTTCGTGCAATCTGTTTTGCCGAAATTAAATGAAGTACTGAACTTTTTTTCCACTCAGTGATTCATTTAGCTTGTGCAAAACAGATGCCCGCCCGCCCCGTTCCAGGTACCCCCATCACCTCCTTGCTTGGTACTACCACCTCCTCCTTCTCCATTGCCTCTTCATGAGGCAGGGCTTGCTGCCTCTGCACACACAGTGGCCGTGGCCGCAATAGCAGCATCAAAGTGGGCGTGGGAGAAGGAAGCCCCCACCATACACAGACACACATTGGCCATGAACCCAAAACCAAACTATGAATCGGTTCAGTTTGCTGGTTGGTTCCTGGTGGTTCGTGGCTAACAGCAGACCATAACGAACCACCATTTTGCAGGTTTGTGCCCATCTCTAGTCCAGATGCAACCAAGTAGGAAATTCACTTGGTCATACTCTCCAGACTTCTTGCTATGGAGACACACAATGGCTGGAATCTATTAGAAAGTCAAAACTTGAGTAGGCCTATTGAATCAATGGAACAGAGGTGTGGACTCATTAAATCCCAAATGGATCAATGAGCCCTAGGATTTCAGCCAGTCTTTTCCTGTTTAACTTTTTTCCTGTGCACATTATTCTCATATTTTGTTCTTTACATGGAAATTAAATGCAGATCTGTCTTCTCTTTTGCCCTCAGTTTTGGGGTATTGCACCTCTTTGCTTCAGCAAAATATGTCGCTTTCCCCACCATATTAAACCATATTGCACAGTGTACGGGTTACACAGATTGCCTGTCCATTTCTGGCACCACCTAAAAATAATGCTTGCATGCCTCCTTTTAAGGCCTTGACCTTTGGGTTATCCAAAGAAAGGATTGCCTGTATCCATACAAGCTTCCTCAAGCTTCATGGCAGCCTCGGAGAACTTCCTTTTCGGTCTTTTTATGTTAGGCTGGATAGCTCAGTGGTTTAGGTATTGATTGGGAGTTCAATTCTCAATTGGGTCTCTTGAGAGAAGAGTCAGCCTGTGTAGCCTTGGGCAAGCTGCACAATCTCAGGGCAACCCCAGAAGAAGCACATAGTCAGACCACTTCTGAGAACTTCTTACCTGAAACCCTGAAAAGAATTGACTTGACACCACATGTTTATTAGACTGGGAACAACAAAGACCAAAGACTTTTTTTTTAATGTTTCCCATTTTTTAAATAAATAGTTGATTATGATTAGCTTCTTTCCTCAATAACTAAGTAGAACTTAACATTGTGATTCTACCTTGGCAAGGGATAACTGGCTTCCCTGTTGTCATAACTGCAACTTTTAAGTTAACATAGTTACAGGGTTGTGGCCTCACAACATGGTGGAAAAGCAATATTATAGGGTCCAACCGTTGGCTCCTGCTATGCCTTCTGCAACTCCCTCAGACTCTTGTATGTGTGTCGAGGTGACAACAAGGTAGACAGAAGAATATTTCAGGCAACAGCTCAGCAGCTAGATAGATCCTTTTTCAGGAGGTAAAGAGTATTCTAACTCTGAGGAGAACCGTAGGTATAATAATAATGAACCATTTTCCAGCATTTGCTCTATAATTGTAACTATAATTGTAACTAGTTACCTTTTAGAAAGTAATTGTACATGTTCTTTTTGTCCTCCCGAAAAATGAGTGACCCCATTTTTGACACTGACATAAACAACATGAAATATTTTTTAGCCCTAAGTGTTGTTTAAACCAATTACTTGGATTTTTATCTGCTGTTGTGGATGATTTGATTGCTGATCCTCATTTTTAGATGTCACATTATTATTATTCTTTGTTATTACTGTAATTATGCAAGACACAGTTTGTGCTCCCCCTCCTCAAGTGATCTGGTTACTCATTTTACTGACCTCAGGAAGATGGAAGGTAGAGTCAACCTTGAGCTAGTTACCTGAATCCATTCGTTTAATGACTGGATTATTATTTTATCATGCTTGACCACTATTGCTGCATTCTTTTAAACCTTCTGCACTGCCTCGAAGGAGTAATTTTGTCCTGAAAGTTGAAATATAATTCAGGTAATAAGTAAACAAATTAACGAGCCGAACAATCATATCATCATGGCGCATTACCTTAAACTTGAATTTGATCTGTCGAAATGACTAGATAGGTGGGGTATAAATACAATAAATAAATAACTACAATAAAACTAGCAGACATAAGCTTCACTCTGTGAGTGCAATTCCATAAATTAATTGAACAACTTCCGAAGAAGGATTTTTTTTTTCTTACTGTGGATCTACTGACAATCTTTTTCTCTTTTTTTAGGGGGGGAAAACCCTAAAAAGTTATTAGGAAGCTTTCATGCATCTCTCTCTCTCTCTCTCTCTCTCTCATGGTTAAAACTCAGTTTTGTCTATTGTCTTGTCATGGCATTTAATTTAGACAAACTTAGGAAAAGTTCCAAGAGGAAGAGAAACCGTTTCAGGGTTCACTGGCGGGACAATGCTCAATGGAGCCCCCTGCTCCTTGGCTTCGCCATCTTGCATACCAATGAGAGAATGCTCATGCTCCTCTGTGAACTGTGACTCCAGTGAGATGTGGATAATTTTGCTATGTCAAAGATGAATTTTTTAGCTTCCCTTTTTAAAAGAGGGGAAAAAGAAACAACTGTATTGTTTCGACCTACGGTCATGTCTCGTAGCTTTCCATGATTCAATTATTATTAATTTTTTTTGGTGGAATAATTTATCCACTGAGAAATGACTTCTCCGCAGAGGAATGTGTAGATTAGTACATTGTGTAGGTTTTACCCAGCACTGAACTTGGATTTCAAGTGGGTGGCAAGGAACCCGTTCTTTGTTCCCCCCCCCCCGATATCAATTCCAGCCTGCAATTAACGTCATTGTTTATAAATGATGTCATTGTGCATATCATGGGGCTGCTTTGCTATGAGGGCTGAAAGAGAACTCAGCCATGACAAGCCCCAAAGAAAACGTCCTACAGAGGTGGCAGAAATGCTTTGACTATCAATATGTTCCCTGACATCACACAGAGAACAAGAATGATAGCGTGAATCTGATTAATTTGTTACTGGCATTCTTGGGGTTTAAAAACTTTTAAATTACTCCTGTAAGTGATGTAGATCTTGGGGGGGGGGCGGCGTCATATCTTTTGAAAGAAATTCTTTTGTCTCCAGGTAAATGAGAGACTGTGAATTTCCCTTCAAAGAAGAAGATTTGGAGTGAAGCAGTTTATAGTGCAATCGGAGCTCGGAAGAAATGTTTTAAAAGCTATAGCACTGGCTGTACGATGCTGTTTAGGGGGCAACAAGCATCTAGCAATATTCCTTGCCAAAGTAACACAACTGATAATTCACATTTTGTGTGTGTGTGTGTAACTAGGAATGTTCATTTATTCCTCAAAATGGTTATTGGGGAAGCAGTGGTTCCCAGCCTCTTTTTTAAATCACCCCCCCTTTTGTAATACCAAGTAATTTGTGACCTTCTATGCTTCATCTGCACAAAAAACACATTTTTAATGGGAGAAAGTCATCTGTTCTCAGAAAGGAGAAGCGCCTTTCTCCCCCAAAGGGCTTATTTCTAATACATACACAGAAACACTACTTTTAATATCCCTCTACAAAAAGTCAAGGAAGAACAATTTTAACAAAAGCTACAACAAATATAAGGCGACCCATGATTCCCCCCCCCTCACTTTGTGACCCCCTTGCGTCACGAGATTCTGTCATCGTCTAGGCAGAACAGAGTAAATCTCCAGGTAGGGAAACACTGATTTAGAGGACTGTTTAGCCATTTTTCCAATCTTTTAGGGTTGAATTCAAAAAAGAGCTAAAATTAAATATAATGTAGTAGCACTTGGAATTCAGTGTCTGAAGTCCTGCTGGCATTCGGTTTATACGGATCAGCCTGGATGTCAGTATCTGGTGATATAAACCTTTAACTGAATTTAATCTGAAACGTCCTCTCCCCATTTCAGGTTCCGAGGCTCCCTAAGGATCCCCCCCCTCAGGAAGCCTTCGGGAGCCTTGGGATGGGGGAGAGGAAGGTCCCCACATCCCAATGCTCCCAATGGTTTCCTAGAGGCAAAAAAGGGGTCCACAGGGAGCCTCAGGACCTGAAGAGGGAACTGGATGTTTCAGATTAAATTATGTTAAAGATTCTGTCATGAGATATGGCATCATCTAGGCAGAACAGAGTAAACTTAATGCCAGAAGGATTTCAGTAGCAAACATAAGAGGAGGATGGGGAAGGAGGAGGGCAGGCATTATCATGAATAGGCCAACTTTTAAAGATAGTTCTAAACTCCAGTTGCAAGATCTTCACTGCAATTCCCGACAGGCTCAGGTAGCTGGCTCAAGGCTCACTCAGCCTTCCTTCCTTCCTTCCTTCCTTCCTTCCTTCCTTCCTTCCTTCCTTCCTTCCTTCCTTCCTTCCTTCCTTCCTTCCTTCCTTCCTTCCTTCCTTCCTTCCTTCCTTCCTTCCTTCCTTCCTTCCTTCCTTCCTTCCTCCCTCCCTCCCTCCCTCCCTCCCTCCCTTCCTCCCTCCCTCCCTCCCTTCCTTCCTTCCTTCTGAGGTCAGTAAACGGAGTGTCCAGCTTACCGAGGTGGGGGGCAAGGTGTAGCCTGCCTAATTACATTACAAACCACCCAGAGAGTGATTTAAGCCTGTGATTCTCAATCTTGGTGGCGCTGTGGTTTAAACTGCAGAAGCCTCTGTGCTGCAAGATCAGAAGACCTGCAGTCATAAGATCGAATCCACACAAGGTAGTGAGTCCCCGTCACTTGTCCCAGCTCCCGCCAACCTAGCGGTTCGAAAGCATGCATAATTCAAAAATGCGAGTAGATAAATAGGTACCACCTCGGTGGGAAGGTAAATGGCGTTCCGTGTCTAGTCACGCTGGCCACGTGACCACGGAGGATTGTCTGCGGACAAATGCTGGCTCTATGGGTTGGAAATGGAGATGAACACTGCCACCTAGAGTCAGACACGACTGGACAAAATTGTCAAGGGGAACCTTTACCTTTTTCTCAACCTTGAGTTACCCATATATTCTTGGACTACAACTCCCAGAAATCCTGGCCAGCACAGCAGGTGGTGAAGGCTTCTGGGAGTTGCAGTCCAAGAACACCTGGGTTAGCCAAGGTTGAGAACCACCGCTTTAAGCACTATGGGGAGGTACATAAGCAGCACACTTTGCTTTCCTTTATTTCAGAAAGTGAGAGCTACTGGCTTCAGTTCCTCTGGCTTTTGTTTTTGTTTATTCTTGGTCATGTTTTTGATACCTAACACTTCCTCGAACAGGCTCTTATATTGTGAAGCAGGAAGTCACTTCTTAAGTTAAATCTCAGAATGCCTTCCTTCTGTCTTTATTTCTCCTTTTCTGTTTGTTCCTTTACCCAGTCAGAGCCCACAATCTGTTCACCGAAGATATCAGGTGCCCGGTGTATCATCAAAACAGCTTATTTGCATATATTTGGATCTTACTCCATTTTTGCTGGAAGAATGTTCACATTCCGTCTCACTAGAAGATTAATGGAAATACTGAAAAAATAATAATAAAGAAACACCTTAGAACTACCTCTCTGAGGTATTATAAAAATAGTGCAGCTTTAGTCATAACCATAACCACCTACGGGGAGCCTTATTCTCCTAATAGTCTTCATTCCAAAAATGGATATCAAATTCCTTGATTCTGTTAAACAAAATCGAAGACCACAACGTCATGCTTGACTGGTTGATGGATTGATTCATTGATCATGACCCTAATCCCCACGAGATTATACCCTGAGTCTCCCTTTCTGGTCAGCATAAATACAATGTCACATATCTCACAGGTAACGGTTGCTAGCTAATGGCCAAAATCCTGTTGCTTAGCGTAGCAAATCGCACTACAGTTGGACAATTGAATCCATGGAGAAGGAGTGAACCATCTCCTCTGTAGATTTCGTGGATTTGATGAACCAGCGAACCTCTGCATTAGAAAATCTTTTCTCATAGTACAAAAACAACCCTCTAGTGCTGCTTTTTAAAATTATTATTATTATTATTATTATTATTATTATTATTATTATTATTATTATTATTATTATTATTATTATTATTATTATTATTATTATTATTTGCAGCTGGGTATGATCTTATTTGATGTTAGCAGAGCTTTGGTGTCTCTATCCTGACACGATCTCTTGTGAAAGTTTCTATTCTATTCCTGAGATGAATTGCTGCTTAAAAGCTTGCCTGAAAAAGAAGGTCTTTGCCTGGACCAACCTGGCTTCTTGGCTCAGTGCATCCCAAAGCATGGGAGAAGCCACTGAAAAGGTCCTCCCTTCTGCCGTCACCAAAAGGAGATCAGGAAGGGGGTTGAACTGAAAGAAGGGCCTCCCCAGAAGAGCTTAAAAGCTGAGGAGGCTCATATGGGGTGAATAAATCCTACAAAAAGTCTGGGTCCAACGTGAGGGGAGGGGGGTTGTACCGACACAGCGCTTTGTGAGTGTAAAGAAGACGAGGCAAATATACACCTATGTCAATGCACTGTATTCCCCTCAAGCTGTTGCATGGAAGATTTGGTATTAATTACCCCATATTCTCTTGGTCTTGCCCATTTGGGGTGAATGTGATCTGATAGGTTTGTTAATTGTACTGTGGTGGCTCAGGAAGGAAGGAAGGAAGGAAGGAAGGAAGGAAGGAAGGAAGGAAGGAAGGAAGGAAGGAAGGGAGGAAGGAAGGAGCTGATGGTTGAAGGAAGGAAGGAAGGAAGGAAGGAAGGAAGGAAGGAAGGAAGGAAGGAAGGAAGGAAGGAAGGAAGGAAGGAAGGAAGGAAGGAAGGAAGGGAGGGAGGGAGGGAGGGAGGGAGGGAGGGAGGGAGGAAGGAAGGAGCTGATGGTTGAAGGAAGGAAGGAAGGAAGGAAGGAAGGAAGGAAGGAAGGAAGGAAGGAAGGAAGGAAGGAAGGAAGGAAGGAAGGAAGGAAGGAAGGAAGGAAGGAAGGAAGGAAGGAAGGAAGGAAGGAAGGAAGGAAGGGAGGGAGGGAGGGAGGGAGGGAGGGAGGGAGGAAGGAAGGAAGGAAGGAAGGAAGGAAGGAAGGAAGGAAGGAAGGAAGGGAGGAAGGAAGGAGCTGATGGTTGAAGGAAGGAAGGAAGGAAGGAAGGAAGGAAGGAAGGAAGGAAGGAAGGAAGGAAGGAAGGAAGGAAGGAAGGAAGGAAGGAAGGAAGGAAGGAAGGAAGGAAGGGAGGGAGGGAGGGAGGGAGGGAGGGAGGGAGGAAGGAAGGAGCTGATGGTTGAAGGAAGGAAGGAAGGAAGGAAGGAAGGAAGGAAGGAAGGAAGGAAGGAAGGAAGGAAGGAAGGAAGGAAGGAAGGAAGGAAGGAAGGAAGGAAGGAAGGAAGGAAGGAAGGAAGGAAGGAAGGAAGGAGCACAGAAATATAATCAAGTTGCAACAGAAATAGTACATATTTCAAAAGCTTGGTTCTCCTGTTCTGAGTCCAAGACAAAGAGAAATCAGCTCAATTTGGGAACTTGCAGTCATTCTGCTTAGGAAAAAAAGGGGGGGCAGGATTTCAACCAATTACCATAGCAACAAACACACAGCCATATAGCAGATCATCAGCTGGCATGAAAAAGGAACAACTCAATTATAGGAGAGTTGGTATTGTTCTAATTTCCAGTGTAGTTCAATGAGTGCCAGGGGTATACTGCGTGAGGAGGTGGAATAGAAATATTATATTTTCACATCTCTAAGAGAGACAAAGGATGGAACTTCTGTCTAAATAAACAGCCGAAAGGGTGGGCAGCGAAGGGAGATATCCCATGGGCGGGGGAGGACTAGGGGTTTGACAAACACCATTCCCAATCTCCTTGATGAAAGAGGGCATCTCAACCCATCAAGAAACATATTTTAATGTTATTTTTTTTAAATCTGAGATTTTTCCTCTTCTTCACAGGAGGGAAAAGACTGTGTCTTTTTTTTAAAATCCTCACCATCACCAGCATGAGCAAATAAATGTGTGTTCCCAATTTATTTTTTGGGAAAAATTAACAAAGAAACAATCCCAAAACTTGCATTTGCATAACATATGAAGTTGTTGTACGGAATAACACTCTTGTGCACCATGCTAAAGTACACTTCTATAAGCTTTCCAGAAAAACTCTCACAATCTTGGTCAGCAAGAAGAACATTTTGGTGTGTCTTTTTTTTTTTTTTCTCACCTGCAGGAGTGAAATAAGTAAAGATTTACATCACTAGTCTGGATGCAGGAAGAAAGCAACAGGAAGATGCTGAATGGTAGATATTTGGGATATAAAGTCTCCCATGTCTCATTCTTGTATACAAGAAACCACAATATTTCTCTTAACCCTGTAAGAGGGTGGGACGTTATGTATTCGTAACCTGGGGTATTTTTCTATTTGCAAGAATGATTTCCCTGCAAGGCCTGGCAGAAGGACCAGATGGAGGGTACTGACGGTGCATTCCAAAGCCTGGGAGTAGCCACTAAGAAGGTCTTCTCTTATGTCCTCACCAAGAAAGCAGTGGAACTGAGAAAAGGGCCTCCTCAGAAAATCTTAGAAGCCAAGAATACAATCCTTCACTTTTAGCTGCCTCTGATTTTAACAAGTTATAAGCCTCCCTGGGTTCCTGGATTGGGAGAAATAAAATGAAACGGCATACAACGAGCAAAAGGGATTGGTTGAGAATATATTGTATTAGTATGTTGTTGCATATACACAAAAATGATTCAAGAGTTCACGGAAGACACTACTGAAAGAATTTAAAACTGGCAATGCCAATGGAATCTCTTTATCAAAACTGAAACAGCCGCTGCAATGCTGTCCAGCAAGGGTAAAGAATTTGGAATAAAAACCATATGGGATGCTCAAAAGAAAAGAGAATCAAGAAAGCGAGGGTGTAACATCTCAACCACCCAACAAGCTCTGATTCCGCTAACCTGCCCCCACTTTTTTCATGTCTTCCAGACTTGCATTGAGTTGTATGTCCCTCAACGTACTACTGCTTAACCCTTATCACTTCTCCCTCCTGCCCATGATGAAGCCGATGGAGATGGTCCTCTCTGAACACGAAAGATGGACGATGTATTGACACATGGAGCACAATGGAAATCACATGCATAGGAATTCCTCCAGATCATGGGCAAATTTTCACTCTGGTTCCAGGATCGATAGTACCAATGGCCAAACAAAAGGAATCTTGCAGACATAGGGGAGATGCTTACACGACATTCCTTCTGCCCTACATTGAGGTGGAGGGTGATACCTAAATGTGTTGTGTTTCTTCATTTTTAGCTTTCACATTGAGTTTTACATACTTAACATTTCTTCAGAACAAGATAAAAAGATTTCTTTCTCTCCCTCTATCCCTTTTTTCATGGTTGCGTTCAAGCTTTCCCTGAAGCACAATCCCTTGAAGAATAAACATCAGTGACATATAGGTCTGACTGAGCCTTGACTTTATGGTATTTCCTGTAGCTCGCAAATTTTGAAAAAGATAAGGAACTGAATTAACTTTTCTCTCCCCTTTGAGGTCCCAGCTCTTAAACATTTCAGACAGTTCCTTAGAAGTAATGCGACTGAATTTACATCAGTTACTACAGTGATTTTTTTAAAAAAATGTTAATTTCCTCCTGAGAAGGCAATAGATGTAGGTGCAGATGTGGAAGAGATGCGGATGAAATATGAACTAGGAGGAAATGCATGCAATGGAGTGTGTGCTGGTAGAAACCACTCCGTAAATACCTCACTTACTTCGAAACCCTATTAGGGTTGCTATAAGTCAGTTTCAACTTGATGGCACATCACAACAAGCTGTTTATGTGCACTGTGTGGATTGTAAGCGCATGAAAAGCCCACGGTGTGAGTCAGCACGTGTCTATCTGGAAGTCATGGGCCTTTGAATTTAACGGCTCCTCCTCCCAGGGAAGAGTGAATAGGATTTAAGCCTTAATGTTTGGAAAGAAGCTTAACGCCTTTGAAGCTTTGGAACTTCTAAAGGCATTGGAAGTGTTTTGTAAGGAAACTGAAGCATGTGCTTTATTTCCATTGTGCAACCTCTGGAGGGAGCAAGTGATCCAGTCTTTCCATCTTATCCATTATCCGATACATAAGCAAGCAGGTAATCCATACCTTGGTTTGTCCGAGGGTACCCTGGTTAAAGATGCTGAAATCCACGGACTCTTCAAATGAAATGAAATCGGCAAAGGCTAGGGTGTCATAGGAGCCCTGAGAACATCTCAGAATGAAGTTGGTCCTTCAGCAGAACGAGGTCCCCTAACCTTGTGTCACAATGCACATCTTGCCACAGCACTGGTCCCATTCATCCTTCCAATGGTGGCCGGAGCTCTCTTCCTGCTTGGCTATCCACTCCAGGCAGGGGTGGGAGGATGAGTCTTCCCGCACGGCTGCCAAGTGACCACCCAAGCGGGAAAAGAGTGGAGTTCTGGGTGCTGTTGGAAGGATGAGCAGGACCGGAACCACAGCAAAATGTGTGAGTGGACGGTCCAGTCCTGGGGAAATGGACCCTCATTAAGTCCAGCTATGTGGTGCTGGAGGAGGCTCTTGAGAGTCCCCTGGACTGCAAGGAGAACAAACCTATCCATTCTGAAGGAAATCAACCCCGAGTGCTCACTGGAAGGACAGATCCTGAAGCTGAGGCTCCAATACTTTGGCCATCTCATGAGAAGAGAAGACTCCCTGGAAAAGACCCTGATGTTGGGAAAGTGTGAAGGCAAGAGGAGGAGAAGGGGTCGGCAGAGGACGTGATGGATGGACAGGATCATCGAAGTGACCAACATGAATGTGACCAAACTCCAGGAGGCAGTGGAAGACAGGAGGGCCTGGCGTGCTCTGGTCCATGGGATCATGAAGAGTTGGACATGACTAAACAACTAAACAACAACAACAACAATGTTGGGGATATTTGTATTTGTATACGAATATCCCCATCTCTAATTCCCTTTCTCCTCTGAACTCAGACGGAGTGGCTTGCAACTTGCAGTCATAGTAAATGGTTGTTGTTGTTGTTCTGCGAAGTCACCTCTGACTCATGGCAACCCTATGAATCAGCAACCTTCAAAATGGCTTCTCTTCTGCACCTCTGCTCAGCTCTTGTAAACTCAAGCCTGGGGTTTCCTTTAGGGAGTCAGCCCATCTCCTATTTTTCTTCCTCTTTTCCTGCTGCTTTCAACCTCTCCCAGCACTATTGCATTTTCTGGAAAATCCTGCTTTCTCATGATAGGTCCAAAGTAGGACAGCCTCCGTCTTGACATTTTTGCCTCCAGAGATATAGGTGAAGCTTGACATGTTCTAGGACCTCTTGTTGGTCTTTCTGGCAGTCCAGGGTGTCCGCAAAGCTTTCCTCCAGAACCACATATCAAACGAATCATTTTAGAGCCATTTCATCTTCCTTTACTGTCCAGGTTTCACACCCATACGTAGTGATCAGGAATACAACAGTGTGGATGATCTTGGTTCCTGGACTCTAGTGAACTAGCGAAGAATATGCCATTGCCCTCCTCCACAGAAACAGATAGATAACAGTTGTAGAAACATAGGAAGCTTGAAGGAACACAGGCAATCATTACCTCCCTGAGTGGCCATCAAATCAAACACTAAGGAAAATGCTTATTTCTTGATGCTATCATACCATCATCACTCCAGGCCTGTACTTCTTCCAGGACACCATCAGATTTGCAAATGAAACCTGCGTTAATCTCCTGGAGGCCGATCACAAAACAAAAGCCGGATGATTTGCAAAATGAAGAGCTAGGTGAGCACGTTCTCGGACAATCAGCTGTCTATTGTTGCATCTCTAGCCTCTGGTTCGGATGACGCACTAGCCATAATATCTAATTTGGGTGTAAGAAACTGAGAATGCACTCAGAAAGGAGGTCTAAGTGAGGGCTGGGAGGAAAAGCAAAAATGTTTGCTGCTCATCTAACCCCCATAGTGCTCGAAACATTCTCTTGGCATCAAAGGAGCAAAGCCACTCATGAACCACCATCTTGACAGCTGACTGTGGTATTAGCATGAAACAGCCTTTATCAATGTGAGGGTGAATAATCAGAAGGAAGGGCGAGGAAAGGAAAGTAGGCCAAACAAGGGTATCGTGTGAAGGTGAACTTACCGTATGCCACAAAAGGTTAGATTCTTATGAAATCTTAAAGGCCATGTTGTGGTGAAGGATGGCAGGGAATGCTGGATTTGATGAAGTGCAATCTAAAGGAAACTCATTATGGCATGAAATGATGTGGAAATGGGTTATGGCGAAGGTGAGTGGAGAGAGGGGTCAGCTGGCTACGACAGGTTGACTGAGAACGAAGGGCTCCGGGCCTAATAGGGAAAACTAAGATGGCCTCATTCTCTTCCAGAGCTCCATAAACTGACAAGGAATATATTATATACAGTTTTGCCTTGCTGGACAATAATAATCCATTCCACTTAAATCGCTGTTTAGCAAAAATCATTGTCTAGCGCAGTGGTTCTTAACCTTTTTGAAAGAAACGCCCCCTTGAGCCATTGAGGAAGTTATCATCGCCCCCCTCCCCACGGTGATGATATCTTATTTATTTATTTATTTATTTATTTATTTATTTATTTATTTATTTATTTATTTATTTATTTATTTATTTATTTATTTATTTATTTATTCATTCATTCATTCATTCATTCATTCATTCATTCATTCATTTAAGACACTTAAATGCAATGACCCCTGAAAACAAAATTCAATTCCAAGAAAATGAAATGCCCCCCAAAAGTAACATTTAATGATTTAGTTTCAAGCGAATTTTAAGATGCAAAAAGAAATATAAAAATGGCATAAAAGCAAACTGCAATGCAGGAACTAAAAATTTCAAGACGAAAACTCCGAAACTAAATTAAGATTGGAGGAAAATATATATTCATGCATATTGTAAAAAGGCTGCAGCCATCTACACAGGTTTGGCTTGCTCCAGCACCCCCCTACCGCCCTCCTTCTGCTCCAGCGCCCCCACACTGCCCCTTTTCGTTCTACCGCCCCCCTGAAAAATGAAATCGCCCCCTGGGGGGCATTATCGCCCACGTTAAGAACCACTGGTCTAGCGAAAAGCATTTCCCCATTGAAATACATTGAAACCAGTTTAATGCGTTCCAATGGGGAAGAATCGTCGTTGTCTAGCGAAGATTGGCCATAGGAAAGCTGCTTTGTGAACTGCAGATCAGCTGTTTAAATCACTGTCTTGTGAAGCGTAGGTCCCGAAAACACCCGTTTTGTGAGCGCGGAGGGAGCTGTCAAAATCGTTGTCTAGTGAAAATCAGTTTGCAAAGCAGGGACCAAACATTGTCCAGCGAAATTTCCCCATAGGAATCACTGTTTTGCGAATCACTATAGCCATCACAAAAAGTCAATGTCTAGCGAAAAAACTGTCACGCAGGGTAGCTGTCTAGTGAGGTACCACTGTATTGAGACACTGATCTCTACACCTAAACTGCCCGATCATTGTCTCAGGCAAAGAAAAACTAATGATCTGTGATTTGTTTTCATAATAATACAAACATAAAAGGAAGCAAATGAGTTGTAACACACTGCCTGCCTTTGCTCAACCCCGATGCATACACAACATGCAATAGTTCTGAGTGAACGTCTTATTGATATGCTTAACCTCCCTGAACCACCCAGTAACAAAAGTTTTTACTGGCTCGATGCAGTTTAAAGTTTGGAATAAAGACGTGAATATTAGCAAAATTCTATACATCTGGATTTTACTGATTCGTCAGCACAAGGATCAGATTATATTTTTTATCTCTTCTTTTGGGATTTGTTCATTTGTAGGGTTGCCGTAAATCAGAAATGACTTGATGGGCATTTAACAACAGCCCTTTATTTTAAAAAACACCATACTGATCATTTGGGGGGAAATTACTATTACTATTTAAGGTGTTCCCAAGCCAGGTGTTTACCAGCAGACTTCTTTTATAACAAATCATGAATAATAATGTTGTAACGGAGGGACCCAAAGGAGCAAAATTGCTGCTGAACGACTAGACCCTAAGAGCTAAGGACTTTGAGTGCAATTCTAACTAGCCCAACTGACCCCGCTGGGCTTGTTAAGTTGATACCAGTTCAACTGGAACTGTGCTAAATCCAAGCACCGGCCAGCCTTGTTCTGCCTTTGGGCCAAAACTCTGACAATGTCTCTGGACCGTAGGAAATTTAGATACAACACAGTTGTGCTCCTTCCTTTGCTCACCCTTACTCCACTCAGTGTCCTGCTGTCCGAACCCAGAGGCAAACGGGTAAAAGAGAGTTCTGCTGGCAGAAGGAGATTTCTGCCAGCTCCCAAAGGATTTCTGTAATGTTTTAAGGCTGATAAACAGGGTTAAAAACATGAGTAGTAGGCTACTTCCTGCTTTAAAAGAGCATGTCCCAGGACCCTGGACCCTTTTCCCTAGGAAGCTGGGCTCAGGGTGAAGGCCAGGTCTGTTTGTATGGATGCCTTGCTGAGTTTTTTCTTCCCTGGGCTTTCTTTTTGTCTCCTGACCACATGGCCTGGGGGTGGGGCCTAGGGGTGGGACTTCCTGCTTTAAAAGAGCATGTCCCAGGACCCTGGACCCTTTTCCCTACGAAGCTGGGCTGAGGGCGAAGGCCAGGTCTGTTTGTATGGATGCCTTGCTGAGTTTTTTCTTCCCTGGGCTTTCTTTTAGTCTCCTGACCACATGGCCTGGGGGTGGGGCCTAGGGGTGGGACTTCCTGCTTTAAAAGAGCATGTCCCAGGACCCTGGACCCTTTTCCCTAGGAAGCTGGGCTCAGGGCGAAGGCCAGGTCTGTTTGTATGGATGCCTTGCTGAGTTTTTTTTTCCTGGGCTTTCTTTTTGTCTCCTGACCACATGGCCTGGGGGTGGGGCCTAGGGGTGGGACTTCCTGCTTTAAAAGAGCGTGTCCCATGAAATTCTCAAATTGTATCTCTGGCCTTAATATGGTAAATAGGAAAGCCAATTAGATTTGCATAAGCCTGGGAATTAGGAAAGTTTTAAGGATCAGATCATACTTTTGCACTATTAAAGAGCAGACCGGGTAATTGGGGCTCGTCAGCCATGGAAGGCAACCCATCTAGGAGAAGGAAAACTCTGATTTCAAACCTCCACTGCCTTGTGGCTATATCCACTCATGGAAAAGGCTTCAGGAGTTAACCTCGAGGCAAAATCCGGAGCTGGAGTCCCGAAGGCAGCATGTGTTGTTCTGCCAACTCCTGCGATGTTGCTGGAACCAGTTGTATTGGCTCTTGCCTTTCCATTGGACCATTTCAGTAATGTGGAGAGGGGGGATCTGCTGCTTGGGTAACAGCCTATCCTCCATATTACCTTACCCAGGCTTCATGCTCTGGAGAGGACAGTCCTCGATTCAGAGCATGTTACCATAGTCTCTCGAGACTGAAGGATGCCTATACAGTAGGCTAAAGATAAGCCTATTCTATTGAGCCTTCGGAAACATCACGCACAAGAAGATGCGTCCTTCTATGACTGTTGGCACATCGAATCAACATGTATTAATAAAATCAGAGTGAAGCAACTTTTGAATGCCACAACTCCTCGGGATTAATCACATTGGGCATTTTTGATGATAGAGGGATTTTTCAGGCTGGAAAAGAAGAGGGGGAGCCGCCCGACACTCAATAAGTTTTTGCGGTCTTTGTTGCCTTCATGCCTCACTGCTTATTGGATTTTAAATTCAAAAATTCAGAAAGTATGTTTCAAGCATCAAGTTCTGCATGTATTTGCAACTGTTACATTTTCACTTTTATTTTTTATTTTTGGAGGGGTGGGTGTTTGAATTTTTGCAAAGGCCGTCGGCTTTCGAACAACAAAAATATTGAACCTGACCTGGCAAGTAATTACTGCAAATCTTTCAGGGCTTAGAAGAGCTGCCTTTATGGATCAGGTTGAATCCGACAGCTTTCATTTAAATACCTTACAGATTGGCCAGTAATGTATTCGTATAGGGGTGCTTTAAAAAACAACAACAAGCCAGTGGAATGGAAATGTATGCCGCTGAACAGCAATCTTATTTAATCACACAGAATAGTGGCGGCTTGTTTAGCTGACATAGCGGTACATCAAAATGTATCATTCCGTAAGGGAGTCCAAGATGCGCCACATCTTTATTAATACATAAGAGTCTGTTATTTCAGTGTTTTCTGGCTGAGTCCATTTCGACAAAACAAGAAACAACAATAACCTCTTCCCTTAAAAATAAAAATAAAAACTGTGGCAATTTCTGTGATGTTAGGTAACCAACTGCAGTGAGAGGAGTTCAATTCCCCACTACATCTTGTCTTTATTTATTTATTTTAAATGTTTTTTTACCCTGCCTTTCTCCTTAAAAAGGATCGACGGCGGCTCGCATCATTAAAAGAAAACATTTAAAGCTAAAAACCGTAAGTGTGCAAATACTAAAAAAAGGTCGAACAAATGCCACTCTAAGAAACGGTAAACAAGTACCACGCTTTTTAAGAAATGGTAAATAAAAGCAAAAACATATTCAGAGCGGTATTGTACAACTGTACCTTTAAAAAAAACCTTAAAAACCAGACACTTGGAGTAAGCCTGGCTGAAGAAAAAGATCTTTGCCTGCTTGGGGAGGGACAGCAAAGATGGGGCCAGGCTGGCTTCCTGTGGGAGGGAGTTCCAGAGTCTAAAGGAGCAGCCATTGAGAAAGCCCTCTCCCGTGTACCCACTAAACATGCCTATGAAGGTGGCAGGATGGAGAGAAAGGCCTCTCCGGATGATCTGGACACTCAAGCAGACTCATAATAGACGTGGCCCTTGAGATAGCTTGGACCCAGGCTAGTATAGGAGAAGAACCAGCCTGTCGCTTCTTGAGGAAGATGATGGAAGACTCCATCCCAGAGCACCCCCAGAAGAAGGGACTGGTAAACCATTTCAGACTACGCAATACTTAGAAAATCCTGGGAAAGGTCATAAAAAAACCCTTGTCAATATCACGTCATCTTAATAACCTTTGAAATGCAGAGCTAGAAAGGACCACATGGATATTGAGTTCTCATCTGTCAAGGAGGAGTCGAACTCATGACCTGTGGCTCCACAGCCAGAGAGACCTAAACCACAGAGCTATCCAGCAGTTCTTTCACACATTTAACACCTCCAGGGTCATCAGTAATAACAACAAAGAATGACTTTTCTCTTGCTGCAGCTTGCTGTCCCTTACGGGTAGACTGGTATTCCGAGGGTAGCTTTACTTCCTCCTTCTCTCCTTTCCCCGCTCTTGCACGGATGTAGCTAGAGTCGTGTCCTTATGTTATATATCTCTCTCTAAATGTGGTTTCTATTAGAGCCGTGCATCATCTTCAGCCAAATCAAGAAGCCTGAACTGTATCCGCCTGAGAGCACAGAAGGGGGGGGAGACGGCGGTTGTTTTCCTTTTTGAAAAATTTAGAGAGATCGCGCACTATAATTTGTCTCTGTTAGGTGGAATTACATTCAATTTGTAATCTAGAGCTCATCTAACCCCCTCCCCATAGCATTATCTTTGCCAGTTCTGCTTTGCCATTAGCTAGACTGAAATCATAATCATATTTAGAAATGTCCTTATTAAGTTTTGAAAGCTCTAACTTTTCCATCTTTTTCCTATTTAAATTGATTTTTGTCTATGAAGCAGTTAAGTACATCCTTTTTCCATTAAGGAAATTGTGTGCTGTATTAAGGTAATATGACATACAGCTGAAAGAGAAAGCATTTTAGCTGTTTCCCCTTTTTTTTAATTCCCAGAAGGCCAATACAATGAATGACTTAACTATCTCTTTCTCACACATGCATAGTCAATGATGTTCTCATTTACAACCTGTACCACCCTGAGGCAGATTTATCTGAGTTTTACAGATAGGGACTATTGTCTTCAAATGTCTTTGAATTGCTCGACATATATAGTTACTGCTTCCTTGTAGTTCCATCCCGCACCACCCAGAGTTTGGAAATAACTAGCAGCCGGAAAAATAGTTACCTGTAACCGGTTCCTTCTGAACACCAAGTAATGTAACTAGAATGGACTTAGTTGCTTTTAGTTGTTGTTAGTTGTTGTTAGTTGCTTTTTAATGCCACCTGAATTACTTTGGTGTAATGAGTAACACCTAGTAGTTACTTTGAAAGTTGCCTTTTTAAAGGGCTTTTAAAGGCATTTTAGAACATTTTGACATGAATTGTTTAGTTTTTATGCTATTTTCTCAGCAACCATATGGAGAGACTCATTCTCCCACCCCATGGGAGATGAATAAAACTGCCCCCCAGTTCCCTAGCAACTGATCTATACAAGTATATTCCCTTTAATTTTGGGAATGATAAACAGCAGGATCCCTGCATTCAGTCCCCCATGGATGCTGAAAAAGACAGATTATAGCAAATGTGTTTTTTTTAAATAGTGAAGACTATACATAGCGTGGTCTCTCTCTACCTCTAGTGGCCAGGTCTGGTAACTTCAACTTTAGAAACATCTATTTCTAGGATTTTTCTTTTAATATTTTTTAATATTTTCACACCTTGGGTAAATGAATCAATGGATTCTGATCCCATGGATGAGGAGATCCTATTGTATAATCATTGTCATAAGAATGTCACTGGGGATGAAAGAGATCTGCCTATGAGTGTTCAGTAATCTTGATGGATAACTTGTCATTTGAACCCTGATCTAAGATCTATAACGTGTCCCAGCTTCTATAGAAGAAGCTCAGCACACCTGGCTCTCTTCTACCTACTTCTTAGGGATGAGAAGAGTACTGGTCAATCTCACTGATTTAGTCTAGCTGGACAACTTGGAAAGCAATGTCCAAGATCTCTAAGTTCTTTGTATCAAAACCAGAGCAAGATAAAGATTCCTGTCTCCCATCAAGGCCTTCATAATGAATGCAAACCGTCTCCACGTAAAATGTCTACCCTTTCTTCTCTGAGATGCAAATCACATGCAAAACGCAAGTGCAGAATAGTTGTTACAAACGAGGCAAAGAAGACACCTGCTTGAAAAATCTTAAAAATTCACACAGCAAACGGAGCGGTCATTCCTGATTTTACACAAATTACATTATTTTTCTTAAAATATTATTTGCGCCATTTGTGTGCTATACATCATTTACCCTTTGAACAAATCAAGCATCCATTCTTTTCCTCTTCTGCTGTTAAGAATCCCACAAAACAACTCACCCTCCGGAGGAGCAAGGAGAACAAACATATTTTCCAGTTCCACCTCCTCACAGGTGAGGAAGCAACAAGTGAGAATGTATGTCTGTATTGTAGATAGGAACAGAAAGCAACCGACTCCTCTTCTTCCTCCTTCTCTCTTTCTCTCTCGCCTAAGATTTGGGACGTGTCCCTTAAAACCTGGTATATGAAGTAAGGCTTCCTTTTCAAAAGATCATTATCATCATGCCTTCTATACCTTCGTGTGTTTAAACTTCCCAATGTGCTCTAAATATCTATCAAAAGTTAGAATGAGATTCAGGTTGGGACTCTCAGCAGATGTAATGTCCGTGTGAAATGGTTCCTTGGGGTAAAACATATAAGGCATAAGTGCATCAGGTGACAGTATTTACTGCTCTGGTGGTTAGGGAAGACATAATAAATACAGATGAGAGTTCAGTCGGAAGTTAAAAGGTGGTAGAAGATGCTCCCGGTTCTACTGTAAGCAAAGGAGACCTACAGTTTGTTCAGAAACCATATATGGCATTATTCTTGATTAAAAAGTATCTTTGTCTCCTTAGCTGGGAGGTATTCTGCATCTCTGATTCTTTACAAGACATATGAATCTAATTCCCCCACTGTTGTGAGCATCATGTGATGAACTGTTTTTTGGGAACTGATTCTTCATGGAGGGCATGGCGTCTGCCCAGGTCATGAATATTCATATGTTATCCGCATAGACCAATGGGAGTGCTGGAGGGGCGGAGTCACAAGATATAGGCAGGAATCAGATGGAGAGACTGGTAGTTGGAGAGAGATCGAAAAAGCTTTGGCGTTTTGGGCCATGAGTGGTGGTTGAGGGTGGATGAAGGAGGATGCTTGTTAAGAGTTAACAACATTACTTGTCCCATCAACATCTATAACAATAAACAATTTCTATTTGGTTCTTTTAAAAATGACACATTGCCTGGATCTCTGTTATTCATATTAAACAATGTGGATGTAATCCACTGGTGGCAGCTGAAAGACACGTTGCGTGAGCTCCTAGTTTGGTGAAACAAGCAAGGGGCCACATGGGGATCATGTCCGAGGGCAAACAGAGGAAGCTTTGCAAAATATAGTCCATAGGCTTGTGCAGATGTTACAATACTAGAGAAAGGAGTCATCAGTAGAATTTATTCATAGGGCCCAATGAAATGAAGAACTCATTTCATTTGTATTCCGTGTCTAACATGGCAAGGGGAAAGTGCAAAGTTCACTGTAGTTTCTGCCATGTTTATCTCCTCTGTGTCTTCTCAGTTGGACTACAGAGCCCATCTAGCGTGGTGAGAGTACTGGGCCAGACCTTTGGGACTGTCCATGTGCAAGTCCTTGTTGTGACAGTAAGTCAGTTCTAACTTATGGCAATCCTATGACTTAGTGATCCACAAAAGGTCCTGTTCGTGACAAGGCTCCTCAGCTCTTGTAAACCCAAGACTGTGGTTTCCTTTATTGAGCCAGCCTGTCTTCTGTTTGGCCATCCTCTTTTCCTGTTGCCTTCAACTTCTCCTAGCGTTATTGTCTTTTCCAGTGAGTTTTGTGTTCTCACAAGGCGCTTAATGTGAAGTCCATACTGAACTCTTTCTTAGAGTAATTTTCAGTCTGCCACACTGGAGTTCCCTCACCAGGTGGTCATGAGACTCAAATGGAGAAGACGCTATATACCAGCAGACCTTTTGACAAATAACATTTGTGAGAAGGTCTCTCTAAATAACATTTCAGAGTAGATTGTGTATTGAAGATTACAGCTATTACTACAAGCCTAGGGTGACCGCAAAAGGTGCCCATCTCTTTCGAAGTGGAGTTGAGGGTAAGTCTTTTTATTTAAAAAAAAATATTTATTTTTGTAAACAACCATTCTCATTCTCCTGTGTATGCACATTTAATCTGTTTATATATATATATAAAGGATAGACCATTCTTATTACTATCGCACATTCTTAGACAGGCTTTTTATATAGTTTTTATTATTACCTCATCTTGACTCTCCAATAACCTTCAACTTTTCAATTCCTTTATTCTCTTTTTCTCTCTGTGCCACGTTGACATCTCAACTACTTTTGAATTTCTTCTGTAGCTAACGGCTGTTCGACTTGATTTTTCTTTGAGTCTCTCTCTCTCTCTCTGTCTCTCTCTCTCTCACACACACACAAACACACACACAAACACAAACATTGTGGTACCATTGCAGATCTGTTTCTCACCAGAAAAAGAAGCAGATGGTTGTGGAGGAAACTGAAAGCTTTGATAAGACCAAACAGGAAAGAAGCCAACATACAGTAGTTTCTATTTTAAAAAAAGGATTAGAAGACAAGTGGACCGGGACATGGGGTGCAGCAAACCTGAAGAAAGTTTGCAAAATTGTTCGGGAGAAGTCTGTTAAATTCCACAGAACTTTTCTTTCTAGGTAAAAGGACATGACATAGGTTATAAATATTAGCCTAAAACCTTTATAATCACAGCCATGATCGTGTTTTGTTCAGCCTTGAAATACAAACGCATACAAAAAAAACCCTCAAAAATGAACAGTCATAAAAGTCTCCAGTTTTGTTTGGGCCGGACAGTAACATGTTTAATTAACTCCACCGGCAAACACCCACCTTTGCAATTATCTTGTTCAGCCTTGATGTTCGGTGTACTCCAGAATTAAGCTTTCCGAACACTCCTGACCTTGTGCATTCTTTTCCAGACAGATGGGGTTTTGCTAATTAAGGCAGACTGTTTGTTTCAGGTGGGGCAATCTTATTAATGAGCTCTCACTTTGTTTCCAGAGTCACCTACGAGGACTTAAAGACTTCGTATGCTTTTGACTGAACTTAGCAGTGTTACAGATCATGTAAAGAACTTCTGACTCTGTTAATTTGCTTAGGCATACATCAAAAATCTGCAAATAGAAATAAATATATGAGATGTAGAAGTGTTAATTTAATGTCAAGGATAATCAAGAACAAGGTGCCAGTGAGCATTAATGACCATTTGAAAATTTAGTTAGGAGAGCCTCAAAAGATCTTAAGAGCATGACATCCTAAAGCATCCTCAGTGACGTCTTCCAAAATGTGTGTGCTTTTCTTTTACTTTCTCCACTGAAGGTAGCCGTCTGGATAGAAATAAACCCTCATCCCTTTCCTTCTATTTACTTTCTTAATTACACTAGGGTTCCTATAACCATGGGGAATCAGTTCCAAACTCCCCCACAGATACTTAAAACCATGGATAACAGCAAACACTATACATAGCATGGTAAAAGATTTTTTAAAAAATCCAGAAAAAATGTATTTTCATGATGTATTGCTAGAACTGGCCACTAAAGGAAGCCAGAGACCATGCTATGTATTCCAACAGCAAGAATACATAATGTGGTTTCTGGGTCCCTCTAGTGGCCAGTACTGGTAAATACATTGTGGAAATGAGATTTTTTAATTTTAATATTTTTAATATTTTCAAACCACAGATAGGTGAAATCATGGATACTGATCCCACATATATGGGGCCCTAGTTTATGTATATTACAGAATACTGTATGTGTATTACAGTATGGGGGTCCATACTGTAAATCTGGTTGTTCCAGAATCAAATCTGGACATGCCTCTTCCTTCTGAATTTCATACAGATCAAGACAATTCTGGTGCAGATTTTTGTAATTTTGGTTAAATTCCTGTAGCTGTGTGGCAGAAGCGCAGGGGTTCACTGAGCAGAATAGCTTCAAGCTCCCCAATTTAGTTCACCCCCTCTTTTTTTCTTATCTACTGGCACTAACAGTCTCAATAACTCTCTCTGAGATATTAGTGAAATAATAAAAAGTTTCATTGCTTATGACAGTGGTTCTTAACCTTCGGTTACTCAGGTGTTTTTGAACTGCAACTCCCAGAAACCCCAGCCAGCACAGCTGGTGAAGGCTTCTGGGAGTTGCAGTCCAAAAACACCTGAGTAACCCAAGGTTAAGAACCACTGGCTTATGATAGAAGAGATCAAGCCTCAAACTGAAAAATATGGCTGATTGATTTGCAGCAAGAGGCCTTAGAAGACTCACAGATTCCAACAGACTACAGAGATGGAAAGAGCTCAATAGGAGAGAGGTGGGGCTCTTTCTGTATTGAGAGGCAGGAAAAGGAACTATTGGTTACTGCTGGATAGATTGACAGTCACTCCAGCCCAGAAAGGTCCCTCTTAGCCACACCTACTAAATGCAGCATGCGAGGTTGCAAAAACTTCAATAAATTCACTCCAGAATTTCAGCCACACTTTTAAGTTTAGGATTCAAAAGCAGTGGAACAAATATATTGGGGTTAGTTTGGGGGTTGATTGTGGTGATTTCTATGGAGACTGTAATTTGGTGAAGCTATTGTCTCTCTTAATGGAAAACTAGACTGTAAAGCCTACAGGAAGTTTGGAATTATTTTTGTATCAGATTAAATAATTTTAACAAGGGAGAAGCGATGTGTGGAGCAGCCATTTCTAGCTGAGTGGCACAAGGCTCAATTAAACCTTCCCCCTTCCACTGCTGAATAATTTCACATTCGTTAAATGCTCTTATTTCATATTTCTCTCACAATGGGGGAAAGAAACATTCTGCTAATGACTGCCTTGCTTCATTTATCAGGATCTACGTCTCTGCCGCTCAAGACATCCTTCACCGACAATGTAATTCGGCAAAATTCAGAAACTCTACATCCCGCTCTGAAGGATAATGTTATGAAGCATAGGGAAGCCATCTCTCTTAACATGCTGAATATTAAAGATAATGTGTTGTACAGCATGGGCTTTTTATAGACTCTTATCATTTAAAAGAAGGGCTGAAAAGAATTGCTTCTTTGAATTCCTTTTCCTATTTAAATGCATAGTTAGGCCCGGTGTGGAGAGAACCAACAAATCACAATGACCTGAGAAGACCACATACCGATCACTGCCTGATTTACGTGTGAACTATGGAAACTACAGATTAGGGTTCCTGATTATGAGAGACCTTAAAGGCAGTGGTTCCGAGCCTTGAGTAACCTGGGGGGGGGGGCAGTTGGACTGCAATTCCCAGAAGCCTTCACTGCCAACTGTGTTGGCCTGGATTTCTGGGAGTTGTAGTCCGAGAACACCTGGATTGCCCAAGGTTGAACCACTGCTGTAAGGCAAGATAGCTAGAAAAGCAAATTCTCTGGGGAGATTCCTCCTGCAGTTCTTACAACCTCCGATGCTGCCTTTAGTAGGTGTGGCTGGGGGGGGGGCTTCCTGGACTTTGGTGACTGTCAATCTATAACCAGTAACCGATCATTCCCTCCTGCCTCTGAATTCAGAGAGCAATGTGCCTCTGCTAAGAGCACTTTCCCTCCAAGTAGTCTTTCAAAAGCAGTCGGTCTGTTGAGGCCCGTTGCTTAAAGTCCATCAACCCTCTTTGCTTAGTTTGCTGTAGATCTGTTCAACTGTAAGTAAATGAAACTTTATATTCTTCCACCTTAAAATGTCTCAAAGTGAATTACTGAGACTATTTAGTGCCAATTAATGGGAAAAAGGGGTGATCTACTTGGGGAAACTTGAAGCTAATTCTGCTCTGTGAATCCCTGCACTTCCGCTGAGCAGCTAGAGGAATTTAGACAGATACTAAAAACAAAGCAACTATTCCAGAAACAGGGCCTATTCTAGAAGCACTGAATCTTCATGCATCTCCTAAGGACAAGGAATTGTTCAACTATCTTCCTTGCCCCGTGAAAATATAATCTCTAGCTTTCTCTTTGCTGGCCACTTAATTGCAAAAAATTTCAAGCTCCTCTCCTTACCCTGACTATAGGAATTTCCTCCGGGCCATCCTGTTCTGCAATATCTTTTTTTTTTAATTGTGTTCTACATTTTTACTGGAATTTTGCTTGTTATCCACTATTTTGCTCCATACCATGGCTAGACCTATTTTTTTTCAGACTGCTTATGCTATTTTAGCAGTCTTGTGTCAGCCAGTTTTTGAAGCTTTTTTTTTCTGATCTCAAAAGCAAAAGCAGACAAAATAGAAATGTATTCTTGCACCCCCACCCCCTATTGTCATAATGTTTTGGGGCAAAGTACAAGTACAGACAATATTTCCAGTGGAATTCTTTATTATTCCATTTAATTATTCTTTCCTTGCTACACAGCTCTGCCTTTCTCTTCTAGAGGACAATAGCCAGTGGCCCGTTAGGTTAATCACAATACACCTCCTCTCTTGTATTGTGGGAAAACAAAGCAAAATAACCAACTCTAGACCTGAAATGACAGCGCGGCATATAATTGGAAGAGGCAGAAAAGTTATTACTTTGCTTAGACATACAGATCGTGACCCTCTTCCTAAATTACTAGGTGCATGCTGGGTGCAAAGATGAACTGGAAAAATGAAGAGGAAAGGATAAGATTGTTGTGGGTTTTTTTACCCTTAAAATATATAGAATTTTCCCTAATTACAATGGACTAAATGCAATTGTTAATCCCAAAAATAGTAGTCTCACTGAATGAACAAGACTTGTTAAGTCACATAAAAAATTCTATGTCCTTATTACTGGATAGTTTACTGCTGGATAGTTTAGGTCTCTGGCTGAAGAGTCAGGGGCTGGGAGTTCAGTTCTTCACTGTGCCTCCTTGACAGGAGCTGGATTCAATGTTATTGTTGTTATTATTGTTAGCATTACAGATTTTAAACAGGTTGATCCAGGAAAATCTGAGGACCAACAGAAATCTAAATCCATTTGCTAATCCTAACTCAAGTATATCCAGTGAACTCATGGAAACTTGGCGAGTCTCCACTTATGTCAATCCTTGTTATTCAATGGGTCAAGTCTGGTTAGGAAGGGGGAAAAAACTTTTTACTAACTCCTTCTAGATTACATTTTCCTACAGAGGTGCATGAAGAGTGGTGTGCATATATATATATATAAAATCTAGTAATTCGCATGAGTTAAAACCAAACATTTGTTTGTTCTGAAAGATATCTGAAACTCAAGGAGGTAAGATGTTTCTCGTGAAACTCAATTTAAAAGACAAAGTAGATTAGATCATGAAAAATATAAGGACATGGTGAGAATGATAGGGACAGCTTTCTTTCACATTGCAAGTCTCTTCTGCAAAGCTTGGGAGATAAACTTCAATTATGAGGTCCTTCCTGTCTAGTAACTATTGTCCACCAAGTTTTGGTCAAACCTGGGTTTCTTAAACTTTTACTTTCCCCCAAGATTTATGGGTTTGGTGATCTCTTCTGTTAAATGTGCAACTTTAATGTGGGTGACGAGATCCTTTCCTTCAGGATGAACTAAATTATTCATCCTTTGTCCACTCAGCTTCTATTAATCCTCTTCCCTTTATCTTACAAAACTGAGCACTGTAACCACTATGTTGGTTTGGACGATGACGCACTCCGACACAACAAGCCAACAATATGGGCTGAAAATACTGTTCTTTCAGCTGCAATAAGTGGATGGGTATGGTTGTGAAATTGATCTCTCAAAAATTCTACATGGGGATCTGCATTACAGCATGAGTGGATGTGAGTACCAGAGGGAGCAACGGCATGAGTACTAGAGAGGAGGCAGGAAAAAAAAGGCTACCATGGGAGCATAGCCTTGGGGCAAATGCAGAAGGAAAAGTAAACCCTGGGTCACAGAGTGGCATGAATAGGTTTCTACTCCAAGTAAAAGCTGAATGAATTTTGGGTAGAATGAGACAGGCCAGAACATAAGGAAAAAAATTGTGGGGATGGGAAAGAGAGAAGGAAGAAGAGTGGGGGAAGGGCTTGTGCTTTAATAAGCCAGGTAAAGCTAAGCACATTTGCTTCTGCTAAATATTAACCTTATTGTTGTTGTTGTTTTTTAGTCGTCAAGTCATCTCCGACTCTTCATGACCCCATGGACCAGAGCATGCCAGGCCCTCCTTTCTTCCACTGCCTCCCAGAGTTGGGTCAAATTCATGTTGGTCGCTTCGATGACCCTGTCCAACCATCTCGTCCTCTGTCGTCCCCTTCTCCTCTTGCCTTGGGCTGGGGGCTGGATTAGAAGACCTCCAAGGCCCCTTCCAACCCTACGACAATTCTATGATTATGAGGTTACCCTGTCCCCTTCCTCCAAAGTAGAGGCAACTCAAGGCCAGAAGGGGGACAATGCTGATATGTGACGCCAACCTTCTCAGGTGAGATTCTCCAGTTGTCTGGTCTGCTGTAACAACAGCTTCCTAAGGAATGACTCCTTTTCTGGCATCCATGAACATCCCTGGAGATATTTTGTTTTATAACCGCACGGAGACAGCTTTATCACAGGACAAAGCTAATGTCTCTGATCGGGGTTGCATAATGAACCATGCTATTCCCCACTGTCCACTCCTGTTATGGAGTCAGGTAGGAAAATAACTTCAGTTGATTTCCCCAAAGACTTGACTCAATTGATTTTGAGTAGATTCATGTAAATCATTTTCCAGCACCCCCCGAACACAGACCTGCTTCAGTTACTTTAATACTGTCTCCAATTGATTCACCATAGGTCAGTTACTAATGGATTTAAGAAGATAAGGGCATTAGCAAAGGAGAAGGAGGAATTATTCTAGCTTCTTCCAAGGCACTGTTTTTAGCTATGGGGCTCCTCTTTAGGGGTTGGGAAGAATCTCCGTTTTGTTCATTTTTTTATCACAATTTCCCCCCAATTGGCAAATTTCTTCGTGTTCAGAATGGACAGAGTTTGAGCGATTGGCCTCGATACTGAACACAATCCATGTTTGTTGAAGACAGAACGCCCAGGATAACCTGAATGGTCTCAAGCAGAGATAACCACGAATCACCGGAGGAAGCAGGATGGGTGCTGCTAACAAATGGGCACTCGCTGGAAGGGGTGAGGTGCCAAACTACAAATCAGCGGGTTCAGCTGGGCACTGAACTGCACCGAACTGCCGAACCAGCGATTCGCGCCCATCTCTAGTGCAAAGCACGAAAGGCACCCTATCTTTTGTTTTCCAAGTCTTTTGTGGCTTTTCCATTTTACTGATTTTTAGAGGGATTCCCCCCTCCCATTTCCTTCATTTTTGCCTGGAGTACCTGCCTGACTGTTCTTTACCTGGTGGATTACCACCTGTATTACTGGACTGAAGCTACTGAAGCAACCCAAACCTGTTTCCCCAAACCTCATCATTTAGGTTGGGAGGAGGAGTAATTATATTTTCCTTAGTGACTACCTATGCAGTTAATTTTATAGTCATCATGCTATTGGTTTCTCTTCCTCATCTGTCCTGTTTCCTGCTGATGAATTGACGAGGACGGTGATGAGATGATAAATGTGGACTTTAGAGTACTCTTATTGCTTGCATGGGTTTACGCATGATTGATTGTTCTTTCCCACGTGCTATATTTAAGGTTTGCTTATTCACAATTTCCAGCATCTGTGGGAGATATTAGAACTGACCCCTCCATGGATAATGGAGTCCTATTGCATTATTATTAGGGGCATGATTAAGAGAGCAAAATGCCTGCTCAAGTGGTGGATCTGGATCTCTCCACCCTCCCATATACGATTCCACAACCTTCCACTTGAAATATTTTCTGACCCTCCCACACCAGGAGATGTAAATGGGACTGAGAATAAGTTAAATTTCTCAATTCCAGGAAAGCAAATGGCATTGGAAATTGCCAATGATTAACAATTTTCTCCCCACCCCACCCCCATCACTTACACCCCAATTGCAATCATCTGGTAAATCCAGAAGGCTGAGCAGTTAGTTTTACATGAACTTTTGTCTGTTTTTTAAAAAATAAACACATAGGGAAAAATTAAACACAGCTTTGTCATTTTCATTTCCCTCTGTTCTGAGTTCAGGTCAGGCCAATTTGGACCAGAATAAACAAATACCATTTGATGGGAGCTGAGTATATGGGAACGAACTTCTTATTCATCAACATCTGGAGCAGATGCTCTAACTTCCCCTTTTCAATTCAGACACCAGCAGAAGCCAGCTGGCGGCTATAATGAGCTGGTAGCAAAGGTTGGGTCTGCTCAGACGCACAGGGAGATGGACTAAATGCCTCCAAGTGGTGAGAATCATTTTGCTGAGAATCCTCTGATTCCTGCCTAGGGCTGTGCAATCTACATAGCTTTAGCTGTAATATCAAGAACTACAACTATAATTTATTGATTTTTGCCTTAATGGGGATGAAGTCGCTTTGAGCACAAGTGTTTGGGTGGAAGAATGAACCAACGCGTTCTGTCTAACATATGGCTCACGTCTGAGCTTGGAGTAACTATTTGCTTGCAATTAATCCCTGTTTTGTTTCTTGTAAATTTAAAAAAATATCTAAGCTGCATTATGAGTGTAATGTAATAAGGCACAACTCCAGTTCTTTTGAGGTGCAAGAGTCATCGTCTTTCAGCAACTGCTACAGAGAGCAGTGAAGATTAGTGACTGTGGTGTTGGCGAGCAGGGAAATCCACTCTGGGTTTCAGACTGAACTTTAGATCACGGCCCGCTCTTCTAGATGTATTTTGGGGACAGAGTCCAGCATTTTGGTCAGCTCCTGCAAAGTCTGGATTAAATTGATTAGTGCCAGAGCCACTTCCACTGATATATCCAATTCCCCCCTCAAAGGTTCAGATGTTCCTGTGGAATCCTCTTTCTTGGGGAGAAACACAATAGCTGGAGGATTCTTGCTGATGGAGAGTCTTTGATTTTCAAACTCACAGCTTGCTGCTATTTCCAGAAGTAAAAACATTTAAAACCCCACCTTCCATGAGGAAAAGGGTTATCTGGGAGCCTCCGTGCCTTCTGGGAGCAGAGGAGAATAAGACCTTTTTTATATCCCAAAAAATCACAGCAGCGGATGATGCCATCAGATTTAGATGGCGGAGCTCCACAAATGGGATTTCAGACAGCAAGTCTTAATCTACTCAGAACAGTCATACAAACTACAAGTCTTTACTGAGAATCAGTCCTAGTTCTAGTCCTTATTTTACTAAACTTGGATTCACATCCCTGTTTGATAATAAGACCCTCATTATAACTTAACATATATATTAAGTTTTGTAAGATACTCAAAATGTAGTTTACATGTCACTCCCCAGAAAGTTATTATAAGGTCTGATGACCTATAAAAACAACAGAAGAGAGCTTTACACATTATACCAATAAATGATCTTTGTTGCTACTCCTTGCATTACTTTTAATATATATTTTTAACATTATTGCATTATATTCACTGGAAGGACAGATCCTGAAGCTGAGGCTCCAATCCTTTGGCCATCTCATGAGAAGACAAGACTCCCTGGAAATGACCCTGATGTTGGGAAAATGTGAAGGCAGGAGGAGAAGGGGATGATGGAGGATGAGATGGTTGGACAGTGTCATCGAAGCGACCAACATGAATTGGACCCAACTCCGGGAGGCAGTGAAAGACAGGAGGGCCTGGCGTGCTCTGGTCCATGGGGTCACGAAGAGTCAGACACGACTTAATGACTAAACAACAAAAATTAGTCTTCTGGTTGCTACAGAAGGGTGGAGGGCGGGGTTTCACTTAACTGGGGCTTATTTTTTGGGTAGGGCTTATATTACGAGCATCCTGAAAAATCCTACTAGGACTTATTTTCAGGTTAGGTCTTCTTTTCGGGGAAACAGGACAGTATAGGAGCAATTCTGCCAGTCAAATTTAATTCCACTTTTAAGAAGACCACTGCCTTGATGTACTCTTGTTTCCAGTGGCATGAACAAAGAGAAATGCTCCTAGTTGAGCGATGTGTAGGAAACACGTTGCCCTGATTTCAGCTGGCTTGTTGTTCATGTAGAGATATATTTTCACTCATGAGTTCTCCTCTCTCTACCCAGCCCTTCAACAACCACTGTCTCAGTGTATCAATATCAGTGTGGTTCCAGCGATTCCAACCTGTCAGTTATACTTGCACAGCATTCTTTGCCTTTATTCAGCCATCTGCCTTGGGTTCAAACTCCAGGGATGTGGTTGACGAGAAATAGTTCAAAAATCTGAGGAAGGGAGCGTTCAGCACTTCCAGAGCAATTAGATTAGAAGGAACTTCACAAATCAAGGTGTAAAACAAAATGAGAAACATGGTAAATGTGGGGGTAGGGAGAGAAAAGGTTTAATCTTCCTGGCTCAGAAAATCAGCTGTTTCTATTTGTTGATGATATGCCCACCACAATTTATTTATTAATTATTATTTAAAATATTTACATGCCGCCTTTCTCTTAAAGGATCCAAAGTGGCTTGCAGTATTAGAAGAACAAAGCTAAAAGCCAAATAATGAATTATTACAATATTTAAAAAGCATGAAACAAGTGTATTAAAACTCAGCATAAGAACAACATTAAAAACAGAAATAAAATGCAGAATAAAATTATTGCTTTAAAAAAATCCTTGGTCAAGTCCTTTGCTTTGTGTGTGTGTGTGTGTGTGTGTGTGTGTGTGTGTGTGTGTGTGTGTGTGTGTGTGTGTTTGTGTGTGTGCTCGTGTCTCTGAAAAATCATAGCATTAACGAATAATGGGGTTGGAAGGCGCCTATAATACCACTGAGTCAGTGCAGGAATCCAAATTGAAACAGATCTGACAAATGGATGTCCAATTTTCTCTTGAATGCCTCCAGTGTTGTAACACTCACCACCTCCCTAGGCAATGGGTTCCATTGTCGTACTGCTCTAACAGTTAAGATGTTTTTTTTCCTGATATCCAGCCTAAACTTGGCTTCCTGTAACTAGAAGCCCATTCTTATATATCCTGCACTCTGGGATGATCGAGAACAGATCCTGCCCCTCTTCTATAGGACTGCCTGTCAAGTCTTTAAAAAGTGCACATTGATCATCCTTGTCGTGTTCCTCTGAACATCAAAAAAATATGTTTCATTTACAGTAGGTTAAAGATTTCCTCCCACTCATAGCAACCCAAGATGCTGCCACATGACCAGTTGCATCAGTTCTGCTCTCATCTGTGCGACAACTTTTTTTATCTCCCCACAGTACTTTCCTTGTTATCAACCCCCAACACTTGTTAGCTAGTAATTACAAAAAGAAAGAAGGAATTCTAGTTACTTCAGCTTAGGCCTATTAGAACCAGGTATAATTGTAGCTTGAGTAATTGGCTTTTGTAGCAGATAGCCATTAGCTGAACATAATTGTCCATATAGTAACCTGTGTTTTGCTTCATTAAATTTTATTCTCTGCAAGATGGGGATGCCTAACCTTTAATTTTCTTCTATATCTTAGCATGGCTGGTATTCTGTGATCCACTTCACAGGCAAAACGGCTCTTGTAGGAAGAGACCAATTGGCTACTTTCCATTCTATGTCATTTTTACATAGTTTTAGACTATCACCACCCCACTATTCAAATTGACCGCTTTGATACGTTTCAGCTGTTGAAGACTGCAGTGCACAATTTACAGATGTGTACATTGTGATTGGTACCCAAGTTCCACTGCATGTGTTCATCTGGGAAGTGTTAGTTTGGCTAGTTTATTTATTTATATATTTATTCAAATTCTCTACCACCCATCTGAACAACAGTCACTCCGAGTGGCATGCAAAAATGAACTTTTATTTCTGAAAACCAGCCCAGTTTTTTTCCCAGTTTTTTTTCCAGTTTGACATTCAGTTCATTCCTCTCTCTACGACCCAGATGATGCAAACAGACTTTTTAATTTAACAAACTTTCCCACCAATGCAGGCCTTAGCAGAGAGATATTTGCTCGCAGCCCCTCACACCCTTGAGCAGAAGACACTTCTCTCCTCTCCCTTCCAGAAAATGGCTATGATGCCATTTCAAGAAAGGATTTAGTGCTTTGTACATTCCCTTCCATCTTTCCTCAAAACCCTTTTCTACGAAGCCAGGGACAGCCGCTGAGTTTCAGTGCCTCAACATAACAAAGCCACATATTCTATTTCTACTAATAAACTCAGCTAATAAACTCCCCTTGTCTTCAACTCCTTCCCCTTCTTCTGTTGCTCCTGTTGTATTGAATTTTTGGGCTATATGTGCAGTCAGAGAGTCAGGCATCTGTCTTCTCATAGTCAGGAAATACATCACATACATTAATGACATGATAATAATTCCAAAGAGACAGGCCCCATGTTTTCTGTGCCTCGAAACCCCTCATGTGATCTAGAGGTGGTGGTTTAATTCAGGCACACAAACTGGAAATTCCGTTGGATTATTTATAGTTTAAAGACCTTTTCCATTTTAATCAGAAGTAAAATGTAAACAGAATGAAAGATAAGCATTAGAAAAGATTTGCTTAATTAAAATTTGAATATTTGAACAACTCGGCTGCTTTTCAGAGTTGAATAAGCTCATCTGTCTGTTACCCACTCTTTAATATTTATGCTAACTAACTTTATAAGTTGAAATGTTTCTTCATTTTTGCCTTTCCTGAGAGCCCTCTCTGCGCAAATGCTGGCATTTAGAAGATTCACCCCTTGCTAACATTCTGCCTTTTTTATTTTATCCCCCTGATGAAGAAGTCTCAATGACAATTTTTAAAAGGTAACAACTGGGCAGAAACTTCACAAATTAACTTCCCCCCCCCCTGAAAATAAATAAATAACTGAGAGAGCAGGGGACAAAGAAGGATGTGAGTGAGAATCTTCTCATAAATTTGGAGGGGGGTAAAAGAATATGTAGCATAGTGCCTCAGGTTTTATAAGATTTCTGGTGTGCAGAACTTGGAAATAATTCCTTACAAATAACCATACAGCTCCAATTGATTTCTTTTGCTAGCAAAAGGTACAAGCCAGTTACATTCCCATTTGCAATTGAATGAAGGCTAGCTTTTCTCACTGTAACTAGAAAAGGGATATTTATGTTTTTCTACCGGAATATTATCACCCCAGGTGGCCACCTTTAAATGCACCCCCCAGAACTGGCCAGTCCACTTACTGCTTGCAGTGCATGGCACTGTCATCATTCATACCGTGTCAATCATGGAAGGAGATCTGCCACCACTTCCTTGCCTCCCTGCACTGCGGAGAAGACTCGACATCCCACCTCCTGTGGTGGCAATTTTTTAAAATTTTTATTTAACAAGGGGTGACAAAAATGAAAAGGGGAATTGAGGTTAAATGGGTGGAGGCGAAATAATAACATACTAACGTCCATTCTATACATATTGCCATATCAAAATTCCAAATTACTCTTTTTACTATTTTGTGCCTTCCAGATTTAAGTTCTCATTTCAATATATGCTCTTCATATGCTGCCTGTTGACTCAGTCCATTTGTAGAATAAGCCCCGTCTTTCTGTTGCCTTTTGTAAAGGACAGTCCTTCATCACTTCTGATAAAATGTCCATTTCTACTGATTCCCGTATCTTCTCTATAAGATCTTCTTGTTTCGGTACCATCGGACGTTTCCAATTTTGGCATAGAGAATTCTGGCTGCAGTAACTATGTATATAACTATATATTCCTTTGTCTTATCTGTGTTATCAGGCATCATACTCAATAAAAACAGTTCTGGGGTTAGTGGCACCTTACAAAGCAATATTTGTTGCAACACAGCATGTACTCTTTTCCAATACTGTTTCACTACTCTACATGACCCCCCACATATGATAACTGTGGTGGCGATATTCACATTCATCTCTCCTAGAATATGAACACAAATATCCCATTCTAATTGTAATTATAACTTTTAATTACTGGCTGAAGTCCTGTGGCTTAGTGTAGGAAGTCACAGCTACAGTAGGTCCATTGAATCAGCGGGATTTGATAAGTGAACTTCTCCATAATTTCCACGAATTTAGTGGATCTCCTCTTGTGACTCACTATGGTAAGCATTTCATCGTTATAGTTATGGAGAGAGTCCACCTTGAATTGTGGACGAGGAGCATTGTATCATTCAAGGCTTGGCACTTTCTGCGCCTTCTGCTGCTAATTCTTGCTCTCTTGTGAATTTATGTGTGAGTGTTTTCTGTGCCATCATATTGGGACTGACTTAGAGCATTCCAAATAGGTATTTCAGGGTAAGCGAGATATTTAAGGAGTGGTTTAACCAGTTCCACTCCCCCAGTGAGTTTCCAAAGCCAAGTGGGGATTTCTCCAAAGTCCTAGTCCATCACTCTGTCCACTACCTCACTGTGGGAACTGAGAAATTTTAGGCAAGGCTAAATTGTTGGGTGGACAGTGTGTTCTCAATCACAGGTCAGAGGCTTTTAGCATTCAGATGTGATATTACTTCATTAAAATGGTAAGTACTTGAGTTATTTTTGAGAAACAGGAAGGTAATATGCCACTGTGATCATAATAGCAATTAGGTTTGCCAAGTTTCCGATTTTAGCCATGAGACTCAGAGTTTAACGCCCAATTTCCATGGCTCATACTTTGGACCTGAAAACTCAAGGAAAGTGATGGGGACAAACCTAGATGTTGCAATTCATTCTCATGTCTTCAGAAAAAGTCACTGAGCATTTGGCTACACTGGGGGTATGTGTGTGTGTGTTTGATCTGCCACATATCTGCAGTTTATCAAATCAAGATTCTCTAGCTGAATTCCTGTAGCTGTCCAGATCACAATTTGCAAGCATCAGCAGAGCAGAGGCAAAAAGCTCAATTTGCATGGAGTTTCAACAGCAGGACGTGGTGGCGCTGGGGGTTCAACCGCAGAAGCCTCTGTGCTGCAAGGTCAGAAGACCAGCAGTCATAAGATTGAATCCACGCGATGGAGTGAGCTCCCATTGCTTGTCCCAGCTCCTGCCAACCTAGCAGTTTGAAAGCATGTAAATGCGAGTAGATAAATAGGTGGGAACAGTGTTCCGTGTCTAGTTGTGCTGGCCACGTAACCACGGAAACTATCTACGGACAAATGCTGGCTCTATGGCTTGGAGATGGGGATGAGCACCGCACCTTAGAGTCAGACACGGCTGTACTAAATGTCAAGGGGAACCTTTACCTTTACCTTACCAGCTGCAGAAGTTGCCTTAAATGCTAACAAGGTGCTAGTTGGCAATCTCTTTCTTTTTGGTTGTTAATTCTCCTAAATACTCTAGCAAAACTCTATTCCAGGGCTGAGTTCAACCATTAACAACAAGAAAAAAAGACACACTGTGAAGATCTGGAGTACCCCTCTGTACCTGATCAGATAAGCACACTGGTAATGGGCAAAAGCAGACAAAACCAATGTCAATCTCCTCGGAACAAATTTAAATCATCCCTGCTGGATGAACTGAAAAGGGTGATTCGTACTCAAAGAGAAATAAGCTTCAACAATGAGCTTCCTCACACTGAACTTTAATTTGAGTTCATCTGTGCCCAATCAGACAAACAGTCTAGGGTAAATTGTCAATGCACAGTAGTCAACACCAAGACATGTCCAGATACAACGTTGTCTGTCTCATTATCTAAGGTGCTTTTAGAGATCCTTCTGCTGCTGGGATTCACTTGTTGGCTCTTAAACTCATCACAAAGTGTCTGACATGCACTATTTTGTAATTGTTGTATAATGTCCACCCCGTGTGACATCACAGGTTTCTGCCTCCTGGTCTCAAGGATTTACCTTCAGGGAATGGGACCTGGGAACCATAATTTGGTGACTATGCTGTAAGGCCTTTGCTCTATAACTCAAAATAATTTCTTAACTTTCCACGCTCTGGCATGCTATGACACTCCAGAGATAGGTGGCACAGGTAGTCATAAATCAAATCCAGGAAATGTCACCTCCTGTAGACTTCTTCCTCTAAGCTAGCTGGACAAAGAGAGTATTTACTTACATATTAATCTATTGAAATGCCTTCATTCCGCCTTTCTCTTTACTAGGTATTTTGATATATGAGGAAGGGGGAACAAAGACATTTTGATTAATAGAATAAATACTTAAGTAAATATGCCATTTGACGAGACAGCTTAGAAGAGTTGGTGTATAGAGAGTGGCTTTGATTGAACAAAATTAAAACTGCACATCAGGCTTAAGCAGATGTTGATTAAGCACATACACACACATATTTTCCTACAAGAGCACAGTTTGCTGTCCTCTGAAGATGCCGGCCACAGAGACTGGCGAAACGTTAAGAAGAACCACCTTCAGAACATGGCCAAGAAGCCCGAAAAACCCACATCAACCAACACACACATATTTTCTTAGCCATTGCAACCACATCACTGGATCATCAAGGATGCAGGAATATTCTTAAGCTGTGAACCTCCATTTTAGAGGAGAAAGCAACTCCAGCCAAAACGAGGCTAGTTCAATCAGTCTTCTTTGCCCCGTGTTCATCTCCCATCAACTGTTCCTACTTCACCAAAGCTAAGTGAAGTAAATAAAGTTACATTACAATGCTGAGTAGTAAATAAGAAGTAGAGCTTCACCACCCACTCCCCATGATTTGACCAAGTTCCAACAGTCCAAGAATCCACTGATTGTCAGTAGCAGGTCTTTCTGGTATAATTCCTCTGTGTATTCTTGCCATCTCTTCTTGATGTCTTCTGCTTCTGTTTGGTCCCTACCATTTTTGTCCTTTATCATGTCCCTCTTTGCACAAAATTTTCCTTTCATATCTCCAATTTTCTTGAACAGATCTCTGGTTTTCCCCTTTCTATTATTTTCCTCTATTTCTTTGCACTGTTCATTTAGAAATGGCCTCTTGTCTCTTCTTGCTATTCTTTGGAAGTCAGCATTCAATTTTCAGTAAATTTCATATAGACTATTACCTGTCAAAAGATTCAGCACCCTGGATAACTCCTTTAAAGTTCAAACTAAAACCACGCCCCGGAGTTGGAATCATCAGCCTTCAGTTGTGCTTTCTTCTGACCATTTCTGAGACCTGATCCTGGCATTGACACCCCAACTTGAATCTTGAATCTTTGCTTCAGCCTGAAAGCAACCTGAATTTCACCGTTGTACATCCTTCAGTAGTAGTATCCACGTCAATGCTAAAGGTAAGCCCTTTCAGTATAAGCTGTCCAAGGAAAAAGGGACAACGTGGCCTTCCTGGAGACCTCAAGTAAAACCTAAGCAGTGATTTCGCTCAAGTTAATTATGGCATAGTGAGTTATGAAGGAACTGTCACACCCGATTTGGCTGATGTCGGTAGCAACATGTCAAATTTAATAGGTAACTGGAAACTGGAACAATGCCGGCTTACATAACAGCATCTGGGTGTTTGATGAACTGGCATCTCTCCATTAAGTTGAGAGTATCTAGAACTTCTGGACAGCAGTGTTCATAGATTCATAGAATCATAGATCCATGGAGTTGGAAGGGGCCTATAAGGTGATTGAAGGCAGGAATCCAAATCAAAGTATATCCGACAGATGGCTTTCTAATTTTCTCTTCTGTCAGAAATTATTAATTGAGCACTGGGAACCATAGCCCCTGTGGACCAAGTCACTATCCCAACAGGTTACTTGAAAGGGCTTTAATTAGGTCTCAGCATGGGGAAGTATTCTTTGTTGTTGGCTTTCGGTAATTTTTAGATAGCTTCAGAAGGGTGATAACTAGAGATGGGCACGGACCGAAGGATGAACCAAGAAAACCCAATGAACTGGGCTGGTTAATGGTTTGGTGTGTGGTTCAGTTTGGGGACCCGTTTTTGCCAAATCGAAACAAATCACCAAATTTTTACCTGCTTGCCACTTCGTTTTGCTTCAGACAGCTGGCCTGGCTCCCGGAACAGAAGCTAGACCACGGTTGCTAAAGATGGCAGGGGTGGAAGATGAAGAAACAGCAGGACTGAGTAAGGGGGTGATCAGGGCAGTGGGAAGAGGGTAGGCGGACAGTAGAGAGGGTGGAGGCATTCGGTTCCCCTCTCCCAAGCAGAAATCAGGAAAAAAAACCCACAATCCAGTTCATTTTTCTGGAATTCAGCAGTGGTTTGTGGAACAATTTGCCATTTTGCTGGTTCGTCCCCATCTCTAATGACATCCATTCCATCTTAATTGATTTTTTTAAGCCACTCTGATTAAGAATAAGGAAATTAACCTTCTCTTTTTTTTCCTCCTCTTTTTTTCCTCTCCCCACCCCTCACATGCACACACTCCGAGACAGACACAGGTAAGATTTAAAGCTATTGGATGGCCTTAGTTGCTGCTGTTGTTTTAACGTTTTTATTACCATAGAGGTGTGAATAAGCCAGATTATGGTAAGGAAGGATGAGGGATAGGGAATCTCCTTGTTAATTATCTGAGGTTTCCTAAATAATAAGAAAGTGATCTGTAAAGATCCGATAACTTTTTGAGGCATCCATAACAGGAGTCTGTGTTTTTATCCACACACACCCTCCAAAGAATCTGACAACATTTTACTCTTTTTGTGCTAAAGAGGTTTGACACTTCTTTTGCATGGTGTTGTGTCATTAATTGAAGCTTTTTATCATAATCTCTCTGCGTGTGTCTATCTCTCTGTTCTCATCATAGCATTATGTTGGAAGTGTGGCATATGTCAGAGCATGCGTGAGCTCACCGTTTTAATGTAACACACACCTATGTACATAAAAATAGGTATGATTCATATTCCTTTTAATTTTTCATGTGTGCGTCAAATTGATTCACTAATTCATTGCCAAATGTTGTGTTTGGACAAGTCACAGAAGTGATTTTTTTTCCCCTGGTGAAGGACTTGAAACACCTTGGAGCAATTTCAACCAAATATTAAATTTCTCTCTTTCATTCTGTTTTCTTACCTATCTCCCCCCATACAACAAACTCGTCCGTCCCCTCCCTCACTATTAGTTAAGTGTGTCTTGTGCCGCATTCCGTTCTTTTATAATGCGACATCAAGGTTAGTAACAAAAACTTTGATGCAACTGCTTCAAAAAAAGAGCATTGTTAAATGAGGGGAACCTGGCTTATTCTTGCATTATCTGTCGATTTAAGATACTCAGTGTAATATACTAGGTAAAGTGATGGTTGAGAACTAAGGAGGCCTGAGTTCAAATCCCCGCTCAGTCATGGAAACTCACTGGAGGTGTGGAACTGTTAAAGTCACTCCTGAAATATCTCACTTACCTTGGGAATCCTGTTAGGGTTGCTATAAGACAGTTCCAATTTGATGGCGCAAAACAACAACATGTATTTAGTGAAAGCATTTATTGCACATATGTTATTCCTGAGGGCGCTCCATGATAAATCCCCCCCTATTGGTAATAAGATGACCCTTGATTTTTCATTTGTAATCTACAACATAACACATGTCACATGAGGAATATGGCGTGTGGAGAGAGGGGGTTAAGGGTTAATCTTGTTTTTATTTTCATACCTAAGATCTGGTGTTGGGAAGTAATGAAGGAATTTCTCTGGTAGACATCACTGACAAAGTATCTTTTATTTAGAGAGAAGCCAGAACTCACAGAGGTTTGATCTACCGACTCAGTGTGGCAGAAATTACCCAGCATCTATGTGGTTTGCCATTCTTGATTGCCCGTAATAGCACAAATAGGAAAGCTGCAGGAGAAAAATGTTGTCCTGCTTAGAGAATTGACAAGGCAATAACTTAATGAAACATCTGCTTTGGAAGCTGTTTCACCTTCCTTATTTGTTTAACAACCAGTCATGCTTCTCTTGGAGAAGACGCAGGGCGCCGGTCAATATGGATGGTCTCTGTCAATAATCAACAAGACGTAAGGCACAAGAAGTCATCTGGAAGGTAACTTTGATTTGTGATCACCCATTTCAAATGCATAACAGGCTGTCCACCAGTTCAGAAACTCTCTACCTATTTCTGCAAAGGATTGATGTAGAATTACTTTTGAGGTGCAAGTTCATAGAGAGAGAGAGATGCACACTCAGTTTCCCCTTCAGATCTTATAAAGAAAGGTACAAATTGGAAAAGAATTGTGCATATCCAATGAGAGGAATGTAAAGTGTCTCCTAAACTTTGGGAAATGTTATGATCAAAGGTATTCAGAATTAAAGTTCGAATTTGGGATGAGAGAACAAGGTAAGCTCATCTTGTACGAGAATGTTTTACACATTTGAAAAAGTGCACACAAAAAGGCATCTTTTCAAAATGCAAAAAATGTATGGCATCTTGAGAAATGAGTACCAAATACATGCCAATATGTACTAATTCTCATTGGGCAGTTTAAAGAACAAATATATCATCTATCCCTATGAAATGAAGTACACATAAAAATAGGGACAGCAGTGTCCCCAAGCAAACAGGAACACAAGAATTGTCTCTAATATGCACTGTTGTGAAGGATCATTATCCTAACCTGACATATTTTTGCAAAAATGATCAGGATTCTATATCCTTTCCCAGGGGATTATATGGCCCTGCATTTGAATCAGAAGCTTGTTAAAATGTTAATCTGCAGCAGCGATGTTGAAAAGATCTCTTATCTGGCCTGGATATGTAACCATCTTTATAGGCTCCAGAGCTGGACTTAAATCACAGGCAATGGTATAGATTTAGAAACATTTTCCTGGACAAATACTTTCTATTCAATCTCCAATTTTGAAACTATCTCCCTTTTGCCACTTCCCTCTAGAAGAAGCAACTATATTTACTGTTCTTTCCCTCCTGATATTCATCTTATTCTGAAGGGCAATTATGTGGCAGACTTCCTTGAAGTTTGTAAGTGCCAGAAAAAATCTTTATTGACCTTTCTGGAAGAGGAACCCATCTTGGGTTTAGTGAGTGATAAATCTCATGGTTGAAACATGTCAGCTTTAATCTTCACTGTAATCAATTAAGCTCCCATGTTGAAATGGCTAGGATTCTGCACTGAAAGAGGTTCACACCAAAACTTTTCTGAGTCTTTTTTTTTTTCCATTGATCTGAATTAAGTGGTAGACTTCTTCCTGTTAATGTGAATTTTGCCACCTGAAGCTGTTTGTGGAGGTGCTGGTGAAACCCCATATTGGAATCAGAATCCTAAAATTATTGAGTTGGAAAGGGCTATAAGGCCATTGAGTCCAACCCCCTGCTCAAGGCAGGAATCCAAATCAAAGCAGATCTGACAGATGGCTGTCTAATTTTCTCTTGAATGACTCTAGTGCTGGAGCACTCATCACCTGCAGTGGTAATTGGTCCATTGTTGTACTGCTCTAACAGTTAAGAAGTTTTTCTTGCTCTTCAGCCTAAATCGGGCTTCCTGTAGCTCATTCCCATTATTACATGTTCTGCATTCTGGGATGATTGAGAAGAGATTTTTGCACAAAATGCTCCTTTAATATCTCCAATTTTCCTGAACAGATCTCTGGTTTTTCCCTTTCTATTCTTTTCCTCTATTTCTTTGCATTGTTCATTTAAGAAGGCCCTCTTGTCTCTCCTTGCTATTTTTTTGGAAGTCAGCATTCAATTTTCTGTAACTTTCCCTATCTCCCTTGCATTTTGTTTCCCTTCTCCTCTCTGCTATTTTTAAGGCCTCTTTGGACAGCCACTTTGCTTTCTTGCATTTCCTTTGCTTTGGGATGGTTTTTGTTGCTGCCTCCTGTACCATGTTACGAACCTCCATCCATAGCAGGCACTCTGTCCACCAAATCTAGTTCCTTAAATCTGTTCTTCACTTCCACTGTGTATTCATAAGAGATTTGGTTTAGCTTATATCTGACTGGCCCAGTGGTTTTTCCTGCTCTCTTCAGTTTAAGCTTGAATTTTGCTATGAGAAGCTGATGATCAGAGCCACAATCAGCTCCAGGTCTTGTTTTTGCTGACTGTATAGAGCTTCTCCATCTTTGGCTGCAGAGAATATAATCAATCTGATTTCGATATTGCCCCTCTGGTGATGTCCATGTGTAGAGTCGCCTCTTGTGCTGTTGGAAAAGAGTGTTTGTGATGACCAGTTTGTTCTCCAGATTTGGGTGGGGTATAGTAATCCACACTTCCATAGGAGAAATCTGACACCCACCATTTCTGAACCAACTTTGCATTCCCCATTTTGAAAAATGCTTCAAATCAAGAAATCCGGCTTAAACATCTTTTTGTGAACTTTGGAATATTTCTGCTTCTTCTGCATGACCCCAGAAAGCTACCTTCTTCTTGGTCTAGTAAAGGTATTGCTCTGTCTTGCCTTCACTTATTTTTCCCACCAGTACTGATACTGCCAACACCACATCCCTGGCTCCCACGTCTTGTGCTAACATTTTTCCACCTCCCTAAAAAAGTTAACAAAATGTTAACATTTTCCTCCCTTAATTGTCTTTTGCTCAAATGCATATTTACATTTTGATACACAAAAAGCTGGTTTCAACAAGGATAGGCTTTATCCCATCATCTCCAGGTGATTACAGATGCCAAAAGATGTCATTAAAGTTTGCAACTTTTCTAAGAAAATATATGGAATCCAAACATCATCTGTCCAAAAAGTGTTCCCTTCAGGGTGAACTTTGCTTATTGATTTGCTGCACAGGTGTTAATTATATTCTACATAAAAGGGGTATAGGATGCTGTCGTGCCAATCAAACCTTGGAAAATGATGCACAATTTTAAATATTACTTGATTGTGTATCTCCTGTCTACACAAGCCCACACATCTGCATGCTCCCTAGAAATGAATAGTTGTCAAGAGAACAAAACATGTATTATCTGTGCTCTACACTGACTTTCACATTGCTGAATAAAATAACAAAGAGACTCTCTGAATGGCGTGACAGCTTCAGAGGAAAAAAAAACTCAGATCAGAAGGACTGAATGGGGCTGAAAACATAATGCTATGCTTGAAGAAGGAGTGAAGTTGCCATTTCAAATAAAAAGACTTTAATGATGGGTATGGGAAGGAGAATGAGCAAGGGAGAAAGAAAAAAAAAGTTCTGGAAATTTTGCAGGAAGGGAAGGATCTTTGCCTGCTTGCTCAAGCAAGTTCAGGCATTCCTCTATAGTTTGTCCTGTGCTTGCTGAAAAACAACTATTTAATAGGATTTTATATGCTAGCCAGCTCTTGTAGAAAATCAGGAAGGGGTTACAAAAGGAATACACATATACAAGCATTTGAAAAGTGGCAGCTTGAATTATTTTTCCCCCTTATTGACTGCTATGAAGAACATCTTTGACAATTAATTATTTCTGCTCCTTGAAAAATACTGTCCAGGGTTCAGGTGGTATATGCAAGTGGGGTCTTGATGATGAAGGATGAAAATATGTACCTTTTTTTTCTCAGTTCATTTCAAAGAGTGGGCCCAAGAAAGGCCACATATGCCCCCTACTTTTGAAATGACCACAAGTGATCACAACAGAGAACAGATGAAGTGCTGAGATGAAATTGGTGGCTTAATGCTTGTTGACTTTATCAACCGCAGGTAGTCAAAGTCAACAAATAAGCCCTCCAAGTTCAGCAGATCATTTCATTATTAACTAAAGATGGGTGAGGTTTTTAATCCCGTTTTGGTGAAAATTGGCCAAAGTTTACAACCGGCTTCGTACTGCTGATGGAAAGAACTTAATTTTTTTAAATAATTGGATGAGGCAGCTGAAGTCAAAATAGCTGGGACTGAATAGTCTATTGATTTTGGCTGGTACAAATGGAGGAAAAATTTGTTTCAGCCTCATTACAGAAGAATTTGCTAGAGGAAAATATCACACATCACATATTCAGAAAAAGAAATCCATATGTTTCTGGAATTTTAAATACAGGACACTGAGTATTTCTTCAAAAGTCTTAGGAGTCTATCCACTATTTCAGCTGAAGGTGCTAGCTCCTCTCCAACTCCTTTTCAGCTGTTCAGCCAGTCCCTGGCAGGATCATGGGCTTGCTCATCCCGCCTCCTTGTCTGAGTGGGTGAAGAGCCAAGGAGGTGGGGCAGGGAATCCCATGCTCCTGCTGGTGACTGGTTGAACAGCTGAAGAGGAGGAGGAGAGGACCACGCACAGGCTGGTGAGAGGGGGATCCAGACAGGGAGGTGGAAGGGAACGTGATGTATTTGTGGGTGCCACACATATGAACTGGTGCAAACTTTTGAACCAAGTTTTGTACCCATCTCTAAGAAGCACCGTTTGGAGGTAATGGATGTCAGGTTTAGCACTTGTGGGGAGCATTGAAAAAAATATAAGAAAAAGCAAAATGTGAGGTTTTCTCCTTAAACAAACAAAAGCTTCCTGCAAAAAAAAGATCTTTTATTAACTAGCTGTGCAGTAGAATGTATTTTAAACCATCTGCTTCTTGTTATTCTATGCTTTGTGCTTTGTGATATCCATTTGTTGTTATTCTGTGTTGTAAACCACTCAGAGAGGCCATTGGGCAGATGGATGGTATATAAATCAAATAAATACAATAAAACCAGAAAGCATCTTCTTTTGGAACATCTGTGAAGTCCATGTTGAGTTCAAAGATAAAAAGTCAGGCAATGGGAGAGCACTGAACAAACCCCATGAATGAAATAAGCTGTACATATGTTATAGATGCAAACAAGGTCTGTGTAAGGATGCCCTGATTTGATTCATGTTTCAGAGATTCAGGTTTGGGCTTGATTTTGTTCCAATTGACCTAGACGTTATCCAATATGATCTGGAGCTGAAATGAATCTTCCTTCCTTCCTTCCTTCCTTCCTTCCTTCCTTCCTTCCTTCCTTCCTTCCTTCCTTCCTTCCTTCCTTCCTTCCTTCCTTCCTTCCTTCCTTCGTTTGTTCATTCATTCATTCATTCATTCATTCAACCATCAGCTTCTTCCTTCCTTCCTTCCTTCCTTCCTTCCTTCCTTCCTTCCTTCCTTCCTTCCTTCATTCATTCATTCATTCATTCATTCATTCATTCATTCATTCAACCATCAGCTCCTTCCTTCCTTCCTTCCTTCCTTCCTTCCTTCCTTCCTTCCTTCCTTCCTTCCTTCCTTCGTTTGTTCATTTGTTCGTTCATTCATTCATTCATTCATTCATTCATTCATTCAACCATCAGCTTCTTCCTTCCTTCCTTCCTTCCTTCCTTCCTTCCTTCCTTCCTTCCTTCCTTCCTTCCTTCCTTCCTTCCTTCCTTCCTTCCTTCCTTCCTTCCTTCCTTCCTTCCTATGCATGGTATCTGGAGACTTGGAATTCCTTTCAGATAAAACTATTTCTTCTAAACTCCTAACTAGAGATGGGGGTACTGTATTCTTAGCGAGTGTCCGGCTACTGGGGCTGGACCATCCACTCAAGCATCCAGTGGTGGCAGCAGCCTCAATCAGCCTTCCAATCATTCCTGGAGCGCCACTCAGCTAGCCACTCAGCAACTATGCAGGGAGACTCGTCCTCCCTCCCCCTGCCTGGAGTTGGCTAGATGAGCGGAAAGAACGCAGTACTCCAGGAGCGATTGGAAGGCTGACCAAGGTTGCACCACTGCTGGACATGTTAAATCCAGCTGTTAAATCTACATTAAATCCCAGGGGCCAGACCCTCATTAAATCCAGGCATGCATGGGTATTCATATACAAATACCCTCATCTCTACTCCTAAGAAATAGGTCAGGGAATCTTGTCCTAGTCACTGTTTAAAGTTTTCCTTTAAAACCTTCAATGTTCTTCTGTGTGTTTTAACTATGGGTATAACCATTTATGGGACATGGTGGTGTCTTCACATTGGATTATACCTGCCAAGTTTCATACAAAGAGGATCAAGGGTCCTTCTTGTATCCATCCTTAACATTTGCTGTGATACACAATGTTTGCTAGTAGGAATATTGTTTTTCTGCACTATGGCCGTATTTATTACCTCCGTGTGGCCCTTCTGCACTTTGGCATACTCTGTGAAGACGGATGAAACTCATTAAAGAACACAGACTCAAATAAAATTCAGACACATCTTTCCTGCCAAGATGTGTGTGGTGGATGTAAGGGGCCAATAAAAGTACTTGAAAAATAACACAGAGACCAACACAACGATAGACTCATGTAAGGTAGAAAAATAAAGAGTAAGGAGAGTGAGATTCCCCCCCCCCCACTCTGTGAGAATCCCTGTCTTTCCAAGAACAATAACAACACAAATAATAAATATGATGTAAAACGTTTTTTGGTTTTTGAGGCTCTGTTTCATGGGCTTTTAAGAAAAAGATATCTTTTAAGGCTGATTTGCTTGCTTTGGAGCAAGGCTTTAGCAGCCCTGCGATTTCCGTGTGTGTATATCCTCGATTTCTCGAATGGAAAGGGGACTAATTTTGTCCAAAGACATTTTGCTCAAATTGTGGATGTTTTGATAGGGGGGAAAAAAAGAACTTCTTTCTCACTTTTGGACTGAAGGTGAAGAATCACACAGGGCCTGATTTCCTGTCTTGTCATATGCCTCAACTTGCATGAACATGAAAATCACTGGATATTCATCATGATCACAGCCAACAGAGAAACACCACAAAGTCAAAACTGGGGACACAGGAGAGGGCCTTCTCAGTCGCTCCTCCCAGACTCTGGAACTCCCTCCCACAGGAGATCAGCCCGGCCCCATCTTTGTTGTCCTTCCACATGTTTTGATGTTGTTTCTGTTTACTATTTCTTAGTGTGGCTTTGGTTTGATCCTGTTTAGTATTTACTCTGTTTTACATACTGGTTTAGGCTTTAAATATTGTCTTTTTAATGATGTAAGCCCCCTTGGGTCCTCTTTCAGGAGAAAGGTGAGTTGAAAGAAAGAAAGAAAGAAAGAAAGAAAGAAAGAAAGAAAGAAAGAAAGAAAGAAAGAAAGAAAGAAAGAAAGAAAGAAAGAAAGAAAGAAAGAAAGAAAGTTCCATTTCCTTTAGTATGTGAAACAAACATGAGAAAAACATTTGATTTCCATTGACTTTATTTCATTTCCCTTCTGCAACCATTACCCTCCTTCCTTTTTGTAGATATTTCTGGTAAGATTCCCCCCATCTCTCTCTCTCTTTTTTTTTTTCCCAGTAAGTGGTTATTTGACTTTGAGGGCAGGGATGGTGCTTCACAAGTGCATTTGGTAGGAACACCTGAGAGGACCTTCTTTGGTGCACCTCTGGAACTCCCTCCCACTGGAGACCAGCCTAGCCCCATCTTTGCTGTCCTCCTGCAAACGGACAAAGACCTTTCTCTTCAGATAAGCGTTCCCTTAATAACTAGTTGCCTAAGTGAGGTTTTTTTAATGATTTGTTATTTCTTACTGCTCTGATTATTTTTAATATTGCTTGTGTTTACCATTTTACAAAGTGGTATTTGTCTGAAATTTATTAGTATTTATATACTTATTGATTTTAGCTTTAAATATTGTATTTTAATAATGTAAGCCACCTTGGATCCTTTTTATGGAAAAAAAAGCAGGGTAGAGGTATTTTAATTAATAAATAACTAATCAATTTATCACAGAGATCTTAGGAATACTCCCCCCCATCACACATCAGTCTATGATATACACCTTCCAATTTTGTCTGCCATTACTGTCGAACAGTTGGCTTGTTTTAGACCAATTCCCCTGGTCTCTCTTTCTTTTCTCATTAAGCGACCAAGCCTGTCAGACACTGAAGACTAGATGTGGGGAAGAAGCAAGAAAAATAACAAAAATGAGAGAAACGTCCTGCAGATCACAGAAGGAAGGGCAGATAGGCAACCAGTAATTTGGAAACAAAGAATAACAGTCTCAGGCAACAGAAAAAGGATGTTTTGTTTAGTAGCATCTGATTTGACTGCGGAAAAAAGAAAGGAGAAAGGTGACGAAGGCCAGGCACCTTGTTTATATTGCTTCTTTTATCTTTTTGCAATATTATCTGTGGCAGAAAAATTGCACAGCTTCTGCCCCAGCGTGATGTACATTGGGTCTCCCTCTCAACCGCCTATTGACAATGTTGTCCGAATGCCAGTCATGCCAGGCTATCTCAACGTGGAAAGACATATTTCAAGAATCCTGCACATCAACTTAAATTTACTCTCAGCATAAAGCAAGTCAAATGCACATTGATCCTGGCCAGAGACATGGCTTTCAGCCTCACTGTTTGCTTTTTCTATATTCAACTCGACTAATCCAAGGCGTTATGTGTGCGTGAGCCTGACTTTTAGCATCTTCTATGCCGGCGAAAGCTTTCAGGGTACAACCTCAGTGTAATTTGAGCTGAAATATGCAAGTATTGAATTATGAATGCATGAATATTCTACTATAAATTAACTTTGGGAGAACTCATCTGTTGAGATATGCCATGCTTATAAGCCTATGACAGGCTTAATTAACATCACTAGAGAACATGAAAGAAGGAGGAATTAGGTCAGAAGAAAAACGGTTTGAAGAAACCATCCCAAAATCAGATCCTTTTGCTACTTTTCCCCCATCTGTTTCATTGCTGGAGATAGGGATTTGCTTGTAACCAAGTTGCCCTCAGCAAAATATGTAGGCTGGGAACATTTTCCTATGGCTTCACAGACTCCGTGTTTCTTAGTTTTCAGGATCATCCAGGAGCATCACAATCTGTGCATGAAGATTCCCCCCCCCAACCTATGCATGGCTCCATCCAGCTGCCTGCCAGTTCATCACAACCAGCCCAGTGTCTAAAGGTATTCATATGCTCATTATATATGTGAAATAGTTGTATTTATCTTTTATGTCTCTCTTAGGCATCCTTCAGTCTCGAGAAGCTATGGTAACGTGCTCTGTATCGAGGATTTGGAACAGCATCTAATGTGGCTGAAAAGGGCAATTCGAGAGTGACCATCCCTTCCACACTGAAGACAAATGCAATCTGTGCCCTGTCCAGCTCCCTGATTTGGCTGGTTTCAGGACTGCCTCTTTGACTCGGCCTGCTGGACGAGGGTCTCTTCAAATTGGGAGAGGCTCTGATGCAATGCCTGCCTCCAGGCTGAACACTCAGAGGTCAAGGTTTCCCATCTGTTGAGGTCCATTCCTAAGGCCTCCAGATCCTGCTTGCAGATGTCCTTGTATCGCAGCTGTGGTCTCCCTCTGGGGCGATTTCCCTGCACTAATTCTTCATACTGGAGATCTTTTGAAATCTGACCATCAGCCATTCTTACGACATGCCTGAGCCAACGTAGACATCGCTGTTTCAGTAATGTATGCATGCTGAAAATTCCAGCTCCATCTAGGACTACTTTTATGCCTCACACTTGTGATATTCACCGCTTGGATGGTGGCTCTCCAAGCAATGGACATTTTCCTGCAAGATGACAAGAAATGTCACATTCTCCAGTCCTACTTATTCTGCTGAGAAAGAGTCTTAAAGTGTACAGTGCCTCCTCCGTGACTAAACCCAGTATGCATCAAGAAGGGTGGTTGGCTTGGGGTATGGTTTTATTTACACTCTTTTGATTGTTTGTCGTTTCCTTGTGTGCTGAGTGAAAATGGACTAAGTCAGGATTGACTGCCTCGTTCAATGCCCATAATGATATCACTTTGTTTGCTTGGGGAGGATGGGAGATTGCAGGGATGAGTGAAGGACCCAAGAATTCCTGATGAGGGCCAAATCTTTAGTATATTTTGCCCAATAGCACACCCAGCGTAATCAGATTAACACATCTGAAAGCCAGAACATCAGCTGTCTGCAGTCCCATATCATTACCTCCCAAACATGTATTAGTTGAATCGAAATAGAAGTTCGGTGATTTTTACTGCAAGAGGCTTCTCATAATTTGATGCCTTCACATGTTACTCATGTCACTTCTGTGTAAATCCAGTCCCACCCCCAGATCGAGTCTCACTACACAATGATGGCTGTTGTCAATCACACATCTCCAGTATAATGTTGTGGGGTGGCTTGTGATATTATGCTCTACTTCTTTTTGATGGTGTCGTATTGCTGTGCCCTGTCTGATTGTTTTCTTGTTTGTGCAGTGATCCACTGGAGCAGGTCATAGAAAGAGCCTCTCCAAGGAGTGGGGAAGCATTGTGGGTACACTTGGGGGTCCCATGGGCAATGGGGTGCAGCTGACAGATTCTTTACTTCCACAAGCATTGCTCTGGAAGAACACTAAACCCACCCCCATTGTGGATACTGGATGTTGTTTGAGCATATCTTTGTGGTCAGAAAGATTCTGTCTTGACATTTTAATGGGTTTTTGATTTTGCCTGTATTTCATGTGTGCCCATGATTTTGAATTACACAATGCTCTGATACAGATAAAGGAAGGAAGAACATAATTATCCCCCTCTCAACATCAACCACCTGGCCTAGGGGGAGAGAGAGCTTTCAGGCCGGAGATGCCCCTGGGACCGCACCAGACCATCGTGCCTACACCCAGAAGGAGCCAAAGACCATCTGCCGGCCATAGCTCACTGTGTGAGAGGCAGTGAGTCTGTGGTTGGGCCCCTACTGGATCTCCCTCTGTGGTTACAGGCCTTGCGGCCTGCTGCTCCTGGCTGCCTCATCCCCTCTCAACATCAACCACCTGGCCTAGGGGGAGAGAGAGCTTTCAGGCCGGAGATGCCCCTGGGACCGCACCAGACCATCGTGCCTACACCCAGAAGGAGCCAAAGATCATCTGCCGGCCATAGCTCACTGTGTGAGAGGCAGTGAGTCTGTGGTTGGGCCCCTACTGGATCTCCCTCTGTGGTTACAGGCCTTGCGGCCTGCTGCTCCTGGCTGCCTCATCCCCTCTCAACATCAACCACCTGGCCTAGGGGGAGAGAGAGCTTTCAGGCCGGAGCTGCTCCTGGGACCGCACCAGACCATCGTGCCTACACCCAGAAGGAGCCAAAGACCATCTGCCGGCCATTAAGAGCCTCGTGGCGCAGTGGTTAAAACGCTGTACTGCAGCTAAAACTGTGCTCATGACCTGGGGTTCAAATCCCAGGTAGCCGGCTCAAGGTTGACTCAGCCTTCCATCCTTCCGAGGTCGGTAAAATGAGTACCCAGCTTGCTGGGGGGGCAATGTGTAGCCTTTATAATTAAAATTGTAAACCGCCCGGAGAGTACTTGTAGCGCTATGGGGCGGTATATAAGTCCAATAAATAAATAAATAAATTATGCTCTTGTTCTTATAGCAACATGTGGCCCTGCTACAAAAAAAATAAATAATGGAGGTGAAGGTCTTGAGCAATATAAACAAGACACACACAAGCACGGAGACAGGAAAGCCAAACAAACCGAGGGTACTTTAAATGCATTCCCCAGTAGGGTAATGAAAAAGTTTTAAAGAAGAGCTGTTTTATTTATTGTGAGTTATATAAAAAGCCAGTAAAACAACTGCATAATACGTGCGCCGTGCATTTTTTTAATACAGCTTTTAAAACCACTTTGTAATATTGGACCAAAAAAAGCGATAAACCCGCATCTGGAGACCACTCGGAGATTTATTATTTTCTTAGAAGATGATTACACACCATTTTGCAATTTTATTTCTTTGGGCTTTGCAGAAAAGAACGTGACTGTGTGTGTTTACGAGTGCGTTTCTGCGAGGAACAATACTTAGTAAGGGTTCGGTGGCTGCTAAAATGGTCTTCCTCTTTTATTCCCTGGTTGTCCTTGAAACAAACAAGCACGCTTATTGTGCATTTTCATGCCTTCTTTGCAGGTAGGTATGTTTGGTGTCAGTTGTTTATCCGGGAAGATCAGCAACACACTTGTGTTGAGTGACTTCACACACATTTTCTGACCTCATGGGAGTTCTAGTGCATTGAGGGTTATCGAAAGCTTTAAGGGTAATACCATTTTTTCTGTGTATAAGATGCCTCCATGTATAAGACACCCCCCCCCCACTTTTCTAATCCCAAATTAAGAAATCTAAGTGGGACTTAGCAAGTGTAGAGAGAAAGGGATCAAAGCGCTGCAGGATCGCTTTGATCCCTGCTTTCCCCTCCACTTGTTTTTGTTCTCTCCTCAGCTTACTTCCGTGAATAAGCCTACCCCCAATTTTTAGTCTAAAGATTTTAGACAAAAGTATAGTCTTATACACTGAAAAATACGATATATGCTGTAGGTCCTGAACCCATGCAGAATGCCAATGTCTCCCCATCATGGGGTCAATCTACTGACAACCACGTATCTCATCAGGACTCTTTAAGAAACACCCTTGAGCCCTTGGATTGCATTGGTTGGGGCAAATAATAATAATAATAAATAAATAAAATGCAAGGGATTTGTTGAGCCAAATTTTCTAAAGCACTTTCTTCTCTCTCTCTCTTTCAAACTGTATATACCAAGGAGCTAAAATCTGGGAATGCCGTTTGCAACTTTTCGGGTTACAATATTGCAATATGCCTACAGTGGGGTCTTGACTTGAGAACTTAATCCATATTGGAAGGCGGTTCTCAAGTCAAAAAGTCTGTAAGTCAAGTCTCCATTGACCTACAGTGCATTGAAAACTGATTAATCCTGTAACAGGCCGTTTTTGTTCCATTTTGGTTTTTTTCTGGTCTGTAAGTCAAATCTCAGTCTGCAAGTCAAATCTAAATTTTGCAGCCAGAGAAGTCTGTAACTCAAAAAGTCTGTAAGTCAAGCCGTCTGTAAGTCAAGGGTCCACTGTATTTGGCAGTTTTAATTTTGACTTAGAGATGGGCATGAACCACCAAGCCAGCAGTTCATGCCAGTTCGTTTCTCAGCCAGTGTTCAGTGCTTCAAAACCCTGCCTCCTCTGACGGGCACCCACTCAGAGGAAGCGCCCTGAGGAGGCAGGGCAGGGAAGCCAGGGCACTGCTGCTGAATGGGTGCCTGTTTGGAGGAGGTTGAGTTTGGAGCCTCCGAACACCAACAAATCAGCAGATTTTGGCAGCTCATGTCGATCTCCACCTCCAACTGAACAGTGACACAAACATAACCCAGGAAACAAAAAAATTCTAAATGCCTGAAGGAAGGTTAAGAAAGGGGATTGAGGTAGCTTCTCAGACAGAACACTGTTTTTTCAGGGGTGGTGAGACTGCTCCAGGTATTACTCTCAACTGCAAAGATCATTTCCAAACAGATAACCGTCTTTTGGGTATAGAGTCTTGCCAGCATCCCTCAAGTCCAGAATGAAACCTGGATCAGCCCATTATTTTCTCAAACCAACAAAAGGAAGTGTCAGAAAGCCATGCATGAAATGTAAGCTTCTGTCTATACTTCCCAGGCAAAATGTGCACATTTATACCTGCTGTATCAGGCTGGTTTCCTTGATCTAGCTTTAGGTATTCAGGAGGATTTCTATTGTGTGCTGCTGGTTGCCAGAAATATAATAATTCCACTGCAAACTTCTCCTGCCTTTCCTCTTCATAGAATTTTAAGTTTTTCCAGTCAATTTTGCATTTTCTATATTTATTAGCAGGGCCTATAAATGCAAAAGGAGAGGCTTATATCTTTCTTGTTTTATTGTTAATACAAAAAGCTAGTTTGCTGTAGTTTTATTATTTGCTTTTTGTTTTGGCCACATAAAATTGTTATTGCTTTCTCCCTTATTGGTTTCAGATACTGTACCATAAAAGAAATAAACACATATGCCGTATCAAATGATGCCTTTACTTAGCTGAACTGAGGGGGCAAAAAGATCTTTTCATCCATATGTGAGAAACTGTACTTCTGCATTATATTCATTATATTGTTGGCAGGAGATATAAGGGAAGCTACATTGTCTCCCACTCGCTCGTGAAATACTACTGTCTCACTCAGGAAGCTTAATTGCCTTTTCCTTTTCTTTTTTATTCATCTTTATGACTGCAAGAGCTTCTGACTTGGTGTACAGCACCAGTAGAAGCTACAGCTAATGGATGGAGAAGCTTTCTGAGAGAAGCTAGCATAAGGATGGTGATGGGACATGGGTCAAAGGAACACTTGTTGAATTTTCTGTTATTGTCAGAGGGACTTTTGGGGGGCTCCCTGGGACTTTGTAACACAATAATTGGTCTTCGCTTTCTCAACATCACAAGACACTTCAGGAAGGAATGTTCAAGGCCCCCGATGGTCTCTGCCTCCAGACAAGAAGGAGATGAAGAGTGTTTCACCCCCTGGACAGATCACAAAATCAGCAAGTCTGGATGATTTAAAAAATTGCAAACAACTCCTCTGTTACAGTGGACCCTCTACTTACGGACTTAATCCATATTGGAACGGTGGCTGCAGGTCGAAAAGTCTGTAGGTCGATACTCCATTGACCTGCAATGCATTGAAAACCGATTAATCCCATAACCAGCTGTTTTTCTTCTATTTTTGTTCCATTTTGGGTTTTTTCTGGTCTGTAAGTCGATTCTCCGGCTGCAAGTCGAATCTAAATTTTGCGGCCAGAGAAGTGCGTAACTCGAAAAGTCTGTAAGTCGAGCCGTCTGTAAGTCGAGCGTCCACTGTATGTTTAATCCTTTACAATCCAGCAAGTAGCATCATGATTTTGGCGTCTTTGCTTTATTTACACTATTTACTGACTCTTCTTTTGTTGAGAGAATCAGAATATACCTTGACATCTTTCACAGGGTCGTTTCGGAGTTACTTGTCCTCACATGTGAAAAGAGTCAAGCCACGATTGACATCCCTAGCAGGACGTTTTGGCTTTGGCAGGTCCTGTGATGTAGCAATGTGGCTGCATAGGAACAAAATCAGGTACCAATGGCTAATGGCAACCATAGAGAGTATTTGGGGGGGGGGAGGCATCAGATCATGTATTGCTGCCCAGTTTGATTTTATTGCCTTCTCTGAGTCACTGAAACTATTGGTGTTGGCTGAGCGGAAGTGTAATAGGTAGCAGAACAGAGATACTCAATCTGCTATCCTTTCACTGTGAAGATAAGTAGAATTTCTCCATTTGGCCTAGGATTAAAGCCTCAAACAACAGACTACCAAGAACTGGACAAAATATCTGCATGTAGGGAACCTTATAGGCTCAAAGAACACAGTGGTAAGGTGGCTAAGAGAAGAGAAAAGATGGACAGAATTAGTGGGACTGACCTTGTTTGGTTTCTTATTATGTCACCACTAAAATCATAGAATCGTAGAATCATTGAGTTGGGAGGAGCCTATAAGGCCATCATCTTCAATCCCCTGCTCAATGCAGAAATCCAAATCAAAGCAGATCTGACAGAGGGTTGTTTAACATTATCTTGAATGTCTCCAGTGTTGGAGTGCTCACTGTCTCCTGAGGTAATTGGTTCCATTGTTGTACTGCTCTAACAGTTGTATTTCCTGATACTAAACCTACATCTGACTTCCTGTAGCTCGAGTCCCTTATTATGGGTCCATCTTGATTCTATAACAAGCAGTAAGATTATTATTATTTTTTCCTGCTCAGAAATGTCCCTCTGTTTTGGCTCAAATCTTACAAAACATGAGTATTTTTGGCACATTGGCTGATTAGCTTGAGGTGGATTCAGTTTTTATTTATAGGAACCATCATGAAAGAGACATTGGTGTCTTGAGTGGTTGATCAGCCATAGTTCTGGCAACTTTTGGATCACTATCTTTTATTCTTTAAAAAAAAGAGAGTGAAAGCTTGCTATATCAAATTGTTTCCTCAGGACACACATTTTAAAATAAATAAATTAAAGCATCACAATAAATTAAGGACATAGAAAGCATTCTGATGTATGAGGCAGTTAATTTGGCTTTTTAAGTGTACTAAAACTTTTGATTATGCTGTTTAGAAAAATCACTTACTTTTATGAGCTGATATCCTTTAAGCCAAGAAGAATAAAATTGTTCACTGTTGAAAATGGCCTCAAAGGCAGGGATCATTTGTCTTCCCGTGCTTGGAATTCTCTCATGTTTCAGTCAATCTGATGTTCAGATTGCACATCACACTGACAGGAGGCTTAGCATGAAAAATATTGTAGAAGAAACCAAGAAAGACATACCTGTCCTGCGCCTGGAAATTCAAATCTGATTTATTCACTGAGAAAGAGTGGGCAATGTTTGCAACATGCTTCAAAACACTAATGAGCCTGTGTCATTTCTGTAGACCATGAGCTTGTACAAAGCATCAGTAACAAATGTGCTCCAAAGAGCCATGTGTCTAATAGTCCACATGACAGCTGGTTCCTTGCATATTATTAGATGGAGAAAATAGTTCCATTTTAGATGCAGTTTTGATGCTCTTTAAAATTAATTGATGTCAAGAAATGCTGGAACCATAATACGAACTCAAACATTTATGCTCCCCTGTCCTGTCTGGAGAATCAACAAGTCCAAATGTTAGATCCTTTGGATCTAAATGTTAGAAGTGTGCAAATTCCATCTGCTTTGATTTGGTCTGAATAATTTGGAACACAAATCTCAATCGACTTTGTTCAAAATGATTTAGAGCACGTCCTATTCTGTTCCTAACCGTATGTGTTAAAGTGTCTGTACACATTTGTTTTTGTCTGAGGAAGGAAGGAAGGAAGGAAGGAAGGAAGGAAGGAAGGAAGGAAGGAAGGAAGGAAGGAAGGAAGGAAGGAAGGAAGGAAGGAAGGAAGGAAGGAAGGAAGGAAGGAAGGAAGGAAGGAAGGAAGGAAGGAAGGACAGATTCTGAAGCTGAGGCTCCAATCCTTTGGCCATCTCATGAGAAGAAAAGACTCCCTGGAAAAGCCCCTGATGTTGGGAAAGTGTGACGGCAAGAGGAGAAGGGGACGACAGAGGATGAGATGGCTGGACAGTGTCATCGAAGCGACCAACATGAATTTAACCCAACTCCGGGAGTCAGTGGAAGACAGGAGGGCCTGACGTGCTCTGGCCCGTGGGGTCATGAAGAGTTGGACATGACTTAAATACTAAACAAGAAAAACAAATTGCTCCATATAAATCATCATCAACAGGAGCACTAATACTCACTTTACATATAAACAACTCTGGAGATTTGAAAGTGTGAGAACAGCCATTCTCAATCATTTTTTGTCCATGGCCAAAAAAAGACAATATGAAATAAATACAAATCAAGACTGTACAAGTCACATCACCATCCTTATAAGGTGATGTGTGAATAATTGGTTCTAGACTGTGCCCCCCTTCAAATGTGCCAGGAACCCCTGGGGAGGGTCAAAAGGCCCCCCTTGAGAATGGCTGCACTAGAGAAACTGCTGAAGGTGGTCACTGTAATCCAGTTTTCCTGAAGAAGGTAGCTACGAAGAAAGCATAGTTCCTTGATTATCGCTTTTAGATCAGGATCTATTCCACTTTAAAACTCAGATAACACAGTGTTCAGCCTTGAGAAGGTTCTCTATGACTTCATCTTGTATCATTTGCACTTCCTTCAGAAAATGAAGAGAGAGTGAATAATTAATTTGATATTACATTAAATGTTCTTAATCAGGACAGGTGAGTTGACAAATCTGCCTCCTACAGCTAAATTTAGCGACATCGGAGGAAAAGTGCCATCTAAGCTGCTACACATTCTCTTCCCTCTCCCACTGCATTTCGAAGTCTAACTTGGTCCCACCAGTTCTGTTCACAATGGGCGTAAAACAGCCAGCTCTAGGGAGAAATCAGTCTATGGTGGCCACTCCCCATTGGCACCTGTTCCCTGTGTGCCCTCTTGCACAATTCTCTACTGCCACAATGCAAGTGATGTTCATGATGAGCGAACACCTCTGCATTGCAGTGCTTGCTAAGTAGAGAGAGAACAGGAAACAGAAGAAGTGTGTAGGTGGAGAAGAGAAAACCAGCAACTCAGCAGGAGTTGGCATAGGGAAAATGAACAAAGCCATACACAATTGCAGATCTGATAGTCTTCTTGTTTCAGATACTTATACCCTGCTTTATAGTCTCAAGAGGCTCTCAAAGCAGCATACAAAAGTTAACATTATGAAGCTGCTTTACATTTCAGTACCAGGAATAGATATAGCATGGTGACAGGATGCTTTTGACAGATTTTCACCTTCATTATGAATCAGTATGATATTCTGTTTCTAGCAAGGCTGGAAGTATTTGAATTTATTATTCTACACAGAGAGGTGAATCAATATGCCACATTGAAGGCTCATAGTACTGCCAATAACAATAGAGCAGTCCTATTACCTCCTAAGATGTATTAAGCCAGTGGTGTCCAACCTTGGCCCTCCAGATGTTCTTAGACTACAGCTCCCAGAAGCCTTCACCACCACCTCTGCTGGCCAGGATTTCTGGGAGTTGAAGTCGAAGAACATCTGGAAGGCCAAGGTTAGACACCATTGTATTAAGCCAACTGAGGCCCATTCCACTACCCAAGGAAGAAAATTTCTCAATGAGATCCCATTTCAATCATCTACCAGGTATGACTACCCATTGGGCTATAATGGAACATTGAAGCTAGTGGAATTTCTAAATTGAATCCTCTCTTTTGCAGACATTAAGACTGCATCCTGCTGTATTTTTTCCACACCAAATCAACAAAGGGGATTCTGTTCCCCACCCATAACTATAGACAGAGGCCCACACCATCAACCTCCTCTAACTGTGACTTACTATGCTAAAATAAGTCTCAATTAGAGGAGGCCTCTTTGAATCAATTGAACTTTACTCACCAAATCACCATTGATTCAATCGGCCTACTCTAGTATAATTTAGTATACAACAAGATTTTGACTAACAGTTGACTCTTGGGGAAAAGGAAATGCCAATGTAGGCTTATCTCAAGGTGCTAACTCAGCTGTAAAAGCATCCATGAAGTTGGCCTTCCTTGTCTTCCTCTACTAATTTGTGTTTGGGCTAAGATTGGTGGTGATCAAGGTTGAGATTGTTTGAACAGTGAAGGTGCTTTCACTTGACATTGTGCTCAATAGCTCAGAAGCTTAGGTCTCTGACTGCAGAGCCAAACATTACGAATTCGATTCCCCACAATGCCTCCTTGATAGAAGCTGTTCCATAGGGTCCGTTCCTGATCTGCATTTCTAAGATGATTACTGTTGCTGTTGCTGCTGTTGTGCTTTAGAAACAAAATCTACAGGCCGCTTTCAGCTTCCACTGATAGGAAAGTTGATAAAAATAATAAATCAGATAGCACCAAATAAAAGCACAGAAGATTGGAGCATAAGAACCGCCTTCTATATGTTCATCTAGGCCAATATTGTCAACTCTCAACAGGTAGTAATGGTTTCCTTGGCATTATGGCAAGACTCTTCCATAGCTCTGTCCAACAATACCTGGTTATCCATGGTGACTGAGATCATGGAGTTAATCCTACCACACTTTGGACCCAGCCACTGTTTTCAGCAAATGGCTCTGTGAATTCGTGTTCTATTCACTATACTTCTAACGCAACACATGCTTCAATTTTTTGGCATTAGCATGAACACTAAATTCAGCAAAGAATAAAACTGGCTTTCACTTTTGAAACAAAATAAGATCTCCCCTTGGCTTTTCAACTTTCTTCTCTTTGCCTTCATCCTACAAACTACTTTGGCTCCAGACAACCCCAGATAGCCTGTCTTCTGCCCCATGAATTTCCTTCCATTGCTGTAAAGTTAGTTACAGCACTTTACCCTAAAACTACTAGCAAGGGTGATTTCCATCCCACCATTTAAAATTTTCATTATGTCTTGAGGGCCCGTGAAACGTTCAACCGGTTGTAAAAAATGTGTGTAAACATTTTACGACTTACGACTTTTCTCGGCTCTGCTTCTTTGTGAGTGTTATTTCTCCTTTTGGTTTCGGGGCGGCAAGCAAGAATCTCTTTATGGTGTCTTAAAGCTCTCTAAAGACTCAGACAGCAAAAAGTAAACGGGAGGTGAAAATAGGACCCATTATCTGCTTTTCAGAGTCAAGTTTGCATTTCAGTTTAAAGGAAGCTCTTTTGAAAAACATTCGTACATTCAGATATTCCAAGGGTAGCAGCTGTTTTTTCTTTACTACATCCTTACACAAGGCTTCTGGGTGTTTTTGTCCAAAAACATCTGGGGAATCTAAGATTGGGAACCACTGTTTTTGACCATTTCTCCCACTTAACATTGACAGAACGCTCATCATGGAGTGATCTAAAGATGGAAGACTGAGTCAACCAAAGCACATATTTTCCAGGACTTCAAGGCTCCCATTTGCTTTCCTGGAGCACCTGCTGGTCAACTTGATGTTTCCTTTCCAGTCCCTCCTCCTCCACAGTGACTGGATTAGAAAGCTTTTGGTAAAACTTTCTGTTGGATGCTAGATGTTCTCCATACTGTACAAAGCAGCCAGCCTGGTTTATTAACCTCTTTTTGTCCCGGGTGAAGGTTTTGGATGGTGCATCTTCACCATCTCCTCGTCAGGTACTTGCTAACTGCAATTTAGCCTGCCACCTGCTCCCTTGTTTCATTCCCTTACAAAGAACAGATCACTTACGTTCATTCCTCTGACTATCCAGAACGTTTCCCGCTCCAGTGGTTCCCCATAGGCTGTGTAAGCAGGAGCAAATCTACACATACATGGCTTCTTAATGGAATTCTGCCTGTCTATTATTTAATGTTCCAGGAGAAAAATAAAGGTAGCAAATGAATTTCCACACTCCAGTGCCTAAGTCTCTGCCACACATCTCGAGGATGTCTGCCTTGATTTTCTTTTCTCCAGTCTTCAGCACACCTGAATTCCCAGCAGTTTCCAGGGGGTCCATGACCTTCTGCCATTTCTGTGTGGTATTCCTGGAGCCCTGATCCTGTATAGAAAGTTGGGAGGAGATTGAATAGGTGATGGGGATTGGTGGGGGGGGGAGAGGAAGACAATCAGTGCTTGACCTGAGCTTCATCGCCGTTATGTCACAGAACAGCTTTGGGCATGCTACTCAAGGAAAATGAAAAGGGGAAAAAAGTATTCTTTAAGTTTGAGACAGTCTTCCTGTTGAGTACAGTAGGACCCCTGTACCCACAGTGGATTGGTGCTAAGCTACTTCATGGATGCCCAAAACCATGGATAATGATGAACCCTATACACCAGTGGTCCCCAACCTTGGGCCGCCAGATGTTCTTGGACTTCAGCTCCCAGAAATCCTGGCCAGCAGAGGTGGTGGTGAAGGCTGCTGGGAGTTGTAGCCCAAGAACATCTGGAGGCCCAAGGTTGGGGACCCCTGCTATACACAGCATGGTCTCCCTCTAGTGGCCAGTTCTGGTAACCACATCATAGAAATATGCATTTCTGGATTTCTTCTTTAAATATTTTTAATCTTTTCTGACTGCAGATAATCTCTGCGTACTTTACTGGAGAGATAAGGAGTGGAGAGTCTTGAGTTCACATCTCCGCTTGGACATAAAATTCACTGGGTGATCATGAACCAGTCACATGCTCTGAGTCTGACTTACCTCACTAAGGTTATGAGGTTAGAAGAGAAAGGCCATTTTATATTACTTTGATAATATTGGACACAAGGCAGGACATTCATACTTTATTGTTACTACATCAAGCCATACATAAAACAAAACTGACGTATTCTACCCAGTCACTTCCAGTATGGTTCAGGTTGGGAGGGGGCTATAGCATGAAGAGGTTGACATGTCATTGGACTCGAAATGTGCAGTTGGGAAAATTCTGCCGTTGGAAACTGAGAGAGATCAGCTCAAAATAAATAATAGTGAAGTGTCAGGGTTTCTCTATCTCTATCAACCTCACACTTTCTGTCCATCTATATGCTAAAGACATGCTGAGCGACAAGAGGGAGGGAGGTAACCACTAATAACAGAAACAGCAGGTTCTAACATTAAGTAACCTATTGTATCTTGATTCCCAGTGTGGTGTAGTGCAGTGGTCCCCAACCTTGAGCCTCCAGATGTTCTTGGACTTCAACTCCCAGAAATCCTGGCCAGCAGAGGTGGTGGTGAAGGCTTCTGGGAGTTGTAGTCCAAGAACATCTGGAGGCCCAAGGTTGGGGATCACTGGTGTAGTGGATGAACTAGGACTCTGGAGAACAGGGTTTGAATTCCCATTTGGCCATGGAAACTCACTTGTGGAGTGGAACTGGCAGAACCACTCCTTAAATATCTTTATCACTTACCTTGAAAGCCCTGTTAGAGCTTCTTACCACCACCCACATTTAGAAAAGACACCCAGCAAACTTCTGTATCTCCTTCATCTGTTTTCCAGATCACCATGGTTTTCAATATTTTTTTAAAAAAATCTGTAATTGTCTATTTAATCTCCAGTCTATTCATATCTAAAGTATTCTTATCCAATCATAATTTGGAATTAATCACATTCTATATAATTAGATTGCCTCATTGTCAAATAAGAGGAAGAACCTTTAGACAGAACACTGGTTTCCAAGGCAATTCCACTATTTGAGAAAGTGCCCAAGCACACCTACTTCAAGAAACGCCGTTTACTTTTAATTTCTGTGTTTATGAAGTTGGAACAGGGACAAAACACAGAAGGAAACTTTGAAATATCAATCTGGTGTCAGCCCTCTGGGGTCTGGTCGATTCGCCAATGTTTGATTTATTTCGTTCTAGCTTTGCCATCCCGAGATTTGGTAGCGCCAGTTAGATACGAGGTAGTAAGGGTGGGTTCTTGGTTTTTGGTATGCTTAGTTTTAATTCTCTTTGTACATCTGTATCACTTTCTTTGTACCCGCCACAGAGTAGAGGCTTGCCACTTGATGGGTGGTGTGTAAGTCCAATAAATAAATAAAGGAAGGGAGGGAGAGTATTTGCAGCAATACACAAGCTGGTTTATGTAAGAGACCAAAATCCAAAAAGCAAAGTGTGCTGCTTATATACCACCCCATAGCACTTAAAATACTCTCTGGAGAGTTCAAAATATTTAATTATACACCACCCCTCTTCACTTCACAAGCAAGCTCGGTACTCAGTTTACTGACCTAAGAAAGACAGAATGCTGAGCGACATTCAAGCCGGCTACCTGACATTGAACTCGGATTGTGAGCAGAGTTTTTGCTGCAGTACTGCAATTTAACCACTGTGCTACAAGACTCCTCCAAACCCCTAAACCAATAGATTATGAAAGATACCAGGCTGTAATCCAATATATTATGAAGGCAATGATGTAAGCAGGAACAGAATATGGTCAGATGCTTTCCAGTCCCAAGTAAGTCCAAGTTCCCTCCTGCTTCATTTACTACTGTTGCTACTCTTTTTGGGGCAGAAGGAGGGAAGTGTCTGTCTCCCACATTGATCCTCTGCTCTGTTTTGGAGGAGTGATAAGGCACGTGTAAGCTAAGGGTGGGTAAAACCCCAAACAAATTCACACAGGAGACATAATGGTCACTTCACATATAAGGAGTGTAGTACATGTGATTGAGATTCATATTTTGAACCAGCATATATGGTTCCAAATACGAAGTAACATGTAATATTCTTTGTGTCAGTTCACAGAATCACAGAACCATAGAATAATTGAGTTGGAAGAATCCCATAAGGTCATTGAGTCCAACCCCCTGCTCAATGAAGGAATCCAGCTCAAAGCAGAGCTGATAGATGGGTGTCCATTTTTTTTCTTGAATGCCTTCAGTGTTAGAGCACTCATAATCTCCAAAGGTAATTGGTTCCATTGTCACACCACTTCCAATTAAGATGTTTTCCATGATATTCAGCCTAAATCTGGCTTCCTGTAACTTGAGCCCATTATTATGTGTCCTACACTCTGGGATGATCGAGAACAGATCCTTCCCCTCCTCTGTAGGACTCCCTTATGTTCTCCTATGTCCTCTCCGTCTTCTTTCCTCAAAGCTAAACATGCTCGGTTCTTTAAATTTTTCCTCCTAGGGCTTGTCTTCCTGTCCCCTGATCCTCCTTGTTGCCTTCTTCTGAACTTGCTCCAGTTAAGTCATGGGAGGCTGGAAGATGTGAAAACACTGGAATAGTGAATTTGCTCAAGGTTTCAAGCTTTCTAGGAGCTATCCAAGGTGCTGATCTTCATCTCCAAACTAAACTTAGCACCTTGAATAGATCCTGTAAATTCTGGGTCAAAAGCTGAAATGGATTCATATGCCCCAATCACAGAACCACTGCACTCCACTGATTTTCTACAAGCACATCTTCCTGATTAAAAGAAATGCCCATAGCAGTGACTCATGAAAAAGCTCAAGGGAAGGGAGTGTTTCTTACAGTATATATCAAAAGTAAACATTTCCCACTTAAAGCCTGAAATGGGTCTTTATTCAGTTAGAGGAGGTGGAAGGGGAATATATTCGGGCCACACTGCTCTAATGACTTGTTACATAATTGGAAGTCTTTACACTTACAATGCAGATAAAACAGCACTTTAATGTGTGCGTTCATTGGGATGAGAGAGCCTTAATACAGTTTAAGTGCAAGAGAGAGAAAAGGATCCCCCCCCCCGCAAACGGGAATATTTATCAAAATTGTATACACCTATGTCATGAAGAGTACATCCGGGCTGTCATGGGTGAACTGATCTGCTATGAAGCTGAAAAAAAGCTAATCACCAGAGAAAAGTGCAGTCCACTGCATCTGTAGGCTGTTAGCAAAACAATTTAGTTATGTTCCTACAGCTGCAGTCCAGGATGCATTCAGTCACCAAAGTGCATTCAGGGAACTATGACTGCAAATATTGTGAGATTGTGAGTCAGGAATGAAAACTGTGCACATGGAAATCACTGGGACAATATAAGAGGCTCTGTTTTGTTCTGATTGAAAAGAAGGATGGCTAACAACTCTCAAGAAGAATGAGCGCTGGTGTGATTTAGGATGATGGCTGGTCCCAAGATTTTGGTGAGGAGTAGAGATGGGCAAGAGCCACCGGTTTTGCAATTTGATGCATCGTGTTCACCGATCACGCAGCTGATTCGTGGTTCAGTCCCCGGTCCCTTCTGGTAGGCAGTGCCCAGAGGAGGCGGGGCAGGGAAGCCAGAGTGTTGTCTCCAAGTGGGCGCCTGCCAGGGGAGGAAGAGCACCAGACCATGGATCAGCTCTGTAGCTGGTAGACAAATTGTGCAAAACCACTGGACTGGCTGTTCATGCCCATCTCTAGTTAGGAGAAGCCAACTTGACACAACCAGGAAGCCTGCTGAGGAGTTTTCAAGCTATGGAAGAGATCTCAGATCTAACGGGAGACCGAGATACCAAATCTTATGCTGGGGAGGTACAAAGTATCTTCGAGAGAAACTCTTTGTCCTTTGTTAAGCTAAGCACATACACACACACACACACACACACTCATACAACACAAAGCAAGATAAAAAGCTTGGTTGCAAAGACAATAGTAGCCAATCCGATGCTATTGGTTGCACCAGTTCATGCAATGACTGCTGCATTTTCTACACTTGCAAAAAAAAAATACTTTGCTGATTAAAATAAAAACAGTCCTGAAAATGCAAAAAAAAAAAAAAATCTTCAAGATCCCTACCTCCAAAAAAAGCCCTCTGATCCAGATGGGAAAATTTCTATATTTCAATATATTACTTAGGGTTGGGGAGTCATTTTGTGGCTGCTGTTGTAAAATAATTTTGAATCGGAAATGCTTTCTGTCAGACAAAATACCTTCAAGTAAATGTGGAGCTGCACCTTCTTCCTCAACCTTTCTTAATGTGGATTGGCTCAATTTGAAAATTAACTTATAATTTCATTTTGAACATAACTTGCTTGTTAATTTTTAAATTCTTCAGAAATGTTGTTTATTTTATACAGTATTTTGGCACTAGGATTCTCTTAGTGTTCTTCAGCTTCATTCTAACATTTGATATTAACTAACATTCTTTTACTGTTCTGGCAATATTGGAAGACCATGATGACACAAAAGGAGTGTTATTTTGATGATGTAGACACCTCTTGCTTTAGTGCTAAAGCGGAGTTACACTGGAAGTAATTATGTTGCTACCACATGTAAAATTGTGAAACTCCACTGGGTGTTTCTGAAGTAACTTTCTGAATCGACACCATGGCAGACAATAAGAGAGGTAGCCAAACTGTACATCAGAGCTTCTGAAGACCAATGACAAAATAGAATTAATTGATTAGTAAGCTAGTAGAAGGCAGAAACCTCCTGCTGGTAGTATCAGACACTTCTGTCTATTGGACACATTTAGCAGTTGAGGAATGTCCTTCAGTGGTGATAGGTTATCTGTAACATAGAGTTTGACACAAAGTGGTTGAGAAACAGATGTACACCTACTCAGTCATTGCAATTTCCTGGGCAAGGTTTTCTCCATGTCCCACTGTGGAGAACATCCATGAAGGACTTGAAGCATTTAAGAGTAAGAAATTATGAGGGAAGGAAAACATACTAAGCAGAACTAAGAGCTGGAGCTCCAGAAGTCACTGTCAGGAAAAGTGTAAGATTTATAAACCTTGGTTCAGAGCGTCCTTAACAAAAGGGGCTTTCCTCATTACAAGGCAATTTCATGAGGGCTTGATAGATTTGTAAGTACTGAAGCCTAGAATAGCTCTAAATTTGGAGGCTGGGTGTATTTACTGCTTCTAAGACTTCACCATATCCTGCAGAGTTTCAATAGTGCAGGTAGGAAATGAAAAAGGAGTAAGATGGCTTACTATTTATCGCCATGGTGCAGGGAAAAAAAATATACTTCTGTGTGCTCCTGAAAACAGTGATCATACTCACTGTTGACAAAACAAATGTTGAATGGGAAAAATGATTGCATCTCAAGAACACAACCCCCGGTGCATTGTATGAACAATTGCTATCATCAGTTCGAACAGAATGTTGATGATAATATTCATCAGCTTTGAAATATCAGGGAGACAAGTCCTGGAAATGTATACCCTCAAGTTGCTTTTACACTGATACCCAAACAAAACAAAATAAAACTTTGTGGGGAGTGGGAATAATCCTTCAATTTTGCCTCAGTGTTCTTGCAACTTAAAATTACAATGACATCCCTATCTGATGAATGGAAAATACAACAGTGTTCTGAACTTCTGGGAGATTGTAGAGAAGTCATGATTTACTCTTTGAGCCGTTGGTCGCTGTGTGATCATCAAAGATAAATCGGAGACTGGATGAAACAACCAAAAAGTAAAGAAAAAAATAATCTGCTTTGAGGATCTGGTCAGCGTTTGTAACTGGACCACTCCGTGCATGGAGAGCTGATGGATTTTCCCCCATTTTTCATCCTGTGGTTTGTCTAGGAAGAAGAGCGCATGGGTGGTGAGTGGTTGGGAAACTCTTCGGGAAATCCTTGGCCAAAATGACAAAGAAGCAGAGTCTGGTGGAGCTGGCCACCACCCACAGGCCAAACTGGATAGGCTAAGTTTCCCCTGGTGGTAGAACCAATGTTTGTAGAGCTGGTGATTATGGAAGTCCCACGAGGGCCTGTACTTTGTTTAAAGTGGGGAAAAACAACAACTATCCATTCTAAAGGAAATCAACCCTGAGTGCTCACTGGAAGGACAGATCCTGAAGCTGAGGCTTCAATACTTTGGCCATCTCATGAGAAGACTCCCTGGAAAAGACTCTGATGTTAGGAAAGTGTGAAGGAAAGAGGAGAAGGGGATGACAGAGGATGCAATGGTTGGACAGTGTCACCAAAACTACCAACATGAATTTGACCCAACTCTGGGAGGCAGTGGAAGACAGGAGGTCCTGGCATGCTCTGGTCCATGGGGTCATGAACAGTTGGACATGACTAAATGACTGAACAACAACAACAATGAAGAAACATAGGGTCCAGATGATTGCCTTCCAAAGCAGGACAGGGAATTATTTTTTACATTTGTTGGCTTCACTCTTGTTCTCATAATGTGAGAGTATTTATTTTCCCAGGTTCATCTGCAGGAGTTCAAAATCTTTCTTTGATTTCTTTGGCAAGTGAGTGGTAGAGGCCATAAGGACTTCAGGAATGTAGCTACTAAATGGAAGAAACAAGATGAAAACTCCACCAAGTCTGGTGGGGAGAAGAGGAACTTCAAGATAAAGAGAAGGTCTAGATGTCAGTTCTTTGAGTACAGAAGGAGCTGCATATCCTTCATAGGTCCAGGGTCAACATACCTAGGAGAAGGGCTGTATGTTGCCCATGGACCTCATGTTGCTGGACTAGTATGGTGGCTTTCCATCAGTAAATCTCTCTTCTAAATGTTTGATGCCTAAACTCCACAACATTTTCCCTTTGATCTGATATCTCTTGACAATGTTCAACCAAGGGTAGTCAATTCACATGGGCAAGGTATCTTTTGAGATGGTACAATTAACAAGGAATAAATAAGGTCACACGAATCTGTTTTTGTTGGATTTCTTGGAAATTAAACCCCAAATATACTGTTATTATAAGACAGGAAACTTTGCATCAAACTTCTCAAATGCTCTCTGTCTGCAGCTCTGAATCTTCACTTGGACACACTCTTTTTAGAGAGTTTGAACTCTGAGGCCATACTTTTTCCCCCTTGGTGAATCATCTGGTCTTGCTTCTGCCAATCACAATACAAAAAAGAAAGCTGTAAAGAGGCAATAAATAGGCTTTAAAATGGAAAAGTCCTGAAAATAGCCAATTTTATGCTTCACCAGTGTCAGGCAGTTTAGCACTAATTAAATTTTGCACCAACCTGCCTGAGGTTATGCAGTTAACAGTGCTAATATATGTCTAGATATAAATACTTCCCAGATCTAATGGGTAAGGAAAGCAAAAAAAATATTTTTGACAATACAATATAATCTAATTTATTCTCATTTATAAATACGTCAAGCTACATTAGATCATCTGCTATACTAAAATGTAGTATGAGTTGTCCCAATGGCTTATTACAGAGCAAGAAAAGTTGATCTTGTTTGCTATTGTAAATATGTTTCTTCTCTCTTCCAAAGAATGGCATTGCTTGTTTCTGTGATTATCCCTGCTAGGTTACCGGAAGTGCAATGCTAGAATAATAGTGTCAATCCAGAGGGGGAAATACTCATGTGTGAACCATGTTGATTGTGATGTCATCAAGGTCATGATCTTCAAACCATCGAACTGACAGATTAATCAAGTACAACTCCTTTTGATGAATACCTGGAAGAGAGATTAATTATCAGATGAGGCAAATGTTTCAGCTGATGAAGGAGAGATATCTTAATGGTGACCTGTGCTTTGCCTGTAAAAATGAGCAGTGTCTCTTGAATTGCAAATCACCTCCCACATTGCTTTCAGCATCACCTGTACTATATTATAGGTCCATCTAAATGTTTGCTTCAACTTAATTTATTGGTTACAAATAAGGTACCTTTCCTCTCTGTAATCCTAAAATGATGATTAAACAAGCTTGAAATGTAGTGAGAAATAAGGGCAACAAGGATGATCAGAGGACTGGAAATCAAGCCTATGAGGCAAGGCTGAAAGAACTGAGCATCAAGGGGATATCGGATAGTACTTTTCAGATACCTGAAAGGCTGTCATACAGAGGAGGAGCAGGATCTGTTCTTGATCATCCCGGAGTGCAGGACGTGTAAGGATGAGCTCAAGCTATGGGAAGACAAATTTAGGCTGAATATCAGGAAAAACGTCTTAACTGTTAGAGCAGTACGACAATGGAACCAATTGCCTAGGGAGGTAGTGAGTGTTCCGACACTGGAGGCATTCAAGAGAATGTTAGCCAAACATCATTCAGATCTGCTTTGATTTGAATTCTTGCATTGAATAGAGAGTTGGACTTGATGGCCTTATAAGCCAACTCCATTATTCGATGATTCTGTGATTTAATGGGCAGAGAGCAAGTATGGTAGACAGCCATAGTCATTATCAATGAAAGGTAAAAGGAGGTGTCCAGAGCTCAAAGATCAGAGAAAAGAGAGAAGAGAAAAGAAGGATAGTCACAATTCAACAGGTATGTCCCAATACCTTCTTTCCCATGTCCAAGCATTTCACCAGTGGCCAATCCTACAGATCTGTGAATTTATGAAGACATTGGTAGAACTCAAGGTCGCATGCTCTCTTTTAGAGATGGGAAGCATTTGGCTGCCCATATCTTGCAGAATTACAAGTCCTCTGATCTCCTACCACTGTTGCTGTCTAGTACTCTTCCCTCTGTGTGCATGTAACTAAACTTAAGCACGTACAACTGAGAAAGCTACAAAGTACGTGTCTGTTCCCTTTTGCTTGCTTTCTCTCGGTTATTGCTACTGCCTTGAGTTTTAGGGTGTTAACTCTTTGGGCATGGACTGAACCCTCTTGCAATATAATTACGAATAACTGTGGCAGTTGGAACAAATCACAAATTCCCAAGTGAATCAGCCTCCTTCTGATTGATGTGTTCAAGGTCCAGATCAAAATGGAACAGCCACATTTGGTTCCAGGTGAAGCACACTCAGTGTACAAATTGATTTCAGTCCGAAGCTTAAATTGAATTGGAGATTAATATATCCAATTAGTTTTTTTAAAAAATAAGATGCCAAATATTTAAGCCCCTCAAACTGGTTGTCTGGACTTTGGCAGGTTTACCCCCTCTTTCTGTTCTATTACATCTCCAAACGTCTTCTGTATCAGTGCAAAAGCAAAAAAGAGTAGAGCTGTTATTGCTTTTCCACTGCTTCAAATTTATGAAGTTATAAATTGTTGCTGTTGCTGTTACATGCGGCCAAGTTGACCTCCAACTCATGGTGACCCTATGAATGAGATATCTCCAAAATGTTCTCAACAGCCTTGCTCAGCTCATGCAAACCCAAGCCTGTGGTTTCCTTTAGGGAGTCAATTCCTCTTGTATTTGGTCTTCCTCTTTTCCTGTTGACTTCAACCTTTCCCAGCATTATTGTCTTTTCTAGAGAATCCTGCCTTCTCATGATGTGTCCAAAGTACAAAACTTTTAGTTTCATAATTTTTGCCTCCAGAGCTAGCTCAGGCTTGATTTGCCCTACCACCCACTTGTTCATCTTTCTGGCAGCCCAGGGTATCCACAAAGCTCTCCTCCAGCAGTTCATTTCAAGCAGTTTTTTTCCCTGTCAACTTTCCTTACTGTCCAGCTCTCACACCTGTACATAGTGCTGGGAAATACAAGAGGGAGGATGACCTTGGTCTCCAGTGACACATCCTTACACTTGATGAACTTTTCTAGTTCACTCTTGCCCTTCCAAGTCTCAAGTCTTCTTCGAAAAGCTGTAAATATAACTTATAAATGGATTTGGCTCTGGTGGAGAAAGATGACTGGCATAGCACAGAAAACAAACAAATAAACAAACAGGATATATTTTGAAGCCCTGAGTTCCTTCTAAACTTCATCACAGAAACCATGGACAACTCTTATAATAATCCCGGCTAAGAGTTATTCTAACAGGGAACGGTCTGCAAGCTACTATGTCAACACGGTGGTCCATCTCTGCTCTCTCTGAGCCTCAGCGTGCATCCCAGAACCCCTTGTGAGGGAACAGTGTCCATTCTCTTGGTCAAGATGGCCTCTTGCTTGCCCCTCTCTACCATCAGAGAAAGGTTTGGTGATCTTTCAAGCAAACTTCCTTGAAAGCCGGGGCTGCTCACCACAGTCTAGTGCTGCTGAAATAAACAGTCACTGTGTTATATAGAAATGTCATTGCACTTTGTGAAGTGTTTTCTAAAACCCAGCCTAAGGGCTTTTCAAAAGCTTACAGTCGCCGTGGAAACAACTCGATTAAGGTCTATTTGTCACCTAGGACCAAGACATTTTCCCCCGAGGGGCACTGTGCTTTTCTCAGCAGTTAAACAGCAATACAATGCTATCAGACCAACATGAAATTCTTCCCAGATCCTGTCCATTGAAACCATGAAACTGGAATTCACCGCAACTGGACAAGATGTGGTTGTGCTCATCTCATAAACGTAGGAAGGTGACTTACATCTTGAGCCAGACTCTTTCTCTGACTGCCCATAGTTTTGGAGAATTGCTGGCAGAATTATTTCCCAGAACTACCTGGGCACCTCTTCTATTTCCTAGTGGCCTCCATTCTAAGTATTAAATTGACCTGACCCTGCTTAGTTCAGTAGGGTATGGTGAATGTCTACTAGACAGTGCCAGTAACGGCAATACCATGCCACTCTGAATTTTGTCATTAATAGCAGGCTTAGTCTCCAAAGAGGAATATGGAGGCGACTTCAACATTTGAAGTGAAGTGAACTCTACTTCACCTTGTCTTAAGGCCTTCTGTACACATTAAATTGATGCTCTGAATAGAATCACAGAATAATTGAGCTGGAAGGGGCCTCTGAGGCCATTGAATCCAACCCCCCTGCTCAAGGCAAAAATTCAAATCAAAGCAGATTGGACAGATACTTGTCCAATTTTCTCTTGAATGCGCTGGAGCACTCACCATCTCCTGGGATCCTTGGTTCTGTTGTTGTACTGCTCTAACCATTAAGAAGTGTTTCCTGGTGTTCAGCCTAAATCCAAATTCTGCCTCTGCTCTTTAAAAGTGCTATCCTATCTCCCCTCAGTCTTCTTTTCTCAAGGCTAACATGCCTAGGTCTTTCAGTCTTTCCTCATAGGGCTTGGCCTCCACTCCCCTGATCATTCTTGTTGCCTCCCTCTACACTTGCTCCAGTTTGTTAGTTTCCTTCTTCAACTGTGGTGTCCAGATCTGGACACAGTAGCTAGATGATGGAGTAATTCATATCTTGATTGTAGTGTGTTATGTGTCATCAAGCTGGAACCACCTTAAAACAGCTCTAATAGGTCTTTCAAGGTAAGTGAGATATTTAGGGAGTGAGTTTACCAGTTCCACTCTATCAGGGAGTTTCTGTGGCTGTGGGGGGATTCGAATCCAGGTCTCCGGAGATCTGGTCCATCAATCCTCCTAGTCCACTACTCCACATTAGGAATGGAACTGAATACCTTGAGAGCTCTCCAACGCTGGTGCAAATCTAGACAGTCACCTGTATTTTATCTTGGATTCCCCTTTCAACTTCTTTTCTCATGATTCTATGATTGTCTCTAGGCTGGTTTTTCCAAGAATATGGACCTTTCATGTCATTCAGAATTCTGTTTCCCACAGTGAGCCAACATATTCCTTTGGAAAAATCTGAAAACAGAGCATGGAATCATGGACCTCTCCTGCTACACCATAAAGTTCAAGCAACCATAGAACCAAACCAACATCTTCCAAACCTTAGCCTACCAGTTATCTTCGTGCTGTATCCTTGATGATTCCATATCTGGCAAAGAAACATTATACTTGAGCTGTGGCTTATTTATTCAGACAAAAAGAGAGAACAAAGAAGTGAAATATCACAATTTGCTTTCATGTCCATTTCTACCTAGAACCATGTTCACAAGCAAAATGTCCAGAATGCTGTTGTTCTTTTCTCCTTTTTCTTAATGCATATCCTTGTTTCTTGAAATCAGAAAGCTCCCCACCTCCCATAACTTTTATTTTTGGCAAGGGACCATTATTTGAGTGATTTTTCAGAAGCTGCAGCCTGCATTTCTGATCATCTTCTCTTCCCTTAACAGCACTCCTAGCGCTTCATCAAGTGACAGAATACTGGCAGAGCTAAGATCCCGGTTCATGGGAATTCAGGTTGAATAACAATGCAGCTTCTGTGGGCCACGGCCTGAAAACAAATTATGTAGCAACCTTGATGGAGCAGAATCCCTCATTCCTCAATCAAACACCCCCTAAGGACATTCAGATATACGTATAGCACATTGGGTGTCCAAGGGCAGGAGTTACCAGCTGCTGGATTTGAATATACAATCTATGGAAGGGGGGGTTTAAGGCATGGGGGTGATTCCAGATGTTCATAGAGAGCATTCTCTTTAAGAAAGAATGAAAGAATCTGCTAGAGAAGGACAGAGTGTCCTCCTTGAACTCTAGCTACATAACAGAACTTAATACAGCTTCATAGAAATTTATGCAAAAATAGTATGATCTAGTAGCCAAATTCAAATCCCTCCCTGGCCATGAAGATCAGTGGATAATGTTAAATATCTATATCTTTCTCTTTCTCAGGCTCACCCACCTCATAGGATTGCTACAAAGAGAATAATATTCATCAGAGGGAATAAGAATACAATCAATAAAGATACATGTTAATTAACTTTGATACATGTGAGCTATATTTTAATCCTAGCAATGTAGACAGCTCATTAAACTTTATATTTTGAAGAAGGCTAAAATATATTAAGAAGGAAAGGAGGGGATTCAGTTGCTCTGTTTGTTGTTTTCCCCCTCTAATTATAATGCCTTGTATTTAATTGATTTTCAGAAGGAAACTCGACATACCGAGAATATGTGGTTTATTCATGGAGTAGGCTGAGAAAGCTGCAGTATCCATTAGGTAAAGGTAAAGGTTCTCCTTGACATTTAGTCCAGTCGTGTCTGACTCTAGGGGGCGGTACTCATCCCTGTCTCTAAGCCGTAGAGCCAGCATTTGTCCATAGACAGTTTCCGTGGTCACGTAGCCAGCGCGACTAGACAGAGAACACCATTACCTTCCCACCAAGGTGGTCCCTATTTATCTACTCACATTTTAACATGCTTTCAAATGGTTAGGTTGGCAGGATCTGTTAGCAGGGGGCAAAGGTTGTGTGTGTGTGTTGTAAATCTTTTTCTTTCTATCACAGCATTGCCCTCAAAGGCAAACAGTGCATGGACCATTTAGAAAAGAAAGCTGCAGGAGACATGGTTGATATTCTCTAAGTTGTCTCGGGCCACTCTTCCTACTCCCCTTTTATGGAATGACACCGTGTTTTATTGAATAACACCACCTGAGTTAAAATTGTGTTGTTTCTCCCTTCAGTTATGGTGCCATTAAAGTGAGCTGAGCTTTATGGGACAAATAACTCAAGTCTTCCTTACATCTTTGGACAATTATGTGGCTCAATTTTTGCCGAGCAGATGGGGCCTCAAATGGTCTGTATACTTTGCATCTGGAAACAAATACATTTACTCCTAGGGCAGGAGCCACCAGGTTTTTCCGTTCCCTTGGATCCGGCATAATGGACACAATTATGGACTAGGAGACCTGGCTTTGAATCCCTGCTCAGGTGTAGAAATTCAATGGAAGGGGGAAGAGTTGAAATTGGTGGAATATTTCCTTCAATCTCTCCCACCATGAAAGCCTTATTAGAGTCGCTTCTGATTTGAAGGCTCATAACTAGAGATGAGCATAAACCAGAGGTTCATGCAGTATGTACGTGTGATACCACAGATGCTGTACATTCCCTTCTCCCACCTCTGCGACTGGCTCCCCCACTCACCAGCCATCACATGCTCCTCTCCTCCTTCTCTTTGGCTGTTCAACCAGTTCCCTAGCAGAATCATGGGCTTCCTTGCCCTTCCTCCTTGGCTTATTGCCTGCACAGACAAGGAAGTGGGACAGGCAAGCCAACACTCCTGCCAAGGGCTGGCTGAACAGCTGGAGACGAAAAGGAAAGGAGAGCACTCTGGCTGGTGAGTAGGTCATTGGCTGGAGGGAAGGTAGGGGAAGAGATTATGTGACACCTCTGGTGCCATTCGTGCAAACTAACACAAACCTCCAAACAGAGGTTCACACCCATCTCTACTCATAACACATAACAGCTGGGCTGGAGGCCCAGGGATTTTGAAGAAGCGCTTACCACCCTGGAGAACACACATGAGCTATCCGATGAGATTGCCTGTTTTGGTCGAACCCAACTATTCTCCTAGATTCTGTCTTAGTTGAGCATGAAACTTAAACAAGAGCAATGGGGAGGATCCTGAGCGATTTAAGGAATGAGCCCCAATTTTTGTAGCCCTTTCACAAATGAAAAATGTAAAGACCATTTGTTCATTTAGTGTGCTACATGCATACTATTTGAAATAGAATTTCCAAGTAGTTTTGATTGAAACACAATCAATGCAATACTATATGTCTTTCTACCTACCTACCTAGTTCATGATCCTTTTCTAATTCTTAGGTATGCTGACGGTGAGATCTTTAACTTGGATCACTACACAGATTGAACACAGATGCTCAGTTTCTTTGTTTATACCTGCTCCTACCATTGCTTTATTACTCATTCATGCCCGCAAGCAATCTTTCAGCTAAAATTTCAATTAAGATGAAACGTAACAAAACAAACAGCAACAGAGAGCAATTAACTTGGCATCTCCAATATTGCAAATGATACACTCGTTTGAGAGCCTAAGCAGCTTCCTTTAACTGTTGCACTGTCTCAAATTTTGCTTCCCATCTGATTGGCACACTCTCGTTTGCTCTCTTTTGATCTGTAGCAGGCACAAGAAATGGGCATGGAAATACAGGAAGACAATTCCAGCCCCCACTATCCTGACTGATCACACAGCAAGAAAACACTGCTGCTCACAGATTTCCATGAACCATATGTAAACATGGCAAAGGTCCGGCAAAACAACCCACATTTTTTTCTGGCCACAAATCTCATAGCATTGGTTTCGAATTTCGAAGGGGCCTCTAAGGCCATCAGGTCCAATGCGTTACTCAGTGAAGGAATACAAATCAAATTATATCTGCCAGGCAGTTGTTTAATTTTTTCTTAAATACCTCCAGAGTTGGAGCGAGGTCATTGGTTCCATTGTTGTACTGCTCTAACAGTTAAGATGTTTTTTCCTGATTTTAAGGCAAAATCAACTAAGAGCTAAAATAATGAATTATTACAATATTTAAAAGCAATTAAATACCAGATTAAAACTTATTTAAAAAGAGCAGTAGTAAAAACCCAAGTAAACAACAGCATCTACTCATTCCTTTGGAAATCCTCTGGGTCAACCAATAATTTAAAGGAAAGCTTGCCTGAAGAGAAAGATCTTTGTCTGCTTGAGGAAGGTCCGCAAAGATGGGGCCAGTGTGGTTTCCTGTGGGAGGGAGTTCCAGAGTCTGGGAGCAGCAGCAGGGAAGGCCTTCTCCCATATTCCTACGCACACACTTGTGAAGGTGGTAGGACCTAGAGACCCTTTCCTCAAAAGTGGCTGCATATCTGACATGCTTTTGCTTCTGGATTGTATTATTTGCAGCTTTCCTGTTGTGGGCTGCACAAACCCATAAAAATGGTGTTTAATCTTAATTCTCATCCACTGGGATAGAACGTTTTAGCCCTTCATATATGTTCCTGTTACATAATTCATACAGAATAACAACTATGTGTAAGGAGTGGTTCTGCCCCCAAGTGAGTTTCCATGGCAGAGCCCGGGAACTGAACCCAGGTCTCCGGAGTCCTAATCCATCACTACACCACACCGGGTACCCAACGTACCAAGAGCCCTCCTCAATGTCACACTTTGCTTCCAAGCCAACACTTCGCTTTCAAGCCAACAACCGTAGGGATTAGATACAACTTTTGAAAGATGCCCCACTCATCTCATCTTTGTCGGAGCTACTTACACTGTTCTATGAAGTCACTAATCATCCAAAGCCTTATTTGAGGGTGAGGCAGACGTACTGAAGAGAAATGGTGTGTTTTCACTTGAAAGACAGCTTGGCTTCCATCCTTTCATTCATATTCCTCTCCAGAATGTATTTCACAGAGCCTTATCAAATCGCTTAACATCCCGGAGTTTGTTTGCTTGAAAGGGCCACTTTGAAAAAGAGAAGCATTGTCGCTGATCCCATTCCTGATTCTACCCCTCAAATTGCTGGCAATTAGGATGAATCAGTGTGTTCAGCCTCTGGTTTGTCACCATAGAAACCTATGTTAAACAGGAAGCTTGTAAAAATTATGCAATTAACTCTCTCTCTCTTTTTCTTTTAAATCCTTTACTTTTCATTTGGCTTTTAATGCAGGTTCTCATACCATTGTTACATGGATGTTTTCATTTTGACTCAAAGCAAAGTGCTTAAAGCACTCTCTGGGCAGTTTACAATTTAATTATGCAGGCTATATATTGCCGCCTCCCCCTCCCCCACATTTGTGCTGAATTTGGTGCTGATATGGAGTCCAGCTTCATAACTATATGTTTTTAATTTGTTTGGGGAACCCCTATTTTTGGGGTTGGCTTATGGAATGCTGAATCCTGTTGTGAGCACAATACATTGGTGTCCTCTCGGGCACCAACCATTAAGCTATTTTGAATTTCAGTTTGGGGTTCACTTTTTTTAATGCAGTGTTCTTCCACTAGGTTCAGAACAGCCCCCTCCATGAATAGCCCGAGCGAGAGGACTTCTTCGGATCTTGACCATGGATTGGAGGGGATCAACGAGGAAATTGTGTTGTCATTATCAATTGTATGCACCAGCTCAGATAGACTCACTAACGACGTTGAAGCCCATGAAGGAAGAAAACAGCTTTACAGGGTGAAAACACGTCCCTTTGAAGTCAACTGCGTATCCGACAGTATGATTATTTGGCTGTCTATCTCTTTATTTGGTGCTTTCCTTCCGTTTATAAAAGGAGAAAGAATCAATACAAGTTTAGAACGGTGTGCGTACCAGGGGACTGAAGATAAACTGGCAGGGAAATGACAGACAGCATACAGGGTCTGTTTCCTTTTAGTTATTTCTTTTTTTTCCCCCTCTTTTGGGTTTGTTTTTGGCTCAAAAATATATTTATAGTTCTATCCATTTGGAAAAAAAAAAACCTAGATTATGAAGCTCTGTCCTTGAAACTAGGGTTGGAAATCCAGGAAGGGATGAATGAATCCAAAGTTTCCTTTTTTTTTCTTTTATATTTTTTTGGTCATGACATTCATGTGTTCCTTTTTCATTATGTGTATATGAAAACATTCTAAACATAAAATAGCATCACACAAATAAATGGCAGGTATGTCAAATGGATGTGTAAACATCAATAGGAAACCCATCAAGCTTCTTTTAAGAGCTCTTCAAATGAAGCGGCCTTAGATATGGCATAAAAATGAATCACTCTGACCTGGCAATGCTCATCCTTCAGAACCTCAGATAATGGCCTCAAGAGGCAGACATGCTCATGGGGAAAGTCACATTATCTTACCATAGCTCACCTACCTTTAGCACCTTAAAGTGCAAACCCAGCTGGTCAAGATGGCCAAGGACCAGCTAAGGTGATGGTAGGCTAGCCAAAGCAATGTGGAACATGTACCCAGACCCTTCCCATCCTAAGGATGCTGGAAATTACCGTATTTTTCGCACCATAAGACGCACTTTTCCCCCACAAAACAGGGGGGTGGAAAGTCTGTGCATCTTATTGAGCGAAGAAAACAGATTATATTTTCCTGTTTTCTTCTCCTAAAAAATTGGTGTGTCTTATGGAAAGGTGTGTCTTATGGAGCGAAAAATATGGTATGTCAAGACCTTTTCCTCCACAGTGAGGACTGTTCTCCCCTAATGTGGTGCCACCACTGTGTCCGCAGACTGGAGGACATTGGTAACTCAGTGGTTTAGGTTTCTGGCTGCAGAACCAGAGGTTGGGAGTTTGATTCCCAGCTGTGCCTCTTTGACAGAGCTGGACTCAGTGATCCATAGGGTCCCTTCCAACTCTGCAGTTCTAATATTTTTATGATATTATTATTATTTGACTGTAGAGTAAGTCAACATCTCCCTCATACCACACCTGCTCTGGACAAATGTATTTTTCTCTCTTCTTCCAGCTGATTTTAGGCACTTCTGCCAACCAACTGCTTTTGGGACTCATCTCTGAAATCAGCAGACAGAAAAGAGCTTTTGCCAGGAGAGGTGGCTTATCTTTCATCCGAACCTGCTGCGTTGTTTCCAGCTGTATTCTTTGTTGATTTTCACCATTTCCATGTATTTACTTGATTTTTAATGTGTGCTTGTTGTTGCTGCTGTTTTACAACAGGGTTGGGATACTTGATTTTAAAAATAGATCAATTTTTTTTATTTTGAGAAATGTGTAATCAGCCTTGAGCCCATTTTTTTTAAGTGGAATGGTGGGGTGTAAATGTAAGAATTAAATAGGTAGCTTCTAACCCCCTGCAGAAAGCTGTTTGTGTGGGCTGGATTTTCACGACAACAATATGTTCTGAGCTGTAACCAGAGTGAGGTGAAGTGTTTTGAGATGGTATATTTTTGAAGGGGCAATGAAGGCCCACTGAGCTTAACAAAGATGCAAAACAATTAGAACTGGTTTGTTAATATGGATCATCAAAGCGGTCTTTCAATGTAAAACTGTGGTTCGTATATTATATATAATATGTATGTATGTATGTATGTATGTATGTATGTATGTATGTATGTATGGATGGATGGATGGATGGATGGATGGATGGATGGATGGATGGATGGATGGATGGATGGATGGATGGATGGATGGATGGATGGATGGATGGATGGATGGATGGATGGATGGATGGATGGGTTAGTCAATGGATGGATGGATGGATGGATGGATGGATGGATGGATGGATGGATGGATGGATGGGCGGATGGGCGGATGGGCGGATGGGCGGATGGGCGGATGGGCGGATGGATGGATGGATGGATGGATGGATGGATGGATGGATGGATTTTTAAATCTCCACCTTTCTCCTTAAGAAGAACCCAAGATGGCATACATTATTAAGGGGCAGTATTTAAAGCTAAAAATAATAGATATACAAAAAAAAAACTAAAAAGGATTAAACCAATACCACACTAAAAAATGCATTCAGAGCAGTAAGGCACAACCGTCCATTTCAAAATCCCAAGCTTCCCTGAAGAGAAAAGTTTGCACCTGCTTGCAAAAGGGAAGCAAAGAGGGGGCCAGGTTGAGCTCCTGTGGAAGGGAGTTCCAAAGTCTGGGAGCAGCAACAGAGAAAGACCTCTTTTCTGTCCCCCACCAAACACAATTGTGAAGGTGGTGGAAACAAGAGGTAGGTCTCCACGGATTATCTTAACACATGGTCAAGCTCATAAAGGAAGATACGGTCCTTGAAACAGCTTGGACCCAAGCCATTTAGGGCTTTATAGGTTAGAACCTGTACTTTGAACTGTGCCCAGATATGGATCAGAAGTCAATGAAGCTGCTGTAATAGAGGGGGTTGAGTGATCCCTGTGACGGGATTTAAAAGCATCTGAGGCTCTGGCTTCAGAACCTGCCGCAGCAATCTGATGAGGTCTTAGTGGCACACAGCCAGGCATGCTGCCAGCGCGTTGCCAGCTTGCTACGACAGGTTCTACAGCTGCAATTCCACACGCGTGAGTAACCCACAATATATTGGCTCATGTGACTCATTAAAGCATGCATATAAGTGCAAACAATTGCTCTGAAGTAAAAGCAAAAGATTCTAGAGGTCTCATTACTGGTCAGCCATGTTCACCTCGGTGAATTTTATCCTGTAAGAATAGCATCATGACAACAGGCTATTTTAGGAAGGGAAAGAAACATCTTAATCCTGTCACCTAGAAAGCTCCTCTATGTCATTTTGTTTTAATATGTTTTTTCCCCACCTGACACTTTAAATGCCTATAATTTTTGCTACCAGGACACTTACCATGATAAAACTGTATAACTTAGCAGAAGGTTGAAATACCTCATTATCTTTGCCATTTACAGGTGCAGCTCCACTGAAATTGGGTTTCTTTCTTTCTTTCTTTCTTTCTTTCTTTCTTTCTTTCTTTCTTTCTTTCTTTCTTTCTTTCTTTCTTTCTTTCTTTCTTTCTTTCTTTCTTTCTTTCTTCCTTCCTTCCTTCCTTCCTTCCTCCCTCCCTCCCTCCCTTCCTTCCAAGTCAACTACAGGTAGCACAAAACCCGCACAAGATCTCTTTAATAATTCAAAACTTGCCATCGTTGGGTGGCATCAAGTCACTTCCAAAGCACCCTTAGCAGAAACTAAACATTAAAAAGAGATTAAAGAGCCATTTTCTGAAAAGGAGAGAGGAGGCAGATGATAAGGCGTGCTAAGAAGAAAAATCACAGAATATGCTTCCTGGGTTTTTAGCAGAACTTAAGAGGTGATGTTTCACAAGCAACTCCATCAGCTGTGTGTTTTTGTGAGCCTGGGGAAAAATATATTTTTGAGCTGTTAACTCCCATATTTATTCAGCTAGCATTGGCATTGATCATGTTAGCTTAAGTTGTATCACACAAAAGTAACTATTTCCAAAAAAGGAACTTTTTCAAGGCTCTGGCTCGTACTGATAATAGCATACACAGACAAGGAGAGGGGGGGCATCAATGGCAAACCACTGAGGTTATGCAGAGAGAAGTTCACTCATTGGCTTGAAATATCATCAGAGTCATTTGGGACCTCAGACCTCTCCTTTAACACTCACAGATTTATGTATGAAGCTCACGTCTAAAGATGGGCACGAACCAACGGTCCAGAGATTCATTCCAGTTTTCTTTTGGATGAACAGGCGTTTGCCAATTCCCAGTGTCACCACTAGAGGATGCCCACTCAGAGGCAGCACCTAGAGGAGGTGGGGCAGGGAAGCCAGAGGAGGCAGGGCTGTCTCTGAGTGGGCTCCTGCTAGAGGAGGCAGGGCTGTCTCTGAGTGGGCTCCTGCCAGGGGAGGCAGGGCTGTCTCTGAGTGGGCTCCTGCCAGGGGAGGCAGGGCTGCCTCTGAGTGGGCTCCTGCCAGGGGAGGCAGGGCTGTCTCTGGGTGGGATCCTGCCAGAGGAGGCAGGGCTGTCTCTGGGTGGGATCCTGCCAGAGGAGGCAGGGCTGCCTCTGAGTGGGCTCCTGCCAGGGGAGGCAGGGCTGTCTCTGGGTGGGATCCTGCCAGAGGAGGCAGGGCTGTCTCTGGGTGGGATCCTGCCAGAGGAGGCAGGGCTGTCTCTGAGTGGGCTCCTGCCAGGGAAGGCAGGGCTGGGAAGTGCAAAAGACCTGTGTGTCCAAAACATGAACTGGCATGGAACCGCTGACCCGGCAGTTTGTGCTCATCTCCACTCACATCCCTTTTTTAAAATGATTGGCAGCACAAAAATTGGAAGAGCTTTGGTGACTTTCCAGTGAAATCCTTTGCAAACTCATATTCCTTCTATGCTCTCACTCTGTGAAGTGTCTGGCTGATTTCTCATCTCAGCTATATAGCAGCAGAGGCTGAAATGTATTCAACCAGATTTTTTAAAAAATAAAATAAAATAAAATAGAATGAAGCCAAAGACTAGGAATCACACATCTAATTACAAGGGATAAGTAAAATAATGATTCTCCTGTGAGTTCATTACTTTGGGAGAGCAGAGTTAAAAGCACCAGTGAGGTGCAAGCGAAAACCAATTCAGACCAGACAAACAGAATTGGGGCTTGACATTTGATTGCCGTACCACCTAACATGACTGGCACCGTTTCTCCACGAGACTTATTTGATGATACTGAGGGTCACCATGCTAAGAAATCATAGGAGGGCCTGCTGGATCAGACTAAGGGTGGCTCTAATCCAGCATTGTATTCCCCATCTCCCCACAGACAAACAGATGCCTACAGGAAACCCATAAACACATTGTGGCATAAAAGTTAGGAATCCAGAATGTTCAGATTGCAAATTTTTTTTTCTTAGAATTGTCCACTAGAGAGCCCTGGTCTGCTCACTTGAACTGCAGCAGAGAAATCTAAGCAGCTCGCCAAACTATAACTTTCTGAATTCCTTAGTATTTAGCTATGGAAAAATGGTTTACATGTCTACACTACAATTTGTTCAGTTCCTAGTTAACAAGTACCATCCCCAGCCTGGCACTTGAAGTTCTGTGGTGTCTCAGTTGGTTGTCTCATATGATGCTCAGTTAGCAGCAGAGATGCACACGAAGCACTGTTTCAGTGGTGCATGGAGTTTTGTTTTGTTTTTTAAATCCAAACAGATGTTAGGCACTTCCCAGCCTTGCCTTCTCTGGGGGGTGCCCGCTCAGAGGTAGTGCCTGGAGAAGGCAGGGCAGGGAAGCTTGGGTGCTGCTTCTGAGTGGGTGCCCATCGGAGGAGATGGGGATGGGAAGCGCCAAACACCTGTTTGGCCAAAAAAAATGAAGCAGCACAAATCACTGAACTGGTGATCTGTGCCCATCTCTAGTTAGCAGACATAGCATATATATATGCTCTCCCTCCCTCTCTCTTCCTCTCTCTCTCTCTCTCTCTCTCCCTCTCTCCCTCTCCCTCTCTCCCCCGCTCTCTCTCCCTCTCCCTCCCTCCCTCCCTCCCTCTCCCTCTCCCTCTCTCTCCCCCACTCTCTCTCCCCCTCCCTCCCTCTCTCCCTCTCCCTCTCTCTCCCCCGCTCTCTCTCCCTCTCCCTCCCTCCCTCTCTCCCTCTCCCTCTCTCTCCCCCACTCTCTCTCCCTCTCCCTCCCTCTCCCCCCTCTCCCTCTCTCTCCCCCTCTCCCTCCCCGTCTCCCTCCCTCTCTCTCCCTCTCCCTCTCTCTCCCCCTCCCTCCCTCTCTCCCTCTCCCTCTCTCTCCCCCGCTCTCTCTCCCTCTCCCTCCCTCTCTCCCTCTCCCTCTCTCTCCCCCACTCTCTCTCCCTCTCCCTCCCTCTCCCCCCTCTCCCTCTCTCTCCCCCTCTCCCTCCCCATCTCCCTCCCTCTCTCTCCCTCTCCCTCTCTCTCCCCCGCTCTCTCTCCCTCTCCCTCCCTCCCTCTCTCCCTCTCCCTCTCTCTCCCCTGCTCTCTCTCCCTCTCCCTCCCTCTCCCCCCTCTCCCTCTCTCTCCCCCTCTCCCTCCCCGTCTCCCTCCCTCTCTCTCCCTCTCCCTCTCTCTCTCCCTCTCTCTCTACTCCACTCTCTCCCTCTCCCTTTCTCCCTCTCCCTCTCTCTCCCTCTCTCTCTCCCTCTCTCTCTCCCTCCCTTTCTCTGGGCCATAGGAACGCAGCATTGATTGAAGACCCTGGGAAGACATGAATCACCCTAGCCCACCTCCAGCCTTGCCTCTAGGGCAAATTACCAACACGGTATCTCTAAATACAATACATCTGATTGTGTATAGATTTTCATTAGCCAACATTCGTGATTCCATTTGGGGAAACAAAATGACCCTGAGATGCACAGCCCTTGGGGGCTCTCCGTAGTATCTACATCAAGATCCAAATAATGGATTTTCATGCTCTTGGAGCTGGGTGTTGAAGGAACACACACACACACAGAGGAGAGAGAGAGAGAGAGAGAGAGATTATTATAGATATTATGGTGTACTATACATCTTAATCCTTTATGAAGTAAATATATTCCTACTTAAACTTATACCTCCTCATGAATGAGGAACCCAATGAATGAAGACCATCCTACAATGCTTTGGATATTAATGAAGTGTTAAGAATGAACCTTTTGGTCTTCTCACATTGGATGACTACACACAACTCTGGCTTCTCCCACCCACCCACCCCTTTGAGTAGTACTGTGGTTCATTTAATTTCAGGGAATCTCAATCCTCCGTGTGATCATTATTCACTGTTACCACTTAACCTCCTTAAAGGTCACCTAGGTAATTGACAATAATCATGTCCTATCTTAATATTGGGACAATCATTTAATCATCCTATCCGTTGACTGAAGATCAGTGGTTCTGAAGCACTAATTGAACTGCAGAGGAAAACCTACGCTGTAGCAAGCACAATGGTTTTAAAAAAAAAATCGGGAAGAGAAACAGGGGAAAACAAGAACAAGCCTTTGTATCAAAAAGTACATAAACATCAGCCTGGCAACTTGAAAATTGGACTCTGTGAGCCAAACTGGTTTGCTGAAGCAGGCATGGAGGAGGGAAGTCCATCTTCTCATTTGTTCTGAGCTCTCCTCTACTTCCCCTTATACCATACTGTTTTCGCCTTTGCCATCCTGTTTCCCCATCTATCCCATTTCATCACAGGGTCCTTGATTTGCTGAGTGTATGTTTGTGTGTCTGTAGAGTACACTTATAGCTAGCCATTTCTCTTGCCATAATTTGCGAAGGATTCATAAGTATCTCATAGCTTCAGAATCAGTGTCCACTTGATGCCTGAATGCAACATGAGAGAAGTATTCTTGTTAAATGGCATTTCAGTTCGATAGGAAAACAAGAACAAGCACTTCAAAATAAGAACTTCTGAGGAATTATTTCAAGGCAAATAAAAAATGGGCAGAGCTTAAAATTTCAAAGAACATAGTTACTCATAACTAATACCTTTTTAGGAGAATAAGTTATATTTCAAAATGTAATTGTTGTTGTTTAGTCGTTAAGTCATGTCCGATTCTTCGTGACCCCATGGACCAGAGCATGCCAGGCCCTCCTGTCATCCACTGCCTCCCAGAGTTGGGTCAAATTCATGTTGGTCGCTTCGATGATCCTGTCCAGCCATCTCATCCTCTGTCACCCTTTTCTCCTCTTGCCTTCACACTTTCCCAACATCAGGGGCTTTTCCAGGGAGTCTTCTCTTCTCATGAGATGGCCAAAGGATTGGAGCCTCAGCTTCAAGGATCTGTCCTCCCAGTGAATATAATGCAATAATGTAAAAAATAAATGAAAGTAATGCAAGGAGTAGCAACAAAGATCATTTATTGGTATAATGTGTGATGCTCTCTTCTGTTGTTTTTACAGGTCCTATATATGTTAAGTTACAAGGGTCTTATATTTTCCAGGCCATACAGGGATATGAATCCAAGTTTCCAGAGTCCTAGTTTGGCACTGTGCATTATACTACACCAGTGGTTCTTAACCTTTGTTACTCGGATGCTTTTGAACTGCAACTCCCAGAAACCCCAGCCAGCACAGTTGGTGGTGAAGGCTTCTGGGAGTTGCAGTCCAAAACTCCTGAGTAACCCAAGGTTAAGAACCAGTGTACTACACTACCTCTTAATACTTTCTAGTTATTTTTAAAACGTACATGTAGAGGCTTTTCAACAGAAATGTCAGCTGAAGTCATTTCTTGCCATTCCCAAATTGTTGTTGTTTTTAAAATTAGTACTTTTGTATAACAAGATGCAATAAAACCACCAACAAAACAAGTTACTTCTTATACGTGGTAATCATTTATTTACTTACTCATAGAGACGGCCACATACCAGAAAAATTGCAGTTTGTGATGGTTCTTGATCCGTGGTTATCCCAGTTCACTGAGGATTTTGGTCTGGGGTTCCTTGAGCACCCTTCTCAACTTACTTATTTTACATAATCTGAGACCAAATTTATATAAACCCAACTAAGAATAAAATACTCATCATCTTCCCAATGCATGAAAAAAAAAGAGATGAAGGCAAACATCTGGTGGCACCTGAAATAAAAATAACCTCTAACAAAATTACAATAAACCAATAGCCACACCAATTGGATATACACAATAAAACAAAATATAACAGAATGTAAGAGAATGCAACAAAATACAAGATAAATTATGGTAAGATGCTGCCGAAGGTCTTCCTAAGCAACTTGGTCAGTAGTAAATTTCTAAAAGAAGACAAGGATGAGGCCCATCTCACGTCCAGACTTCTTTCAAATCATGCTAACTAGCAACCTGAATGGAGTCCCTTTGAAAAGTAACATCCCAAACTCTGGCAATAGGTCTTGAGTGAGTCCCCCCACCTCGCTGCCATTATCTCAGCATAGTTTATGAAGAGATGCGAAAATTGCAAACCTCAAATCCTCTCGCCAAGCTCAGCGGGCTGGCTTGTGTGTCTATTATTGCGAAGCCTGCATGTGTTCCTCTCCATTGATATGCGGACGGGCAAATCCAAGCCGTTTCTGAGAAGCTTCTGTGTTGTGTGGAAGTGATGGCGAGGTTGGCATGCGTTCAAGAGCCCTTGGTTGCTATTTTTTGGGAGGATATGGAGGAGGGGGAAGGAAGCATGCTTTTCTTCATGTATCCAGAGACGCAGGAATCCAAGGCCAGTGGGGAAGCCCGCCAACTGCTTATAAGCTTGAATCAAGAGTCGGTGAATGATGAAAGACTGGGTTTTTGTGATGGGCTGCTTCTGAACACTCTTCCAGTCGATTGCCTCAGGGCTATTAGCTCTTTCCCTTCCCAAACAAGATGTTAAGTGTCCAAAAATCAAGCTCCCATTTAGTTTGAGAGTGACAGGACAAACCACCATGGTCTGTGATGGAAATAAAAATGTAAGCGTAGTGGGTGCTTATCAACACCGGGTGCTTTGAACGGCAAAACCAGAAAATGCTGTGTCGGGCAACTTCTGCATTTCATCTGCAAGAATGTTGAACCTAACATGGGGTCAAGTTGCATCCACTGGCTGGATAGCTCAGTGGATTAGGCATCTGGCTTTGGAGTCAGAAGTTTAATTCCCCCACTGGGCCTCTTAAGAGAAGAACCAGCCTTTGTGGCCTTGGGCAAGCTGTTCAAGGCTAGAGAAGCGAACGGGCAACTAATTTTGAATAGTTTCTGCCTGGAATGCTGTAACCTTCCCACCAAGGTGGTACCTATTTATCTACTCACATTTACATGCTTTTGAACAGCTAGGTTGGCAGGACAAGCGATGGGAGCTCCCTCCATCCCGTGGATTCGATCTTACGACTGCTGGTCTTCTGACCTTGCAGCACAGAGGCTTCTGCAGTTTAACCCGCAGCGCCACCACGTCCCTAACATCAACTTGTTAGGCTAAGCCAAAAGGCCATCCGGCACCAAGACAGGTTCTGATATATTTCCATACACTTCTATCCCCCCAGGAAGCTCAGGGCCTTGTGGAGGAGTGTTCATAGATTGTCTCCACTGCCAGAACTAGTTATACCTGCTGAACTTCAACAGGGTAGCTGCACCATGTGCTTTGCAGAGAACAGACTTCTGATTCATTTGTAAGCAGTGCATGAAAGCATCAGGCTTTCTTGCCTGTCATCAGCATTTAGTATTCAGAGGTATGCTTTTTTTTCTCCAAAGGAGCCACTGTAAAATCAATCAATTTAAGTTTCTATCTGTTATGATGTTCAGTTCCTCCCGAACTTTGGGAGTTTTTCAGATCTCAAATTCAGTTCAGTCCGGACTTTTTCTTTTCAATCTCTCTCTTTTTCTTTCACTTTATTGTCTTTTTAAGTTCACATGTGTGTGTTACTCTTCATCCATGCTTTTTTCCTACACATCTTTCCCCATTAAACAGCTGTCCTAACAGAATCTATATTGAACGTGATGTCCGTGTTTATATGCAGTTTTATTGCAGTATGTCTCCTATAAGAATCGTTGTACTCTTTTTTGAAATTCCTTGCTACCTGGGAGGCTGGTGAGAGCAGGATTTACTCAGAACTTTTTTGGTTTTAAGGTGAAGTTTCTGTTCCCCACATTTATGGGAAATAATATGTAGTTTGCATTTTTTTTAAAAAAAAATGAATATAGTAGTCTTACCTAAACTAGAAATAAATAGAGATCAAGCTTCACTGATGAGAGGGAAAATGGGAAGAAGAATGAAATATAGTTTTGCTTTATAGTTTTGTTTTTGTAAACAAAAATATAGTTTTGTTTTTTTAAAAAAACTCCACTTACTTTTTTAAAAAAAGAAATCTAATTACCGTGTTTCCCCAAAAATAAGACAGGGTCTAATGTTCCAAAAATGCATTAGGGCTTATTTTCAGGGGATGTTTTATTTTTTTTCCATATACAACAATCTACATTTATTCAAATACAGTCATGTCATCTTCTTCTGGTTGCTGCACAATAGTGGAGGTCGGAGTGTCACTTAACTGGGGCTTATTTTTTGGGTAGGGCTTATATTACAAGCATCATGAAAAATCCTATGAGGGCTTATTTTCAGGTTAGGTCTTATTTTCAGGGAAAGAGGGTAACTTCTCCAGGTCATTGAAATTCTATAGACCCTGCTTGCAAAAAAAGGGTAAGCTTGTGATTCAAGGTGATTTTGCTTCGAGATAAAGGCCAGATTGCTAAAGAGCAACATTTGCAGCACTTTTTAGAAACACATCCCATGCTCAGCTCATCAATCTGATACTCACCATGGCTGGCACATAAAGTTCACTCCAAAATGTTTTCTAGGCTTAGCCTATGATCCAGGGTAGAAATGGGCAGGAACCTGAGAAATGGTGGTTCGTGATGGTTCGTGACTAGCCACAAACCACCACGCACCACGTGGAAAACCAAACCAGTTTGTGTTTTCGGTCCATGCACAGTGCAAGTCCGAGTCCCTATTAAAATCAAGCTTTCTTTCCCAGAAAAAAAAAAGGAGGAGAAAGGGAGGGTGGGTTCCAAGTAAAGAGTTCAGTCCGAGTCATTAAAAATAGAAAATTAGTGAGCCCCACAACTAAAGTCCCCATCCCTGCTTGAAACCCCATCTCAGACACCAGCACGGACATCTGCCACGAATTTCTGGGACTCTGACCTACAACGTCTATAATGTGCACCGTGGTGCACAGCCTGAGGAAGTGGGTTATTTCCCCATGAAAGCTTGCAATTTGTGTGATGTTTTTAGCAATTCAATGAACGTATCACCTACTCTTGAGTACCTTCTCAAAGTGAATGGGTGGAGCTCTGCTGTCACGACATCCCCTTTGTTTTGTGCTGGAATGTACCTTTCTCACACAGATATTAAATAATACCGTCAGTGAGGCCTGGGGATTTATGTTGTTCCCTGCCTGTGAATATCTGCTCCTTTGTTCACAGTGCTAACAGACAGCAGCAGACAAGATGCTCCTTTAGCTGCAGAGTTTTGAATTTTTGGTTAAATTCCTCTAACTATCCAGCAGAAGTGTAGGGATTCACAGAGCAGAATAGTTTCCACTCTCCCAGAGTAGACCACCTTTTTTATTATTTTTATTAACTGGCACTTACAGTCTCAGTAACTCACCCTGAAACATTAGTAAGAGAAAAAAAAATTAAAAGTTTCATTTACTTCCAGTGAACAGGTAACAGCAGGCTCAGAACATGGCTGCTTGCAGCAGCAGGCCTCAGCAGCCTAAGTGACTTCTTCCAACAGACTACTGAGAGGCAAAAAGCTCAAAAAGAGAGAGGTGGGTCTCTCTTTGAATTTAGAGGCAGGGGAATGAATGATTGGTTACTCTTGGATAGATTGACAGTCACTCCAGCCCAGAAAGGTCCCTCCCGTCAAGCCTACTAAAAGCAGCATGCGAGGTTGTGAAAACTCCAGTACCTTTATAGATGTGTGTGATGGTTCTTAGGCAAAATACTCTCATCAGAACTCCTTCTTTGATCAGTCCCTGGTTAGTCAGCACTTTCCAGCATTTTCCTCAATTTCTTGTCATGAAAAGAGAGGGCTGCAACTCCCAGAAACAGCCGGGGGGTGGGGGGAACACTTACAGTCCCAAGATAAGACTTTGCCCACTCCTGCTATTGGATGCTGTTTATGCAGTGCTTTATTTTCCCACATGGAAAACAAAATCTGCCTTCAAAGCGGTTGTTTGAAAAGCAAAGCCACACACGCTGGCCTCTTTCTAGTCTCCGTGCGGGCTTCTTATGATTTTCCTCTGAGCCCTTCAAGTCATTTCTTGGACACGTCCCAAGAATGCCATTTCCGACACACCCACGAGCGAGAGAAGTGGCTCTCCATCGGCGCTCCGGAGACCTCTGCTGAGCAGTCATCCTTTGGCACAGAGCCCACCCAAGGAGTTGAGGACAGGATTAGTGGCTTCCGAGTTCCTCCCCCTTCCCCGCCTCCCCACATCTGATCCATGAGATGGATGGACGCATCCTGCGATGCTACTACTGAGTGCCAGATGTTGTGACAAAGCAGGATTCAGAGGCATCGGCAGGGGAGGTGGGCCGAACGCCAGCTCCCTGCTCCCATTGCCCTTCATGTCGGCTTCTTCCGCTTTCCCTCCTGTTCGCAGAATGGATGATGGTGACAATGGGGGGGCACCTCTTTCCCCCTCCCCTATGCAGTCACCCTGCCCATTTTGCTTCTGTCTGGCACCAAACTTGCTCCGTGCTTAGCAATTATTACACTGCAGGCTGTTTACAGCTAAATGCAGTAACTGTTGATTTTCTTAATAATCGTGGTGGGCGAGGAATATAAATATCTCACTGTGCCACAATGGCAACACCCACCACAAAGGCAGCCGGGTACACACGCTCCTGGAGCTGGTAACAGCTGCAACACACGTTCTACACCTTTACAAATATGAGATGAAGTTCTTGCTGAGCAATGGGACACGTTCACCCATTATGTGCAGAACATAAGAGAGGCAAGAAGGAGCATTGTCTTCTTATCTGTGCAGGGTTTCACAGAATCACTGGATAATGGAGATGGAAGGGGCCTATAAGGCCATCAGGTCCAACCCCCTGGTCAAGGCAGGAATCCAAACCAAAGCAGATCAGAAAGAGGGTTGTCCAACTTTCTCTTGAATGCCTCCAGCGTTGGAGCGCTCACCACTTCATGAGGTTATCGGTTCTGTTGTTGTACTACTCTAATGGTTAAGAAGTTTTTTTCCCTGATATTCAGCCTAAATCTGTCTTCCTATAGCTTGATCCCATTATTACATGCCCTGTACTCTGGAATGATGGAGAACAGATCCTGCCCCTCATCTGTGCTACTCCCTTTCAAATATTTGAAAAGTGTTATCTTATTTTTTTGAAGCTAAACGTGCCTAGTCAGTCTTTCCTCATATGGCTTGGTTTCTAGTCCTCTGATCATCCTTGTTGCCCTCCTCTGAAATTGTTCCTGTTTGTTGATGTCCTTCTTAAAGTGGGGTGTCCAGAACTGGACACAGGACTCTAGATGAGGCCTAACGAATGCTGAATAGATGGGATCTCTTGGGATTTGGAGATTATACTTCTGTTAATGCATCCAAAAATGGCATTTGCCTTTTTTGCAGCCGCACTGCACTGTTAGCTCATATTCAGGTATCTATAACCACTCCAAAATCCTTCTCACTCATATTTCTGAGCCAAGTTTGTTTACTTCTGAAAAAAAAACCCCTAAGCTCCAAACTACATAGTGGTTTACCGAGTAACTATAGTTACTTCAGTTACAAAACTTAATTTCTTTTTCTTGCATTTTAGTTCCTTGCACCGAAAGATCAAGGAATTTCAATGTTGACAGAACACAGAAATGACAGCTGAAAGGAAGGGATGACCCATTGTGGTGTGAACTGCTGGGTAGCTCAGTGGTTTAGGGCTCTGGCTGTAGAGCCAGAGGCTGGGAGTTCAATTCCCCCACTGTGCCCCCTTGATAGGGGCTGGACTCGATGACCCACCAAATCCCTTCTAGCTCTGCAATGATTAAGATTGTTATAAGTGGTTCATGTGTTTGATTATGACGCCTGGGTTCCTGCCCTCCACACAGCCATGAAATTTTCCAGGGACCTGGAGCCAGTCATATTCTGCCAACTTGGCCTACCTCACAGGGTTGTTTTGATGGCTGTCGATGGGAGGAAGAGAGCTGTGTATTCCTCTTGGACCTCATAAGGATTCTTAGAAAGCAACAATTGACTGAGAGTTTGTTAATCACCTTCTATCGGAGTTCGATTGAGAGCATATTATCCTACTGTCTCTGTGTATGGTTCACGAGCTGCACAGTGGCAGAGAAAAAGGCAATTCAAGGGGTGATCAAGACGGCCCAAAACATCATTGGCTGTTCACTCCCCTCTTTGGAAGAATTGTATAAGAACAGATGTAAGAGGAAGATATCTAACATACTGAAAGACTCCTCTCATCCGGGATATCAGTTCTTTAAACTATTACCATCAGGAAGGAGATTCAGGGTATTGAAAGCAAGGACAAGCAGATTCAAGAACAGTTTTTACCCAAGTGCAGTATTGAGTTTAAATGCGGGGCCATAGGTTTTTGGTGGAATTTTAATTGCTGAGAGAAAACGGGGTATCTATATTTGGATGGTGAAAGTTGTGTTTATTTTAACTTTTTTTTGTAGTGTTGTCCAGTTTTACCTTGGGGAAGAGCACCTCATTTCGTTGCACCCACTTGTGAGCGCAATGACAAATAAATTTCTTATGTCTTATGTCTTATGTCTTATGTCTTATAAGTTGGAGGGTTTCATAAATATAACAAATATCATGAACAAGGTTGGAAACCTAAAAAAATGTAAACAATTGCATTTAAGTTTTCTTTAAAAATAGCAGAAGCTGTTTACCATTAGCTCATATTTTTTCTTGTTTTGTTTATTTTTTGTTTGTAACTTGGCCGGCATCTGGGGACTACCAAAATCACCTGAGGCAACACATTCAACCCTTTTTTAGAAGCGGTGCTCATTCAGTCGATAAAAGACTTCTGATTGTCACGGCATATGTTTTTCCTTACCCTGTATTTCTGCATTTATTGAACTCTGTTTTGCAATTTGTCATTGGAAGTTAAAAATGCATTTGATTTCTCCCCTTCCGATCATGTTTCTGAGGTGACTCTGTTATGGGAAGATTTCTGAGGATCAGACCTTCTCTGTTGACTGAGAACAGGGTCTTTCTTGTGAGCTATCACTTGATTCCTTCACAGGAATGTATCTGTGTTATTTGGTTGCCCTACACCTAACACAGGAACTCCATAAGTCACCTTCCCATGTTCTTATGTGGTCCCAGCATGTCCAAACAGAGCAGAAAGATCCAGGAGAAATACCACCGTCTAGTTTAAAGGTAAAGGTTCCCCTTGACAATTTGTCCAGTCATGTCCGACACTAGGCAACGGTGCTCATCTCCGTTTCCAACCCACAGAGCTAGCGTTTGCCCACAGACAATCCTCCGTGGTCACGTGGCCAGCGTGTCCAGACACAGAATGCCATTTACCTTCCCACCGTGGTGGTCCCTATTTATCTACTCGCATTTTTGCATTTTGCATGCTTTCAAACCGCTAGGTTGGCGGGAGCTGGGACAAGCAACGGGGGATCACTCCAATGCATGGATTTGATCTTACGACAGCTGGTCTTCTGACCTTGCAGCACAGAGGCTTCAGCAGTTTAACCCACAGAGCCACCCCGTCCCTACTGTCTAGTTTAAGCAGTACCAAATGAGGTGAACCAGTGTTTAGTGCAAGTCTACTTTATACTCCATATCTTGGTGGTAAGTCTTGAAGTTCTGTTTCTGATACCTCCAGGTAGCTCAGACAAACCCTGGGATGAAGCCTCAAAGAGCTGCTGTCAGTTTGTGTAGACAATTCAGTCTTTGGTTGGGTGTAATGAAATTTCTTTGTACCTTATCTATGGTCAAGACAAGACAGGGCCTTCTCCGTGAACTTCTGGAACTTTTTTGCCCCACAAAGGCTAGATGGTTTCCTCTCTTACTTTCATCCACCAGCTTATAAGGGTGAAGATGGTGGAGATGACGGTGATCATGGCATGTTTTTGCTATGTGGTGCGTTTTGGTTTTGATGGGGTTTTTTTTTATCCCACTTGTTTTGGCTGCCTTGATTGTGTGTTATATGCTCCTGTACTTTTAAGACTTTTTGAGCTATCCATCTGCTGTAAACCAGGCTAAGCGGTGCAGGAGCACTGCAGAGGTGGGAATGGGGTTTCCTAAATAAAAATAAAGATAATTTTTTTAAAAAGGGAAATAAAAAATAAATAAATAAAGGAAAAGGATACGGATCTTGATGGACAGATGATCTGGTTTAGTGTAAGGCAATTTTTGCACCCTTTGCCCAGTTGAACATCTTTAGCTGCAGAGTTCAGCTGCAAAAGCAGAGTCATCAAAATAATCTCTCTCTGGTCTTGCCTTGGCATGTGAAGTTTTCCATGCTGGTATGTCTTTTTTTGTAATGGTCAGTTCTCCATTTATACCAGTGTTTCCATTGGTCCGGCAGGCTCCCCTTTCTGTGCCCGGTCTCCCACCGGTTGCGAGATCAGTCATGCCATGGGTTGCATGAGCGATCATGGTCTTCCGTGGGAAATGGTTGTAGAATTCTTTGTGCTCCGAAGCGGATGCTGGCCAAGGCATGCTGAAACAAGCATGTGGACATCTGTGCTTTTGGAGACCAGGGGAAATCAGAGGAGAATTTTAGGAAGGAGTTCTCACTTCCCGAGCGTGCTAAATTTTGAGCTGACACCCATTTTTGGATCAGCTCGTCCTCGCAGGAACATTGAAAGTGGAACGCTGGATTAATTTGTTACATTGAATGTGTACAAATGATATCAAAGCGGTCAGAACAACAAGTGGCATTTCCACCCCATGTGTAGGTATATCTATATAAGCACACTTACACACATGTTAATATATGTGTGTTTGTGTCAATATGCATCTGCAAATATATATTGTGAGTATACACACACACACAAAACACATCTGTGCAGTGGTGCCTCGCTAGACAATGATAATCCGTTTCACTGAAATCGCTGTTTAGCGAAATCATTGTCTAGCGAAAAGCAAATTGTCGTCTAGCGAAAATCGGTTTGTGAAGCAGGGACCAAACATTGTCCAGCAAAATTGCCCCATAGGAATCACTGTTTTGCGAATCGCTATAGCGATCGCAAAAAGATCAATGTCTAGTGAAAAAACTGTCATGCGGGGTAACTGTCTAGCGAGGCACCACTGTATGTATTTATAATATGTGTTATGTGCCATCATGTTGGCTCCAATTCATATCTACCCTAATAGGACTTTAAAGGTAAATGAGATCTTTAAGGAGTGGTTTTACCAGTTCCACCCCCCCAACGACCTTCCATGGCTGTTCTCCCGAGTCCTAGTCCATCACTCTAACCACTATGTACATTACACTGGGAGTCCATTTACACTACACAGTGGCCAATATCTTTCTGTGTAGCTACACCTGCCGAACCCAAAGGAGTGCAAGCAGTTGTGAAATTCCTTCCAGCCGTGTCCAGCAATCCGTCCGGCAGGCACCGTTGTGCCATCAGGCATGTAAGGCAGACAGCCATGGCAAACACCACCACCAATTTTGACAGGCGTAATGCTCCACAACGGTAAATTCAATGGGGAATCAGCCAGTCGAGATTTACAACGGCATTTCTGGCACAGCTCTTGCCTTCCCTTCCAACCCCCTCCCCATTTCTTGTGAAAAAAATGGGTGGGCAGCTGGCAGGTCTTAGGACCTTGGGAGAAAACTATGGGGCCAGTCAGCTTTTTAAAGTTCAGAGAAAGAGAGGCAGTAAAGGGAGAAGAGGCTTCACGTTTCTATGGTCCGATGAAGCTGGTTATTCAGTTCATGCCTGCATATTTTCAGGAAGAAAACCAGCTGCCTTCCCTCACTTGAGCCAGATAGATCGGTGGAGCAGAAGGACGCAAGAATATCTCACCGAACAGTGCAGGAGAGCAACCCGACTTTCCGCTCCACATCAACACCTTCCAGTCAATGTAGTTACAAGTCTGCAAGCACCTCACTCCAGATAGAACAGCCTTCCTTTACAGGCTGGGAGATGGCTGAGCAGTCCACACTCCCTGTGGGAGAAGTCTTTTAAACAGAAATATTAGGCTGCGGAGACAAGAAATAAATAAATGAAAAGCTTACAGAGAGGTAGAGAGAGAAAAGACTCTCCTGGCTTTTACAATCTGCCTAGGAATCCCCACATCCATGAGATTTAGACGATCAGAAGCAAAAGTGAATACAGGGCTGGTACATTTAAATCCCAAATGTAAGAAATGTCAGTTTCCGACACAGAGGAAAACACAATTTGCAGAAATTCCTTCTTCTACACAGTTATTAAATGGTGGCCCCTTTGCACCAGGTCTTAAAAGACCAGGTTACGGAGATTCCCCTTCACATCACGGCCAAGATCTTGTTTAGATTTCCATGTGCGGGGCTAATGACTGTGCAACCAGCTGTGCTGTTCAACAGCACGTCTGTTGTGCGTCTGGCGGCTCAACCCCATAACCAGCCACGCAACAATGGGGCATAAGGAGTGTTCACAGGAAAATACGCACAAACATAGTGGCCCGTGGAACCAGGTCTCAATTTGTCCTGAGGCTCACTGCAGGCAGCATGCCAAGCGCGGTGCAGTTTTCCATTGGACCTCATTCATAGCAGCTTTGCATTTGGCCAGTTTAGCTGAAAACCTCCCAGTGCCAAGAACACAGAGAAAGGCGAGCTATTGTTTCTCCCTCTCTCATAGAGTTATGAAGAACTTCCCTACCATGTAAGGTTTAGTACTGATCAATGAGCTAATATGTATTAATTCTTATGAACACACCTCGATTCGAAATGGCTCAGGGGTGCCTCCCCAGTCCACCCCCCTTTTCAAAGGGGAGGACAAGGATAAGAGGGGGGAAACCCTTAGAAAGAGGGCCTCCTTCAGAATCCACCCAGGCCAGATGTTAGCTGACAATACGCTAAGGATCAGGCCCACTAGGCACAGTTTCCACCCCCTTGATCTAAAGTCTGCATATTACTCTCACTAGGAAGCTGAGATCGAGTTCTTCTCTTGCTTCGCTGACACCACACAAACATGGTGGCAGGTCCCTGACCCACATTCCTGAGATCACAGATGACAGGGATCAAGTAGCAGGTAGCGGGTCAAATCCAAGAGAAGATGGAGACTCCAATGTTTTGTGGAGCAGTGAATTTGTTCTGGTTTTTAGTCTGCAATTTGAAGGAGCTGTCCGGGGTGCTGAAGCTCTAGATGTGGGCTGAAGAGTCCCTCCCTTGCCCCTGGACAGCTCCTGTAAAGTTCTTATTGAAACCCGGACTGGAGTCCACCTGCTTCCCTTGGGCTGGACCTCTGCCTAGGATCCCAGATAAAACACACCACCCTTAGCTCAAGGAGTACGATGCCCAAGCTTGTGCAAAGCAGCTGTTGACATCTCTTTCTCTCTCTCTCTCTCTGTCTCTCTGTCTCTCTCTCTCTTTCTCGCTGGGATGTATGCACCAATTTCTATTTCTGTCTTTTCTCTCTCCCCAGCACTTGCCTCATCTAAATAATCTCACAGGCGTTTGCTGCAGTGAAGGAAGAACTTCCAAAAAAGCTTCCCGGGACTGAGTTCCTTCAAGGCACAGGGACGACAGTTCAGCCTCCGGCAGGCTGTGCTTTCCGTGGGTGAGGAGCATGCAGTGGCAAAAGGAAAACAAGATAGCGAGGTAATGGCTAACAAGGGTGTCTGAACACAACAAAGAATCTCCCAGTGTCTTAAAGGCTAGTAAGCTTTCACCTCTTAATCATCAGCAGGCTGCAGCCTCCTTCATCAGCCCTAGCACTAAATGCAGTGGTTTTCGATCCAGGAAACCAGGCGTGCTAATCTCCAGCGTGCCACAAGCCTCCTTGTCGGTTTTGCTGAACACATTAGCAGAGTGTGCTCACTCTGGAGAAGGCTGCCGTGGATTATAGTCAAAGATGCCTCTAATTACAGCTTGATTAAAACTGTTTTCCTGGACTATAAACCCCATAGATCCCTCAATGGTTCTCAGAGTTTCTGGGAGACACCGCTGGAAAAGTAACTTACGTTCGCTTGGCTTCTGTTCTAGCATCTAGCAAGCAGGGTGCAAAAGCGCAGCTGTCTCCCACCCTCACCTGCAGTGCCCACTACCAATATTCAGAGACCAGTTCCTTTTTTTAAAACTACAAATCTCAGAATTCCCGACAGTAAGACCTTTTGTGCCAGCTGGGTGATCTGGGCTGTTGATAGCCACAAAAGAATTTTTTTTTTCCTGGCAATCTTTGGGCATTTGGGGTATACTGCTCCTGAAGATGGAGGCTTCATGTGACCAACTTGACAAAGCAGGAGAGAGGAAGGGGTGGGGAGTGAAACAAAGGTGAGGGTACCTCGATAAACATTGGCTGGCAGACTCTTCAAGAACCGGGTCTCTAACTAATCCGTAGTGCACTGGGTTGACTGCCACAAAAAAGGGAAGGAGAGCCACCTGCTTAGAGAGGGAATTAAGAGGAATTAATGCAACCCCGGAAGAGAAGGGAGTTTAACACAGGCCAGGAACCGAGACCTTTCAATGCAACTCTCATGCTTTCCAGCAGTATATCAGGAAATATCAGTTGTCCCGGAGCCACAGGGCCAAGGAGCAGTCTTCTGGCATTCTCTAGGGAGGTGGGGAAATTGTGGTTGACCACTGTGAGAGCCCCCGAAAACGCAGGCTGTGGGCCCTATCCACCAGCAGGGACCCTGCCTTTCTTCTCTCCAAAAAAAGAAAAACAAGAAAAGAAAGAAAGAAAGAAAGAAAGAAAAGAAAAGAAAAAGAAAAAAAGAAAGAAAGAAAGAAAAGAAAAAAAAACACCCCCGACCCTTGCTGTCTTGGGGGACCCGGTCCCTCCATTTCCCACCCACCCACCCTCCGAGGCTTCATCCCCGTCTGGTTACCTTTCTCGCCCCCTCCCCGAAGCAGGGAGGGCGAGGATGCCCAGGGCAGCTCGGCAGCCGGGCCGAGGAGCGCTCTTCCTCCCGGAGATCCCAAGACGCGTCTGGAGCAGAAACGGGGTAGGGGGTTGGGGAGGATGCTGGAGCGAGGGGGCAAGGAAGGAAGAAAGGGGGGAGAGGAATAAAAGAGTCTCCGCCCCGTGTCCCCCCCCCCCAGCTGCCCCCGCGCCCCCATTCCCGGGGCGTGACGTCAGCTGCTCGCCCCCCCCCTCCCCAGTCCAAGGCGAGCCTGCCTTCCCCCGAAGCCTGCCCATTCAAAGGGCTTGGGCAGCCGTCGGAGCCGGAGCCGAAGCCGCAGCGAGCCGAGGAGGGAGCGAGCGCACGGCGGAGCGCAGCGCCTGCCTGGCTCTGCCGGCCCCCTGGAGACCGGTGGGTGGGTGGCTGGAGCGTGGCCTCCGAGAGGCTGATGTGGGGCTGGCCACCCGTCGGGGACCTCCGCCTCTCCCCACGGCCAGGGCCAGCCCGGCGCCTCGGCAGCCCGACCGCGCCGGAGGAAAGATGCTGCGCGCCCCGGCGGAGACGGCGGGCACCCTCGCCTCCTCCTGAGTGAGTACCGCAGCCCTGGCGCTCGCCTGCCAGCTCGCCTCTCGGCTGCCGCCCCCGCCGCCCTCTTTCCTCCTTGGCTCCCCCCAAACCCCCAAACCCACACACCGCAAACAGAGGCGCGCACCTACCGGGGGCTTTCGCCTCGCCAACTGCCCGGGAGTCGCCAGCCTTAAGGAGAGGGAAGCGTTCTTTGTAGGAAAGAAAAGGAAAAGCAAATTGTGTTTTGCTTTTTTTTCCAGTAGGAGAGAGAGAGGGGGAGGGGGGAACTGCACTAGGTACAAGGGCTTAGCGGTGTTAATATCGCTGGAGGCTCCTTCTTCCTTGCGCGCGCCCGGCCAACGCACAGACGCGGGCTTTCTCTCCCTAAGAGAGGCCAAAGGGAACCGCAAAACCCAAAGTAACTCCTCGCGGGGGGCGCGCGCGCACACACACACACGCAAAAAGAAAGAAAGAAAGAAAGAAAGAAAGAAAGAAAGAAAGAAAGAAAGAAAGAAAGAAAGAAAGAAAGAAAGAAAGAAGAGGGAAGGAAGGATTAAAGACAGGGAGAAACAAGGATGTGGAGGAGAAGGGTTTTGGGGGATGTTGGGGTTTCACCCGGGAGGGTGAATTTCCATTCCTTGTGGTCGAGGAGACTTTGCTGGTTCTCATTCTCTCCTCTTGGCTTCCCTTCCCTGCTGGTAACAGACTGAGTGGAGTAGTGGTGGAGAGTTTGGAATGAGGATGTTTAGGGGTGCAGAGTTTCCAAAATGTGTTTGGGGGGGAACCTCGTTCTTACATGCCTTTCTCTCTTATTTTTTTGGTGTGTGTGTGTGTGTGTGGAAGAGGCAACTCATCCAAGTTGTGTTGGATCTTTCCGCTTTCTTCCCCTTCCTCCCCACCCCCCTACCCCCCCCCCCGGATCAACTCTCAGTCCAAAGAAGGGCAGTGAGAATGGACCCGGAGGACCAGTGGGGTTTTGCAAAGTGCGGGGGGGGGCCCACAGAGAGCTGTGAAGGTCAAGAGATGGGGGGCAAGGAGAACCGGGAGCAGGAAGCATTTGACATGCAGAGCCATGGGGTGGGGGGGTTTGGAGGGGTGGGGGGTTATCAGGACGGAAGGGATGAGCGTAGCTCCCGCTTGGCACAAAAGGAGCCAGTGTGAGGTCAGGATAGGCTTCCTTTGGCAAGTGGGGAGGACGCCCTCATGCCTCCCCCCCCCAACTCTGGCGGAGCCCAGACACTGCAGGGCTGTTCTCCCGTCGCCCTGGTGGAAGATGTGAAAGAAGGAGAGTTAAGAGGGAAAAGCCTTCGCTGTGCAGAGTCTATTGAAGTAAAAGAAGATCTTTGTTGTATGGAGGCTTGAAGGGCTTTGGGTCCATGACAAGGAGTCCTCCGCGCTAATCTCTCTGCTGGTGAAATAAGCAGTGATTGAATTATGCAGGGAAAAAAAAGGGGGGGGAGAGGAAGAGAAAGAAGAGTGCTTCCCCCCCCCTTCTTCCTGAGATGCTGTTTCCTTTGCTTTCCTGGCAAAGGACAGGACCCAGCTGAGGCGCTGGTTACAGCTCTTGGGGACTTGATGGGATCCTTCCCTGAGCGACTGGGGTGGAAAGAGTCGGGCTGAGTCAGGTCGCAGGGGTGAGGGCTTTTCATTCTGGTGGAAAACAAGGGTGAGGAGGTGGGGGGTGGAGGCCAAGCGGTGGAGGGTGTCTGTGTGGAAGGGACGAGCCGGAGCTCTCTTGCCAGGCACAAAAGAGGCCAGTGTGAGCCTGAGATAGGGTTCCCATGGCAAGGGGGAGCTCATGAATCGAGGGGGAGGGGAGGGACCGGAGGAGGAGGAGGAGAGAACTATGGAAGTGCCAAGTCTGGCGATTGCTCTTGGCAATGCAACCAGCTGGAGCAGAGGGAAGGCAGGGATGTAGGAATAAAGTAGGGCATGGTCTGTTAGCAAGTTAACTGCTTCCCACGTCTCTCTCTCTCTCTTTCTCTCTCTCTTTCTTCCCTCTCCTCCCCTTCCTAGGAATTCAGGGTGGGGGCTGGGGCACAGCTCTGGCCATGAATAGGAAAAAACTGGAGGAAGAGGAGGAGGGAGTGAAGAGTGAGCTGCTGAGGAGGCTGGGAAGAAGTCCAACGTACAAGGGAGAGGCCGGGGATGTTAGAGGAGATGGGAAAGGCGAAAATGTACTTCTGAGTCGGAGAGGTTCTGAAACCAGTCCGAAGGAAAGCAGCTGTGGGGCATTTGCCACCAGCTTGCTTCGTTTCTCTTTCGTTTGGTTCCACCTCCCCAGATGGCCTGATTTTTCGTAATGTTGTTGCTGTGGATGATGGGGATGATGATGATGAGGTCGTTGTTTTAAGCCGGGGTTCTGCTTTCTCCCTCCATGCCTTCTTTCAGGTTTGACCGTAGGTGCTGAGGCTGAGCTTGACGGAGCATAAAGATGCTGAAGGGTGTTTGGCTGCTGAGCGTCTTCACAGTGGCTGGGATCTTGCCGACGGAGAGCCGCAAACCTGCCAAAGACATTTGCAGTAAGAGCCGGTGCCCTTGCGAGGAGAAAGAGAACGTGCTGAATATTAATTGTGAAAACAAGGGATTTACAACCGTCAGCCTCCTCCTGCCTCCACCGTCCAAGATCTATCAACTCTTCCTCAATGGAAATGCCTTCACCCGTCTCTACCCCAACGAATTCGTCAACTACTCCAACGCCGTGACCCTTCACCTGGGCAATAACGACATGCAAGAGATCCGGACCGGAGCCTTTGTTGGCCTTCGGACTCTTAAGAGGCTACACCTCAACAACAACAAGTTGGAGGTCCTACGGGAGGACACTTTTCTGGGTTTGGAAAGCCTGGAATATCTACAGGCTGACTACAACTACATCAGCTCTATTGAGGCCGGAGCTTTCAGCAAGCTCAACAAGCTGAAGGTGTTGATCCTCAACGACAATCTCCTGTTGTCGCTTCCTAGCAATGTGTTCCGTTTTGTTCTCCTGACCCACCTGGACCTCCGAGGGAACAGGCTGAAGATGATGCCTTTTGCTGGTGTCCTGGAGCATATCGGTGGCATCATGGAGATCCAGCTGGAGGAGAATCCATGGAACTGTACCTGTGACCTTCTGCCCCTCAAAGCTTGGCTGGACACCATCACCGTCTTCGTTGGGGAGATCGTCTGCGAAACCCCTTTCAGGTTGCATGGGAAAGACGTCACCCAACTCACAAGACAGGATCTCTGTCCTCGGAAAAGTGCTGGTGACTCTAACCAGAGAGAGAGGCACCCCTCCCACTCAGACACACATATCCAGAGGTATCCCCCAACAGCCAACTCTGCTGTTGGGGCTACTAAGGCCCCCAAAGCAAGCCGCCCACCTAAAACGAGGAACCGCCCAACACCCCGGGTCACAGTGTCTAAAGACAGGCAAATCTTTGGACCTATCATGGTCTACCAGACCAAGTCCCCTGTGCCACTCACCTGCCCGGCTGGTTGTGTCTGCACTTCCCAAGGTTCGGACAATGGGTTGAATGTCAACTGCCAAGAGAAAAAAATTGGGAACATCTCTGATCTCCACCCTCGGCCCACCAGTCCAAAGAAACTTTACCTGACCAGCAATTATTTGCAAACTATCTACAAAACAGATCTCCTGGAATACAGCTCCCTGGATTTGTTGCATTTGGGGAACAACCGGATTGCAGTGATCCAAGAAGGTGCCTTCTGTAATCTCACCACTTTACGCCGACTTTATCTCAATGGCAATTACCTTGAGATCCTGTATCCTTCCATGTTCGAAGGGCTGAACAACTTGCAGTACCTCTATTTAGAGTATAATGTGATTAAAGATATCCTGCCACGCACCTTTAACGCACTGGGAAACCTTCACCTCTTGTTTCTCAACAACAACCTGCTGAGATCGCTGCCTGATAATGTGTTCAGGGGCACCACCCTGACAAGACTCAACCTGCGGAACAATCATTTCTCCTACTTGCCTGTCCGAGGGGTCCTTGACCAGCTTTCGGCTCTGATCCAGATTGACCTTCAAGAAAACCCTTGGGATTGCACCTGTGACATCTTGGGCCTGAGGAACTGGATCGAACGAGTCACGGAGCAGAACAACCGGCAGTCGGGGGCCCCTGTTGTCATTAACGAAGTGATCTGCGATTCCCCGGCAAAGCACACTGGCGAACATCTCAAGACCCTGAGCAAGGACGCCATCTGTCCGGAGAACCCCAACATGTTAGACTCCTCTTTCTTCTCGCCAAACCCAAACACAGATACGCCCCTGGCCTTCAGTATTTTTCCCAGTTCTTATCCAGAAATGCACACTGAAGTCCCTCTCTCTGTCTTAATTCTGGGCCTGCTGGTGGTGTTCATTTTGTCCGTCTGTTTCGGGGCTGGCCTCTTTGTCTTTGTCCTGAAACGCCGCAAGGGTATGCCAAGTGTCCCCAGCAGCACCAACAACCTCGACGTAAGCTCCTTCCAGTTGCAGTACAGTTGCTACAACAGTGAGGTCCACGACAAAGCGGAAGGACACGTGTATAATTACATCCCACCTCCGGTGGGCCAGATGTGCCAGAATCCCATCTATATGCAGAAGGAAGGTGATCCGGTGGCTTACTACAGAAATCTCCATGAGTATAGCTATAGTAACCTTGAACCGAAAAAGGACGAGTCGGCTAGCCTAGCATTTACAATCACAGCTGCCGAGATGCTAGAGAAACAGGCCTTCTCGAGAGAGCCGGAGTTGTTGTATCAAAACATTGTGGAAAGGGTGAAGGAGCTGCCGAGCGGAAGCCTTGTCCATTATAACTTTTGCACTCTGCCCAAAAGGCAGTTCGCCCCTTCCTACGAGTCGAGGCGTCAAAACCAGGACAGACTAAACAAAACGGTTTTGTACGGGACTCCGCGGAAATATTTTACAGAACAATCCAAACCTGAGCTTCCTTTACTCCAAGGAAAACTACAGAACGAACCAGACTACCTCGAAGTTCTGGAAAAACAAACTGCCATTAGCCAGCTGTGAAGGATTTTATTTTGTGCTTTTTTTTTTCTTTTTTTTGAGGGGGGGCGCTAACAAGGACGGCCCAGGGATTCCTTTACTAAGGGAGGAAAGTCTTTCAAAAAATAACTAACCCAGTTCTGAACTTGGCACACCGACCTGATGTGTCTCATTCTCAACTGTTCCCATGTCCTCAAATAATCTTTATATAACGCCAGGGCTATGATGGGTGCTTTTTGTTTTTTAAATAGTGATGCCCCCTTAACTTATTTCTTGCATCTCTTTCCCTGACACACCCCACAGCTCTTCTGAAATGGGAGCTGATTGAATGTTTCTACTAGAGAATTTGTTTCAATGTTCTTCTTGGGCCTGAGGAACTGGATAGAACGAATCACAGAGCAAGAAAACCTTGCAGTCGGTGGGCCCTGTTCTTATTAAGGATCTGTGATTCCTCAGCAAAGCAGGCTGGAGAACATCTCAAGACCTTGCACAGTAGGGCAATACAAGGGTGTTAGAAAAAAGGGTTTCTTCCCTTCTGTCCCACAACATACACATGGATTTGAAAGGTAAAAACCATGTATTAAACTGATGATATCCAAATATTTTCTATTTTTCCTTTTCTTCCTCCATAAGGTAGAACCTACATCTCTTCCTTCCTTCCTTCCTTCCTTCCTTCCTTCCTTCCTTCCTTCCTTCCTTCCTTCCTTCCTTCCTTCCTTCCTTCCTTCCTTCCTTCCTTCCTTCCTCCTATTTGTAAATAATATTGCCAGTACAGCTCTTTCAATTACCGACTACAGCCACTGGGCGTCACCTTCTATTTTTTTTGTGCTGTTAAAGTGCCTTCGCACTTTAAGTACGTTATTACTTAATTGTCACGCTTAGCTTTGATAAATCCGAATCTATTTTAATGTATTGTATTTTTGAAGGTTTGAAACACACATGTAAATTAGAGCTACCTGTCGGCTGCGTTACGTCGAAAGGGGGGCTGGCTGCCAAAGTGCCAGCAATCCCAGCCCCTCTTTCTGTGAGTCTAGTTCTGAGACCTTTTTTTAAAAAATAAACGGAACTGTAAAATCTGCCCTATCCTGGTTCCAGTCCTCTTCCCAAACTCTCCAGACTTATTTTACATTGGAAATGGACTAAGAATTTCGCAGTGGAGACCGGCATCAGAGCTGTCTCATCAGAGAGGGAGACGTTCATTAACAAAACAGACATTTAACGTGACATGGACGCAGCCAGCTCAACAAATCTGCCAGCTTTGTTTTCTGCTGCAACTCTAACACCTGTCATAATGTTCCGTGTTTTTTCAGGTTCTTTGCCTAATTAAGAGAACATTACTTTACCTGTAATATATTTTTTTCTGCATTAAAGTTAGATATTTTTATACGTTTAATGACAAGAGTCTACATTTCTCGTGATGGGTAAGTAGCAAAACGAAACAAAAAAAAATGAAATGGGAGGGGGAAAATCTCTTTGCAGGTATAATGTTTTGTTTGTGGTAAACGTTGCGACCAATAGGGTTTCTCATACAGAAAGAAATGGACTTCCTGGAGGATCAAAAATGCTGTGAAATATTGTCAGGGGTTAGATTAGAACCTGCCTTTGTTTCAAAAATAGCTTTGGTGTTCTATTTGGCTAACTCGTGGTGAGAAAGAGGAATTTGGGAAACCCATGCCTTGTAAACCCAAGCCAAATGTCCAAAAAATGGATAGATACCTACAAGTGGTCATAAGTTAGCCAAAAAGCTCTGATCTTGTGGTCAGATGTTTGGTAAGTGGGGTTGAAAACATGCCCAAAGTCAAAGATTCCTGAACTCTCATAGAATTCCCCAGGAAATAAAATGCTATAGCTGTGCTTTCCCGAGTATGTTCTGATCATTTATTCAATTTGTTCCCATTATTTTGGCTGTGAGAGCCCTTAGGAGATAAATAAGCATAAATCTTCAATAAATCCGATAATGATACAGATATATTCGCGAAGGCTTTCACGGCCGGGATCTAATGGTTGTTGTGGGTTTTTCAGGATCTTTGGCCATGTTCTGAAGGTTGTTCTTCCTAACGTTTCGCCAGTCTCTGTGGCCAGCATCTTCAGAGGACGGCACTCTGTGCTCTGGTGTAGTTGGCTTGGGAGTCAACTACACCAACTACACCACAGCACAGAGAACACCAAGCTAACTACACCAGAGCACAGAGTGCTGTCCTCTGAAGATGCTGGCCACAGAGACTGGCAAAATGTTAGGAAGAACAACCTTCAGAACACGGCCAAAGAGCCCAAAAACCCCACAACAACCATCGATACATATATACTTTGATTAAGATCCAAAGGTTCTGGCAGTGGGAAAACTAAACACCAGGCCTAAACCCAAGTGTGAGTCCCAACTGGGGGAGATTCACTGGCTGAAATCCTGTTGTGTAGCATAGTAAATTGCAGTAGGCACAATAGAGTTAGTGGTGATTGGGTGAGTCAACTCTTCCACAGATTTCAATGATTTGGTGGGACAACTCTTGTAGCAACTTGGTACACTACACAGCATGATTTCAGCCTCAGATTAGTTATCAAATATTGTCAGCAAATCCCATTGATTCAATGGGTCTACTTTAGCAAGGGCTCAGTGACTGGATTCAGGCTGTAGTTTTTCATGAGACCTGTGTTGCTTGGTAAGCCCTCCTTCCTTACATGTACTTCTGGATGCAGTTTCTTGTTGCTACCTGTCCTCCTTCTTTCAACATCTCTAACTGTTGAACCTCGGTCAATTGCTAGAGTTGTGTCTTCTCAGTCAAGGCCAGAGGTTGGGTGAGCCTCTCTTTTTCAGGTTTAAAAACTTCCAGAATGTCTCAGTCGACATGTCTGGCTCAGGGATCCTGGGGCATCTGGTTTGAAAAAGTAACTTTCCTTGGTTCCACTCAAAAAGCTATGACTTCCAGTTAGGCCTGAACTCAGAGCTTGGAAAACTGCTTGCTGAAAGTTAATTACAGTTGAAAGTTTGTTACAGTTTTCATGCCAAGGCCCTCCAATTAGTTAGTTGGTTTTTGCTATTTAGTCATTTCATCATGTCCAACTCTTCGTGACCCCATGGACCAGAGAACGCTGGGCCTTCCTGTCTTCCATGGCCTCCCGGAGTTGGGTCAAATTCATGTTGATCGCTTCGATGACCCTGTCCAACCATCTCATCCTCTGTCGTCCCCTTCTCCTCTTGCCTTCACACTTTCCCAACATCAGGGTCTTTTCCAGGGAGTCTTCTATTTTCATGAGATGGCCAAAGTATTGGAGCCTCAGCTTCAGGATCTTTCCTTCCAGTGAGCACTCAGGGTTGATTTCCTTCAGAATGGATAGGTTTGTTCTCCTTGCAGTCCAGGGGACTCTCAAGAGTCTCCTCCAGCACCACAATTCAAAAGCATCAATTCTTCAGCAGTCAGCTTTCTTTATGGTCCAGATCTCACTTCCGTACATCACTACAGGAAAAACCTATTGAAGTTAAGAGTTTAATACCTCTGTGGTAGTGATTGAAATGGATACAGTTACAAAATTGCCTCTTTCTCATTTTTCTTCACTATACCTGATGAATGGACCACACCACAAAAACAGTAAACCCATGCCCTGTGAATCTCTAACATAACTTATTACAGTTATGCTTTCTTATTGAAAAAATAATTAATCATGAGTAACTGTTTGTAAAAAGGGACATGTTGGCACTGTGGGTTAAACCGCAGAAGCCTCTGTGCTGCAAGGTCAAAAGATCAAGAAGTTGTAAGATCGAATCCACATGACAGCATGAGCTCCCATCGCTTGTCCCAGCTCCTGCCAATCCAGCTGTTCTAAAGCATGTAAATTTGTGAGTAGATAAATATATACCACCTCAGTGGGAAGGTAACAGCGTTCCGTGTCTAGTCATGCTGGCCACGTGACCAGGAAAACTGTCTTCGGACAAACGCTGGCTCTACGGCTTGGAAACAGGAATGAGCACCACACCCTCGAGCCGACATGACTGGACTAAATGTCAAGGGGAACCTTTACCTTTTTAATTGTTTGTAACTAGTTACTTCCCAGCTCTGAGCCAGACACATCTCAATTTAAGTTTGTAAGAGAAAGGGGGAAGGAGGAAGACCAGAACCTAGTGAAATGTATAAGGATTTTCCCTTCTTATTGAACAGCCAAGTTCCTCCATCTTCCAAGGCAGAAAACATACAAGAATAAAAACCAACAAACACATACTGTAAATTGGAGGAAAACACACATTATTTTGCCACAGAACATTTGCTCTGGATACTTTGAGCTTGTTCCTTTTCATGAAGAGATTTTAACATTTCATTCATATGAGAAAGAAATAGTCTATTTTATTTATTTATTCGACTTATGTATTAGCCCACTAGTGCACACTCTAGTCTGGGAGGCTTACGAGTCAAAAGTTATAAATCCCAGAGACCCCCCCCCCAACATGGCAAAACAAATCACAATATGGTATGAAACTCACCAATAAAAAAAAATCAGAAAGCAAGAAAAGAAAAAGCAAGAAAAGAAAAAGAAAATATTAGTATTAATAGCATTTGGGAGACTCAGTTGTTAAAGACTGCTTTGAATCATTATTTTCTTAACAGTTTCCTATCTCTGCTTTCTGTGGTGACATATAGAATAAATCAATTTTGCACATCAACTTTAGATATATCCTCCCCATCTGTCTGTTTCTGTTTATTTATGACACCTTCCCCTCTAATGCCTCATGGAGACATTCTTGTTTCTACAAAATTAACAAATCAAGCCAAGCTCCAACATTTTGCAAAAAAAATTTGCCCTGCCCATTTTTAAAAATACATATTTAATTTTACCCACACCAAGTGTTATACACTTGGTGCCACTGAGGAATGTCCATTTTTTCACTCTCATGCCTTTATTTTGTTTGGGGTGTCTTTGCTTTAACTTTCCCGACAGCCGTCTCCAACGTCGACTTATTTCTTAATTAAACTTGTTTTTAATTAAGGGGGAAAAAAGCCTGATGGAGACTTATTAGCCTGTAAATCATCCCCCCCCCCGATGATTTCTCCCAAATTTAATTGTGGAGAGTCATCTCTGCCTTCTCCTCCTCAACAAATTGCTCTTATTTACAACAAAACCAGTTTTGTTTTTTCCCCATTGTAAATCCTTATGCAACTGAAATGGTGCTCAGCATATAAAGTAGGGCGAGCTTTTCAATTCCTTATTAAAGCAATTGATGGCTTTCTGAAAGGAGCGTACTGTTTCCTTTTCATAAATAGGTTACCGGACATAATAATCCTTTTATTACCATGCCGATACAGAACTGGACCCCAGTCAGATGGAATTTTGACGCTTTCACAGTGACCGATGATATCTTATCTCCTGACAGCAAGGAATCTGACACTACGGGACATTTTGGCCCCCCCTCTCTTCTTATTACAATTATAAATGCTGGCAGCCAATGCTGCTTTAACTGGCATTCAGCCGACAGGAAGTCGACTTATGTTTCAGCACAAAACGCAGGCCTTGGGTGTTATTGAGTAAGCAATCTTCTCATTGACCTGCTATCTCCTGAAAGCTTCTCTTTACTGGGTTGGTTTCCTGCCTTTGGATCCCCCTAAGTTTCCCAGTCTCATTCAGCCTTCCTTTAGATCCCATTGAATACCAAAAGGTGACTGGAGAAGCGGCCATCGCAACTGGTTGGGCTTCAAAGAGAAGGAAACTTACCCCCGGCCGTGGCATCTGGAAAAAAAATAAATCGAAACAGCATCTGTCATTGAGTGAGGTGTTTGTCTGAAACATTCTGAAAGCATCCAACGAGTCATTTTTGTCCCTGGGTTTAAGAAATACTAAATAAAAACCTATTCAAGCCTCAAATAATTTACGTAACAATAAAAAGTGGAGGATGCGAGTGTCATGCACTTTGCTCAAGGATGCTGACAAATCTTTGTCCGAGACTCAAGTCCAAGACTGAGTCTTTGATGCCAAGTCCTGAGTCCCAAGCTCCTTGTCTGAGTTCCTATTAGAAATAAGCTCCTCCCCCCCCAGAAAAAAAGAGAAGGGTGGGTGAGTTCTGTGGAGGCTTGAGACTTGTGAAGCACCTACTTTTGGTCTGCTGAGTATCAGAGAAAGGGAGGACTGGGAACCACTCAAAGAGCCTTGGAAGTTTTCATGTAGTTGCAAGATACCCAACCATGGTCTAGTTCAGTGGTTCTCCAACTGTGGTTCCCAGATGTTCTTGGACTACAATTCCCAGGAGCCTTCACCATTTGCTGTGCTGGCCAGGATTTCTGGGAGTTGCAGTCCAAGAAAATCTAGAGACCCCATTTGGAGAGCCACTGGTCTAGTCATATAGGGATACTGGCAGCTGTGAAGTAGGAGTTACTTGTTGCTCAAATAAAACCCTCCTCTGATTTCCTGATCATTAACAATTCTGGCTTTCTGTAATAGCGTGGGAGAAAGTAAAGCGATCAGCCCATTAAGTCATGGATGGAATGGACACTGAGTCACGGCTGAAAAACAGGAACAACACCATCCAAAAGGAGATGAAAAAGGGAAACAGTTGGCATAAAATTGACTTGTTCTGTTTTAAATGTGTAGGCTCAAGTTTAGAGCTATTTCAGATAATTCAACCGGTGATGCAATGCAGCTCGTTGCTCAGGGAGGCTTTGGCTGATTGACCAGCATGCTTTTTTGGTCAGTCTATGCTTCTGGTGGTGTGAAATATGACAGATGCCAAACTTTTCCATGAAAAATAAAACAAAAAAAAGTTATTAGTTTATGATTTCCTCTTAAGTGTGAGGAGTTGGAGAGAGAGAGAGAGAGAGCCTTGCTTCTATTAAAGTTTTCATCTGCTCCTAACTTGCAGTGTAATGAGACATTTCCCCTCTGTGCATGCCCCTTCTGTTGCTTATCCTATGAAAAACCCCTAGATAGTTAACCGGAGATATTGTCTGTGCATTGTGTTCCTAAGGGATTTACATTCTCTGGAGCTCCTGCATAATAAGGCAATTAATTCTCCCCCCCCCCTCTTTCTCCCACACTCTTGATTTGCAAACTGCTTACCCAAATGCAGATGGAGAAAGATAGATGTACTGAAATGTTTTCCCCATGAAAGCTGGAGAAGAAGACAATATCCTTTCCCTTAAACTGCACATTTTTGGAAGTGGCCATATCTCAGCGGCAGGCAGGACGTAGCCGGCTCTGCACCTGCTTTGCTGGCTAAATGTTCTCACGTAGGAGGAGCGGCTTTTCCAACTGATCTTTGTACATCAGAAATCTGCAGACCATCAGAATATACAGCATTGGGTGGTATGGATCCATCAGTGATAATAAAGCAGCTGCATGTGTTCTGATCTGTTCAAATGGATGGGGGAATCTTGTTAATCTTGAAGACGTTATTTTGGGAAAATTAGGCTGCTTTCTCTGGGTTTCCTGCTTGGCTTAGTCATAAAGGTCAAACTTGTTTTTCACTCATCACAGATGGAAAAGAAGAAAATATCCCCTCCACACAGAGATAATTTGTAGTTCTCCCCAATTATTCAAATGCCGGGTGTAGGATCGGATTGTGTTTATAATCTGGGAAGAGATTTTTTTTTAATCTGTGTACTCAGAGGTTTTCAGAGAACTATATAAAAATCATCATCATCATCATAGAACTGCAGAGTTGGTAGGGATCGTGTGGATCATCAGGTCCAACCCCGTCAAGTAGGGGATCCAACTCCCAACCTCTGCTTCCATGCCGAAACCACAGAGCTATCCAGCAGTTCCTAGTTCAGTTACAACATCAAACCAGGGGCTGGTGGTGAGATCTAAATGTGACCCTGAGATGTTTTCCCAAGCCAGATTTGAATGGGAATTTTGGAAGGCCCATAAAACCCAATCTCAAAATAGAAGAGATATTTTAAAGCTGAGCCAGAGAAGAATTCTTGGCTTTTCACCAGCCTTTGTCTGCCAGTCCTCACTATTTCCAAAAGTTCTTCCAGCTCCATGTCATCATCCCAGCTTCAGAAATAAATGAATGACTCCTAAACACTTCCTTTTTGCCTTACGAGTTGCATAGGGCAAAGACAACAGCAATAGTGGATGTACAAAAAGAGAAGGAAGCCAAGATCCTTGTTGTGTCCTTTGCTCCACTCTGTTGCCTCAGCAGGCTAAGTCAACCCTGACAGTGTTCAAAGCTCAGGACACAATGTGAGAAATATTTGTCCAGAGGACTTGGTCAAGAGGACAAGGTAAGCTCACCTCTTTATGTTGGATGGCTAAAAATCAGAACGCATGGCACATTTGAAACAACAGAGCGGGGACATAACTTGTTAAAAAAAAAAAGGATCACAATATACAGAAAACTCCCAGTGAAATGAATGTATTTGTCACATAAAAATGCTACAAACTTCTGCCATTGCTTTAGTGTTGTTTTCTGGCTTTTCCAGTACAGGCTAATATGATTACTTCTCTGAAAATTTCTTAGGGTACCATTTCATGTCTCAAGTAGCTAAATACTGTGATTGATTACTATTTGTATTGGAACATGTTCAAAATACCACACATTTGTGGGTACAGGCGGTTATTTCAATCTTAGGTGACAAAAAAAAAATCATTGCAATTTCTAATCCTCTGATCTTCTTTATATCAATCTTATTTTTTTTCCTAGAAAAGATTTTTCCCTCCTCAGGTAGGGCAGATTTGTGAGTTGGTTCACACATGGATGCACATTAGATGATTTCTCAACTTTAGTTGGGTACTGGCTGAATGCGTGAGTTGATTCAGCATATTAGATGACATGAAAGTTCTCTCAGTGAGGTTCATCCCAATTGCCTCATTCACAGATGCTGAAGGTGAGCACCACCTGCCTAAGTTAAGCCACTGAGTAGTTTGATGTAAAATAAATACAGAATAATTCTATGTGTGTTTTTATGTGTCATCAAGTCAGAGCTGACTTATATTGACCCTAATAGGGCTTTCAAGGTAAGTGAGACATTTAAGAAGTGATTTTACCACACTCCAGTGACTTTCCATGGCTGAGGAAGATTCAAACACAAGCCTTCTGAGTCCTAGTCTATCACGCTATCCACTACATCAATGATTCCCAACCCTGGGTCTTCAGATATTCTTTCAGCTCCCAGAAGTCCTGGCCAGCACAGGTAGTGGTAAAGGCTTCTGGAAATTTTAGTTCAAAAACATCTGAAGACCTAGGGTTGGTCCATTATACCACACTGGGTATCTCAGTTTCTGGTTAAACCAAATGATAAGGTGGGTTTGTTGCAACTACCCTAAGGCTTAAATGAGAAAGTACTATTCCTGCATTATGCACCTAGCATGTGCTCAACTGCAGAAAAACAATATCTGAAATCCTGCTGTAATTTACTTTGCATACAACTGCTGACAGCAGAAGCAGTGATTTCTTTCCAGAAATTAAAACATTTATGACTTCTGTCCCAAAGCTCTCAAGGCTTGTGGATAATCCCTTTCATCTTCAGGAAGCTGTGGGAGCTGTGGGATGGGCAAAGGAAGTCTTAAATTACCAAAAATCACAGCTGCCGGGATGACTTTACCAGCAGTGGCAATTTTTGGTAACTGAATACTTCAACGCATCCCACAGATCCCATGGCTTCCCAAAATGAAAGGGATTACACAGGAACCTTGGTACCTTTGGGACAGAAGTCAGAATCATTTAATTTTTGAAAATTGCTGCTATTTATAAAATCACCAGTAGTATGTTGTACAAATTATGCCAACAAGATTTCAGCCACTGGATTGTCAAAACATATCCTTCAGAACAGGTTTGGATCTTGCATGTGTGAACAAGCTTTGATTTTGTGACTGATTACTGGAAAATAAACAGAGGCTTCATTTGCAAGTCTGATTACCCAAGTACTTATCTCAGTGGGAAGGGCATTGCCTTAGAAAGAATGTGCTTGCTGGGAATTCACAAGTACAGTTGTGTGTAGTTTGATCCTTAGACATAGTTGACATTGAGAAAAGAATCCTGCATCTGTGATGTAACACCACGGGTGGAAACTGGAAATCAGTATCAACTTCATTCATAAATCCATTCTGTCTTGTTTTCATATCAGTCTGTAATTCTTAGGAGGTTGCACATTTTAATGCGCACATTAAGATATATATATTTCTGCTAGAAGAAACTGAGCAAGGAGAGAGAACTTCATCCTGATCTGTGTATCAGCCTTGGGAACAAAAAGCAGGTCAGTTCCCAAGGATTTTGAATTTATTTTATTGACATGGTAGATCTAGAGATGTGGGAAAAACACAAAATCAAAACCCTGACCTTTGTTAAGATTATAGCTCAGACTGGCTTCTTCAGGTTTGTGCATCCCCCTCAAGGGATCTCAGTTCTGATGTGAGACTAAGACACCTATTTTTAATGTTGCCATTTTTAATTGTTGCTTTTTTGTAATCTGTGCAAAGTGTAATTTGCATTACAATTGCTTCCTGCACAAACCCAGCACCTGCTCCCCTGGTAAAGCTAGCTGCAGACACACAGGAAGCACCAGAGCACGACAGGCTGATTGATCACAAGGTTACAAAAAATTCGTCCAGTACCACTTTGTTTTCCTAATATATGCCTTTAGCATGCAATTTAGGTCTTTTTGTTCGCTGTTGGAGACCATTTGCACCTTATGTGAGTGGTTTTGGTGCCTTTTGATGGAATGTCAAACTCAGTGGCTATTCATTGTGTCTCACAAGAAAAATAAAATATTTGAAGGTTTCTGCTTTACTTCTCAAAGGTAAATGAAGTCAGAGTTTATATATGGAAATGGATTGTATTCACAACCTCTCTTTAATGTCTGCAGCAGAGCTGGTTCAAGATGCTAAATTTCCTGAGCGATGAGACCAAATGGTCCTTCCCTCCATATACAGAAATGAGCTGGCCTGCATGTTGAATATTGGTTTACAGATTGGGGAAAGCCTTCTAGTACACCTGAGAGCAGATGGCTAAGTGAAAATGGACCGAAAAGGAGGTGTGGTGTTCACAGTTCCCTCCATCTAAAAGAGGATAAAGGCCAGTGGATTCCCACTGCTGCCACCTGAGATGGTTACCTTACTTTAAGTAATGGTAAGTAGTAGAGTGTGTCCTCAGTGCTAGTTCCCCCTCAGTTTGGAAGGTGGGCATTATTTTGTGAGACTTGCACAGTTGTTGAGTCAAGCTCTTGCTACAAACCAATTCAAACATCACAAAGAAAAGCTTTCTTGAAAGAGAACTGACCTTCCTTTCGAATACAAATGCTGGATTTTCAAACTCCTCTTGAGTGAAATTAGATAGGGAAAATGTTAATGACAGTGTTTTCTGAGGGACAGTCTTTCAAGATAATCATGGATACAGATTGTGCATTTTCATTTTATTTAAATTACCACTGGAGCACACTGCAAAGGTCATTTAGGACTAAGGTGCAAAGTAAGAGAGGTGGGGAAGGACTCTGAGTTTGACAAATATAAAGGAAAAAAATTGGTGCTTCGTAGAAAGTAGCCTTTTTTGCACTAATACTTTTTTTTTAACAGAGCCTGCTGAGGGAGACAGGGAAAAATAATATTTTTGAAATTGGGCCATTAAGATCTCCCTTCCAACTTGATAGGACAGTGCCCAGTTTTATTTTTGTTTTGTGAAACAAACAAGGTGAATTAATGAGCATGACTTTATTGTTGATTACTACCTGTGAATAGACTATTGGCATGTTTAGGATGCGAAATATAAATCAGTTTTGACGATCCAGACTTCAAAAGAAGCCACGGACAAAGGGAACTAGCAAGACACCATTTCTTATGGGGATTAAATACAAAGTAGTTGTTTTGGAAGCAATAGTGACATTTAGTGTGAATGGGAAAGACTTCAAGGCTGATTCATGCTCATGTATTTGTAATGACCGAGTCTTAGAGAAGGGCTGAGCACATCCATACATCCTGGATACACTTCTTTTAAATCTCTGTTTAAAAGGACCTGGGTACCACTTATGGGACATATCTGGTGGGGAGAGAAGCTATAACTCAGTGGTAGAGTTTGTAGTTTCAATCCATAAACTTTTAGGGCCAGTCCTCATATTTTGAGGCAAATCTGTAGAGGCGCATCACACACAACTGTGCATGTTTGTGGGTGTGTGAGTACAAACACACATCATTCATCTTGACAGTAGGACCTCTGCCCAGATCTTCTGCCTGTGAAGCCCAGTGACTCCAAGGACTGTGAGTCTAGGGCACTGGTTCTTAACCTTGGGTTACTCAGGAGTTTTGGACTGCAACTCCCAGAAGCCTTCACCACCAACTGTGCTGGCTGGGGTTTCTGGGAGTTGCAGTTCAAAAACATCCAAGTAACAAAGGTTAAGAACCACTGGTCTAGGGGGCTTAAGTCAGGAGCTGCATGAGCTATCCAGGGTGCTGAACTAGGCTAGGGTTCATTGTTTTGGAAAATTCCTTTGAAGTCCAGTCTCAAATTCACAGTAGGTTTACTTTTCCACTGTCATTAGAGCTACCAGCCTCCACTGTTCACTGCCATCCTTCCTTTCCATATTATACTTCTACCAATCATGCCACGAATCACCATTCCACTAATACGGACATCCTGAAGAATGGCAGCAGTGCTGTTTAGAGCTCAGTCTTCATCCCATTGAATCCATCACACTTAATTAAGAGAACGTTGGCTAGCAGTGTCTGGGAAGGGGGTCCAGAAGACTGCCAGAGATGGATCCCACCCCAAATGGTTCAACTAATTGCACCAATCACATGGCTCGATATAAGACAGTTTCATTTCTTCCCCACTCATGTGTTGACTCTGATATGTGAAATAGCCATCAGACATAACAGCTAAGAATACAGTGGTGCCTCGCATAGCGAACGCTTCACTATGTGATGAAACTGCATAACGAAGGGTCCCAGGCCATCGCTGGAGCGTTCGCTCAGCGATGGCCCCTATGGGCTTTTTTCACTATGCGATGATCGCGCGGACGCGATCAAAGCATAGCGAACAGCTGATCGGCGGTTCCAAAATGGCCGCCGCTAAAACAAAATGGCGACCGCTGTTTTGCCTCGCTAACGAGGCATCCAAAATGGCCACCGCAATGGAGGAAACTCGCACAACGGTGAGTTTTAAGTCCATAGGAACGTATTAAATCAGTTTTAATACGTTCCTATGGGCTTTTTTGTTTCACTTAGCGTTGGATTCGCTGAGCGAGGGTTAATCCGGAACGGATTAACCTCGCTAAGCGAGGCACCACTGTATTTCTGATACTGTCATCCATAATTCCACCCCTTGGATTTTGGACTTTCAAATTAATTGGTTTTGTTTCGAAAGTACAAAGGATACCTTAGAAATCATATTGGGTTTAATATATATATATATATATATATATATATATATATATATATATATATATATATATATATATATATATATATATATATATATATATATATATATATATATATATATATATATATATATAGTATTTTCCATACATGCACAGTGAACTGACACTTTCAGTTACTTCTTCCTCATTTTTGTCTCCCTGCTCAGCTGCCCACGTGAATATTGAGAATACTGTGATAGACAGACATACATGATTATAGAAAGATTCTTTTTTGTAGTGTTTTAGTAATGCACCATCACAATTGTATTCATTCATGGAACACCACCAAAGAGTTGTTTTGTTTTGTTTTTGCCCATGAGATTTCCATTTGCATGCTGTTCTACCATTGTGCATAAAATCCCCATAAAGTGTGGCCAAAACAACAGTGCCATCTTGAAGCAGTCATACGCAATCCCAGTGACAATGGCTAGGAGAGCGGAGGAGTGCTTTATCTATGCTCACTTGTGGAGGTAATGTGGAAGTAGGAAAGATGGGCATTAATGGAAATAGATAGCTGAAGAGGAGGAGAGGCACATTTCTCATCTTTGAGCTGAACCAGCTGAATGGCTGTGTTCCTTCTCTCTCCCTTTGCTGCATCTTAGTGGTGTGGCTGCATCTGGCTAAATTGGGAGAATGGTGTGAGCATGTTCAGTGGACATAGAATGCTTACTGTTGGGAAAGGAAAATAATGAGAAGGGGAGGGGACTGTGATGGAGTATCTACGCAGAGGTCCTGGCCAACTAGAACCCTTTACAGTGGTGCCTCGCTTAATGATTACCTTGTTAAATGATGAAACCGCTTGACGATGAAGTTTTTGTGATCGCTTTTGCGATCGCAAAACAATGTTTAAATGGTAAAAATCCGCTTAACGATGATCAGTTCCCTGCTTCGCGAACCGATTTTTCGCTAAATGACTATTTTGAAATAGCTGATCGGTGGCTCTAAAATGGCTCCCCGCTGTGCAAAATGGCTCCCCGCTGTGTTTTCAGGATGGATTCCTCACTTTACAGGCACTGAAAACAGCTACCCTATGGAGGATCTTCACTGGACGCTGAGGTATTTAGCCCATTGTAATGCATTGAACCAATTTCAATGTATTTCAATGGGCTTTTTTGTTTCACTTGACAAGGATTTCGCTTAACAGCGATTTCAACAGAATGAATTATCCTCATCAAGCGAGGCACCACTGTATAAGAATTTGAGATGGACAGTTTGACATTCGTGCCAGTTTGTTTATTGGTTGAAGAGGTGTTCAGAACTTCAAAGCCCCACCCACCTCCAGTAGGCACCCACTCAGAGGCAACAGTCTGACCTCCCTGCCCCATCTCCTCTGGGTGCTGTCTCTGAGTAGGCTTTGAATTGCTGAACCACCCAACTGGTGGTTCGTGCCCATCTTTAATGAGAATAATGACACTTTCACTCTATGTTCATTGTGTATCTTTCTTGCTCCATCACTGACTATTCCATTTCTCTCCTCCATATCTTTGACACATTTCCATAGAGAAAACTCAAAGCACAGTGAATTGATGTTTGGTATATAATATCCCCAAAGTGATGATTTCATGCAGGAGGTTTAATCTGATCTTCTTTTCCTACAGATGAATGGTGCATTCTTATCCATTCTCTGATCTTACTAATGATCCTGCTCCCCCTTGGGAAACAACACCAATCCATAATATGCTAGTTGACCTTGAAAGCTGAAGTCTTCTGCTGTGAGCTGGTGTTGCCATTTTAGATGACTAAGATTAATTGCTGTTGTCTTCCCCTGAAATTGCCTTAAAAAGTGATTATGAAATGTGTTCTCTGCCTGAGGCACATTAAACTGTGGCTCATATAAAGAAATAAACCAGATTTTTTGGTTTTCCTATTTCTACAGTCCTTCCCTGCATTCTGCCTTCATTGTCATTCCTCAGGGTCCCAAACCAGCAGAGATCCTAATTATAGTTTATCGCCTCCTTCAGAAAGGCTCCTTTTTTATTTTATTTTTCTTCCCTTATAGGAAGTGGGATTTTTTTTAATAGACCTTCAGTGGATATTATTCTTTGCAGTTTGTTGTGGTTTTCAGAAAGAAGCTAATAAGTTTGAGGGCTGAGCCAAAGTCAATCCCCAGAGTTTGCCGTTCTGATTGCTAGCAACAAAAGCAAGCTCCTCTCTAAGAAATGTCAGGCCAGGCTTGGAGGTGGGTTTGCAAATATCACCTCATCTTGCATAGGAGGAGATGGTTATCTTATCAAATTTGCAGTTGACATGACACTGGGCGGAATAGCTAATACTCTGGAAGAAAGAAACAAAATTCAAAGAGATCTTGATAGGCTTGAGCACTGGGCTGAAAGCAAGAGAATGGAATTTCACATGCATAACTGCAGTTTTATAGCATGGAAAAAGAAATCAAATGTGCAGTTACAGGATATGGAGATACTTGACTCAGTAATACTACATGCAAGAACAACCTTGGGATTGTTGCAGGCTACAAGCTGTATTTAAGCCAAAAGTGTGATGCAGCTCCAAAAAAGGCAAATGCTATCTAAGGCTACATTAAGAGAAGGATTGTTTCCAAATCCAATGAAGTACTAGTTCCCCTCTATTCAGCACTGGTTAGGCCTCATCTTGAGTACTGTGTCCAGTTTTGGATACTACACTTTAAGAAGGATGGAGAGAAACTGCAACAGGTTTAGAAGAGGGCAACAAGGATGATCAGGGGACTGGAAACTAAGCCCTATAACCAAAGACTGAAAGCTCTAGCCATGCTTACCCTTGAAGAAAAAGAAAAGGCCGAGGGGACATATGATAACACTCTGCAAATATTTGAACTACCAGCCATGCAGAGGAGGGCCAGGATCTGTTCTCACTTATTCCAGAGTACAGAATACATAATAATTCAAGATACTGAAGTCTCTTCCCAAAGCAAGGCCAGCAATAATATAATAATTTTAGAACTGCAGAGCTGGAAGTCCAGCCCCTGTCAAGGAGGCCCAGGGGGGAATTGAACTCCCAACCTCTGGCTCTGCAGCCTGATACCTAAACCACTGAACTATCTAGGAGTTCACTCAGAGACCTAATTTAAAGTTCAGACTAAAACCCAGGGTGGATTTGCAGTCCCACCCCTAAAACATGAGTGACCAGTCACTCCTGCAGATATGACGCACCTTCTCCTGCCATCCCTTCCCTAAGCTGAGAATATTTTGGATGGAGGTCCTTCTATGGATGGTTCTTCTCTATAGATTTGGTCTTCATGGACTGCACTCCTTGTATTTCTCCCACCAAGAATTTGTTCATTGGGAGAAAAAAAGTGTGTGGCTCATTCTGAAACTTTCTGGAGCTACAGTTCAGCATCCCAATAAGTCCAGGGTACTCCTGTCTTGTAACTCCAGAAGCTACCCACTTCTGCATGTGAACTTAGAGTCACCTCCAATTTTGTTTAGTTTCTTGCCATTCTTGGTAGCCCCTTGTGGTCTCTGGAGATCTGGGAGACTGAAAATGAACACACACATCCATTTACAAAAACAACCCCTAGCAGAACCCCCTTATTCACTGTAGGACCGTTTCGCCCATAACGTAGTAGCCAATCCATTTGGGTGGTTTTGTGATGAGTCCTGCCCTCTTAACTCCAAGCATGTATGGTGTGAAATCTCATGCACAACCGGTCGTATGATCTGAGCATGTCTACGTGCATGATAGCTAGCTAGAACAATTGCGCACAAAAAGCTGTCAAGGTAATTATCTCCATTGTCATACTCCTCTAACAGTTAGGAAGTTTTTCCTTGACCTTCAGACAAAATCTGGCTTCCTGTAACTTGAACTGTGGCCTCTAAGACAGCTTTCCTCCCCTCTCTTATTCATACTCACCCATCTATAATATGGGAGGCTAACACATACCAAAACTCTGGCTGCAGCTCCATTTCCCTTTCATGACTATTTCTTAATGGGCAACATTTCCATTCTAGACCCATTCATAATTTTAGGGGTTACTTTCCATTGTGTCAGAACCTTGGCAACTGAAACCTGTTTCTTTCATGCTACCACCTTTCAAAAGAAGGAATGCACTGGGACGGAGAGAGAGGCCTCTTTTTCATTCTCAAATTATACCAACGCAAGTCAGGAGTAATTGCGAATAGTTTTGATCATCCTTTGAAATGCTCGATTGAGCAGTTTTGCTGCCGTCAAAGGATTCCTCTGGAAACCTTTTGATTTACTCCTGCATTTGCTTAGAAACCTTCTTTTCTTCTGTGCCTTATAGGCTTTTAAACCGTGCCAGTGGATGTTTGTTCTCTGGGATGCGTTTCTATGAATGAAAGGCTGGAGTTTTCTGCAGCTCTTCTTTTGACCAATGTTTACTCAGTCATCGTAGCAAAGGGGAGCTCTGTTGATCACAAGAAATATATTTGCTTTGCATTTGCCAGGAACCCTGGGAAAGTTTTTTAATGTCCAAGTTCTTTTTAAAAATTAAATGCCTCTAGGCTGCAAAAGATCAGCACAGCTAATTGTTTTCTTGACTTTTTCTTTCTAGACATTTAAGGCCAGAGCTTTCTATATCTGTGCTAACTTAACTGTTTAATTTCTTGGCATTCTTCGGATCTTTATTTTTGACATAATTACTCTGGCCGTTGGACCACAGCTTGGGTTACAATTAAAACATGAATAGAAATGCAAATACACGCCACCTGCAGAATGTTTCATTTAATTCGTTTTGCAAAATGATTCCTTTATTGCTTCATAGCCAATCAGACTAGATGATTAAAGGGAAATTAAAGCTCTCTTAAAAGACTATTAGCAAAACAATACAAGCTCAACACCTTAAAGGTGCTAGATGTTGCCACTTGTGTCCAAGGTGAAACGGGAAAATTATCGGTGCTGATGGTGTTCAGAAATAATTGCTTCTTTTTATAATGCATGTTGGGTTTACAAGTTATGGAAATAATCAGGAATATAGGCTGGACCTTCATTGAAAGTGGCAGTTGGATTCACACACATGAATGAAGTCTAAGAATTAATTGCCAGAATCCTACTGACCTGGTGTAGTACAATCCCAATATCATGTAACCTTATGTGCATAATCATTCCAGGTGCTTATCATGCACTTGGACATGCTCAGGTCATGCAACCAGCTGTGCACTGGATGGTGCACCACATGTGCAGCAGCCAGCCAGCCAGCCAAAAACTTGTGAAAGCTTGTTTGCACATTTTCTCTCATACACGTGGGTATTTTGTTGGAGCGTCTTTCCTTAATGTCATCTGCCCGACCCACAAGATCCTCCCAGTCGAGGCTCCTCTGGGTTGACTCCAAGGGAGGCCCATAAATCCTGTACAAGACGTGGGGCCTTCTTCGCGGTGGCTCCAACTTGATGGAACCAGCTTCCAGAGGAGTTCTGCCTAGCCTCCTCCATTGGACTTTTAGGAAGCAATTAAAGACTGTGCTTTTCAGGGAGGCTATCCACACTGACCCCAGGTGACCCCCTTCCCCCCCTTCCCCACTTCTTCCCCCTCCCTTTTCCTCAATTCACTCTGGGTTTATATGATTAATCAGAGCCATCCTTGATAGATAGATAGATAGATAGATAGATAGATAGATAGATAGATAGATAGATAGATAGATAGATAGATAGATAGATAGATAGATAGATAGATAGGTAGGTAGGTAGGTAGGTAGGTAGGTAGGTAGGTAGGTAGGTAGGTAGGTAGGTAGGTAGGTAGGTAGGTAGGTAGGTAGGGAGAGAGAGAGAGAGAGAGAGAGAGAGAGAGAGAGAGAGAGAGAGAGAGAGAGAGAGAGAGAGAGAGAGAGATTTTGGACAGGATCCTGGCCACTGTATAAAGATAGTAGAATGAAGCAGACCCATTCACAGAGGCATCCATTACAGCACTAGGGGGTTCCGTAGGAGAACAGATATTATTTTGGCACAACTTTGAATTTCTGAGACACAGCTGATGTTGCATGCGTATTTCCAGGAAATGGCTAAAGCTGAACCTTGTGAAATTTCCTTGAACCATTTCTAGCATTATCTAGAGTTGTTGAAAGCCATCATGGTCAGTGGATGGGAGATTCTAGGAGCCATGGATGGACCAGAGAAGGATTTTTTGTAAGTTTTGCATCCAGTGTAAGGAACAGAGATGCCTGTTATTATTTTTGGGCTACAAGGCTGGTTGTCTTGAAGAAAGTTTCATGGCTTCAAAAGAAGTCCAACCAGATTTATGGAGAAGATTGTCTATTACAGCATACTAGCCTTTATGAGTGCAAGCTACCTTCCAGATGATGTGTTTAAATTTTAACTGCTGAGAGACATCCATGGGAGATGGGCATTATTCAGCTCTTGATAGTAAATTTGATTTGGTAAATAATTCCATGAAGAGTTCTGAGTTTTGTGTTGTCTAATGTTATTTCGAGTATCAAGAACGCAAAATTATGCAATAAAACAGACAGAGACTTCCTCTCCATGGACAATGCAGAATCCTTCCCAGAATTAAGTGATACTTTGACTGGTGGACATTCCAAGTGTTGTCCTACACATATGTAAGATGTGTGATTACTGAAACAACTCTTTTATATATATATATATAAAAATTCAACAGAAACAATGACCGAAACCCTGGGGCTTAGTGTAGCAAATCACTACCAGAGTAGACCCATTGAATCAATGTAAATTTACAGCTAGCAAATACAAGGTCAACAAGATGCTACTTTGCAATGAATAATGGCAGCCTTGTGAAGGAGTGTTGATAATGCATTCTGTTTGTTTTATCAAGCAGCAAACTACATTTATGTTGCTTATCTATGCTAAATTATCCTAAATCACTGGAAGCAATAGCAGCAACACAGGCGAGAGATTTGAGAGCAAATAAGGCTGAGAAAATAGAAGCGCTGACATTAAAAGAAAGAAAGTGATAGAAATGAATGCTTGTGCTGCTCCATCATATAGTCTTTGGAGAAACACATGATGTCACTGCTGGTGAATAGTCATTAACAATATCTATACAGTGTATGAAGGCTGGATAGCTCAAAGCCATCTTTGATTACTTTGTTTCTTCGTGCTCTCTGTACCAATTTAAAACTCACAGAGAAATGTTTCTCTTAAATGTGAGTTTTTCCTGGTGGATGAACCTTTGTGGATCTGAATATGAAAGTGCTGAAAGTTTTTGAAGCTCCCTGGGGTGTCTGAACCAACACTCGTGAAGTTCATCTTCATTATTGAGATTAATTGCTTTTCAAAATGGCGGAGCTGGAAAAATATAGAGAGATTTCCCTAAAGTAGGCATCCTTCAGTCTCAAGAGCCTATGGTAACGTGCTCTGTATGGAGGACTTGGAACAGTGTCTAGTGTGGCTGAGGAGGCCAATTCGAGAGTAACAATCCCTTCCACACTGAAGAGAAATACAATCTGTCCCCTGTCCAGCTCCCTGATTTTGCTGCTTTCGGGACTGCCTCTTGGCCTCAGCCTGCTGAACAAGGATGTCTTCAAATTGGGAGAGGCCGTGATGCACTGCCTGGCTCCAGGCTGAATGCTCAGATGTCATGGTTTCCCATCTGTTGAGGTCCATTCCTAAGGCCTTCAGAAAGAGGAGAGGGGGGAAAAAAGCTTGACTGGCAAGGTACACATTCAGGTTCTGTTTACTTCACAATGGGAACAAAGTTTCAAACTCATGTTGAACTGCTAGATAGCTCCGGGGTTTAATCATCTGGCTGCAGGGCCAAAGCTTGGGAGTTCAATTTCCCACTGGGCCTCCTTGACAGGGGCTGGACCTGATGATCCATAGGGTTCCTTCCAGCCCTGAAGTTCTAAGATGATGATGATGATCCTTAATGAACTGCTGGATAGCTCAGTGGTTTAGATATCTAGCTGTGGAGCCAGAGGTTGGGAGTTCAACCCCACTGTGTCTCCTTGACAGGGGCTAGACTTAATGATCCATAAGATCCCTTCCAGCTCTGTAGTTCTAAGATTAGTAATACATGATCTGGAAAATATTTTGGCTTAGATTTAGGGATGCAAATGACCCACACTAAAAAGTCATTCTTGCTAATTTTATCTCAGTTCATCCGAACTGTTGGTTGTAATAAAGGTCGTTTTCCATCTCAGCCATTCACGACCTTTTGACGAGGAATTCTCAAGCCCTCAGTGATTCCTCACCTTCAGCATAAGAATGAATCAAGCAGCTCTTTCCTCCCTATATCAATTTCTTCCTGATTTGAGAAAAATGGCTCTGCACAATTGTTGTGTTTTGTTTTGTTTTCCCCCTTTGGAAAGAAATTATGATTCCAAACTCTGCCATAAAGAGGAAAAAGGTTCACCAGCGTATCCTTCTTCAGCCAAGAGAGGATGTCACAACATAGTAAAATAGCCAGTCAAAGATCTCTGCTCCCTGTTAGAATTCTTACTTCCTGAGAAACAGCAAGACACGCAACAGGCTGTTGCTGCTGCTCTTTTAAATCATTGTTGTGCTTTGTGCAATTTGCAGAAAAAACCTGTGTATTTTCCTTTGAGAACTAATTGCACGCTTAGAACAAGTATAGAAGGGCAGGGTGATTGCTCACAAGATACAAGCAACCCATTCAGTGCTTCTGCTTTTTAAATAGCCGGAATACTTGCTATGCACTTCATATTCACATTTCAGTAAAAGGCAAAGAGCCTTATATATACTTCCACTGCCATCAGAACCAAGTTGCCACAAGTGATTCTTTCTTGTCACATTGAGAGAACATGATGTGAAGGGCAACACTGAATGCGTTATACACCTGCCGCCTCCAGTTCCTTATGCAGCTGTACGTGAAGTGGTTCTGTGTGAGGAAGGAAACACAAAAACAGTTATTATAAACAGAGCTCAAGACAAGCGAAGCACAAAAGGCATACCTCAGCTGTAACTGAAAAAGTTTACTTTTTAAGCTGTGCTCCTAACATTGCTCAACTGAGCACATACACAATATGTGTGTGTGTGCGCACATGTATGTGCGCAATCTGTATATATGTGTATGTACATGCATGTGTAAGATTTATGAATATATATCTGAGACTCTACACACATACATTTTGACACACAACCTGGAGGTTTGCGTGTCCTAATAACCTTCACACAGCAGTGTATGAAGATAAAGCAGCTTTAGTTATGAGTATAAGCAAGGGGAACTCAGTGCAAACCTCTAATTGTTGAAATAATCTGTGAAACGCTTTCCTGAAGGGTATACAGAAAAAAGAGATATTGTAAAGTGCAGTTAGTCACGCTGTAGTCCCCAGAAAGTGTTGCTGATTACATCTTGCCTCCAATTTATTGCTGTACCCAGAATGAATGGCTTATGGGGCTAGCCATGTGTGAATCTATTGCTCCAGGAATGGTGTGTTCCCCCCCCCGCTTTTCTCATAATGTTTCAGCTACCAGATCAGTTCCTTTAAATCATTTCATCAACACAGACTATATCTCCCGTAGGCCTGGAAGAAAAGGTATTCACCTTGCACACAAATAATTTTTGCACACAGAAAATCCTTTCCTTAGGTGGTCTTGCTTCCATTTCCATTTTGAGTTTTGCTGCAAATTTTTGTCTACTCCTGAAGCAATGGCCCTCACTTAAAAGTTGTCTTTTTTGCCATCAGGCATGCCAACATAGACTTGTATTGTGGAGCTACACCATCTAGTATATTCCAGCTGGCATGGTCACTACACCAGCCCCTGGGTATGTTGAATGTGAAATTCTGGGAGTTTCAGCTCTGTGTCAATCGATAGTCAAATCAGCCTGGCTACATAACATCATCATGTCAACACATTCAGTGATTTTGCCTGAGTCCATGCCCTATGTCTCTTCGCTCACCAGCCCCAGTCTCTCCCCCCATTTTCCATTCATTTCACTGAGGCCATCCTTTCTACCATCCCCAGTCTTTGGATTCCTTCTCCAGTCCCTGCCTGATCACCACCATTCAGAAAGTCCTGAGACCACCATTCCCCCTCTTATCTTAGGTTCTCCTTACCTGACTGGCACCCCTGGATCTTTTTTTAAATAAGTGCTAAAACCCTGTATGTGGCACTAGTCCAAAAGAACCAGAAAAAGGGAGGCACTTTTGGCTTTACTGAAACATCTACTTCCTGAAAGACCTGAAAATGAATGAAGTATCCATTTTGAAGGAAATCAACCATGAGTGCTCATTGAAAGGACAGATCCTGAAGCTGAGGCTCCAATCCTTTGGCCATCTCATGAGAAAAGAAGACTCCCTGGAAAAGACCCTGATGTTGGGAAAGTGTGAAGGCAAGAGGAGAAGGGGACAACAGAGGATGAGTCGGTTGGATAGTGTCATCGAAGTGACCAACATGAATTTGACCCAACTCTGGCAGGCAGTGGAAGACAGGAGGGCCTGGCGTGCTCTGGTCCATGGGGTCACAAAGAGTCGGACATGACTTAATGACTAAACAACAACATCCCCTCCAAAAACAACACACACACACACACACACACACACAGAGAGAGAGAGAGAGAGAGAGAGAGAGAGAGACCACTAAAGGAATAAAAAATGAACAACACAGGTTTTCCTTTGAAGATCCCAAATAATTAGCAGCTTTTTCAAACAATCCGTTTTATGGTTACAAATATTTCAGGGGGTTATTCTTCAAGACTGATTGATTGATTGATATTTGATTTGATTTGATTTGATTTGATTTGATTTGATTTTTGCCCTGCCCTTCTCCTTAAAAAGGGCCCAAGATGTGGATTACATCATTGAAAGAAAATATTTTAAAGCCAAAAAAGGAAGTATACAAATATTTTTTTAAAAATCAAAGAAATGCCACACACAAAATGGTAAAGAACATCAGCACCAAACCAGATTCAAAAGCAACAAGGCACAACACTCCCTTTAAAAACCCCATTCAGGCACCCGGTCACTCAGAGAAAGCCTGTCTGAAGAGAAAGATCTCTGACCGTTTGCCGAAAGACAATAAAGATGGAGCCAGCCTGGCCTCCAGTGGGAGGGAGTTCCACTGTCTGGGAGCAGCCACCAAGAAGGCCTTCTCCTGTGTCCCCATCAGACACACTTGTGAAGGTAGGTGGGACCAAAAAGAAAGGCCATTCCTGATCTTAACACCCAGGCCAGCTCATAAGGGGAGACACAGCCTTTGAGATAGCTTGGATTCAAACTGTTTAGGGCTTTATAGATTAAAACCAACACTTTGAATTGTGTCCAGAACCGGACCAGCAATAGCAAATGACAGATGTTTGCTGACCATTTGCTTAACAGAACAGAGTTAAATAATGTTTAACGCTGAGTGACAATGCCACAAGGCTGTATATCCTTGTCCTGGACAGACCAGAGAGAGAGAGAGATGCGCTTGTCTGTTAGCTGACTAAAAGATCTGTACTGGTGTCATTTAAAATATACCCATTTTGCCTGTTTCGCTTCAGAAGGATGCCAAAGAAACTGGTGGGAGGAAGAGTAACGTTACTGTAGGCTGTATAGATCAGAACTGAGGCACACATAGATCTTTTTGAATTTCTGCTTTCTTTCTGGAATATTCTATCATCTTCCACTCATTGCCTCTGGGTAAAAAAACAGACGGTACTGAGGATGCTGAGAGAAATTTGGTAAAAATGCCTATGATAGAAAAAAAAATCTTTATTATCAGCTCCATTTCGACTTCCTATCCCTGCAAATTGCTCAAGACTACATGGCATGTTGCTTCCATTTTATGGTTGCAACCACCATAAAATGCAGAAACTAGCTGGAGTTTCAAAACACAGTCTTTTTCAAAAATTGCTTTGCTAACTTAGGCAACGTAGAAGCTGAAGACAAAGGACCTTTTCAAGCAACGCTAATAGCCCAAGGTCACCCTGTGAGCTTCAGATTCATGGGAGGATTTGAACTGTCCAGTTCTTACAACACGATTCCACTATTTCACACTGGCTGTGTAAAGAATTCTGATAGACAACTTTGGAGAGCAGGCGTTGAAGGAAGAGGGCCAAAAATGTGTGGGTCAATTGTAGGTAGGGATATGACCACCTGTCAATCTTTGCGAGGATAAATTTGTATACAGCTTGGATCCAGGCTGCCTGAAGGACCATATCTCCCCATAGGAGCTTTCTCGGAATTTCTCTGGGTCCCATTGCCAGCACAAACACAGCGGATGGGGGTCACAGGGGAGGGCCTTCTCAGTAGCAGGTCCCAGACTCCAGAATGCTTTTCCTCGGGAGATGGAGCTGGTCCCCTCTTTTTATTCTTCTGCCCACAGCTGAAGAGCCATCTTTTCAGGCAGGCTTTTCAAAATCATGATTAAATTCCTGAATGCCTCTTTTTAAAATTCAAAGACTTTTTAATGTTTATTTGCTTTTAATTATTTGATTATATTTTAATTATAGTTTAACTTATTTAACTTATTGTATTTTTATTTCTGTTTTTCGGGATTTTTTTAAATGTTGTGAGATGCCTTGGGTCCTCTTATTGGGACAAAGGTGGTCTATGAATGCATGCATGCATTTAAGCCATTCACCAATTTTAAAAATGGCGTCTGTGAATTTTTTATATGCAATTTTCTGCCCTTGACTCCTAATACCTGAATTTTAGTTCTCCATTTAGCAAAAGATACAAATTTTTGCAAGCATTTTTTCTAATGCAGGTTTTTTCTGAAATACTATCTATCTATCTATCTATCTATCTATCTATCTATCTATCTATCTATCTATCTATCTATCTATCTATCTATCTATCTATCTATCTATCTATCTATCTATCTGTCTGTCTGTCTGTCTGTCTGTCTGTCTGTCCGTCCGTCCGTCCGTCCGTCCGTCCGTCCGTCCGTCCGTCCGTCCGTCCGTCCGTCCATCCATCCAGCCAGCCAGCCAGCCAGCCAGCCAGCCAGCCAGCCAGCCAGCCATCCAGCCATCCAGCCAGCCATCTACCTAATCATAGTTCAGCTGCTTGAATCCCCATCAAATAAACAATTGCTCTCCAAAAAAACAGGACAGAAGGTCCCCCTAGCTCATTTTTGTGCACATTTCCCCTGTTCTTTGAGTGCAGAAAGCCAAATCTCGGAAAGAGCAAATTTCAATGGATAGGATAGTTTTAGTTTGTGCATTTATTTAAACATGCAAAATTAAGAATTCTATTAAAATGCAACCTGAATCAATTTCTTCTCCCATCCCTTTCTGTAGAATATACTAGAGATGGACACCATTCTCCAGCTTGGCAGTTTATGCTAGTTCATCCATCCGCCCAACACATGTTCTGTTGTTCCAAGCACCGTCTCCTCTGGTGAGCGCCCACTCAGGCTCAACGCCCAGAGGAGGCGGGGCAGAGAAGCCAGGGCTAAGCCTCTGGATGGGTGCCTGCCAGAGGAGGTGGGGCTCAGAACCATAGAACACCTGTTAGACCAACAGCCGAACTAGCACAATACATGTGGAATATGGTATTCTTGATGTGGTTTCCAAAGAACAGCTTGCCCAAAGGGAGTTTTGCTTATGTGTTTTTAATCATGAACAGAGGAAAATCATGTCTGCTAACCACATTCTCACTGATTCTGCTGAAAAAGCAAGTGTTAAGAGTCCAGCAGTGAGGGTTGTGGTAGGTTGCCATTTATTTTGTGATTGCTTATAATAAGACAGCAAGTGCCTTTTCTCTTGGCTGTTGATTCAATTAGATGGAAACAGCAAGGAAGGGGAGAATAGTGTGTACTTTCTCTTGTTCACAGTTGTGAATGAACTACGCTCAGTAATTTGAAGAGGCTTTTTGATAGGGGAGCATTGGATGGAAAAAAAATAATTATCGAAATCAGAGATTGAACAAAGTCCTCCTGATGTCAATTTCCTTGCAGAATATTGAATCTCTCTCGCCTCTTGACAGTATTGGGTCCCCTGCAGTGTATTACACTTTTTCTTAACATTGAAGATTTAGTTAGCGGTCATAGTGAATAGAATCACAGAATAGTGAAGATGGAAGGGGCCTCTAAGGCCATCAAGTCCAACACCCTGCTCAAGGCAGGAATACAAATCAAAGGATATCTACTGTTCTCTAAGTTTCTCTTGAATGCCTCCAATGTTGGAGCACTCATCACCTCTTGAGGTAATTGGTTCCATTGTCATACTGCTCTAACAGCTAGGAAGGGTATCTTGTAGGCCAGGCCACAGAAATATTTATTGTGTTTACTCAACTGGGAACTTCAGTATCAGCAATGTATACTTTGTACATGTTGCTATACACTTCAGTATATACTGGACTTTTTAATTGAAAAAGCTGCCCTTTGGGGGGAATCTAAGTTTTAGACTAATGTTTCTAAAAGTAAGTTCTACAAGCACAAAAGAAAATAAAGGACTCTAGTTCTAGTCCTAGACCTCAATCCGAATGTTAGTCCCAAAAAGGAATACACTCATTGAATCAAACAAGGTGTTGATTTACCACATTCCCATTGAGTCAATGAGGGTATACCAGCTGGGATACCCAGTATAGTGTTGGATACCCTGTGTGGTGTATGGACAGATCAATGGACTAAGACATCTGTAGCGGGCCACCATTCTCAAAAAAGGCCATATTGCCCCTTGAGAGTCCATGGCACATTTGAAGGGGAACTTAGACTAGAAACAATGCTTCACACTCCTCCTTATAAGGTTCATTGTATGGCATATTGTTGTTGATGTTTAGTTGTCCGACTCTTCGTCACCCCATAGACCACAGCACGCCAGGCCTTCTATCTTCCACTGCCTCCTGAAGGTGGGTCAAATTCATGTTGGTCACTTCGATGACATTGTCCAACCATCTCATCCTCTGTCGTCCCCTTCTCCTCTTGCCTTCACACTTTCCCAACATCAGGGTCTTTTCCAGGGAGTCTTCTCTTCTCATGAGATGGCCAAAGTACTGGAGCCTCAGCTTCAGGATCTGTCCTTCCAGTGAGCCCTCAGGGTTGGTTTCCTTCAAAATGGATAGGTTTGTTCTCCTTGCAGTCCAGGGAACTATCAAGAGTCTCCTCCAACACCACAATTCAAAAGCATCAATTCTTCAGTGGTCGGCCTTCTTTATGGTCCAGCTCTCACTTCCATACATCACTACTGAGAAAACCATAGCTTTGACTATGCAGACCTTTGTCGGCACGGTGATGTCTCCACTTTTCAAGTTGCTGTCTAGGTTTGTCATCACTTTTCTCCCAAGAAGCAGGCATCTTTTAATTTTGTGGCTGCTGTCACCATCTGCAGTGATCATGGAGCGCAGGAAGGTAAAATCTGTGACTGCCTCCATATCTTCCTCTTGGCATATACAATCCTGATTTGGCCTATAATTCTTTCATATTGTTTTTATGGCCATGCTCCCCTACAAAAACAGTTGAGAATGGTTGGATGAGGCCTCAGAAGGCCTGGGTTCAAATCCCTGTTCAACAACCAACACTCACTGGTAAAGTCATTCCATAAATGTCTCAATCACCTTGAAGGATCGTTATAAGTCAGTTCCAATTTATCAGCACATAAAAAAAAAGAAAGAATACCTGTTGAGAATAATAACTGGATTTGGGCCACACAAAGTACCATTGTGAGCCCTGATGTTCTTCTTAGCAGTCATTACGGAAATTCTGTGTTTTCTTTTCTTTCTTTCTTTTCCCCCTGAAACGTGAAATAAGTTTCCGATCATAGGGCAAAGTCAATGTCAGCACTGAGAACTGGCTCCAGGTATTGATTTGCAAATAGACAATCCATCATGTGAGCCAGAAAGGGGAATAGCTCCAAGTTTTTGTGTTGTCATAGAACTGAGATGTGAAATGGCACCCGGTGGCATGACACTGCTGTAGACCTTATGGTAAGAGGAAAGGCGCAGTGCGGGGCAAGTGACAACCAGGAGAATTATTTCCGAGTTTTCTCTTGGGGGAAAAGACTCTAATATTCAAACATTTTCTGTTTGTCAGAAGAGATCACAGGCAAATGTGTCGCCAGCCGAGAAGAAAGAAAACTTCTTTTTTAAAAAGCAATTCAAGAACAGTCTTGTCGACATGGACAGATGTGAGAAATGGAAGAACAGGAAGCAGGAGGAAATAGAAAGGAGTACTATGTAAAGACACAGTTGGAAAAGGTTTATATAAACTATGGTCATGGTTATGTGCTGTCAAGTTGGAACAGATTTATTATAGGAACTCAAATAGGGTTTTCAATGCTTCACACACCTCCTTATAAAGTTCATTGTGTGGCATATATAATCCTGATTTGGCCTATATTTCTTTCATATTGTTTTTATGGCCATGCTTCCCTACAAAAAGGGTTGGGAATGGTTGGATGAAGCCTCAGAAGGCCTGCGTTCAAATCCCTGTTCAACAACTAACACTCACTGGGGATGTGGAACTTGTAAAGTCATTCCATAAATGTCTCACTTGCCTTGAAGGATCGTTATAAGTCAGTTCCAATTAATCAGCACATAAAAAAAAAAGAAAGAATACCTGTTGGGGTTAAAAACTGGATTTGGGCCACGCAAAGCACCATTCTGAGCCCTGATGATTTAAGGTATTTAAGGAATGATTTTACCAGTTCCATGCTCCCAGTAGGGAGGAGTTTGAGCCCTGGCCTCCTGAGTCCTTGGCCAACCTTATTCTACCGACGACACCTCACTGTGTATGCCTAAATAAACAGTAAGCGTGTGCAAATATAATTCATTTCAGTTTGGTCCATATCAATGGTTTCCAGCCTTGGGTGTCCAGATAATCTTGGACTAAAATTCCCAGAAGCCTTCACCATTAGCTGCACTGGCCAGAATTTCTGGGAGTGGTAGTCCAAGAACATTTGAGGACCCAAGGCCGGGAATCACTGGTTGATTTTGTTTGGTCCCACAAATCGTAGCCAATTCTCCTCAAGGCAATTTGCAACCAATCCTATTTGATTCATTCCTGAATTGAATACATATTTGTATTGGTCTGAATAATTGGGGGGAAAAATCAAACAAACATAAAAATGGTGAAGATGAAGGACTCTGACCTAGGATGATGGGATGAAACTACTGTTTGATGTCCAATATACAGCCAATACAACCCTTCCTTCCTTCCTTCCTTCCTTCCTTCCTTCCTTCCTTCCTTCCTTCCTTCCTTCCTTCCTTCCTTCCTTCCTTCCTTCCTTCCTTCCTTCCTTCCTTCCTTCCTTCCCCCACAGCCAAAAATCATTCTGTTTATTCCTTGTGCAGGTCCAGCCCGCCCGTGAATCCATTCTATATTTGTTTGGCTTTCTTGCCAAGCTGCCAGTCACCCCAGACCCTCAAAGACAAACACTGCTGCTCTGGATTTCTAATCTATGAAGAGCCGAGAGCAAAATTCAGCACTTCAGAAAGCCCCAATTCAATTTGAGGTTTCCTTGCTTGACTGTGGATCAGTTCACAAAATGGACTTTAAGCTGGCAGTCTTGGGAATTGATAATAGCCCAAATCATAGAATTGCTGAGTTGGAAGGGCCCTATGAGGCCGTCAAGTCCAATCCTATGCTGAATGCAGGAATCCAAACCAAAGTATATCTGACAGATGGTTGGCTATGCCTCTAGCTTTGGAGTAATCACCAGCTTCCGAAGTCATTGGTTTCATTGGTCATTCTACTCTAACAGATACGAAGTCAGAATAATACTTAACAAATTCTTTGTTTCGAGTTTGGGGTGGAAAATTCCAACTATGCTACAAGGGAGTTTTTCCTGATATTCAGCCCAAATCTGCTTCCTGTTGCTTAATGTAGTCGTGTACTAGAATACACCCATTGACCTAGGGATTTAATGAGTTCTATACGTTTTCCAGTTCCATATACAAGTAATCCATTGATCAAAATTCACCTACGCAAACGGTGGCTTATTTTGCAAAAATAAGTTGTAATTAGAGCACACTAGAGATAGGGATGAATCTTGTATGCACCTTCCCCTGTCTCTCCAGTCAATGACCTACTCATCAGTTGGAGAATGCTCCTCTCCTCCTCTTCTTTGGCTTTTGACCAGTCCCCGGCAGGAGCATGGACTTGCCTGTCATGCCTCCTTGTCTGAATGGATCAGCCAAGGAGGTGGGGCAGGGAAGCCCATGCGTCTGAAGGGGACTGGTCCAACAGCTGAAGAGGTGAAGGAGAGGAGTACACGCCAGCTGATGCATGGGGGTCCAGCCAGGAAACGGGGGGGGGAATAGACAGCACCACCGGTGCCACACACATTAATTGGCACAAATCTCCAAACTGAGGTTCATGCCTATCTCAAGAGTACACTACTTTGACCCAATGGAATATACAGATGAGTTGGCTCAGCAAATTCTCATTGGTTCAATGGGCCTACTCTAGTGGGACTACTAGACTAAGCAATAGGAGTCTGGCCAACATGTCAAGTATTTACTCAGTGGTATTCATCAAATGGTCCTCGTGGAATCTCCTTTCACATTCACATAGTCAAGTAAAGGCGACAAAGACCATATTAGGAAGGGATCCTCTTTAGAATCTGAAAAAAATAAGGATCAGATGTAGTTTATTTTCTGTAGTACAATCACAAGATCTATGCACTGGGCATGCCTTATCATCTGTATTTATGAGGAGGAAGTCAAGAGGTGAATTCCACCAAATATAACAAGCCAGAAAAAAACTGTCCTCCAAAATTCCCAGCAGCATAAGGTCTTGACAGTCATGTCAAAGAGCTGCAATTTCCTGTAGGGGAGGAAAATTAAAATAATGATAAAGGCTTGGCAAGGTTCTCCTTTCCAGTTGGACTCCCAGGAAGACTGTGTTCATTTGCAAATGAGCCGCCTGGGCCAAAAGACCGTACCCCAAATTCTTGCTACAAATTATTGCTCGGAAGAGTAACAGTAAAGACGCCCTCAGTTGACACCGTGGCTCGGCCTGATGCAATTTGTTACTGGATAATTTAATTTGCAGGCGGTTAATATTCATAGGCTGGAACCCAGCAAATTAAATCACACTTCAAGATGCTCCAATTTGATTAGCTTTTCTGTTTATTAATAGCGGCTGCTCTCCAGAATGCCAAGTAGCGAGGCATGGCTGTGGATCAAAGATAGGGAAGTTCTTTGAGCTGGAAGGCGGAGATTTCGGGGGACTGCATCACAGTGGTAGGCAGGACCTAGGCAAAAGTGTGGGATCAGCGGGTGTGTAGCTTAAAGCCCTTACTACCAGATAGTGAAGATCTCAAGAAGGTCTTTCTTTTCATAATGGAACAGGGTGCAGGGGTGGGATGGCATCCAAATCTGGAGTCTATCAGATTGCCACATTACAGGGAAAGGAGTACGGCTCTTCCACAACCCCTTTATTGAGCCTAATGGGCAGCAAGACTGCACAGGCATCTTCCGTTTTTAACAGGAAGTTAGGCTGGGGCTAGGCCATGGAACGTCCCAGCTAGGCCTTGCTTCAGGTGAGTGAAAGGTAGGAGTGACTGTAAATGTCTGTGGGTGTGAGTCTGTTGGCTGGAACTCCCAAAATTCTTCTTGGGAAATCTGTAGAGAATTCTGGGAGTTGGAGTCCAAAAATCCCGAGTGACACATCCCTAAGGCCATAAAAAGAAGGCCAGTAGTCTGGACTCAAACCCAAGGCCCACTGACACTACCCCTACCATGCCTTCTTTTCAACTTAATGTGGAAGGGATGAAACTGTCCAGAACTTATAATGGCCCTAGTATATCCTGCTAAAAAAGAAGAAGATTTCAGAAACAAACCATTTACTTTGTTTGTTTGTTTTAGTGTAAAATTTTTGCTCTTTCCTTTGGAGGCATCTTATGCAGAAATAAGTCTGTTTGAGCTCAGTGAGATTTGTTCCAGAGCCCATCTCTCTCTTTTCTTCCAAGCTTAACTCTAACCCCAACCTATTCATCTGGCCTCCACTTCAGCAAGTCAGAACTAACGATGCAGTGGATGTGGCAGAGTGGAGGAATTCTCTAAGACCGTAAAATTCCTCTTCAATCACACAGCAGGTCTTTGTGGTCCAGTAATCCCAGAGCAGCCAGTCAAGTCCTTTCCAGAAGTAGAAAAGGAAAGCACGTATACCACAAAACTTCCTTGCCCCAAGGAAGTTTTTCTGAAGCTGAGAGGTTCTATTAAGTTTCATTCTCAATAACTGCTGGTAAATCTCTCTTCTCCCACTGTGGATTTATCTAATTCACCTTCAAAGCCATCTGTGGACCAAGCTGTATGTTACTGAGAAACAGGCTGGGGGCTACAATGTCAGTGTGGTTCAAATGTGTTTCAGATTTTCATCTGAATTTTGACTACACCTATCCAAGGGCCTGAAAAACATATCATATTTTTCCGTGTAGAAGACACCCCCATGTATAAGACGCCCCCCACTTTTCTAACCCGCCCGTTTGGTGGTTTGTGCTGGTATGTTTTTTGGCTGAAGGGGTGTTTGGTGCTTCCCAGCCCTGCCAGAAGCACCCATTCAGAGGCAGTGCCTGGAGGAGGCACGGCAGGGAAACCTGAGTGGGTGCCCGTGGGAGAAAGCAAGGCTGGGAAATGCCGAACACCTGTTCAACCAAAAAGCGAACTGGCACTAACTATTGAACTGATGGTTTGTGCCCATCTCTAACCTGAATCATATTCTCAAAGTAGGTTCAAGTAAAGAAACAGATACTTTAATGTTCAGATTAAAACCCAGAGTGGAGTCATCACCCAACTGATATCAATCAAGAGAGGTGATTCAGCAGAGTTTCTGAGATAAGAAATCAGTCTTCCAAACAAAGCCAATGAAACAAAGCAAGCTAATTTGCAAACTGCTTGCTATGACAATCGCATGCTACATGCAATCAGTAGTTAATGATTTCCTTTTTCTAATTATAGGTTGTCTACAATGTATATTTCAGTCTTAGGTCAACCTAAGTGCACTCTGTGACCTAAGGACCTTTAGATTGCAAGTTCAGTGCTTTACCCACTCTTCCTGTCTAGCTCAAAATGGCTAAATTAATTGGGAATGGGATTGAAATCTTATTATTAAAGCAACATGCAAACCCAGATGGTATTAACTTTCACTCTTTGCATGTCTGGATGTTGTTATTCAAGGCTGTGTTCAAACAAAAACAGATATATTAGAGGAAACTACATACAAAACTGTGTATACCAGAAAGAATAACATACAAAGTATCTTATTTTAAGGGACTTTGTACAAGAATACTGTATATTGGGCAAAAATATGTACACTGTGTATGAATTGAAAACAAAACAAGAGACTGGATGGATGAGACACAGAGAGGACAACACTGGAACATTCATCTGTTGCCGAGGTTCACTTATGATTCCCCCCATCATCTCATTCTGCAACTTACAAACTGAACTTCTCAAAAAGATGGAAGGAAATGTCTTGAAAAATAGTTTAGAGCTGGTCCAAAGATGTCAGCAAAGGTAATAATCTTAGAAGTGCAGAGTTAGAAGGGACTCAATCGACCTTTAAGTCCAGCCCTGTCAAAGAGACACAGCGGGGAATCAAACTCCCAACGGATACCTGAACCAGTGAGGTCTCCAGCAGAGGTTGTTAGAAGAGTTTTCTCTTTCCACCTGCAGGGGAGTTTTGAAGCCTAGAAAGGAAATTCCAGACAGATGGGGAGCATGGAAGATGTTTGACCTTCATCTCAAAATGGTGGTGTTTCCTCCATATCCTCAAAATTAAGTTATATCCTCTTGGTTTTCTTCTTCAAAACAACTCTCGGTTCTGAGAGCAGCTTCCTGTGAGCCTTGAAGGATGCAGCGAAAACATTCCAATTAAAGCCCTTGTTTATTTTGGACAGCGTAATTCATATTTGTTCCTTTCTCTGTGTGGCGCTTATTAGCACATCATTCTGGCTTGTTTTATTTTGTGCCACCGAACTGGCAAACACTTCTCCTTGATTAAAATATATTAAGATCAATGGAAGCACACAGGAGTGAGAAGGAATACTGGAGGCTGGGGGGGGGGTAGTGTCTCCTTTTTAATATCCTAAGCTACTTTGCAAAGCTTTTAAGGACTGAAACTTTATTGTGAACTGTTTTAGTAAATCACCTTTTGCTGTATTTATCCTCATCTTTCATGTTTCAGTTATGGCTGAGTTTTGGAAGATCAGACTGTTCTTTTTTTCACTTTCAAAATGCAAGCACTTTATATCTACTTATAATGCATTGTTTTTTAAAATATATATATATAATTACCTGCCTTCGAAACAGTCCATCTCTATTCATTGCGAATCTGCTACTCATAGGAGATTTGAAGGATGGAAATAGGTTAGATCCCAGTTTAACAAGGAAAGTGCATAGAAAAAAAAGAGGTTTATTCTGCATGGACTGGCCAGTGAATAGCAGATATTCTTCCTATTAAATGGGGCAGCATAATGTTGTAGAAGGAGTAGCACGAGGATTGGAAACCATGAACCTTTGTAGATGTTTTCAGAGAAGCTGTCATGGGCCAGTGATGTTTGAAGCGAAGGGCAAAAGGGTGATGCTGAGAAGGAGCCAAATATTTTAGTTTGAGTCTCTTATTGCTACCAACTGACATTTTGGAGCAATGGCGCTCAACTTTAAAATGGGTTAAAAAGAGGAAAAAAAAACTGACAACAAAAACTGGGATTTTGCCAGCCCTTCGTCACTTTCTGTGTGTGCTTTGCTTTGCTTTGTTTTAAAAATGGAAAGCAGTAGTTTTGCACAGCGATAATTTTGTGCAAATTGCAGAACTCTTGACAGGGAAAAATGTTCTTTTCTGATTCTTGACCTATGGACATGAATTCCTGTGGCAAATGTGATCATTTTTAGTATGTTAACACTGGAGTTGATTCTAGCCGTTCTGCGACATGTGATTCATCATCATCATCATCATCATCATCATCATCATCATCATCATCATCATCATCATCATCATCGATTATGCAAGTATTCTTTATAATCCAGATTGATTGATTGATTGATTGATCCCACCTTTCTCCTTAAAAAAGACCTAAGGGAAAGTTTAAAGCTAGCAACAATGAGTATGCAAATATTTAAAAGGATCCTTATTTTGAGGAAGATTTTTTAAGACTGAAGATATGTATTAAAAATAAAATTAGAGATGTATATTAAAAGCTGTTATCTATGTAAAATTTCTCTCACACTTCATTGTTTCAAGAATTTTTAAAAAAGGCTTCAGGCAATTATTAGGGGCTTAATCTGAGAGAATTTCCTAATGCAGCTTTCTGTTGTTTGGATAAGAGTACGAAAATTGTAAAACACATTGTGCTTGTATAAAATAAATAAAAACTTATTGGAATGGCTGAGGTGATTATGAGGTGGAAAGTGTTTTTTTTCCTCTCTTTTCAGATGGATGGACAGCTGATATGGGGAACATTTTGTACTGAAATGTATTGCTCAAGAAATCAATTTGCAAGTAATTTGCATTCATCAATGGCAGGAGTGACCTCTTTTTTTAATATCAAAAATGCCAATTGTATCATTTCCCTCATGGGAATCACATTCAAGGTAGAAAATTGATGTGTAGTCTTCGGAGAGGAAATAGAACAATTTGTTGTGTTGTAGGTATGCATAACCAATACAAAATAAGAAAGCCATGGTTCACACCCAGAAGAAACAAAAATAAATGCTCTGGGCGAGGAAGAGAAGGGATAAAAACCTTGATCTATATGTCCCAATGACCTGTTGTCAAGGTTATAGCCAGGGAAGAGAGGCACACACTAACAATTTAGCCACCCTGTCCAGACTTCCCTGGTGTGGACACATTTCAGGAAGGCTCAAAGTATTTATGACTAGGGGAAATCTTCCTGCTAGTACACCCTTCCAGTATCCCAGGGGTTTACCAACAATTCACAAGGTTAAGCAGCTAGCCTGCAGCCTGCCCTGCCAAGTAGAAATACAAGAACTCCCACAAAACATAAGGGGGGTGGTCAAGGTAAGGCCCTCCTTTGGTATACAACAACCCTCTTGTCTCAAAACTAGCCAAAACAGTTGTAAAAGATATTATTTTAATGAAGGTGTTGCAAAAAGAATTTAAAAAGAATAAAGCTCCACACTGTTAACTCTGTATTAGAATTCAGAAAGAAAATCCCACAGACTTTACGTCTTCTCACCAGGCTCTTCCAACCTGGTTCATAGGGATTTTAGAAGCTTGAATTTATAGAGATGATTTATACGATCTGAAGAGAAACCAGAGTATATTTATAGAGATGTGTAATGCTGCGTCATGCTGGGAAGTGTGCTGGCATGGTAAATGGTCTCTTCTTTAAGAACTGAGATAAGGGGATGTGGGGATATGCCATTGATATTCATATAAATCAAGTTGTGAGGGTAGAGGTTGAAGGCAGAAGCTTTTCTGTTCCTTGCATTGAGGATGTTCAGCCAATGCTAGGATTTCAAGACGACTCAGTGTTGTAAATACAAAGCTCTCACATGGAGAGGAACTGATTCATCTAGCAAAAGGGAAGTATATCTGCCAGTAGGCTTGAAGCAGACCGAGACCGGCAAACATATATTTGAACTCTGGTTTTGCAAGAGCCAACGGTGGACAGATAATTCAGTGTGAGGGTTCCTAGAAGGAGAAGCAGGCTTGCTCTGAAGTACTGCCCTCCGATGCAGACATTCTTGAAGGGATTAAACACTTTTATGGGAGTCAGAGAAGCAGAAGAACAAGAGGCTGAGGACTGAATTCTGAATCTAGTATCGAATATAGCATACAGAGAGAAGAAAAAATAGGGCAGGTAGCTTAAAGACAGGCTGACAAACACAATATTCCTTTAGTCCTTTATGTTATTCCTCTGCTTTGAATTTCCTACTGTGCTTGAATTTGGTGGGTAAGGGGGGAAGCATGGAAATATTTAAACGAAACTAGGGATGAGCATGAACTGCCAATTTGGCAGTGCATGCTAGTTTGTTTTTGTGGCCAAACAGGTGTTTGGTGCTTCCCGGCTCTGCCTCCTCTGGCAAGCGCCCACTCAGAGACAGCACTTGGAAGTGGAGGGGCAGACAAGCTGGGGCACTGCTCCTGAGTGGACAGCTGCTGGAGGAGGCAGGGCAGGGAAACACCAAACGGCAGTTTGTCTGAACAATGAAGTGGCACGAACAGCTGAACCAGCTGTTTGTACTCATTTCTAAATGAAATCCATAAGTTACCTGTTCCATCATCATCATCATCATCATCATCATCATCATCATCATCATCATCATCATCATCATCATCATCATCATGCTAGGTGAAGAAGTTTCTCCTTAATGTAACTTTGAGACATAACCTTATATGTTAGAATTAAGCAATAACATAAATATATTATCAGTGTATTTTCTTATGTGTTTCCTATATATTGTTACCATGAACTGTGGGATAGGTGGCCATTTCTTAGAAGTGTAAAGATCACATATCCTGTATCTTCCTCCATCTTTGGGCAAACTGTATCATAAAACAATTAAAAGGTTCCTTCCAGATCTCTTGGAGGAAGTGTTATATCACTTATTAAAAACAAGCAGAGACCCTATGGAAGGGATCTTATAGATCATCAAGTCCAGCCTCTGCCAAGGAGGCACAAAGGGGGAATTGAACTCCCAACCTCTGGATCTGCATTGTTTGCCCCTTTTAACAAAATGAGCAATCCAAACATAGCCACATTTTAGGGAAGGAGAAAGAGCTTCATATCATTTATGGAATTGTCGCTCGAGTGATGGAATATGACCCTGGTTATCCTGATTTCTAGGCAAAGTTATCTTTCCAGGATGTCTTAAAATATTCATGATGACACAAACTATGAATATGGATGAGCTGTTTGGTCCCACGGTGTGGTTCCCAAACAGGAAGGCTCATAACAAAAGTGCTAAATGTGAGATTTGTTCTTATATCCCAGCAAGGTGTCAGTATGTCTCCTGGTGCGAAAGAAGAAGGCTGAGTCAGCAGCAGGCAGAACAGGAAATAAATGTGAACCTGCCCCTTTAGTGGGATTGCAATGGGATTTTGTAGCATATTTGTCTGGCCTCTGCACATAACATCAGAAGCTGCTTTAGGTTTCTTCTGGGGCTTCTTCCTCCCACCAAAATGTTACTAGACCTGAATGAGAATTTCCTTCCGGATCCATTTTGATGAAAATGTACAAAAATGCAGAAATTTCAGCCTATTCAAGTTAAAAAGCTCTGGCAATTTAAAAAGTGAGAAGATAGCAATTGAAATATTAATCTGTCCAAGCCTTTGCTTGAAGCTTCATATTTAATCCTTTTTCTACAGAATTGGGGCCCATGCCTCTCTTTTCTGTTTTTCACTTTCTGCTTAACTTAATCTGTGTTTTTTTCTCTTCTTTTCCTCCAGGCTCACAAATCTTTCAGCACTACCTCCTGGAGGTAGCAGACAGTCTTAAAAGAAAGACATACTAACTCCAATTCCAAAACAGACACAAACCGAGCCGATGTTAGAATAAATACAGACTTTTCCTTTTCAGGACACTACTTTGAGACATGGAAATCAGCAACTTACCTAATCTATGGCAGGACAGCATAAAAACGGCTCCTGTTTTCATTTTGGTTCCAGGACATTTGAATGTCCTTCTCTGGGACTCCATCTGGCTCCATCTATTGGTGATGGTGGGTGGTTTGCTAGGGATCAGATTCAGTACCCTGTTCTATGCATTGCACCAACTGGTTAAATGACAGGCTTTGGGGAAAGTAGCTGACAAAGCCGTTTCTATTGTTCTAGTTTTATTGATGATTCCGCTGCTATTCAGCAAACTCCTTTTGTTTTTATTGCATTTCACTCTGCTGGTTGCTTATTTCAAACATCATCTTGTTAGCAGCTCTGGGCTCTTGCATGTAGAAAACGTAGGATAAACGCTGCTCCAGAAGTTGCTGAAGATGTCCTTTGATCATCATTTTAAAGCAAACTGACCTAATTCACACTTCCTGGGTGAGAATGCAGATTAATACAGAGCGATCTTTCAGATTGCGCTCTGCTCTGCTCTGCACTTCGTGGTGGAATCCTGGACACCAGGACTGGACCAGGGAAAGTCACAAACCAGGATGGTGAGTCTATGAAAAGAAATGAAAAGTGCATTGCAGTTTTTCATATGCAGGGCAGTTTGGAAACTCCACAGACTAGAATTCCACAGACTGGAATTACAGTAATAATTTTTAAAAAAAGTTTGAAAAAGTCAAAAATGTAGTGACACCTTAAAGACTAACTTTGATCATTTTTAATGTGAGCTTTTGTGGACAAGTTCATGTCATCAGATATCCATGAAAACTCACATTAAAAATGATCAAAGTTAGTCTTTAAGGTGCCACCACGTTTTCATCTTTTTAGAACTTTTTGTTTCTATTTTGCTTTTGCCTATAATGGACGGACATGGCTACTTCTTCTGCAATGATGATAGAATAGATGCAAAACTGAAGCTAAACGGATGCCACCAGGGTGGTAGGGGTGGGGTGGGGGAGCTGTTACAACAAGATGGGAGAGAATCAGATCTCATTGAACTTCTGATGGGTTCTCATTTGGTTCACAATTATTTTAAGGATGAAACGGACAATGTTTCTGTCTTTTCCATGGCAGGATGGGCAGGGAAAAACAGGCTTTGCTGCTGACTTGAAATTACTTGAGCAATCATACAATAAGAGGAGGAACAGAACGTGGGAGGAAGGAACATAACTGAAGCTGGAGAAAATTTTAAGGATCATAATGATCCTCACTCATTGGCTCAAATCCTGATGCTTCGTCTTGTAAATCTCACTGGAGTAGGCCTGTTGAATCAAAGGAGATTTAACAAGCCAACATTTCTTTAGGTTTCACTGTTTCAAATGGGTCTACTTTAACTGGGACTTACTATGCTTACATAAGGGTCTGACCATAAAAGGCAACTGTTTCCCACTTTTAACGATACTGTCCTGTCTCTGTTGCATCGCAGTAATGTAGAATACCGTATTTTTTGCACCATAAGACACACTTTTTCCCCACAAAACAGGGGGGTGGAAAGTCTGTGCATCTTATGGAGCGAAGAAAACAGATTATATTTTCCTGTTTTCTTCTCCTAAAAAATTGATGCGTCTTATGGAAAGGCTGCTTTTTTATTTTCCCCATTGAGATCAACATTTACATATGGAGGACTGGTAAGGGATGTTCCAATACGTCGTTGGAACAAAATATCAGAAGCCTATTGGCAAGGGGGGAAAGAAACTGCAGTTATACCGCTGGCCAGGAAAATGATTCAGTAATGGCCATGTGTTGTGTGACCAGAAATTTATGCAATGATCCAACTGCGGTATGAGTAGGGAACATCTGCTTCATATGATCAGGCACTAAGTTCCAGTTAGAGTAGGCCCATTTGAATCAATGGAACTTACAGAGGAACTGAGTTATCAAATTCCCCACTGATTTAATAGGCCCAATCTGGTAAGATTTACTATAAGCAACGGGATGTCCTATAAGTGACAGAGAAGCCTATGAATTCTCAAATTCCATATTCTAAACACAGGAATCACAAACGTTGGCAATATCACTCTTTTGCTGTCCTCGGAGAGAGAAACTGAGAGGAGGTATTTTGACTGTTTACCTTGGTTGGCTCCCATTCTCCCCTTTGCAAATACAGCCAGCAGGCAGCTGTTTGAACAGCACAGCACCAGTTGCGTCTTTATTTCCACCCCAGACGACACTTCAGAGATAATTGAAAGCCAAAGTGCGGAACACACGTGGCCTTTTTCGTCAACAAATATTTGAGGTATCAGATAAAACTACCCAGTTGGGCAAAAATGGCTGTTGGGTAAATGGCAAGCCATAGTTTACTTCAGCTTCCACCAGAGAGTTCCGGGAAACGTGTGCTAGCTTGTTTTTCCAAACAAGCATACACATAAATAACTGTTTCCATTGCCTGTTACGAGACGTGGGTATTTCTTTGGGCTATACATTTATTTGCAAATGTCCTAGCTTGGGAAGGAAGGAAGGAAGGAAGGGAAACACATAAACATACAATGAAATAAATTGAGCATTGTGAATGGAAACAGAAAATATAAGCTGGTTGATTAAAGCCTTGTCTGTCAGATAAAGCAGACTCAGCAACAGCAGCTTCGCTCGTTCCAGAATTTCATATCTGCCGTGGAGGCTGATGACTCAGTTTTTAATGGGGTTGGTGAAGTCTAGGGGGTTGGGTCGCCCTAGGACTCAGGTACTCAGGGTTCAAATCCCTCCTTGGTTACGAAACTCCGTGGGTGATGTTGGGCCAAGGTCAGTCTCTCATAAAAGCCTACACTGCAGGGCTGTTGTGAGGAGAAAGAAAGGAGAAGAACCATGTATGCCACCTTGAGCTCATTGGAGGGAAAACAGGATGGTAATGTGAGGACTTAGTGAAAGAAACACAACCTTACAGGAGCTGTCCAGGAAGATGAACTATAATCCCCCAAAGGCTTTTGCACCAAGAATGGATGCTTTAAAGTTTAAGCAAAAACCTGGAATGGATTCACCAACCAACTGGAATTGGAGCCAACCCCCTTAACTGTATAGCAGTCACCTACCACTGATAAAGATCAGGGGGCAAAAAGTTTAGATGAACCCATCCTTGTTGTTTCAGAAAAAGGAAGCAGATCCCAAGGCCAAAGGGTGTATCAGCTTTGCTTTGGCCCCCCTCCTTTAAATGACACACCAAAAACAACACCTGCAAAGGGCATGCAGTCATGCCTTCTCTTTAAGCACCTCTGGGTAACCCATGGGACTATTTCCTCCTGGTAATCAAACTCACCTCTAAAACAAAGTGCCAAGAAGCAGGGAAATACAATGATAATGGTGGAACAGGCCACAATATTCATTTCTGCAGATACTTCTGTTTTCCATACATGATGGTTAAGAATACGCACGGTGGAAACTTTTGTGTCCATTTCAGTTTGGTTTCATTCGGGGGGGGGGGGCTCTTCAGGTTTGTTTGTTTTTCAAGCCACGTCTTTTGTTTCTCTCGGAAAGAGATGCTCCTTTTGAGTAATTTTGTTTCACTTTCCCCCCATTCAGTGGTGGTAGCAATGAGGAAAGGATGGGGGGGGGACAAAATGGCACCTGTAGGGTTGGTAGCTAGGTCTGGAGTGCAATGGGGCTGACAATGGCGAGGGGAGGGAGGGGGAGGGAGGGAGAAAACTATAGGGCTGGTGGGACTGACACCAGATCAATGAGTAGACAGCAGTGGTAAGGTGAGGAAAAGTTCCCAGGTGGTTTGGGTGAAGGAAACGTTTGACAAAAGAGGGAAACACACAACTATTTCCCCCCTTATGTTCCCCTCTTTCATTTAAATGAATCTTTTGGGATTCAGTGCTCACATTTGTGATCGAAACCCATTCTGGTTTTTATAAAACAATCCAGAAGTGAACCTAGGAAGGCAAAGCAAACTGTGCCGTGTACAGATCACCCCACAGTGCTTAAAGCAGAACATAAGAGAGTCTTTTAAGGTTGCATTTCATTTTATTTCCTTTTACTTTTAAACACAGTTCTCATTCCTTATGGTGCCACTGAATACTCAGGCAGCTAGTTACAAAAACATGCTCCCTGCTGAGGAACACCGAAAATACCACTATTAATGTATACTTCACCTTGCATCCATAATTAAGATATTTCTCTCTCCACTTCCCTTACTTTCTCTCTCTGCCTCCTCCTCCTCCCATAAATATTGTCAATGAATACCTTTCAGGTCTTTTATGCAGCACTTAGAGTCATGATATGTTGTCTGAGCCCAGACATACACGTATTTATAGCAACATACTGCAATTGCCACTACAAGACCATCATTCACAGAACATCTCAAAATGATGAGATGGTGTGCATTTGTCCACCAAGATCTTCAGCTGAATTTTCCCACCTGTTCATGAGTGAAAATATGTTTCAAATGTTTCCTCCCCCCCAGACAGGGTGAATGACAGCAATATTCTTCTGAACGTTTTGTGAGCAGGTTGAGAGAAGTGTTTAATGCTTTCCTTAACAATTTCCTTCATATTAACATTGTAATTTGGAGAGGGTTATCATATTTTCAGCTACAGGGATATGTCAAGGGGCATATCTCTGTATCTGAAAATGTAATGACTCTCTCCAAATTCATCGTATTAAGCAGTCTTCTCCTTTCCTCTTTCTCTCTCTGTCTTACACACACACACACACACACACAGAGAGAGAGAGAGAGAGAGAGAGAGAGAGAGATTGACATAGGCATCAATTATATATATAAAACAATTAGTTAGACTCTCCCAAGCAGCTGAAGTCAAATCAAGCTCTGTCAGTCCACATTATTAGCTCAGCACCATGGATAGCTAAAGAAGGAACTTGGCTGGTTAAGGTCTGGTCTAGAATAAGAGCTGCATGGATTTGTGTTTGTGAACTACAGCTCCCAGAATTCTATAGTAAGCTTTGACTCCTGGGAATTCTGGGAGTTGTAGTCCAAAAACACAACTCTATACACCTCTATGTATTGATCCTATTCAGTCATTTTTAAACTACCTTCAGCACGGCAAATTATGTTTGCCTAGACTCCTCTTTATCATTATCATATGCATGTGTGGAGTAATAAGACTGAAGAAGATAGCCTTACTCATCTGTAGGGGCTCTCCTGATGAATGAAAAGCCTGGAAAATCAGAATTTCAGTTACGTAGCCCTCTTCAGTACAGGAGACCTTTCCTTTCCATCTCCCCATCTTTCCTGTGTAGAGAGCTACTGACCCAGAGATGGAGCTGACTATAGTGTGTCCCCCCTCTTGTATTGCCAGAATTACCAAGAATATGGCTATCATCTCAACAGAAATCTGGATCCAACAGAAGCTGTATGTACACTGTCAAGGCTTGTCATCTGTTTGGCCTCACCTCTTTGTAGAAGGTGGTTGGGTTGTCTCAAAAGTCCCTTATCTGCTTTTGCAACCAATTGCTGCCATGGTAATGCAAAAATATAGATGACTCAGAAGTGACTCCTTTTAAAAAGCTTCAGAAAAACAAAGTGAAGATATTTTGTCCCATTTTGGAATGCACCATTTAGGGCTTGAGAGTACAGTTTTTGGCATTCTGTGGACCTGTTTTATTACTGTAGGTAGCCTGATTATTGATGCAAAAGTCCAGTATTGTCTGACATCAGAAATACTTCTCTCAACTCCCTGAAAATGGTTTCACTCCATTGCAAGTTATGCAATCATGTTGTTAAAATGATATTTAATACTATGGCATTCTAACTTATGTAATGTAGTCAGGTTAGCACATAGAGAGAGAAAAATACCTATTTGGGAAGCCTCACACCAACAAAAAAACAAAATCTGTTATATTAATTTTGACAAGTTACCCTTAATTGTTTTCAGTATTCTGTCGTAGAGATTGTTCATTTTAAATTAGCTTCTGTATTGGAAGTGGCATTAAAACATTAGCTAAAGGTTAGTTGTTCTAATGGTTTCCTGTTCAAAATCACACCACATGCAGTCCTCCTGATCAAACCTGAAGGGAATTCTTCAGATTGGCCCGAGTTTTTTACTGACAGAAAAGGTGAAGAAATTTGTGAATGGCAACTTCTTTTCCCACTCTCATCCGTTTGGCTCGTCTCTGAGGGCTCCACAATACATAAAGTCAGTCTGGGGAATGTATAGCCTTCCAAATGCATTTGACTACGATTCTACATCATGCCTTACTATCCCTTCACAATCCCTCTCCCTAACAGAATCAGCTACTTAAATACTCCTTTAATTAATTTATTTATTTACAATATTTTTAACTCGCTTTCCTCCTTAAAAAAAGACCCAAGGGAGCCTACATCATTAAGAACACAACATTAAAAGCTACAAACAATAAATTATTCAAATATATTTTTTTAATTTTTTAAAAAATATATATATTAAAAATGTTAGGTAAAACGATTACTAAATCAGATTTAGCAACCAAATAGCAACCCATCCCATTTTAAAAACTCTCACAGACAACTGAAGTGAAGGGCATGGAGAGAGAAGGTACTGTTGAGAAGTTATTCACTTTGAGAAGGATCAGGGCAATTTGATTCCTGACGGAGGATGAGAGGGTTGGACTGTGTCACCGAAGCGATCAACATGAATTTGACCAAACTCCGGGAGGCAGATGGAAGACAGGAGGGCCTGGCGTGCTCTGGTCCATGGGGTCATGAAGAATCGGACACGACTTAACGAACGAACAACAAATGCTGTCTCTTTAATGATGTGATCCGCCTTGGGTCCTTTTGAGGTGAAAGGCAGCGTAAAAATAAATAAATAAATAAATAAATAAATAAATAAATAAATAAATAAATAAATAAATAAATAAATAAGAAAGAAAGAAAGAAAGAAAGAAAGAAAGAAAGAAAGAATAATTTTCCTTCCTCCAGAGCAAAGCAGAAGGAAATATCTAGGAATCCCCCGACCTGCACCTGAACATTGTTTTCTGAATATTTTAGCCATCATTATAACCTCCACTGTTGCATCTGTTTCAAGATGGTGTTATGAAAACAGATCAGTGTTGTTCTTTTGTATTCCCCCATCAGACCAAGGGAGACAAGTTTCTGTTCTAAAAACATCGCACATTTAACTTGCAAATGCTGAAAAAGGCAGGGCAGAGACGTGCTTTTGTTTCTGCAGGTTTGCAGTTTATTTCCACATTGTTATCCTTTTCTTCATGCTGTGTAGCCATAGCGTAGATTATAAAAGGAACACGCCATGTGAAAGTAAAGAACCAGCTTTGCTCAGTACAGTAAAGGCTGAATTTTTGAACCTTTTTTTTTCATGATTAACTGAAGGCCTACTGGGAAAAAGTCTTTCAAAATTGCTTTCTTGTAGCTGTACACTTTTTTTTTAGAAAAATACAGTTGAAGAAAAAAAATCTATCACTTATTTCCGTTCTTTTCTTTATAACTTCTGGTGGAGACCATGTGGGATTTAACAAGATGCTGAGTTGTATGCATGAGGCGAATAACTCTCTGAATGTAGCGTGTATTGGAATGAAATGTCATTAAAATCAGGTGTGCAATAAGATTTAAGTTATCAGATGCCATCACTGGAAAAAAAAAGAAAAAGAAAAGAATAATGACTGTTAGGCTGAGGAGTGTTTGCCTGTCTTTTCTTCATTTTTAGAATAAATTAGGTCATTTATTTTTGTCTGCTGCAATTTTAATGGGGTTAAACGTCTTAAGGGATTTCCTTAAACAGAAATGCAAAATCTAAATGTTTTAGCAGGGGGAAATAGGTGGTTATTACCTTCTCCAGTAAGGAAAAGCTTTCTCTGTGTTAAAGGCTGCAGATGTTATGTTTCAGAAAACAATTCCCCTAATTTTCTAGCTGCCATGCCCAATACTTGAGGGGGTGGGGAAATCCAAATTCTAGGCTGTGCACATTCGGTAAATGTTTGATAACAGTTTTGTTGAGTTTAACACTGGGAAGGGATGGTGAAATCAGTCACCGAGATTAGCCAGCCCTACCACAGAGTTTCCCCACTGAACCATAGAGTGGTTCCTCCCGCCAGCCAGAGTGCCCAGTGCTGTGTGTTTGTTGTTGGCAGCAGCAACAGCAAATGTGAGTTTCAACAGGGAGTTTCAACAGCGCAATATTTTCTGGTCTGATGTAAAAAAAATAATAATGTTGGAAATCTTGCTGATTGCAGCGGAAATGTTAATAAGAAAAAGTTTGGTAATTGCAACACTGGAAAAGAGAAGCAGGGTTTCTTTTAACTATCCTGCACCACAAATTGCATTGGTGATTCCTCTGCTTCCGTGCATAAATTCCAGTGCTGGGCTTTTGACCTTCAAAGAACAGAGCATGTTACGGCCATCTTTTGATCTTTCATAAAAGTCTTCCATTCGTGTGCATAAATTATTTATTTATTTACTTATTTACTTATTTACTTATTTACTTACTTATTTAAGGTAAAGGTAAAGGTTCCCCTTGACAATTTTTGTCCAGTCATGTCCGACTCCAGGGGGTGGTGCTCATCCCTGTTTCCAAGCCATAGAGCCAGTGTTTTGTCCGAAGACAATTTTCCGTGGTCACATGGCCAGTGCGACTTAGACACGGAACGCTGTTTACCTTCCCACCAAGGTGGCACCTATTTATCTACTCGCATTTGCATGCTTTCAAACCGCTAGGTTGGTGGGAGCTGGGACAAGTGACGGGCGCTCACTCCGTCGCGTGGATTCGATCTTACGACTGCTTGGTCTTCTGACCCTGCAGCACAGGCTTCTGCGGTTTAGCCCGCAGCACCACCACGTCCCTACTTACTTATTTACTTATTTACTTATTCATTCATTCATTCATTCACTTTAATCCCACCTTTCTCCTTAACAAGGACCCAAGTTGGCTTACATCATGAAAAGATGACATTTAAAACTGAAAAAAAAAAGAATAAGCACACAAATACCGAAAAGGATCAAAGAAATACCTCGGTGAGAAAAGGGGAAACAAAAGCAATATTAAAAACACATTCAAGGTAAGAAGGCGCAACCATCCATTTTAAAAAATTCCACTTGGGCAGCCAGTCATTCAGGGAAAGCTTGCCTGGAGAGAAAGGTCTTTGCCTGCTTGTGGAAGGACAGCAAAGACAGAGCAAGTCCCACTTCCTGTGGGAGGGAGTTCCAAGGTCTGGGACCAGCAACACAGAAGGTCATCTCTTTAAAAAATCTGGACTAAAACCCAGAAGGGATTACCTCATGGACATCACAACCACTGTTCACCTCAGGGCAGTTTAATTGAACTGGGAGTGAAAACCAGGAACCAGTGAAATAGACTAAGACAATGAATCAGTGGTGAACTTCAAGGTAAAATACACTAGAGCTAAGAAATAGATGTACATCCTTAATTTTTAGCCAAAATATGAAGCCTTTGATGAATTTTCCCGTCCTAGAGGTCCAATACTGAAGCAGAGAGTGTGAGACATTGAGACCCTGAGGATAACACATATACATGATGTAGTCCAGGCTGAAGTAATGACCGCTTATTATGTGGAGCAGCTTCAGTCTAGTATTGGTGGTTCCTGGAAAGTTGCCTCGAAGAATCCAGAAATCAATTCTGCTCCCCAGATATGGGCCTGAATAATCCACCTCATGGTCCAAGGATTCGGAAGCCAGCCCGGTCAGCATTCCGTCCACTTCTGCTGTAGACACACGCAAGCAACCGTAACAACCAATTCATCCACACACTATATATTCATAGCAATTCCTCACCTAATCCTCTGTGTGAATGTAGCTCTTTGATAGAACGGTGTGGGTCAGATCTACTCTAGTTTAGCTTGAGCTTTGCGAACATTTTGTTTTGCTTTTGTTCCACGGTACTGTACATGCCAGTTTGTGTATGTAACTCAAGCCAACTGGGAATGTCAGAGGGCTGGAGCAGTCACTTGCTACTTTCCCTGCAGAAATCAAATGTGTCATCTTGACAGCCCTTGGTGCTTTGGAGAGCCCAAACAAAAATTGTCTTGATTTCACTTTCAGACTGAAGTCTCAGCTGTTGGGCCATTTGCCATTTAGAACAATTTCTGTAGCTCTGAACACCGTAGTACTCATAGAGGATTTATGGGGGAGAGCAGCGCATTCCGAAGTAGGATGCATATATAACTAGCAAAATTGTTATGCATTAGCTAGTTGTTAGGAAGGAGGTGGCCCAATTTCAGATATATTGCCGAAGATCTGGTGAAGTTGGCAGGCCCTCCGGACACCGAGAAACATTTCCTATCCTCGTGGGGCTGAAATCGCCAACTGTGCTTCCCCTTTGATGCCTTGATCTTACGGCTTTTTCTGTGTTCTGTTCTCACCATAGGAAAAGGAATTCCAATTAAGCTTGAAAGCCGAGACCTCTTTGAGGTCAGTCTGTCGAGTGAAGGAAGCGGGTGAGTTGAAACCTTGGCTTGCGCTTGGTTTCCCAGGAGACAACTTTCTGCAAGGTTAGATTAGCAAAGAAGGCAGTAGCAGTGCATGGATTTATGCAACGCTGATCGCACCTAGGAAGCTGAAGTGGAAATGGAGGAACAATTAAATTTGGAGGAAGTTCAACAAACAGACGACGTTCCCCCCCCCAACTTTGAAGTTTCACAGAATTGCTGGAAAAAATGGAGTTGTAAAGTGGCATGAGATATCTTTGATGGGCACCAAGGAATACACTTTCCCCTATTGTTTTTACAACAGTGTTTACTGGGGTGGCATTAAGAGTAATCCAGGAAACAAGAGTGTTAGCACTTGAACTGCTTCACAAATTACACGGGTCTACATTTTTTTAGAAGTCATATACTACAGAGATAAAATGTGCTATTTATTATGTACTGCGATGTGCTGAATTCAAATACAACAATTAAAACAACTGATTAGCTACGGTTTCCAAGATATTTAAGTTTTTACATTTTATGTCTATGTCAATTGTGTAGATAATAATCTCTCGCATGTGCAGCAAATGATATTTCTTGGAAAATGTTGAGGATGGGAGGACGAACACTTTAATTCTCTCAGCCCACTCTGACTCCAGCCCTGGACCAACTGTGAGTCACATTCTTTTGGAAAACTCCTGGAACAATTGTTGTAAGACATGTAATAGTTGGATAACAATGCAAATAAACTTGCATGGGTGAGTGGATTAATATGACTAGTAAGATTAAAAATCCCCTGTTCCTGTTCAAACCAAGAGAGATTATCTGAAAGCCTTTTGCACAGTTACACAAAATGCCATGACAAATTGCCATAAGGTATGGTATCTCTGACAGTGTTATCTGTTGTGTGTCAAGTTGAAATAGATAATGCCTACAGAGATGTCTCAACTGACCGCAGTTTGCTTCCAGGCAGTATGCCATTTGCAGAATGGCAAGCTCCGTTGGTGAGCTTGCTTCACTGAGTGGAACTCTTTGTCCTCCCTCCCGGGATAGCATGAGATGCCTTAATTGCATTAACGGTGATCGGGGTGGAAGGAGGGCCTTACTTATAGGCGCTCCTTCCAGGTCTCAGCCTCTTTCAAGGCTTGCAACCTGTGTGGCTACCCTCAATTCTAGTATGATTTTTTTGCCAGTCACTTTTGGAGTCTGGAGAGGAATTTTTGACGTGCTTCCTGGTTGGCTTTTGGGAATGGGTGTGTGTGTGTTTCACCTATCCCATACTGGCAGAGAGCTCTAAGTTGTTAATTATGGGTGGTGTTTGTTACAGGTCACATTGGAAGGTAGTGTGGACTGAAGATGGATCAGTGAGTTCCCTTTGGAGCCTGGGGGAGGTTATAGCCCATCCCAACTCCCAGTGCTGCAGATCATGAAATTATACTGCAGGGGGAGGATGTGCTGGGGCCACCCACTGGTCAACAGCCACCAATAGACAGGAGGAACGAGGCCCAGATCATGGCCAACTGGGGTCATGCTGTCTTTAGGACCACATGACCTCAGGGCATGGGGCTCGCCTGTTTTCATGAAGAAAAAGTCTGGTAAGACCTCAGCTACAAACCTGACTCTCCACTATGGCAGGGCCCTCTTCCGATTTGGACTCTGAAGTTAATAAGATAGTTAATGTTAATAAAGTGTGGCCCTAGTTTAACCCATCACCTGTGTTTTGCCTCATTATTCCGGGATGGAAGGTCAATAGAATTTAAGCAATCGTGTTGGACCTCTTCAGAGATTCTTCTTCACCCGTTTTTCTCTGGACTCAGGCTCTTCCTTTTCCTTTTCAAATTCTGATTTATAATCTTAACAAGCACCATTGGAATCTTTGTTTGTCTCCTGCAGTTGCTGTCAAGAAATCCCAACAATTGTGGGTGGCCAATATGCTGGATCCTTTAATCTCTGTTACATTTCTTACTCCTGTAAGTACAGTAGGTGGAAGTCTGTATGAACTTCCACCTACTGAATCTAGAATTATGGCAAATTAAACTTATTTTTGCTACACCAGACTGACACAGCTACCCGCCTCCCAGAGGTGGTTATATCCAACATCAGCAATTGTGCAAACATGTCCCCCCAGTATACATTTCATTTTAGATACAGCTTCCTTATAACTTGCTCTTTTTTGGTACATATTGTTTATGCAGTTTTTTTAAAAATTGGAGAACATACCCTTTGATCATTGGATTTTCACTTGGATTTCAGTTGAATTTCAATGGAATAATGAATTAGATTAAGTTGTATTTAAAATATAAAGCAAAGAAATCCTTCCACTCATGACTCTTGGGACCTTCCTCTTGAGCATCTGATATATCCTTCCATTTATGTGATGATGGGCAGGGGGGAATATCAGTTAAAAAGAACAGGACTAGTATAACAAAGCCAAATTAGGAAAGCTTGATGAAGAGAACAAAGAAACACAGTTTTACCGGATGTGGAAGGCTGCGTATTTAATTCCTCCTTCTGCCTGCCATCAGTAGTTTTAAATCTTTGCAAGTCAACAATTAAAGTCAATGAGCTCCATCAGCTCCTGATATAGATCAGTGACTCACAAGTCCAGCTGTTGTTATGTTTCCTGTGTGGCCGGGTCCACGGAGGTCAATGAGGCAAACCTTTTAATGGAAATTGACATGGGCCATTTTGAAGTCAATATAATCAAACTCAAGTACACTGACTGAGACACTAACCTTGGCTGCTCCTGAGTCCCAGATAGCTTCTCATGATTCTGTCCTGCAGTTCTACCGTTTTTCCTCGCTGGGGAGGGTATTGTCCATGTAATGAGAGGAAAGTAAATTGGCATTCAGGAAATTTAATTGTGGATGAGGAAATCACACTACGCGAGACCTGAGGAAGAAAGTACAAACCAAGAGGTCAAGGAGAAGAGTTAATTCTAAATGAAATCTAGTGGTTCTGAGCTGCTTAGTTCTATTTAAGAGATATATACCGTATTTTTCGCACCATAAGACGCACTTTTTTCCCACAAAACAGGGGGGTGGAAAGTCTGTGCGTCTTATGGAGTGAAGAAAACAGATTATATTTTCCTGTTTTCTTCTCCTAAAAAATTGGTGCGTCTTATGGAAAGGTGTGTCTTATGGTAGGTAAACAGCAACAATGTCAAATGAGGATGATGGAGTTGCTCAATGATACGGAAAACAAATTCTATAGGGGGAAATGGAAAGGTTTGGCTATGTTTAGCCTGGAGGAGCAGACTGAGGGAAGGGGGCATGGCAGGACTCTCCAAATACTAGAGGGACTTACCCTTTGATGTCCTGGAAAACAGGAGTAGATCTGGAGTGTTTAGGTTATAGGAGGTAAGCTTGCATTTAAACACTGGCTTGTCTTGATGGTTAGAAAAACCGATGACTTAGAAGGACTGTCTCTAGTTTAAGGCCTTCTAGCAGAGGCTGGAAGGCCATCTTTTGAAGATGCTGTAGGCATAAGCTGCCTGCAGTCTCACATCACCCCAGGCTCTAGGTCTGGATTTCCTATATCAAGTGGGGGCTTGGTGGTTTCCAAGGCCACCTTCAAATGTATGATTCTATGATCTGAAGGGACTCATAGAGAGAATCAAGAGATCCACTGTGGTGAAGCGAATAGAGTGAGGGACTAGGATGCAGGATACCTGGGTTTGAATCCCCATTAAGCCATGGAAATTCATGAGGAGGGGGCAAAACTGGTAAAACCACCCCTTAAATATCTCATGGACCATAAAGAAGGCTGACCGCCGAAGAATTGATGCTTTTGAAGTGTGGTGGTGGAGGAGGCTCTTGGGAGTCCCCTGGACTGCAAGGAGAACAAACCTATCCATTCTGAAGGAAATCAACCCTGAGTGCTCACTGGAAGGACAGATCCTGAAGCTGAGGCTCCAATCCTTTGGCCATCTCATGAGAAGAGAAGACTCCCTGGAAAAGACCCTGATGTTGGGAAAGTGTGAAAGCAAGAGGAGAAGGGGACGACAGAGGACGAGATGGATGGACAGAGTCATCGAAGCTACCAACATGAATTTGACTCAACTCTGGCAGGCAGTGGAAGACAGGAGGGCCTGGCGTGCTCTAGTCCATGGGGTCACGAAGAGTCGGACACAACTAAACGACTAAACAACAAATATCTCACATATCTTGAAAACCTATCTGGGTCATTACAGGTCAGGTGTGGCTTTCCAGCATTCAGCATGCATGATTTCTAAAGTTGAATTTATGTATTATAATAATTGCGTGCCTGCAAATCAATTCCCACTTTTGGCAATCCTTTCCAGGATTTTCTAGGTAGAGAGTACACAGAAGTATTTTACCATTCTCTTCTTCTAAGGCTGCCCTGGGACTGTGCAGTTTGCTCAAGGCTATACCGGCTGGGTCTGCTCCCGAGAGCCACAGTGGGAAAGCTGCTCAGAGACCTTTAGGCAGTGTGGGCGGCATATAGGTTAAATAAATAAATAATAAAATCCAGCTCTGCAGCCAGACCTAAACCATTGAGCTATCCAGCAGTTAACAGTAACAGTAATACAGTTTTGCTTGCAGTCAACAAATCTGGAGGGTCTTGAAAAGTTCTTTCTCAGGTTGTCCTATGGAGTTGAGACAATTTAAAGGTAAAGGTAAAGATGCCCCTTGACATTTTTAGTCCAGTCGTGTCTGACTCTAAGGGGCGGTGCTCATCCCGTTTTTCAAGCCGTAGAGCCAGCGCTTGTCCAAAGACAGTTTCTGTGGTCACGTGACACAACTTAAATCGATACAAATGAAGAACTTATTGTGACAAACCCAGACCTACTGGGATCTGCCACACTTTAACTAAGCTGCCACCAACCATTCCCTATAAGAAGTCACACAGACCAGGGATGGATTTTTAACCAATAAAAGAATAAGGTTTATTTAAAACAACACACAGGGAAAATAAAATGATCAGGTGAATAAGATATAGTAACGTGGCTTAGTCTCATTCATACATGCATACAGTTTGGTTCACACAGAACCCTTAACTTGAAGCACAGACCCTGAACCTATCAGTTCTGGCTAACCATCCAGACACCTGAACCTATCAGGTTGGTACTGACACACAGTAGTACCCTGTCTGACACACAGACTCCCACACCAGCTTCTTCTTCCCAGCTGCTGCTTCTTCACATCCCAGCGTCTGCTGAACTTCACCACACACGCTCCACATATATATACAGTACAGCCCCTCCTCCTGATGTCCCGCCTTCCACTCCCCATAGGATGGAACTTTCCCTCCAAACCCATGACAGACAGGTAACATCAGTGCTGTATGTAACACCTCCCCTCTTTATAAGTTGTTTTGTAGGGGGAAAGCTAACGTGCTTTTTCCCAAAAAACAACCTGAATCCAAAACATACAAAAACATTTATACATACAATATCATACTTACTTATACTTACATTCTAAGTTAACCATATCAATTAGGCATTTAACCATTTACCATATACATTACATCAATTTACCTTTATTCATACAAACCAAATTCAAAAAATAGGTACATTTAACCTTTGGTCACCAACATATATACATAGTCCATGTTTCTTTCGCCGTCTTCATTCTTCAGGTCTTCTTGACAAGGCGTCAGCAACACAGTTCACTGACCCTCTGACCACCTTCACTTCAAAGTCATAGTCTTGCAGATTTAAAGCCCACCTCATAAGTTTACTATTGTGGGTTTTCATTGTCTTTAACCATTGCAGTGGTGAATGGTCAGTGCACAGAATAAAATGTCTTCCCCAGATGTAAGGCTTGGCCTTCTGGATCGCATAGACTATGGCCAAACACTCCTTCTCCACGGTTGCCAAATGTCTCTCACCTTTTTGGAGTTTCCTACTCAGGTAGGACACTGGATGCTGGTCACCATTCTCATCCTCCTGGCAAAGAACTGCTCCTACCCCGCTGTTAGACGCATCGGTGTAGATGATGAACTCCCTGTCGAAGTCTGGAGCACGCAGCACTGGATAGTTGATGAGCGCCTGCTTCAACCTCTGGAACGCCTCCTCACAGTCGCTGGTCCACGGGATGCGGTCATCAGTCTTCTTCCTCGTCAGATCGGTCAGCGGAGCCGCAATCTCGCTAAACCTCGGGATGAACTTTCTGGAGTAGCCCACCAACCCAAGAAATGATTTGACTTTTTTCTTGGTGTTGGGTCTGGGCCAATCACGAACAGCCTCCACCTTGGCCTCCAGGGGTTTTATCACTCCTCCCCCTACTATGTGACCCAAGCACTTTACTTCTGGGCTACCCAGCTGCAGTTTGTTCCCTCTGCAAGGCCTAGGCCAAAGCACTTCCTCCCCTGGGTTTAAGTGCCTCTCTCTAGCTTTGTGGTCATACCATGTTTTCTGTCTGACCTTTTGAGCTTGCAGGGTCTCTGCTGCTAGCTCTAGGTTTCTCTTTAGGTCCTTCCTTAAAGAGTCTATATATGTCACAACGTCTTGTGGGTCATCCTGGGTGATCTGCTCCCAATTTTGTTTGATCAAATCAAGGGGCCCTTTCACCCTTCTCCCAAATAAAAGTTCAAATGGACTGAACCCGGTACTGGCTTGTGGCACTGATCGATAAGCAAACAAAAGGGATTGCAGCTTCTGGTCCCAATTGTTTGGATTCTCTGCCAAGTAAGCCCTAATCATGCGCATTAGAGTCCCATTGAACTTCTCAGTTAACCCATTACTTTCAGGATGATAGGCAGTGGTTTCCTTGTGCTTAATTCCACAGATTTGCCATAAGCGTTTCATGAGCTTTGATGTGAACGATGTGCCCAAATCTGTGATTATTTCTGAGGCAAATCCCATCCTGGACATATGCCCCACCAAGGCATCTGCCATTGTGTTAGTTTCAATGTTAGTCAAGGGTATGGCTTCAGGGTACCTCGTGGCATGGTCCACAATGGTGAGAATGAACCTGTTCCCCCTCTTTGTGGCCTTGGGCAAAGGTCCCACAATATCCACCCCTATGCATTTGAACGGAGTGTCAACCACAGGCAAAGGGCACAACTTTGCTTTGGTCCTGTCGCGGCTATTCCCCTGCCTTTGACACACATCACATTGTTTACAGAACTCCCTGATCTGCTTCCCTATGTCATGCCAGTAAAAATTCTGTGTGATTCTCTGCTGTGTTTTGTTCACCCCTAAGTGTGCAGCAAACATGTCAGAGTGCCCCCTTTGTAAGATCATGGGGCGATACTTTTCAGGCACCACTAGCTGACTTCTGATCCCATCTCCCCCTTTTGAGATATTCCTCAGGGTCTCTCTATACAAAATCCCCTTTTTCTCTAGAAATCTCACTGGGGTTTCAGGTGTTAGCTGGGCGTCAGTCACCTGTTCAAAACATTTTTGGAGAGTGGCGTCTGCCTTTTGCTCTTGTCCAAATCTGCTGTCTGTGGTTAAGGTTTCCACCACAGCTTCTGAACTCCCCCCACCTGCTTCCGTCTCTGGCTCATCATTACCCCCCTGAACTGTCCCCGTGGTGGCTTGTGAATGTGTAATCACTAGCACCCTTTTCACATGTTCAGCCAGGTCATTTCCCACGAGCACGGCTGCTGGCAGAGTCGATGAAATCGCTAGCCGCCAAACTCCCCTCCAGCCTTGAAAGTTCACAGGTACCTCCGCGACTGGCAGAGAGATCACCTGCCCCTCAATCCCTGCCACCTTCATGCTCTCATTTGGGATTACATACTCCCTAGGCATAATATCTGGATGGCACAGGGTCACCTGAGAACAAGTGTCCCGCAGCCCCCGATACTGACGGTCAAGTATTCCTACGTCCACCCCTGCTGCTTCAAACAACTGAGAATCTGTTCTCACCAGCAGGCAGCGCCTGACCTCTACAAGAGGACCATTTTCCTCAGCCTGATCAGCAGATGTAGCTGTTTCAGATTGAGTAGCCATGGCAACAGGCTCCCTCAGTGACAATGAGCCTTGCTCTTTCTGGACACAGAACACAGCTTTTGGCTTGGTCCCACTCGAATCCTGAGGCACAATTCCTTTTAGCTGCTTTAATTTCTCACACTCTGAGATTAGATGGCCCTTTCCCTGACAGAAATAACATTTTCTGGTGTATTTTGATTCTCTCTCATCTTGTTTTGGTTTTCCCTCCAAAATCTGAGGTCTTGGTTTCATGTCTGAGGGCTTCCCTTCACCATGGGCCCCTCCCCCTTGCTGCAATTTCTTCCCTTTTATTCTCAAATCCAGCTCCTTTCGCTTAGCCTCAAACTCAGCCCTGATCTGTAAAATTTCTTCCTCAGCCCTAGCTTTTATCTCTTTTACTTTTTCTTCAGTCTTATCTCTGATTTCTTTTAATTTAATGTCTTTTTGCTGAGTATATTTTTCAAGATCTTGCTCACTTTGTCTGACCTGAGCCTCATACTTTTCCTTCTTTGACATTTCTTCAACTGATAAATTGTTAATAAACTTATTTAGGAAATCCAATTCCAGTTGTACCATTCTAATTTGGTGTTTCAGTTCCATCTCTTTTATCCTCATGGCCATTCCCCTTTTCTTGGCATCTGCCTCTGCCTGACAGATTTCAGCTGTTTCTCTGGCCTCTATTTCAAATTGCCTCATCCTCAGTTCATGCTGTTGGGCTATGAGCATTTTCCTGAGTTCTGGGTTCTGTTCTCCCGTGCTGTCACCCTGCACTGAGCCAAATTCATCCTCAGAACCTTGGTCTACCTGGGGGTCTTTCACTTCACCCATTTCTGCCACTTGGCTTCGAGTCAAGGGCATAATCCCCCCTCAGAACAGGCTGCTTTCAAAAGTCAAGCCTCAAAATAAAGCGACCACTTTTTTTTTTCTCTTGCCTCAGAACCAGCTTTCCCTATAGATTGCTGCTGTCCTTCAGCACTACTTGCAACTGTAGCGAGTTAGAGTCTACCCCCCTCTGCTGGGCCTCTCAGCAGGCAGGCTAGATCACTGCTACTACACAGTTTTGCCTCAGCTTTTTTCCCGCCAAAAACAGGCTGCCTCAGAGCACCCTAATCTAGTCTCCCCAGTTGGCACGTTCTTCCACTAGCGCACCTCCCCCTGAGGTACACCTAGAAGATTACCTACGCGCCTCAGATTGTCCCTGACTAGACCCCCCTTGCTCTGGGCACACTTGCCAAGGCTTTGCTGGACCGCTGGACAACTGGACCAGTCGTATCCCACACGCTGGACACCAATCAATGTGACAAACCCAGACCTACTGGGATCTGCCACACTTTAACTAAGCTGCCACCAACCATTCCCTATAAGAAGTCACACAGACCAGGGATGGATTTTTAACCAATAAAAGAATAAGGTTTATTTAAAACAACACACAGGGAAAATAAAATGATCAGGTGAATAAGATATAGTAACGTGGCTTAGTCTCATTCATACATGCATACAGTTTGGTTCACACAGAACCCTTAACTTGAAGCACAGACCCTGAACCTATCAGTTCTGGCTAACCATCCAGACACCTGAACCTATCAGGTTGGTACTGACACACAGTAGTACCCTGTCTGACACACAGACTCCCACACCAGCTTCTTCTTCCCAGCTGCTGCTTCTTCACATCCCAGCGTCTGCTGAACTTCACCACACACGCTCCACATATATATACAGTACAGCCCCTCCTCCTGATGTCCCGCCTTCCACTCCCCATAGGATGGAACTTTCCCTCCAAACCCATGACAGACAGGTAACATCAGTGCTGTATGTAACACTTATCATGTATTCTTTACCTCCCTAGAGGGGGAAAAACTTTAAAAACTATTTTTTTTTAGATGTGTAAATCCTCTCTAAGACCAGAGAAGAACAAAAGACAAAAGAGAAAGAGGGAGCAGGTTGTAGCTAGGGTAAAATGTATGTCAAGTTGTCTCCTTTACCTCAGGAGGATGAATCAAACCAGGATTCACATCCCTCTTCACAATTGGTCTCCCACTAGGCAAAATTCACACACATACACAAATACAGAGAGAGAAGGAGACCCTGAAAACAAGCAAGGTGCCATCTCCTCCTTTCTTTCCCCGATTCAGAGAACATTATCCCAGAGATTTAAAGTGATCAATAATTCAGAGGAAAAACAGTGGAAGATAGAAATCGCTTTGTGTCTCCCCTCCTGTGCCAAGTCGTGTGTGTGGCAGCCTGTGACAACTCAGAGCAAGGATACAGTTTCAAACAGGTCTCCTTTAAAGCCGTGCAAAGAGAGGAGCTCAACATTTCTGCCTCCGTGTCCTCAGGCTACCTCATTATGCCTGGAAATTCCATCTGTCTCAGGAGAGTTTGTTTCATCCTTCCAACTCCCGCTGGCGTTCCCCTCCTCCATGGCAAACCTCCTCAAAAGTACTCAATGCCATTACTTCTCCCACTCAGGCTCTGCCACCTTACTTTTCAACTCCCCATCAAACAGCTGTTGTCAATTTGGGGAAGCTGCTGCCTTGGGGTATGAAACACCGCATACAATTAGAGTTCGGTTCTGGGACAACGCTGCTGATGGCCTCTCATCAGGACCACTGAAAGATGGAGTGCAAATCAGAAAGAGATATGGCCATGAAGGGGCTGACAAAAGGCATCTTATCCAAAGTAGGTCTACCATGCAAAAGCTGGCGGAGATCTGCTGATGTATTTTTCATCTAAAGGTTCACCAATAATGTTCATCTTTCACCTTTGGCTTCTGAGGAGTCACCTCTTCTCTTCTCCTATGTGAGGGTAAGGCCTGTCTGAAGGACCATCTCATGTATAGCCTCTACTTGGGTGATGAAGCCTTCTAGAATGGGAGTTGGAATCCTGTAGGATCCTGCAAACAACTAAAAAATTCAAGTGGAAGGGAAGAGAACCAGGATTCCCCCCCCCCAAAAAAAAGAGCCTACCTAGGAATTAAGATAATCAGAGGACGCCTTTCTCTCGGCTTCACACCTTCACAGTTGTGCTTGGTGGAAACACAGGAGAAACCCTTCTCTGTCCCATCTTTGCTCTCCTTCTGCAAGCAGGGCAAGATCTTTCTCTTCAGGCAGTCTTTCTTTTAAATTACTGGTTGACCAAGGGGATTTTTTTTTAAAGGATCTTTTTTTTTATTCTGTGTTTTACTCCTTTAAAAAAAATCTTGCTCTCATGAACTTTAAATATATTAGTTTAATACTTTTTTTAAAAAAAATATTGTAATAATATATTATTTAAACTTTGTTTCATTTAGTACTGTAAGCCACCTAGGATGCTTTAGGAAAAAAAAGTATTTTAATTAAAATAGATAAAATAAGAAATTCACTTCTGGTCTTGGGAAAAGAACGAAATTGAAGGTATTAAATTTTGGCAGCCCTGCAGCCTATTTAAAAGTTGGATGGCTTCTCCTGGAAGCTCAGCTTCAGCAGTTCACCTTTCAAACCAAGAAGCAAACAAAATTCTGGGAGATATTTTTTCAGTAGTTGGAAGGAGAGGAGAACGAGAGCTTTGGGGGCCTGTAAGGAAGACCTATAGAACTTAATTGCCTTTCCTTTCCTGACTCCTTTCTTTGGCCACTCTTCCATCCAGAGAAATCTATAATTACCGCATTCTTGACATTCTTCTGCTTTCTCTTTCCTCCAGAAGTTTTAAAAGCCTGCTTTTCCTACTTTCAGATAGGCACAAATAAGAATTTGCTTTTAAACTTAACATTTACCAAAATCTGCAGAATTCAAATACGGGAGAGGGCAAAACTGACAGATTTTTCTATTTCCTCAGGATGTTGCTTCCAGTTTGTGTATGATCTGAGGATACTGAAATCAATGGAGTAGTAGTACTTTATTACAGTCCAAGACCAGTAAAACCAAAACAATACAAAATAGATGCATACAATTATTGTTTTGGGCAGGATAATAAAATTCCATTAAAACATGATAAAACAACCCTTTCTTTCCAATTAATAACATCATATATCCTTAATAGGGACGTGGTGGTGCTGTGGGCTAAACCGCAGAAGCCTGTGCTGCAGGGTCAGAAGACCAAGCAGTCGTACGATCAAATCCACGTGATGGAGTGAGCGCCCGTCGCTTGTCCCAGCTCCCGCCAACCTAGCGGTTCGAAAGCATGCAAATGCAGGTAGATAAATAGGGACCACCTCAGTGGGAAGGTAACAGCGTTCCGTGTCTAAGTCGCACTAGCCATGTGACCACGGAAGATTGTCTTTGGACAAAACGCTGGCTCTATGGCTTGGAAACGGGGATGAGCACCGCCCCCTAGAGTCGAACACGACTGGACAAAAATTGTCAAGGGGAACCTTTACCTTTACCTATATCCTTAATATTTTTAAAACTTCAGGCAGTGTTATATTAAAAACATATTATCCATCTAAAATCACCTACCCAAACATCTGTTTACGAACAACAGAATTTGGCCACTTGTCTTGTGATATAAGGGGTATTTGAATGTATATGAATCCAACACAGTTTGTTCTGCACTAGTCACTGGGACCACAGTTTAGTTTCCCCAAGCAGAATTAACCTTGATTTAGATGTTAAGTATACCGGTCAAGCTAATCTAAGCCGTCTTTGGAACTGGTGTGCGAATCAGAGCCTTATGTTTGCTCTTCGGCTGGATGTCTTCTTGATTTAGCTAATTCCCAATCGGAAGAGCAGTGCTCACAGCAGACTGCTCATAGCAAACGAGCGAGCTCCCAAAGTGGTCCATTTTGTGTATCTGTTATTATTGTGAAATGAAAGAACAAGCTCTCCTGCAGAACAGAACGCATGAGAATCTGTGTTGTTGGGATAGATTTAGTGAGATATCCCATGGCTTGGGTTAAAGAATCGTTTCTTCTTTCTAGCTCTCAGATGACGGGCAAGCGTACACAGAGATCGGAACGGAAGATATATTGATGGGACTGGACTCTTTGTTTCATGGCTACCACCCTGGCCAGATCCTCGCTGGGCAAAAATAAGAAAGGGAAGCAGCAGGTTTGTGCCAAGGTGCTGTGAGTACCTATATGGGTCCTGCTCCAGTGATTGAGAAATTGTTGAGGTGATCTTCACAGAAGGCTTTCTTATATGATACACCCATTTGTGGAGGTCCACTTCAGAGGTCCTTAACTATCCTTCCTTTCCTCCTCCAGTTCCCAGCTAGGAAATATTCCAGAATTGGCCATTATCAATGGCTCTGCATGAAAATGTTTCTGAAGCCTGTTGGATCATCTTGATCCACTGCCTTCTCATACTGTTTGAACACTTGGGGATTTACAGCCTGTAGCACTTGAAGTCTGTTCCCACAAGCAGAGGGGTCTTTATGTTTAGATTGTAGATTTTAGCCCAAATCCAAAATTATGGGGGTGGTGTGTGCATTCTTACTTGATCCCGCCGCTGCCACCACGACCTTGGGCTCCCATGGGCTCCCCACTGCCACCTTTGTCTCTTATTAGGTGGGTCTGTGGGATGTGGTGGTGGGGAGAATGGAACGGGAGAGGGAGGAGGAGGAGAGGGGAAGGGTCAAGGGGTGAAGGTGAGAGGGCACTGGGAGAGGTGAGCAAGGGTATTGGTGGTGGGTAAGAGGGTGAACAAGGAGGGGTGACTGGGCAGGTGAAATGCCGTAAAACCACGAAGAAAAATGCACTAATTTTCCCATTTTCAGAGTGCCAGTGAGAATGCCTTTTAGGTAAGATAGCAGACATCTTGAGGATATCTTCCCATGCTTAATGCACTGTGACCATGATTCTGCTCTTCTCACAGACATATCTGCTATTCACTAGCCCGAATTAAACATAAAACAAGCTACACACATTGGTCCGAACACAAAGCTCTAGGTGTCAAGGGGTTTGCATTAAAATTGTGCGAGTCTCTGGAAAACCATAAACTGTATCTGTTGGGTTGTTTTAAACATTTTCTTGAATGCCTAACTCAGCTCACCGAGCTTGTGGGCCTAATTAGAGATTAATTAAAGTTTCTTGTTGCTGTGGGAAAATTTGTCTCTCATCTCTGCATGGGAAGAGCAGGCATATTATAAGAGGCAGTTCTAAAAATGGATCCATTTCACCATCAGTCTTAAGCTTCCCATAACAGTACTCTGTACCTTTGTGTATATTAGGTCAAATTGTTTCTTTCATTCTGCTGTTTTGATATCTCATTTTGCTCAGTAAATTGAACTATTTAAAGAACATGGAATTTTTTTCTTTTTTTTCTTTCTCTTCCCAGTTGCTTCTGCAGAATTTTCGAAGCTCAGAAAGTAAAATGTCGTCGCTATATACAAGACTATATTTTTCAACGTGATACGGTTCGGGGACCGTAATTTCTAGCTGAAAGTGCTGATTTCCTTTGCTAAATACCTAATGGAGTGCAAGGCAGGGTTCCAGAAAGGGCGAGAAAAGGTGGGTTTGTACCTTCAGTAGCTTTCTTGTTCATAAGCCATTGTGAAGTGTGCTTCCCCAATCATCCTTAAGCTTTTATTTTAATACGCCTCAGTGAGTAGCTGTTCGTCTTGCAGATGGCAGGTGTTGAGCACTGTGTAAGACATCTGGGTTGGTCTAGCAAACCCCATGGGGAGTGACAATCAAAGAAGCTGGGTCCGCGGTACCACACTAAGGTCAGGTCACAAGAGTAGACCAAGTTTAGACAAAGGATGAAAAGCCAAGCTGATCTGACAAGAGAACACGAGGGTATCAAGCAGTTCATTAATTAGAAGAGGGAGGCCAAGAAATGGAGTCTATTAGCGAGCAAATTTTGGATGGCAGGAGGGCTAAGGTTTTTGTCGGAAAGCCATAGATGAGACAAAGGAAGGCAAATTTCTTTCCAACCACAGCTGCTTCTGGAAACAGTCCCTTTCTGCAATCGCTAGCAGCAAATCCCAACCCAAGCAGAGAAGAAACTGGTCAGAGGCTATTGGCAGAACAGACAGTATACATTTCAAGTTGTTTACTGTCGATGAGTTTTCCGCTGCAGGCCCATCCTGTCCTACATCTTTAAGCATTCCAGTCAATGAGTAAATGTGACATCAAATGTGTTGACCACATTATAAGATGCTGTCAAGCAGAATACTGTTTTGTCGCCAAAACAGCTAAAAAAGATAATTACCCTATACGCTGACAGCCATACAAATCCAAGTTGTACATCATAAATTCATTAACACAATTTCTCAGTGGATTATACCTGCAGTTCGCCATGCTAAAAGAAGTTATTTCATTCTCAGTTGAAGAAATTGATAGCTCAGTGGTTTAGGACTCTGGGTGCTGAGCCAGAGATGGGGGTGGTGGTTTACAATTTCCCCATAGTTCCTCCCTGACATGGACTGGATGATGCATAGGGTCCTTTCCAGCTTGTAGTTCTAAGATGATGATGAAATGAGAGAACAGAAAAAGCATGCCATTACTCTGGGAATTTCAATAAAAATTTTTTTGGAGTATATCACAATAAAAAGGACAGTGCGTAAGAAATCTCTTAAAATCACAGGGGTGCTTGTGTTGATGGTGAGGGGTTTTTTTAGAACCTCCCTTTTAAAAATGGACATAAAAGCATTTGGATGGACCTGAGTGAAAGGTCTAGATGAGCACAATCCGGAACAATGGCAGTTCATGGTGGTTAGTGGTTCGTCGGTGTCCATGAACCACGAATCATGACAATTTTATAAAAAATGATTTGTGATTTGTTTGGTTTGCACCCATCTCTAAATGAAGGGGTTTTCTGGGAAGCTGAGCTACACAGAAAGACCCCCCCTTTATGGCTTTCTCACCCCACATCTCTCTTCATGGGTTGTAGCACTATTTCTCTGAGGGTTTCCTCTATAGAGCCCAATGGGCAGCAAAACTACACTTCCCACAATACCCTAAGCCTCCCAGAAAGTACCGGCACAAGAAGTAGGTCCCAAATAATCTACTGTCCTACTCAGCTGAGCAACTGTGGTGGAAGGGAGGAAGAGGCCTGGGGAGAGCAAGGTAGGTCCTGGGGCCCATGAAAGAGGGGCCAAAGCAAAACAAAATACCAACAATGGAAAAGTTTGGTGGGTGTAGGTTTTTCAGACTGTTTGGTTGGGTTCTGGAGGTTTTTTTGGGGGGGCAAACAGCCCAAAAAACCTACAACATCCATTGGATCCCAGCTGTGAAAGCCTTCGAGAATGCAATGAAAAAGTTTGGTATTTCACTTCATGAAAGTGCAGTTCCCTGAACTGCCCATGAAACGAACCACGAATTGTCCCGCTCATGGGTTTTATAAGTTTGTGGTTTGTTTCATGCCCACCTCTAACTCTAGGATGCTAGAGTGGTCCGGTGGTCCAGATAGGCGGGGTATAAATCAAATAAACAAATAAACAAATAAACAAATAGACAGATAGATAGACAGATAGACAGATAGACAGATAGATAGATAGATAGATAGATAGATAGATAGATAGATAGATAGATAGATAGATAGATAGATAGATAGATAGATAGATAGATAGATAGATAGATAGATAGATAGATAGATAGATAGATAGATAGATAGATAGATAGATAGATAGATAGATAGAGTAAAGACCCCATGTAAAAGCCAGAAGTGTTTTTTCAGTTAATTTGGTTTTTTTAAGGTTGAATCCTAGGTCATGTTAACAATCAATATCTGTGATAAGTTGATGGAGCTGCTTCATATCCCAGATAAGGTCACTTGTAGAGCATCCATGTCATTGGAGTTTCATGGGCAAAGTTTGTGTCCAGACTGACCAGTGATTTTCCTATCATATCAAAGGGCCTAAACTGGTTAAAGGAGTGGGAAACACCCATCAAAGATTAGAAATGACTTGCCAGAATCTAAATAGAACTCAATGGGTTGGGCCTTTTAGAACAGGAGAGAATGAACTAGCCTTTATACTTCGATATGAACTTTGTTTGATGGGATTAATGATATTTGTCAGGCACAGATTTACACAGTCAGATTGGAAATACCAGACTTTCTGTACGTGTTGTGTTGTGTTGTTTTTAAGCACAACATTTTTTTCCCTCAGAGTTAGCATCCAACACATTTTCTAGAAGGCTAATCCAGGAACACTTTCATTTTGTCTTACATTGTTGTGCTTTTGTCTTGTTTGATCAAGATCCAGTCTCATTACATGTTGTCAGGTCAAGATATGGCACTGTTCCACATTAAAATGCTAATATTTCACAAATTGCAGTTGTTGATGAAAGTTTGCCTTGGAATGAATCCGGCCAAGGATGAGTGATTTCAAAACAGACTCTTTAACGCATATCTTCAGCCAGAGGTTAATTTTGCCCTGTCACATCAAATCAGTTCTACATTAAAATGCCCATATCTAAGGTTGGGGGTTGGAGTTTTTTTGGTGTGAAAACAGAAAGCTGAAGAAGAGCCTGGGTGGATTGACAACTGTGTTCTAATGGGCTATGAATGTTATCCACCTTATTTGTGAGCGAGCAATGTGAGTGCAATGTGCGACATGCTTTCCAGTCTCCTTCAACTTGCAGTAACTCCCAGTTCCCATGATCAAGTGGGAATAGATACCTGGGTCTTCTGAGTCCTAGCCCATCCATCTATTCACTATACCCCACACTGGGTACTCAGAGAAATAGAAAGGATCATAGAATCGTAAGATAACTGAGTTGGAAGGGGCCAATAGTCCAACCTGCTCAAGCAGACATCCAAATCAAAACAGATCTGACAGATGGTAGTCCAATTTTGTCTTGAATGCCTCCAGCATTGGAGCGCTCAACAACTTTTCCTGAGGTCATTGTTTCCGTTGTCGTACTGCTCTAATAGTTAAGTTATTCTTGCTGGTATTCAGTCTAAATCTGGCTTCCTGTAGCTGGAGGCAATTGTTGCATGTCCTGCACTCTGGTATAATGGAGAACAGATCCTGCCCCTCCTCCGTATGGCAATCTTTCAAATAGCTATCCTATCTCCCCTCAGTCTTCTTTTCTCGAGGTTAAAAGATGCCCAGTTCTTCCAGTCTTTCCTACTAGGACTTGGTTTCCTGTCATTCATTGTATCAAATTTCTCCAAGGGAAGGAGAAATTTCTTGGAGACGGAGCTCACCATTTCCAGTGGTTCTAGCACAGTTCTGTTTTCCCCACCCAAAAATATTTGTTTTTGTTTTCAGTTTTGATTTGGCACTGCCACTGCACAGGACAGCAACTGGCTACCGGCAGAAATAATTGGCCAATACTGGCCTTTTATTTCTATGATGGAGAGAAAAAGAAATGTCTCAGAAAGATGTCTTCTGAGAAATGTTGGCTCAGAGCTTCTTGTTATCTTTCAGTATTCAGCTCCTTCTCCAGGCCGTGCAGATGTTAAAGTTTTAAAGGAGTCGATGTCAATACAGTTCTTGTCTCTACTAAAGAGGGTTATAATACAGCTCAGTCTCTGTAAGAATCCCTGTAGAAGTACGAGGGTGTTTTGTTCTGCTCCATGAAAAAGGTGAAGTTAATTCTCTGCTTCATTGTATCATTCAGTTTCCCAAAGGTTGTATTTCCAATGAAGAAGCTTCCATATTTTGTTTCAGGATTCTTTAGAATTCCGTTTGTTGGTATTGTAGAACTTACCAAAGCGTTGTAGATAATGTCTCTTCCTCTTCCTCCACATCTCTTCCTCACTCTGCAACTTTCCTGGGTGTGAGAACTTACTGATTGGGCATGAATTGCCAGTTCTATGGTTCATACGAGTTTGTTTTTTTTGTCTGAACAGGTGTTCGGCATCTCTCAGCATCTCCTCCTCCAGCTGGCCCAGAGGAGGTAGGGCATGGAGGCTGGGGCACTGTCTTCGAGTGGAGCACCTATTGGAGCAGCTAGGACGAGAAGCAGGACTGTTCGTATGAAAAACAAATCAGTACAAACTGCCAAACTAGCAATATATCTATGAAGATTCTCAGTCATCCTGGTGAGGTTATCTGGAAGTTGATAACCTGGGAACTGCATATAACCCATCCTTTGCCCATCTAACATGCCTATTCAGATTAGTGGGAAGTGAAACCAACATGGGGGTCTTCTACCAACTCTCCTCAAGCTGAAGAAGCTACTTGAATGAGGAATGAAACATTTCAGCACAATAAGAAAGAAGTCCAGTTGCCATGACTCAACTTCCGGATATGCCAAACTAGCACTATCTTTATTCCTGATCTTAAAAATCCTTGTGGGAGAAGATAACTTATGATGCCTTCACCAGAGTTTAACTGAAGTGTGGGAGAGTGCCACAAACACGACTCCACATGATATTGACTCAGATGCCTCGGTAGCTTCATATGTCAGGTAAAGTCAAGAATCTTGAACCTTACCCATGAACACTTCTCCAAAATATACCTTACTCTGAACGTCTTCTCAAAGGACATTCTTCAACCAGACTAAATGAGAATGGTTGAGATCCTCACTGGTGACATTTCTGATTCAGTACCAGCTGGATCAGACCAAAAACTTATTGATTCCAGAAACCTATCTCCTGTAGCAGTGGTTCCCAACCTTCTCTGAGCAGTGACGGAGAAGGCCCTCTCCCGGGTCCCCACTTGTGAAGGTCCAAGAGCAAGGCCTCCCCTGAGGATCCAAGCACCTGAGTAGGCTCATAATAAAAGACATAAACCTAAATTTTACCAAGATCAGCCTTGTCTTCCCCCTCCCTCCATTAAAAGATTTAAAGACAGAAATACCCTCAGTCTTTGGTTGGAAAAATAGCATTATGAGCCATATATTTAAATGGAAAAACAGCACGCACATATGGCCTGCTCATTTAACTGTACATTTCCCATGAGAGTACTAACAGTCCCATCATTATTAGCATTATTTTCTGCCAGCAACATATGCTGTTCTTCCATATGGCTGGTTCCATTCAAACTGAATTGTAAAACAACATCCTAACAGCACTGATTATTGAGGGGTGTTTTTTGAAGGAAAGTTGCTTTTATGCTATTAAATCTTTCCTTCATGCTTGTTACCCATTAAAATAATAATAATAATAATCCATGGTTTCCTTTCTGCTACTTCAGAAATAGGGCGGTTTCCCCAAGATGGAAATACACCTTGAAATAGCAGGCTTTTGAAGAGCTTTTGTTTGTCTCAATATTAGCACCACTACTTACATCATTAAAGTCAAGCAGATTAAATGGATTTGGGAAAAGAAATAATGTGTCTCTCCACCCAACCCCCCACAAATACAAATAGTATAGATTTATACCTCCACGCCATTCTTCTGTTAATAAAATGCTTGCACAGCTCCAAAAAATGGGTAGAGAGATTTGAAGGAAAGCAGGACTCTCTCTCTCTCTCTCTCTCTCTCTCTTTGCAAGAATCACGGGAAAGAAAATATACAGTTTGGCTAGAGTTATAGTAAATCTGTCAAGCAGTTTTTGCTTGGGGTGTGTGTGTCTGTGTGTGTCTTGGGAAGGGAAAGAATGATGGGGGGGGAGAGAAGGGGAGGGAGGGAGAGAGATATTGACCAACAGAGACAGAACTTGGAAAGCAGAAGTGTGAACCCAAATCAAACGTTTATTGAAAACTGTGTTGGTTAAAAGGGTACTTGTGAGAGGACGGTTGGCGGACCATCTTGCGTTCTAACTGGGCCTGCAGAAAATCATATCAGAAGTTCCACATAGGACATAGAAGATGCAGATGCAGCCCAGTGAGCAAGCCCTGAGGAAAATTGATGATGGCATGAGGAGGGCACTCAAATAGTGGTCCTGGAAGGGGAGGCTCATACAGGCAGCCCCATCTCAGAGAAGTGGCCTTTAGAGGTGGAAAAAAAAGAGGACTCTGGGTGTGAGATAATATAAGGAAAGACCCAGAAGGGAGTGGGTTGGGAGTTGAGACTAGAATGGAAGAAAGAGGTTGCAGATTATGGCCTATGGACTAGAGACCTTTTCCTACATGTGGTAGTTGAGGAGGAGGAAGACATTACCAAATGGTCATTGGGGAATGTTCTAGAAGAGAACATGGAGGTGGATCTCAGAAAGGAACCCGAGCCACCCTGGGTCTGGGAGAACATTTGCAAGGATCACCCCTGTTTGGAGGACCTAATCCAGCTCTGGGTCCCTTGGAATGACACCTTAATTCTCACTTGCCTCCACAACCCTTGTATTGTGGGGAGCAGGACCACAGGGAGAGAAGAAACACCGGTAGAGGTGATGGCAAAGAACACACCAGACCGGGAAGAAGCCAAGAGTGACTAGAGGAACTGACCCCATTGTCCTCAGTGTGAGTCTACTACCCATCCCTTTTGTGGGCCCTCTTGACTTGGGAATCCCATGGGCATGTGCCACCTGGGTGGATTGACAAGCACATAGACTTGACCCCAAAGCAATTTTTCCATAATGAATATTCTATTTTTATGCAATGTCATCCTTTAAATACTAGCAGATGGAACAATATGTTCATCCTCCATTGCATCATCCATTATAGGAAGCTTGATCCTTTTTTTCCCCTCCTGAAATGAGAACCGTAAATTTCTGAATTTATCATATTAATGGATGCATTTTACTGCTTAGTAGTCTGTTTAAACATGCTGTAAGACAATATGGCCTCAGCACTGATAACGAATAATATGAATCATTTGGAGATTACTTATGACAGGTGCTGGAACTGTCTTATTTTCTTCTGGTGTATATTCAGTAAGATTCAGCATGCATTTACAATTCATGCAGCATTGTTACATACCTATTGCTGTCTCCTGTTATATTTAACTTTTGGGTCTATCTTGTGTCTTTCTATGAACAATACATACATATTTCCATTCAAGTAGGAAGCTGTTACATGTGTCTAAGAAAAAAAAATGGCACATGAGAACATATTGCACAATAAGTATGTTTTTTTCTTTTAAGATTAATAATAACTCTTTGGTTGGGATCTAAAATAGTTCAGTCACACTTTTAATCAATGACTCATTTCAATGTTGTTGATTTTGACAGAAGCTGGAAATAATTGGCTACCCTAATTCATTCTTCTTATACATTTTCAGGAACACGTCTGCCACAAGATTTAATGGCTCAAATCCTGTTGCTTAGCATAGTGAGGCACTCTAGAGTAAGCCCATTTAATTAGCTGGGATTTGTTGAGTCAGCTCCTCTGTAAGCTCCATTGATTCAAATGGGTCTGTTCTAGTTGCAGTTTGCTACACTCAATTAAGCTGTAACTAGAGTAAGCTCATTTCAGTCACTGAAATGTATGGAAGAGTTGACTCACCAAATCCACACAGAATCGATGGACCTACTCTAGTGCAACTTACCGCACTAATGGGATTTCAGCCATTGTTTCTCTTTGTGTCATCTTGTAGTAATCTCCAAAAATTCTCAGTAGTTTTTAGAAGTTCAACCATTTAACAAATTATCTAAAGAATAAACAAATCAATGACATTTCTTGAATTAGATCTTCTTGCTTATGCTATATATATAAAAAGAAAGAAAGAAATATTGCTTTCCTAAAACATTAAGCTTAGGTACACATAGCTACAGGCAAGGCAAACTAAACACAGTGGGTATACTCCTGTGTAGAGATGGGCACAAAATGAACCATGAACCAAACACACACATACAAAACATGGTTTGTTTCATGGGTGGTTTGGCAAAAGTCCCAATGAACTGCACTTTCACAAATTGGAAGAAAATGCCAAACTTTGTCATCACTGGCATTTTGTGTCACTTTATTTCCTATTTATCATGCTCCCCTTTCATCCATCCCCAGAAAGATGAGGACCACACACACCAGATTCATTAGGCATCCTTCAGTCTCGAGAGACTATGGTAACATGCTCTGTAAGGAGGACTTGGAACAGCATCTAGTGTGGCTGAAGAGGCCAATTCGAGAGTGACCACCCCTTCCACACTGAAGACAAATACAATCTGTCCCCTGTACAGCTCCCTGATTTTGCTGCTTCCGGGACTGCCTTTTGGCCTCAGCCTGCTGGACAAGGGTCTCTTCAAATTGGGAGAGGCCGTGATGCACCACCTGCCTCCAGGTTGAACGCTTGGATGTCAACATTTCTCATCTGTTGAGGTCCACAGCAGAAAGACCACTGCTAATGACTGTTAATAGCCCATGACAATGGGTGGAGAAGGACTGCAGAAGTGGGATTTTCACTAATCATCACCCCATCCATTGTCTTTCTAATGAGCCTATTCAGACCAGGAGGAAGTGAAACCAAAGTGGAGTATATATCAGGGATCTCCTACCAACTCTCCTCAAACTGAAGAAGCTACTTGGATGAGTAGTGAAATGTTTCAACCTAATAAGAAAGAAATCCAGTTGCCATGACTCCGCTTCCAAAAGACAGGTGTAATGGTTAGCTCTCTGGCTGTCTCTAAAAGCAAGAAGAACTTCTACTGTACCACTCCCAACGTAACCAAACAGTCAATGTCTGGGTTTTTAGTTCATCATCTGACCATGACTATTCCACACACAACTTAAGTAAAATGTACTCTGGCCATTAGGAAAGAACAAAAACAGAACAAGAGAAATTGAGAGACATCATGAGTCACACCCGCAAAGCAAGAAGAACTCTGAGAAGTCAAAGTCAACCAGAGAACTTACATGAGGAGAATAGGAAGTAGCTGCTGGCATAGATTCATTAACAGAGCATTGTCATGAATCCTGACAATGGATGGCCTCCTGGAATCATGATGTCTTAATGTCTCAAAGTTGAGACAAGATGTTCTCAGTATTATACCCATCGCTTCCTGGACATTGACTTTTAAAGATACTCAGCTTCACTTTTCCATCTCTAATTACCGTAATGGCATTGTGTAATTCATGGAAAATCTTAAATAATTCTTTGGAATCTCAGTAAAGATTGGTTTAGTGTTTAGTGCAGCTGAACATGTTTCAGATAAGATGGTGCTTTTTCTCTTCCTCCTGTTAGTTCTATTTATGCATTTGAGATTACTGTGGTCTAATGCTTTCATGGTAGGTAAAATATGTCTCTGGGCAGAGCTAGTGTTTCTTTTTCAAAACCAAAGCAGAGAGAGAGAGAGAGCATGAGCACAGAAATACTAGAATATTATTTTAAAAGTTGCAGACAACATCTTCTTCATATGTTTAATCCTTACATATTTATAAATAAATCAGCAACTATTGTAGTTTTGTGCAATGATATAATTTGCACAAAATCTGATTCTTGTTCTCCTTCATAACCACAGGAACTATCTCACAGTTCTTGCTAGCAAGAATTACTCTGTCCTTAGATGAGATAATGTAATAGCTTATTTCTTTCTCTGTTCCTGAATCTCTTTCTGAGATCACTTCTCATTTTTTGCATCTTTGGAATGATCTCCATCATGCTTGGAATGGCCATATTTGTTGAGTTTGGCCAGTGCAAATCCAGAGTTTGGTTTTAAGTCATTTAGTAATATCCAAATATCCCTGTATTTCTTCATATCTGGGATGGAAAGAACATGAGGGTTACAAAAACTAAATGTGTGAGGCAATCAAACGGAACACTTTCCTGATGCTTGAGCCCAACTGTGATGATGGCCAACAGCCTTTTGGTCTGCTTTGTATTCCATGTAATTTGTTCCTCACAGAAACCTCATAAGCTGAATTCTGAATCACCTATCTTCAAGCGGTGAACTTAGTAGTGGTGGATCTGCCTCTTCCTCTCCTGAAGCTCTGAGTCAGAAAATTAAGCCGGAAAACACTGTGCTTACTCATTATCTCTCCATCTCTCATTCTATCTATCTAACCGTATTTTTCCTCTTTCACCAGCTGTCAGGGCCGAGGCAGGCAGCATGAATTGGAAAACAGAAAAATGTCCCCCGAAGACTGATACACTCTCCACTTCCTTCAGCATGTTGGCAGGAGGTAGGATAGATGAAGCAGTTGGATGCATCCTGAAAAGATGCTGCTCCTGTGAGGATGCTGGCACTTGAGAATTCTTGGTGATTCACACATAGAACAGAGCATGGAGGGAATTATATGCTACAAGGGAGAGCAGGAGGCAAATGTCAGGAATCTATCATGCTATGTGTGAGACCCCTCTGAGCAGAAAATGCCAAGAAATCACTGTTAAGCATTAGAATTTATGATCTGTGACTTCTTTTTCTTTCTTTCTTATCTAGCTTAATTATTTTACTACTAGGACTGAATAAGTGTGAGAGTGCGAATGAATATCTGCTCTCATCTTGTATGGACTTTGAGTGAGTAGGTCAGAATTACCACTCTGAGTCTGTCTTTCCTTTCTCCCCATTTCTGCCTTTGTCATTCTTTGTGGTCATGAAATTCTACTAAACGCTGGCCTTTGTGCAATTGCTAGAAAAATGACCTTCTGCTGCCCCACCACTTGGAACCAAAAGCATAGCTCCCATGCTCAGCCATAGCTGATTGTCTTTTTTCCCATTCATAGAAAGAACTTTATTCCACTGAGATTCAGAAAAGTGCAATAAGGAATGGGTTGGGTGTCACCAAAAGCACACAAAGGCTGAAATCCAGTAGCAAATTGCAACTACATTGCATGAATGAATCAATGAAAATTACATAGCTGTTGACTTACCAAATGCCTACTTATTCAATGGGCCTACTCTAGTTGCAACTTATTACTGGATTTCAACCGCTGTGCACCAAAACACTGTATGTTTGCTTTTTTCCAGGCATGAACCAGGTCAAAGGAGGGCTACATAGCTCTACTAATAGTTTTTTTTTTTAAGTGAAAAGCAATTAATACTCAAACTTTGTGAAATCTGAAAGGTTGACTCCCCTCTTTAGGATCTATCATGTCTTCAGATGCTATGTACTTCAGTGGAAAACTGAAAACATTATCACCATGTTGGTTTTCCAATGCACTGACTTTCCTCTTTTATAAGTTGATTCAGACGCAGGGTGCTATCTGATGGAACAGTGCATAAATCGCTCTGGATATGTTCAAAAGACCTAAATTAGCTACTGGACTGAGGAGGAGGGACCACACACAGCCCTAATTTTGGGTAGCAAATTGGTTCTGCTGGTGTTTCAAGACATCTGGAGGGCAAAGGGTCCCCATACTTGGTGTAAACAACACAAATTGCATCTTTTCTGCTTTCAACTATTTTAATCGACTCTAATCCATCCATCTACCCATGCTGGAGTTTAAAGTGGCTGCATGCTGTGCAAAATACTACATTCTCCTCTTTTTCCCTCCATGCATAGATATTGAGCTCCTTCTTAGTACTTAGGAAATGCAAAGGCCTCAGCCTCCACAATTTTCATGCAGCTATCCCTTCGCTGATCCAGGAATTACTTAGACAGCAGGAGCACACTCTGCTTGCAACTCTATGTGTTACTTAAAGCATCTTTTTAGTCCTGCCTTGAGAACATAGGAACATGCACTTCTTTTAATGTCAGGAACACTAGAAGTCAGCGGGAAAGTGCTAGAGGCTTAAAAAAACAAATCACTCTGCACCTTAAAATGTTTCCTACCCAACAAAGCAGCATGCCAAGGCACTGGAGCAAGCTGGAGAAATCATAAATGGCAGTGAGGCAAAAGGAAATGTACTTTTATGAGGAGCATCTAAGAGAAAACAACATAAACATGTAGATACTCACTGTAAATATCCAGCTATTCACAGCTGATATTTATTTACTTATTTATATTTCTGTGCTGCCCTTTTAGGGGTTCCACTCTCTGGGTGGTTCACAATATACAATAAAAACGTACACAACCACACTATATAATATCTTTATTGGTCGGGAAACCCTAAACTGAACAAAGCAGAAAATAAATCTTCATGTTGGTTCATCTAGGGGCATCATAATGTGCTTTAATGTCTATTTATTTTCTTAGATTCAGTCCTCTTCAAAGCATTCTAAAGAGGAGACCCAAGATACAAGAGGCCCAGGAATCAAGCAAGTGAGGTGACTCACAAACGGAGGAAATCACATCAACTGACACAAGGTGCTATGAGAAGGAAATGGTGGAGTGGGACCTCAAATTAACACTCTATCCCAGTGGTCTCCAACCTTGGGCCTCCAGATGTTCTTGGACTTCAACTCCCAGAAATCTTGGCCAGCAGAGGTGGTGGTGAAGGCTTCTGGGAGTTGTAGTTCAAGAACATCTGGAGGCCCAAGGTTGGGGACCATTGCTCTATCCCTTGCAGGCCAGTCTCCTCTCTTTCCCCTCCCTTCCAGATGCCTGCAGCTGTAACCACAATAGTTTCAAAATAAATCACACAATGAAAACTGGAATGGACAACTTCGACAGGTCTGGAGGGGATGGGCAATTTTCTCTTCCTAGAATCTGCCTGGGGCTGTATGGCCCACAAAAATATGCCAAGGACACATAAAAGCACAAAACAGGGAGTGGCTGGATGCCCACTTCCTGTTTTAAAATGCATTTCCACTTCCTGTTTTGAAAGGCCTTCATACATATGGGTTTTATCTAATGTGTGTGTTGAGTGTCTTGAAACCTATTGAGAAGTCCCCTTACAGAAGCAGGATGTGATATTTTTGTCAGGATGATTTTTTAAAAAGGACTGGTGTAACGGGAGACCATGGACTCCTATAGCAGTCTGAGGAGGGGCACATTCAGCTCTAAGGCTGCCTTTTACCTAAACTTGAGGTACAGTAGTACCTTGCTTTATGAAATTAATGCGTTCTATGGGATGTTACTGCGAAAAATTCGTAAACTGAGACATGAATTGCCATAGGAATGGGGGGGGGGTGTGCTACAAAACCTCCAGGCACAATGCATCCTTGGGAAACTTTCTTCATACTCCCCTCCCAAAGAAAACTCACATGTAAACCAAGGCATTATTTTCTATAGATTTGCTTCGTAAACCGAAAATGACGTTAACCGAGGCATTTGTAAACTGAGGTACGACTGTATCTTGAATGAGATTGGAATCGAAAAGCAATTGCAGTTGGCATCATAACTTCTGTTGTGACTGGAAGACAAGAGTATTGGGGAAGCTTATATAGGCCATATCTCTCACGGAAAAGGGCTAAATTCGGATGTGTTGACCATTCTATTGTATTTACAGTTGGGGGGGGGATGTGGTGTTGGAGGGCTCCTTTGTGGATACCCTGGACTATTGAGAGGATGTACAAGTGGGTCCTAGATCAAATCACACCTGAACTATCTCTGGAGGCAAAAGTAGGGAAACTGTAGTTGTCTTACTTTGGGCACATCCTGAAAAGGCAGGATTCTCTGGAAAAGACAATAATGCTGGGAAAAGTGGAAGGCAGGAGGAAAGAAGACCAAAGAAGAGATGGATGGAAGCGATGGGTTTGAGTTTATAGAAGCTGACCCAGGCTGTTCTGGACAGGACATTTTGGAGATCTCTCATGCATGGGGTGGCCATAAATTGAGAGCAATTTGACAACACCTAACAACAACCACAACAAAACTATAATAGTTCCACTGAGTTTTAGTCATTCGCCCATTGTGAATGATTGCCGAGCTATCTCACTTTAGGAGAAGATGGTGGGCATTGTTTAGGCAAAGCATTTATCCCCATTGATACATCTGTGTGCATTTTTCACAGATACAAATTTTTATTTGTGCGTTCGTATTTCTATACAATTAAAACTGTTAAAAGAAATCCAGGGAAGGGGCACAAGCAATCCAATGCTCCCACTTTCCTTCCAGTGATAGGATACAAAATAGACGCATGCATTTTCATCAGTATACCAGACACAACTTAGTTAAGTACATATTAAGTACGTAAGGAGAAGTTCTGTTCCAGTCTGGGCATGCTGTTCGGTTGGATGACTTGTAACTACAGCAGAAGTGTTTTCTTGCTAAGGAAATGTTGTCATCAGAAAATGTCCTTAATAAATTCATGAGCTATCTATGGAGTTCTAACAGCATGTCATCTTGAGAACGATTCAGTTAAGGGAGATAATTAGATATGTGTTTTGGCCTCGACATACCCACAATATCTAAGCCTAATGCAAAAGGAGAGCGAGAGAAAGAGGCAGGGAACACAAAGAGGAACATATAAATGTATTTATGAGCTCTTCTGAAAGAACTACTAACAAGTAAATTGAATCAGTCACCTCGGCTGTGGGAATGCTCAGTTCTCGAGTGGGACAAAGCAAGCTGCCATGTCATTCAGCTATTCATGAAAGAAACTGACTCAGTTCTTTGCTGAACAAACTGTAGACCAGAAGACTCCCTTAGTGCTCTTAAAGAGAAAATGTGGCTGAACGGAATCTGCTGGTGGCAAGTTATTGTGAATAATCTAGATCACTGGTTCCCAAACTCAGCTCCCTAGGTGTACTTGAAGTGCAACTCCCAGAAGCCTTCATTTCCAGTGGTGCTGGCCTGGATTTCTGAGAGTTGTAGTCAAAGGACATCCGTGGATCCAAGGTTGGGCACCACTGATCTTATCTGAGATATTGTGTGAAACAAGACAAAGCATTGCAATGCTAGTAGATTTTGAGAGAAAACCTTTAAGCCCGGCCATGGAGTATGCCACACTTACTGTAGAATCAGAAATATTCCACAGATATCTGCTGTAGATAGCTTTAGGGGAGGAAATTCTGCGATCTGAAGAGAAACCAGAGTATACATCAACATTTATGAAACAACATCCTTGAACCCCTTCTGTCATCCCTTTTTGTTTCCCTAGCTGACCCCCTCCCCACCCTTTTAAGCGATTACTCGGCGACCATCACTAGCGTGGTAGCGGATTTTCTATTAGCGGTCTCCAAGTCAAAACCCCTGCCCCATCCTCCCCCCGCATCACCTTCCCAGTTCTTACCTTCATGACCGTCCTTCTTGGTTTGTAACACTATGACATAAATTGTTACTGCTGTTTTATCCCCTTTTAATGCCAATAAAGGTTTTAAGAAAAAAAAAAGGGGAGGAAATTCTTCAAGAGCTTAAATAAAGCTGGTCATCACACCATGAATGTCCTGGATCTCTCATAATTTGCAAATTAGCTTGCTTTGTTTTGAGATTAGTAATTGGCCCGGAAACCAGCCTTTGCATGCAAGTATGATATATGGAATCAAATCTCTGAGCACCATTATCCTTTTCTTTCCTAATTATTTGGCATGCCATGAGGGAGCAGGCCAGGTAGGTGGGGCTCACCACCGTACCCCCACCCCAGAAGGTATTACATTGAAATTAGGAACCTTATTTTGAGGATGATGTGTTCTGCACTCAATTGTTAGCCATGAGAGTGAAACGGATTAATTTTTAATAAATGATTAAATTTGTGGGACTCAACTGCCATAAGGTTGTTGTAGCCTAACCTATATGTGCAGTGATTTGGTAGGTATCTCTAAGTCCTAGTAGCTGGGATGTTGAGCAAGAGAACCTTGTCTCCATGCTCTGCATAGATGTTTCTGGTTGGGAAGGGAAATAAAGTTATGATATGCAAAGTAAAGGACCATCTGATGTATTGTCTTCAAGACCTTTAACAACAATGCTTATGTATCTTTTGCTTTCCTGTTTATTTTTGTGCTTAACAAATTCCATGAAAACTCTGAATGCTTATATTAAAAAAACAACCTGCACATACTTTGGTCAATTGGAAAATTGCAAAAATACGTACGTTAAATCTTGCAACCTGGTATGAAACACCCATTGGGAAGGTCCAGGAACCTAGGAAGCTAGAAAGAACCTAAATGAATCCAAAAGAATTCTTCTAAGGTCTTACCTTTCTAATTGCTAAACTGAAGTGACTGAATATATTGCACCAGTGGAAGAATAGGGACCACATTGTTCTCCTTGTATCAGTGGCCTTCAAGTCTTGACAGAATGAGCCACCACAAACAATTGCTAGAGAGCGGAAGAGGTGAACCTCAACAACATCTAAGGATTGCAGAGTCCCAAACCCAGCAAAACAGAATGGATGCTTGCTCACAGTTAACTGTTTTGCAGTTCAGAGCACCCTGCTTTTGATCCTATTCATGCCAGCTTGAGTAAACAGTGTTTATCTGCAATGCAAGAAATAAGATACAAATTGTATGTAGGTTACGGTCACCCTGGCATCTCCTGGCAACCTTTACAGCGATTCATCTGTCTTGCTATGGATAATTGAGCATGAAATAATATAAGTTTTTTTAAAAAAAGGTTTCAGCACCCTTTTTGCTAAAAAGCAAAAATGCAGAGGAAGTACCGGGGAGTAAAGTGAGGAGATCATAGAACAGTTTTTATTTTATCAGGGCTGTGACTGAGTGAAGTGTGGAAAGATGGAGTGAATCCATTAAAATATGACAACAATGCTGTATCAAACTACAGCATGACCTTCCCATTGTAGTCATAAACATCCAGGCTATATAAATATTGCCCTTGACCTTCACTGGAGAGAGGGAAGCCATGCATGAGATGTAGAGAGAAATGTACTAGATTTGCAATGATACACCAAAAGCCATAATTATAGGGCTTTTTAATTAATATTTTTTTTTGTGTGTGTGCACATGCAGTGAGGGAAAAAGCAGGCAAATAGAGGGAATGAGCCAGTTGCTTTTCATACGAGTCCCGAGAGAAGACAATTATACTTCCAGATGGATGGTCCTTAAACAGAAGCACCATTTTCATACATCCCAAGGCTCATCATAAGAAGGAACACTAAATAAGAGAGCAACTGGGGAAATGATATTGGCTCGTGATTTAGGCAACAAAGGGGAAGGGTGCATATTAGGTAAAATGTGCAAATGAATTAGAATGTGCAAATTTAAAAATATATGCACATTAAGAAAATGAATTAAAACTGCATGTGGATTTCCATATGGGAAAAGGAAGGCTTACAACCTGATATGGAACAAGGAATAAAATGCACATGAGCTTTGGAGAAATGCAATTCAATCCAGACTGCAAGATTTTCACATTCCCATTCAAGTCTGGTTAGACTGAACTTCTGATACGTTGGCTAAAATGAATAACAGTGACAGCACCAGGCGAGTAGCTTTTGGGAGGCGATTCCACATAAAGGGTGCCAACATGGGGAATAATTTCTCTCAAGATAAGAGACCTTCCACGGGATGTGATGACCTCAGTCAATGTGTCAGCTGGTTGGGACGATTAATCCATTAGGTCCTTGCATTCCATTTGTCTTTTAGGAAGTTGGCTTATTCACCCACACTTAGAGTTTCTATGATTGACCTAATTTTGCTATACATATATTCAGCTGGTCACGGACATCTGAGATGCCTTCAGTTTGGCATGCAATGCTCCTCACATTATTTAAATTTCTGTTGTTATATTTAATATGGTAGAGTTGCTTCCTCAGAGTAGTTACCATTTTAGGGAGTTTTGAGTAGAAAACCAAGGTGGTCATCCATCATAATCAATGGTTGAGGGCTCTGGCTGCAGAGCCAGAAGATGGGAGTTCGATTCCCCACTGTGCCTCCTTTACAGAGGATGGACTCAACAATCCATAGGGTCCCTTCCAACTCTGCAGTTCTAAGATGATATGATGATGATGATCTTCCTTCAGATTAATATCACAATTTTTGTCAGAGCCCTCCCTTGCATTATTGAGAAATGTTGAAGTATAAGTTGCATGAAATGTTGTCCAAGTGTCAAAAAAAACACAAAAAAACCAGAGAATCTTTTTTCTTTTAATTACTCTATCATAAATATTTAAATACAGTGGTGCCTTGCTTAATGACAATAATCCGTTCCAGGAAAATTGCTGTTAAGCGAAAACATCGTAAAGTGAAATTAAAAAACCCATTGAAACACATTGAAAACCATTCAATGCATTCCAATGGGCTAAAAACTCACCATCCAGCAAAGATCCTCCATACGGTGGCCATTTTCAGTGCCTGTATAGCGAGGAATCCGTCCCTAAGCACAGCAGGGAGCCATTTTAAGCACCCGGTGGCCATTTTGAAAACCCGATGATCAGCTGTTTTTGATCATCGTAAAGCAAAAATTGGTTCCCGAAGCAGGGTACTGACCATTGCTAAGCAAAATTCCCCAATTCTTCATAATGCAGGGTAATCGCTAAGTGGGGCACGACTATAATTGTACTCTGCTGAAGACATCTCTCAGCAATTAACATTTCTGTAATAATTGTATCCTGGAAAGCAAAATGGCACAGTTAAAAATGTACAGATGAACTATTTACCTCTGTTTAACATTTCTGTCATAGATAATGGCAGGACTAAATGAGAAAACAATTTGGTCCATTCAAAAAAAAAAAGCTAGATCAGCATCACAGATCTGAGAAGTACATTTCATTGTTTTTGAAAGGAGGCCCAATCTATTAAAAATGATTAGGAGAGAGAACTTCAGTGCATGGCAGAACAAATGCTACGAGTATCACCAAAAGAAATAGCATGCTGGGCTATGCAAACATTTGGTATCTCACGAAATGCACAATTAAATTAGAAACTAAATTAGATGTTCCTTCATGGCTGCCTCTCCTGGAGATCTTGACAGCTCGGCCAGCTCATAAAGGGAGACACAGTTCTCGAGAGAGAGCTTGCCACAATGGGATTTGTAAATCATTCAGGAATGGTTTCTATTCGTGCATTCTAGACGAGACGACCAATCAGATTTATGCCGTGGCATTTAAATACCCGAAGCAGTGTCTCAATTTTGAATAATGTCATGGTTTGACCCCAAGTAATTAATGAAGTAGAAATTGATCTATAAATGATGATACTCTTTACAAACCATTTTTTGGCCTGAAAGAACTTGAGACTTCTGAGGACCGGCAATCACATTTTCTGGTTGTGATTTATAGGCACTTTTAGTCCCAGAGGAAACCCAATGGTGGCTCAAAATCAATATGATTTCTCCCCCATGATCTTTGTGACTGGCTTTTAGTGAACTCAGGCCTGTGGGGAAAAAAAAGAAAAAAAAAACCTACCCTAAAATGCAGCCATTCTTTTTTTTTTCTTTCCCTGTCTCTGATTGGGTTAGCGGAATTTCCTCATATCTGTCTCCTGTTTCCTCAGGTGGTCATTTCCCTTTTTTTGTTTTCCTGAAAGTAATTTCATTTATTCCTTAGCAAAATGATACTTGTCTGAAACTCTAGTCTAGTCATGCTGGTGGGGGGAAAGTAGCTATTGTTTCAGGTAATGACATATCAGAAAGCAAGAGAATATAAAACCCACAGCATCCAGATTTGCTTCTGGGAATTAGAACTGTCAATAGCAGCAGCAGCGATTGGAAAAAAATAGTATTCCAACCCATATCAATTCATGCTAGCTTTCTTCAAGCTTTGGTGGCCTCCAAATGTGTTGACTGGGGATGATGGCCAAGACATCTGGAGGACACCCAGTTGTGAAAGTTCCAGAGGAAACTAAACATACTGCCCCCTAACTCATAAATAAAGAGTGAGAGACATATCCTTGGGATACCCACAATACGGCAAGATGTTCTCCTTGCAGTTTGAAACAGAAGTACTGTATTTTTCGCTCCATAAGACGCACCTCTCCATAAGATGCACCAAATTTTTATGCAAAGAAAACAGGAAAACATAATCTGGGAATTTCGCTGCATAAGACGCATACACTTTTCCCCCAATGTTTTATTTGGGGAAAAAGTGCGTCTTATGGTGCAAAAAATACGGTAGTTGAGAAAAAGCATGGTTGAAGGATAGAGTGGTCTAACCCCTGTTGGTGTTGAAGCGTTCACTCCCAGAATTCAGCCTTGAGGGGATTGTGGGGGAATTCTGGGACTAAAGAGCCCTAAGAAGGGAAAACTGGTGCTTTGAATTTGCCACTCTATAGGTCTCCATTCCCCACTCCTTAGAATTCTTTATATTTCAGTTCAACTTGAAACAGATATTGTTTCTGTCATTCATTGGAATTCAAGGTGCTAACCTAGTTGTGAGACATCTCCTCCTTTTTTCTTTATTTCTTTTGGTTTTAACTTCAAAGCTACTTAAGTCGGGGGCTCTGTGGCATCACACTAGCTTTCTTGAGCACAGTATTTAAACACAGGGGAAACACGATGGTCGATCAGTGGAATAACATGGAATTATTTTGCAATAACATGGAATTAGTTCAAAGTATACAAAGTGTTGCAGCTATGAAAAACATAATGTATAACCTACAAGACATTAGCCAAAATCCTGTTGCTTAGCATAGTAGATTGCACTAGAGCAAGTCCATTGGAATCAATGGAACATATGGAGTTGATTCTTCAAATACTCGTTGAGTCAGTGGACCTACTTTAGTACAATTTACTGTGCTAAGTAAGAAGATTTGGGCCATTTAAATGTATGCATTTGGAGGGGGACAGAGTGGAAGAAACAGGACTTTTCATGTGGTTAGAAGATGTTCTTCCCTGGCAATCCTTTTTTTAAAAAAAAAACATTGTGGATTGTGCTCTGACCAACTAGGACACCCATGAAGTTGTTTGTTGGGCTTGCACCATTTCAATGAGTTTGATGAAAAGTGTAGCTGAGCCTTGTCTGCCTGCTGTTTGAAGTGATGGCTTGTCTTCTTTCTTATAAATAACCTTCAGCAATTTCAGTGAAGAGTACGTTAACCTCAAGACCATGTAAACGTACTGCAATTTCCCAACCCTGAAAGGAACTAAATGGATCAGCGGTCTGTCTGAGTTTCCCAAATGGATTGCTGAATCTTTGGAGGAAATTGTGCCACCCAAAGAAAAGGAAAATTCACCTCAAAACTTCAGTCCAGCACTGATACGTAGACTGTGTTGCCGAGAAATTAATTCATTTCCTAGATGCCTATACTGCCCCATTAGTGCAGTGGGGTGGTTCATGAACAGATAAAATAAAACAGAAATAACAATAACTCAAATAATAAGAATAATAAAATAAAGACACATAGCTAGTGTGTAACTCGCTAGTGTATAGCTACCTAGAGCAAGAAGAGGGAGGTAGGGGTAGAAAGCACCATGGTCATGAAGCCTAGTGGGTAACCATGAGGCAGGCCATCCCTCTCTGTTTGTTTATTCATTCATTTTTATCCTGTCTTTCCTCCAGTGATCTCCCACTAGCTCTCAGCCTTCCCACTTTTTCCTCACAACGACCCTGTGTGGTGGGTTTTATGTCTAGGAGGATTTGAACCCAGTTCTCCTGAATCCTAGCTGAAGTCTCTCATTTTAAAGTACACATTCCCTCAAAAATGTTTCCAGCATCGTGTATGTATTTCTGTCAGTCTCCCACTTTCCTTCCAAGCAAATTTGTAAATTAGGATGAAAGCGCCTAGGTGCTGTGAATTGCTATTAGTTAAGACTCTGGCATTTGGATCGTGCAACGAATGTACAACTCGAAAGACAAGCCTCAACTTGTCAACTAACAGCGGTTTGCCACAGCAATTTACAACTTTTGACTTGCGTCGCTGGAAATACATAATAAAATTCCAGCCATTGAATCATAATCCTGTTTTGCTTAACGAGGTCAATGTGAAGAAAGGCTCGTCTTTAAGAAAGCCATGAGGAAGAAAGCGAGAGCCATCCATGCATCGCTCCTAGCAGCATTTGAAGAAATATTGTTCATTAAATATTGAACAATTTCAAGTTGTTGATGTTGACATGCAAAGCCCTGAATTGTTTGGGACTTTGTTACCTATTGAGGTGCCTCTATCCCAGATCTACCTCCTGTCTCAACAACATCTCCCAAACCTTGATGTTGCAGGTAGCCACTCAAAGGGAAACCGACAAATCATCAACTAAGGGCCTTGCCTACTCAATGGTGGCTGCTTCCTTATGCAACTCTCTACTGGTGGAGATGTGTCAGCCCTCTACCCCCATATTGTTCAACGGTGTAATTTTTATTTGGACTTGATAGAATTGCCGGCACCATTTTGTGCCATTGCATGTATAGTTGTTTAGGTGGATACTAGGGGAGGGGGTGCATTTGTCTTTTGTTGTGGTTTTAAAATTGTAGAATCATGGAGTTGGAAGGGGCCTCTAAGGACATCAAGTCCAACCCTCTGTTCAATGTAGGAATCCAAGTCAAAGCAGATCAGGCAGATGGTGGTCCAGTTTTCTCTTGAATGCCTCCAGTGCTGGAATGCTCACAAGTTCTGAAGCACTGCTCCAACAGTTGAGAAGTGTTTTTTTTTTTTTTTCAGATAGTCAATTGAAATCTGGCTTCCTGTAATTTGAGCCTGCACTTTGGAATGATCGAGAACAAAGTCAACTTGAGAACAAGGTTGTAAATCACCTAGATTAGTGCTTTACCGCAAGATGGGCTGAATGAATGAATGAATGAATGAATGAATGAATGAATGAATGAATGAATGAATGAATGAATAGTTGGCCCCAGATATTTTAATCCAATGGTGAGTATAGATTTATATTCTCAGTTAATCCAGCTGTTCCTTTTTGTAACTTGGGTTACAATAAAAATGGATATCAGCCTTCTATAAGGAGAGTAATCTGAGAGTGAATATATAAAAGTCCATATGTTCCAGGAAAAGGATTATAAAATATAAAATGCTGTAACAGCATGGGAAAGATTCGCCCTGTAAAATGAGCTCTTGTAAAACATTTATACTTTACGCAAAAAGACAGGAGCAATATATTCTACTCTTGTGCTAAAAGGTTAGTGAAACCTGTCATAAAGCATCTGGTTCACTCTGAGAAAGCCAAGGAGATGGTTCCCTGGATCTAGCAACGGCCTCTAAAGACATGAGTGGTTAGAATGGCAGCTGGTGAACTTTGAACATGAGAATTTGCCTTCGAGGTAAATGGGATTCACTCTTCCAATACAGAGAAGCAGCAGTGACCGAGATAGCAGAGGGGAAAAAAAGAAGGTTTCAAAGACAGACCTTTTACCTTGAAAGTATTGGTTTCAATGAAAACATGTGCTCATGGACACTCCCACACACAACCTCCAGTGATTGACTGGGAACCCTCAAGAATCAAACTGGGGAAAGACAACAAAGCTTTTTCTTTCAGATTACATATAGAAGTTCGTTTTTCTTTTTCTTTACTATAGATTGATTTAGAGGTTCTAAACATCTCTGCATCGAATTTGAAGTACAGGTATAAGATATTGATAAGGCCAACAAAGTCAAAATAGTCGATACAATACTAGCTTTTTCTGACTCTCCATTCATTGAAAATGACTCTTTCCACATGGAAAAGTGTGCTTTCCGATTCCTCTGTAATTTTTAAATTCCGATACCTTTAACACTAAGATCCAGACTTTTCCTAGGGCAGGGAAATGGTAACCAGCCTGAAAATGATCTTAAACCAATTTCATTACACGTCAATGTATCTCCAAGGTGGTCCAGATGGGGCCAGGACTCATCCCCTAAAAGGCCCACCCCTCTCCATCAGCTGAGGAGGAAAGCATCTGTGATCTCATTGAATGAGCTGCTCATATAGTATTGGAAGTAGAAGAGCTTCTGTTTTGTCTGGGAGGCAAATGAAGAAACAGAGACTGGAAAAGTTACTTTTAAGGAGTACAACTCCCAGAAATTTGCAAACAGCATGTCCATGGCCTGTCTTGGCCTACACTGAGATAATAAGGTTGGAGAGAGATTTTTCCTTCCTTCCTTGGCTGGTGTTTACCCAAAAGAAAGAAAGAAAGAAAGAAAGAAAGAAAGAAAGAAAGGAAGGAAGGAAGGAAGGAAGGAAGGAAGGAAGGAAGGAAGGAAGGAAGAAAGGAAGAAAGGAAGAAAGAAAGAAAGAAAGAAAGAAAGAAAGAAAGAAAGAAAGAAAGAAAGAAAGAAAGGAAGAAAGGAAGGAAGAAAGAAAGAAAGAAAGGAAGGAAGGAAGAAGAGTGAGTCATTTTCAATTGTGAGCTGCCCAGAGACCTTTGGGTAGAGTGGGCAGCATATAAGTTGAATAAATAAATAAATAAATTTTCTCTTACAAACAAATGAATACAGCCAAGACAAAACATGCTGTATTCTTCCATAATCTTCTGATATACTTCTAGAGCATATACACAGGCATGTCCCATGAAAATGGGGAAAAAAAGGAAATTGTTTGATAAATGAGATATATTTTCTTTAGCAAACCAAATTCTTTTTTATTATTATTTTTCAAAACATACACTATGCCATTAAATTCAACATTAAACATTTTCTTAGAATCCTAGAATTGTGACCTTGGGAAGGGTCCTATAAAGGCCATCAAGTCCAACCCCCTGCTCGATACAGGAACATATCAAAGGATATCTGTCAGGTGGTTTTCTACATTTCTCTTGAAGGCCTTTAGTGCTGGAGCACTCACCACCTCTCGAGGTAATTGGTTCCATTGTCATACTGCTCTATCAGTTAGGAAGTTTTTCCTGATATTCAGCCAAAATCTTGCTTGTAATTTGAGCCCACTGTTGCGTGTCCTGCACTCTGGGATTATCAAGAACAGATCCTGCCCTTCCTCTGTATGACAGCCTTTCAAGTCTTTGAAAAGTGCTATCATAACTCCCCTCAGTCTTCTTTTCCCCTCAAGGCTAAACATGCTCAGTTCTTTCAGCCTTTCCTCATAAAGCTTGGTTTCCATCCCCCTGATCATCCTTGTTGCCCTCCTCCGAACTTGTTCCAGTTTGTCAGCATCCTTCTTGAAGTGTGGTGTCCAGAACTTTTAAAAGTGCGAGAGAATATATATTTTAAGAAAAAAATCAACAGATATTATTAAACTGAGTTTTGTTTCAATTCATCTTTATATCTCCAGGAAGTCTTTGGCAGTGTGGGAAATGATTTCCCTCCTACATGGATTTCCTCAAAGGTATTATTCCATCTTTGTTCACAGGAAAAAGGTTGCAACTCATTTAGAATCTGTATTTGTCTTTTTTTTCATAGCAGATCTTTCCTCCTTTCTAATCATTTCTCATTAGCACATTTCTGTCTTCAGCCTAATTAAGTAAACACAGATGTAAGCAAGAATATTAATTTGCTACAAAGTAGCTCTTTTCCTCTCTTCTTGCATTCCTGGTTTTGCAATCTCTTAGCTAATGAATTAAGGATATCTCTTAGCTAATAGCATGCAGTTTCGAGACACCTTTACCTCTAATAATGACACGGAACACAGATTGAACTATGCTGATTAGTTATGCAATTGACTCTAGATCATCCAACATTTAAAGAAAAGTGTCAAGACAATGTTTTTAATTGGGTTTTTGTTTGGTTTGTTTTCAAATGACTATTGCATCAAAGAGAGAGAGAGAGGGGGGTATGAAAATAGGATCTGATTTCTGCCAAGCACTGTTGTTGTAAAATAACTTTACATTTGGTGTAGGGGACTTCCACTTGTGGGTGGGGGAGAGAAAGGACAGACCCTTCCCACTGCTAGCACCACTTTGGAGTAAACACCAGTCCACTTTTGTCTTTTGATGAAAAATACCAGAAGTGGACCTTAAGGTAGAAATGTCTGCAACTTGCCATTGTGAGAGAGTGATCAAGATGCATGGCACCTGTCAAAATTGAGTTTGATGAATGCTAGTCCCTTATACTACTTTCAAGGTGAGGTTGGCTCATTCTCTACTACTGAGCTAACTCAGGAATGTGTTTTCAGACGAGTGAGTGGAGGGGGACGAAATGGCTCTTGTTTTTAAATATCTTTGAGGGGACTCAATATTTGATTGAAAGACCCTCTGGAAGAGTCCAAAAACTTATGCTTTAGCTATAAAAATGCAACCATAATTTTCTTTAGTTGGCTTAGCTATCTCTTAGGAGATATGTTATGCTCATTTACTGCCCTGCTGCAAGAAATGCACTTTGTTCATACTTTGAAACTATACTGAAGATATGCTAGAGTGTAAGTACTAAAAGAGTCTTTATTTTCTAGTGTGTTTGCTCTGTATTGCTCCTGTTTCAAGCTTTTAGGTGATTATTTGTTCAAAACCCTTTTTTTTTACTGTCTCTGTAACTGTCAAGACTGTTTTTTAATTTGTTCTGCTTTTTAAAAAACCTTTATACCATCTTTAATATAAAAGCTCTTCATAAAGCTGTTTGGTTTTTTGGATTTGGGGGGTTTGTGGTACTTAAAGCCAGGCCTGGCCTTGCCCATCTACCAGAAGTCTGTCTCTTTTATTGGTGTGGTGGCATTTTTACCATGCAGGGTTGGAATAAGAGTCAGAGCACTGAATTTTGTGGATTCAGGGGAATTCCCTGGAAGCTTAGCTTAAGTGATTCAGATTAAGGTGTTGAGGGTGTCAGGAAGGTTGATCCATCCAGCCATCAGCCCATTTGGCCCTCCTGGTTCCACCAACACCAGGACAGCCAGTATACAGGTGTGGCTGGGTGGTTAGAGCAGGCCAATCCAGTGATCCTTGACCACTACTGTTTTGTTCTATGGACATGTAAGATTTAGAAATGTCAGATGAGTTAATTTTGAACAACCAGGCAATCTTAATTGGCTCAGTGAGGATGTCTAGAGAACAGACCCAAGTCTTGTGCAAAGACAGATCTGTGCAACTTCTACATGAAATAAACTTTTCTTTTTCTTGCTCCTCTCTGTATGCGAGGAACTCCTATACAAGGTGTACTGTCAGTTCAAAGCATCCTGAACCAACAAGAAACAAGAACAGAGTAGCTACTCTTCATGTCCTGTTGATAATAAACCTTCTGGCTATCTAGGTGTGATATTGCCGAATAAATGTGTAAGAGTTCGGAATACCCACTCTCAATTCAGGAGCTGCTTGGCTAAATGATGGGCTTGAATTCTCTGCCTTTTCAAGTATCATTTCTAAAACCGAACCCTATTAATATATTTTTCCATTCCTTTATGCACTTTTATTTTTAGCTGACAGTGAGACAAAATAGGTTCAGTAAAACTGATAATAAATCCCATTATACTTCAGTTGCATAAAATGATAATTAAATTATGATCGCTTTCTAGAGAGGTCTTGATGTCTTTGTTCAGCTGGCTGGGATTCTTTTTTTCTTTCTTTTTTGAATACTTAGGATGTACCACTTATCTCACATTGTACCAATAGCTAGCAATGGGGGGGGGAGAGAAGAGAAATTCACCCTTCTTGAACTTCCTTACTGAAAATATGTGTGACTGTGAAGAAATTACTGAAATTCTTCATCATATAAAATGTATCTGAAATGCACAACACTGAAAGTTTTAAATGAACAAATAGTCCAAAAATAGGACCATATCAAAGGTCTTGTATCTTATTCTTGCTATTCACATATCGTAAACAAATTGGCTTCCACTTTTCTGATGCTTACCCAGTTTTTTTTTTTAGAGCAGCTAACAACAATTACAACCAGTCATAAAGCAGCCAATTTGAAACAGCATCAAATAAAAAGCAAGGACAGATGCTGCAGATAAAATTCTGGGTAAAACTCATTCAATAAATTGTACACTAAACTTTGTGTGACTTCCAGTTGATTCATATAATTCAACTGATAGGAAGAGCATTCCATCTGTTTGTGGTGCAGGGATTCAAAAGCAGAGGAACATCATCCTCTGACAATGTTAGTCTTGGGCTTGTACCATCAGAACAGAAGGAAAGGAGGAGCAGGTTTTCCTACCTTGTTTCTTATTCTGCTTCTTTAAAGTCATTTTATAAAACACCCTCTGATACATTGCAGACACTGGGAGGCAAACCATATTTGCCTGCTGCAATGCTGGTGTGTATTTTCACTGTGCCAGTGACATGACTGGAAACCTGGAGGATTTTGGGAAACTACAAAACCTTGCCCAAACCACCCCAAATACACTTCATAATCTCCCTCTCCCTTGTGTCTCTCCTGATTCAAATAAGCGACTCTAGTTGCAACTTACTCCACTAAGCAATGGGATTTCAGACAGAGAAATGTAACCAAGTACCATTTATTGTTGGTTTCCATGTTTGTCTTACACACACAATCTACCTTGTGAAACCCTTCCAGTGAGTCATCTCTTTTTCAAAAGGCATCATCATCTCAAAAGGCAATCCTTGCCTACCCATCAGAGCTTTTATATAAATACAGATATCGCTTCTGAATTGTAATTGTAAGCATTATAGCTATTAAAGTCGCAGAATTACAGATCTGGAGTGGACCTTGGTGGACATCATGCCAACCTCAAATGAAGCAGAAAATCTGCAGTTACAGCATCTTTCAGATGCAACCATCCAGCCTCCATTTAAAAGCCTACAATGAAGGAGAATTTACCACCTTCCAAGGTTGCCCATTCCATTGCCAAACAGCTTTTAATTCTAGGAAATAGTTTTCCAAGTTCATTTTGACCTCCTTTCTTGCAACTGGAATCCACTGTTTCAGATTTTACCTTCTGAAGCCATTGAAAAACGTGTGCTCCATCTTGCATGGTCATCTTCCAAGTGCATGTATTGGAAAATTCTTAGGTGGGAACCCAAATGAAATGAAATTCTTCCTTAAGGCTAACTGGCATTTTTGGCTCCACCATCACTCACAACTGATGGTCATGACCTAGCCCTGACGCGTCCAGAGATATACCATCTCATTACCTTGAGGTTGGTCTTTCTTCTCATGGGTTCCCTGAAGAAAATGTGTACTCCTTACATCCCTAATGCACAGCTTAGCCTCTTTCACAGACTTGTCCCTGGATGGCCATGCTGAAAACCCCTTCCTCGAAAAGATCAATACTGTTTTTCTTTTCAACCTCTATTGCCTACCAGGAGATTCTTCTTTGTGAACCCATTACAATAGGGGTTGGCAACATGAGGCCTTGAAGATGTTACTGAAAACCATCTCTCAGTAGACTGAGCTAGCAGAGCCAACCTTGACAGATTATGGTTACTGCATACTAACAACATCTGGAAGCTGAGGCTCCAATACTTTGGCCATCTCATGAGAAGAGAAGACTCCATGGAAAAGATCATGATATTGGGAAAGTGTGAAGGCAAGAGGAGAAGGGGATGACAGAGGATGAGATGGCTGGACAGTGTCATCGAAGCTGCCAACATGAATTTGACCCAACTCTGGAGGAGGCAATGGAAGACAGGAGGGCCTGGTGTGCTCTGGTCCTTGGGGTCATGAAGAGTCGGACACAACTAAATGACTAAACAACAAAACAACATCTGGATAGTCATACATTGTCCACCATTACTCACAGAAGGTGCTGTCATCTGCGGAGGTGATATTTTATCTAAAAGAAGTTCCTGGGGGATTATACCAGTGGTTTTTGAATTGCATTTTAACATTTGATAATCATAAGGCATTGTCTAGTTTACTATGCAGTTCAATTCTTTTAGCTCAAGTTCAATTAAAACTTGTCTTCTGCCTTAAGTGTGCTGTGTTATCTACGGCCTCTTCAGTTAGTGGATTCGTCATGGTTGTATGAGATGAGATCATTTTTTTCAGCATGTGGCAAATGAAAGCATTAAAAAGAATCCAAAAAATTTACCGACCCCTTTTCAAATAATGCCTGGATTATGCAAAATTGAATGCACTGAAAACAACATTTATTTGAGTTTAATCAAGCAGATCGTCAGCAGAACTGATCTGAAGCAGCACAGAGAGATAATATTTAAACTAAAGAGGCTATTTACTGAAATTCAAAACATTAATGCAAGAAGATACAGGTAATTATGGATATTCATGAAGTGTGATGCTCTAAATCCTTAAAAATCACCATTGCACCTTATCAGTTCTATTCAAGTCTCTGAAATACCAGTCCTTTTTTGAATTAGCAAGCTTGCATTTATTAACTCTATCTTCCTTCAGGCCTGCAACTCTCATCACATAGATGTAAAACTATGGGACTCATAATTATGTGAACTATTTCAAATGCTCTGCAGAACAATCTTTACTCAATAGAAGTCAATGGCAATAATTCTGTTTTTATTATTTCTAATGAGTTCTTGCTGCCTTTTGCTAATATAGCTCACTCAATAAAAAGAAATTAAGTAGGAATTGGTGTTATACAGATACTATTTCTATCCTTGTTGAAATATAATAAGGCATATAACAAGTGATCCATGCTGGAGCAATGGACAAATCAACACACACACACACACACACCCTTTAAAAATCTGGAGGTAGATCTGGAAGTCAATAATGGGCATTCTTCCTTCTACTTGTTTTCTAGTCATTATCTGTTTGCCGTTACTCAATTGATGCCTATGTCTCTCTCGTGTGTGTGTTTGTTTGTTTGTGTGTGTGTGTGTGACATCTATTCCAGCAACACAATTACAGGACATCACACAGAACCTCATGCTCACCTTTAATTGTTCCTCAGCTCACCTTTTGCCAATAGTATCCTTCTGCACTCAACATAGGACAAACGGGACAATTTCTATGCAAAATGGACATAATGGACATAAATCAGACATCAGAATTTGCAGTACACAGAAACCTGTCTCAAATCATTTCAGTCTACTAGGACATTCTTCACAAGATACGAAAGTTCCTATATTGGAAAAGAAACACTACAAAACAAAAATACTGTACAGAGAAAAACAGCTAAGATTACATTTATTCACATGATGGACACACATACAAATGGATTAAATATCAATCAAGGTTTCTTTAGTCATCACCAACAGCAATAATCATGCTGTTATCTACTGTTATTTTCGTTCATAGCTACCAGACTCACATTTCAGAACAAGGTATAGTCTGTCATTCGCTGTATCAATACACATAGTTTCTGTTGTTTCTTTTAATCATGCTAATGCCTACAGTTAGCCTTTAAAGTTTTCTCTCTCTCCCATCAGTGCACAACAACAGGTCAATAGACCAGCTGGTCCAGAGGAGGGCTTGGTGGATGCATGGCAGATGTGCTGCTGTGCTGAGATATTTGGATTTAGGGATCCGAATAATTCAGTGCCCTTCTCTACTTCTGGACAACAACAAAAAGCTCAGCACTGGTTCACTGAATCCCGCAAGTAAAGTTCCCAAGAGTTGGGAAGTAGAGTAGATATCTCCCCTCCTGTCTGGCCCTACAGAAAGAACACAGACAGCAGAACTTGCTGAAAAACAGAATCGGGACAAGGAAGGAGGGGGTCACATCAGAACCATGGACAGAGCATTACAGAAGGTCCTGACTAATTCATTCTTGTCCACACACACACAGAGAGAGAGAGAGAGAGAGACAGAGAGAGAAAGTTGCTTCATAGTGGTGAGCAGATAAACATGGTCCACCTCTTCATACTGTTGGTTCCACTCTTCTCAAAGGGACTTTATACAGCTCTGCAGATTGATGCACCCCCAGAGCAGGACCCCCATCGGTGGGATACAACGGGTCAGTGGACCGGCTGAAAGTACCATACCATAATTCTCCATTCTAGATGTTCTGCCTACTGTGCAGGGACCTAAAAACACCTGGCAGAAAAGCGTAAGCTGCAAGGCTTTGAGGCTTTTCCATGCTACCTTCTCAGAAAGGTCCCAGTTCGCACCGGGGCAGGGAGCTTGGGGGGAGCTTGACCTAGCTAAGCCACAAAGCCTTCCAGTTTATGCCTTTCTTCCAGGTGAGCCACATTCAGGTATTCACAAGGTGCCTGCAAGGTAGGTAGAACTTTTGCAATGGTGAATTGTGGTATTTGTAGACCATAAAACATCCCCCCCAAAAATCCCATTCCTACATTGTGTGCAATACCATCAAACAGCTACGTTTGTCAAGAGGCTGCTTGCATTATTTGAATAAATGCAACTGGTGTAATAAAATCGTATAAATATAAAACCACGTTGGAAATGTGCTAAATTGTGCAATTGTCTAAAAGGGGACTGATATATGCAGAGTCTGTTGCTTATGCCCAGAATGGTTTTGCAATCCAGGGGCAAAAAAAAATCCTTTTCAGAGCTAAGCTGCCTTATAATTACTTCCATTATCTTAATCTTTATCCCTTAAAACATTGGAACAGCACCATTTTTGTTTGATCTTGCCAACATGGTTCCTTTTTCCATTTCATTTTTTGTGTGTGTGCATAGCTTAAAATGTGATATTTATTTCATAGCTCTCTGCTTGGATTGGCTGATGATGAGCAGCCCTTACAGTACTTAGAGGAAACGATAAGCTCATTTGCTATTTCAGAACTTGGTTGCGTGACTGATGCGGAAGGCCTCATTTTCTGAACTTTTCAGACCTTCTGAATTATAGACAGCTGAGCTTTGAGTAGCGAATAGGATAAACATTTGAATGGGAACACTAGTAAAAGAGAACAACTCGCAAATTTACTAGCTGTTCTGAGTTTTCAACGGTGCAAACATATTATAACTATTTTCTGCGCCCAAACCGGTTCAATTGCCACTTACAAGCAACAAACACTTCCTGTTTCCAGAGGATAAGGGAAGAAAAGATAGCCAGAGTGGTGGAAATAGTGGTGTGAAGAATCAGACTAAGACTCAGGAGACTGGAATTCAATATTCTTGCTTAGCCATGGAAATTCACTAGGCAAGCCACTCTTTGAACACCTCACAGACCTCATTAGAGACACCACAGGTCAGAAGACACTTGACAACACATAACAACAGCAGCAGCGGCAAGAAGAAGAATACCAACAGCAAAAACAACGGGAAGTATTGAATACATGGAAGTGAAATTCAACTGTCCGCCATGTGGGCTTTTGTACTCAGATTGGAGATCATCCCCCTCATTGTTCACTTTAGGAATTACCATATTTTTCCATGTATAAGACTATATTCTTGTCTAAAATCTTTAGACTAAAAATTGATGGTTGTCTTATACACAGAAGTAAGCTGAGGCGAGAACAAAAGCAAGTGGAGGGGAAAGCAGGGATCAAAGCGATCTTGCAGCGCTTTGATCCCTTTCCCCTCTCTTAAGGACAGGAAGAACAAGGTAGAAAAAAGCAAAATGAAGGAAAGTAAGGGACACTTTTGTGTATAACTGCCAGGTTTTATATGGGTTACCTATCATGGGATCACCTCTGGCAATGCCAGGGAGACTGGACATAGATAATAGAATTAAACAAGGAATTAGAAAAGAAAAGGCAACACCATCATGGAGTATCTTTTCAACAATATATATGTTTGTTTATCTATTTTGTTGTTCCTTTATTGCACTTATACATCTATATCTATTCTCCAATTAGAAATGCCTTGAAATGTCACCTCCTTTCTTCAAAAGGAAGAACAAACGCAATGTGAAAAATCTTGTTGCAGCATAAAATTAGGCCTGTGGAAGTTCATGGGGAGCTTCACGCAGGCAATCCACCTGTCTGATTGTGCAGCCATTTGCACAACTGACTGCACAACCAGAAGCACAATTGATTGCACAATTGATCACACAAGAGGTTGCACAGCTTCTTGTAAACTAGTTGCACAACTGCAGCCATGGGACCGCTTCCTGAATACGCCTACCACTTCAGGGCAAATTTGGCAGTGGCTTGCACAACTTCAAGTTACACAACCATGGCAATACAAGGGGATTTTGTCTCTTTGCGAGGAGGGGTAATTGTATGAAAGTGGGCAGTAGGGATGAGCGAGATTTTCACTCTGCTTGGCTAACTCAGTGGGATTAATCCAAATACATACAATTCAGATGTGGGAGAAAGAGGAATAGACAGCTTTGCCCATTCCTACAAATGTACAAACCCACAACATGGGTTTCAGATACAACACAATTGTATCTGAAATCTCACTGTACCTAAAGTTTCAAATACCCTTCAATAAAGACATAGTGGCTTCTGTTTTCCTCTGCCTACCAGAAGGCATATTTTCTTTGCCTTCCCCAAGCGAAGGTCACGAGTTCCATCATCCTATTAAACTATGTCCAGTTAGCATCCAATTAAACACAGACTGACATCCACTTTGAGACAGGGCAAGGTTAGGGAAGCGCATGCCCGTGCAGGGTGCAATTTAATGCAACCTTGCCCCAGCTGGTTGAGTTAATGGCAGCTTTAATGAGAACAAAGCAACCTGTAAATTTGGACTTTGCTATGTCCTTTGTATGTTTGCGCCAGTTGCAGTGCCGGGAACTCTGAAGCAAAGAGATATTATAACTCAACCACAAAGCTTCTCAAGCAGAAAGCCCAATTATTTCCTGAGATTGCTTGTTTGTGACAAATGGATTTCCACATGTGAGTTAATATCTTTCAAGGGAACTCAGGTTTAATGCACACCAAAATGTGTACATCAAACGGGGAACACAAAAGCACAGATACGAGAGAAAATAGAATATAAAGGACAATTATATAACGATCATTTTTTATCATTGTTCTCAGAGACACTAGGGTTACAGCCAGGTGGCTTCGCTCTGTAAGTATGCTTAGGTTCCCCCCCTCTCTCTTTGAAATAAGACAAGATCTAAACATAGCTACCCTTCCATTCAATATTTACTTCTTTGTTGGTTGAAAGGCATATTCACTGAGTTCTTCATTCACATCGCTTTAGGCTCTCTTGAATTGATGAGACATGTTGATGGGGAATTTTTATGTGCCCCAAAATTTCCAACACTCTCTGAGAGAGAGAGTTGGGGGGGGCGAGGTCCAAATTGCCATAATCTGTTCAAACTATGTATGTATGTATGTATGTATGTATGTATGTATGGATGGATGGATGGATGGATGGATGGATGGATGGATGGATGGATGGATGGATGGATGGATGGATGGATGGATGGATGGATCCTTCCATCCATCCATCCATCCGTCCGTCCGTCCGTCCATCCCTCCGTCCATCCGTCCATCCATCCATCCATCCATCCATCCATCCAGCCAGCCAGCCAGCCAGCCAGCCAGCCAGCCAGCCAGCCAGCCAGCCAGCCATCCAGCCATCCATCCATCCATCTATTGTGTGCTGTCAAATCAATTTCGATTAATGGCAACTCCTCAGCCTTTTCTCAAGGCTAAACATGCCCAATTCTTTCAGCCTTTCCTCATAAAGCTTGGTTTTCAGCCTCCTGATCATCCTTGTTGCCCTCCTCTGAACTTGTTTCTCTGAATTTTGATTCTCTGATTATCAGTGTAAGTCAGCAGTTATCAGCAATAAGTCTCCCTTAACCCAAAAATGCTCTTATTGTGGCCAGGTACTGATTATTTTTGCTAAATTTAAAATTCTCAAATATATGAAATTAGCATTAGAGAAGATGAAGTGTTTACCTCCCTCTGGGAGCTAATAGATGCTTTTAGAACTGCTGGCTAATATCTATGTTATTAATTATGTACTACAATATTTTATCTCACTCATATTGCTATTATGTTTTATGTCCTACAGTTTGCTTCCCTTTTATATATTTCTTAATTTCCTAATTTTTTTCCCCCTGTAGGAATGAAGCTTCTTGGGATTGGAATAGAGTTTTACAATTCTTTTCTCGCTAAGATGTATCTTGCCTCTCTTTTACATAGCTCTAAAAAATTAATAACAAATCACCCAATAATGAGAAAACTGTGATGGTCCGTGAGAATCAAGGAAAATTAAGAACCTCTTACTGACTGTCAGGTTCTTCCAAAAAGCAAATGAAGGTTTCCTATCTATATTCCGCATAACCTGAAAAAGCAGTGCCATTTTATCAAAACAAAATGATTACACCTTATTAGACTCCGTTTCTGTGTTTGAGAGAGGATGCTGCAAATAAATAAATAAACGTTGGTATGTTCCTTCCCCTACAGCAGCTTTAAATTGATGAAGTAATCTAGCATTATTCAGATCAATTTTTCCCCTGGAGTCAGAAGAAACTCATTTATTGAATGTCATTTTCTCTCTGTTATTTGTTGCTCTACATCAAAACATATTTGATCAGCTCCACCACATTCGCTTACGGTCATAGATCTGCTGGCTGGGTTTCATTCAAAACAGAAATGGATACCGTGCAGCTGGCATTAAAGTTCTATTTTGCACCCTTCCATCTGTGTTCTGCGAGGCGCATGTACCACATTCATGCATTTTGAAATGCCAGGGTACTGTAAAACACACCGTAAAATAAATGCTGTTGTAAATCCACAACAGAAGGAGCGTGTGGATAATGAACACATCATGTCCAGATGTTTTGAAGGCACTGTGTACACATGTGACCGGAGGCTACTTAGAGGAATGGTACATGACATGCAGGCTTCCTCTCTTGATCAGCTTTGTGCACACGCACCCTACACAAACGTGGAAGCATCCTGGCACACAGCGTTGAGGTCCCTGGCTATGCCCAAATCCTTTGGGGGGGGCGGATTGATGCTGTGACCCTATCAACTTGAAAGCGACTGGATCAGGAGAAGACACAAGTTGAAATTCTCACCTGATTTATTTGGGAATTAACTCGAAAGAAATAAAAGAAACTGGGAACAAGGACTGAAAGACTGATGCTGATTGTAAAGTGCACATAAAATAGGCCACAGTCCGATGGCTGGCTTACGTTGCCATAAGCGAACTGGCATGAAGAATGAGACTGAGAGGAACTGTCTTGCCCTCTGGATTCTGGTGAAGCACGCAAGGAGCCTGTTTGCCATGGATACAATCTGCAGCTGGAAATCCACATATTTCCAGACTTAGAATGCCTTTGAGATAGAAAGGAAAACCATATATGGAACCTTGAAAACTATGGTTAAGTTACACATTAAAGTTAATGTTGCCTTTAACTTCAATGTGTTGATCCAATCCCCCTTTAAAACCAGTAAGGTTGGGGACCATTGCTACATCTTGTGGCAGTGAGTTCCAGAGCTTCAACATGCAGCCTTTGAACTGTTCTCTTTTCTGTGCGGAGGACCCCCCCAAGCTTCAGTCGATGACCCCAAGCTCCAGTCTTAGGACTGAAGGGGAAAACACTTCTATTTGTTGTTGTTTAGTCCTTAAGTCATGTCCGACTCTTCGTGACAATTCAACAATTCTATTGAATTTCTACAATTCTGTCCCTGTCCCTATGAGCTCCTGTTCCAAAATGTTGTTCAGACATTTTGAAATGTTGTTCAGACGTAAATGAAACCAAGGACCCCACACTTTTCTGTAACATGACACATGGACCAATATCCACTTCTGCCCCAAGCTACATTCTCTTTCGAGGTTGGTGGGGGCTTCTTTGGAGATCTCACTCAGCCCCATTGAAAACAACGGAGGTGCCTTCTGGCTTGTGCAACTGCAAGCTAGAAAGACAAAAGAGCACCATCAGCAGAACATTCTCCTGCGTCCACCAAAGACCAGGATATCAGCCAGCCTTTGGAAAGTGGTCCCCAGGTGTGACGTTTCGGAGGCATCGAAAAGAAGCATTTTCCACCAAGGCCGCACACAGTACATTCCCCCTCCTTGAACATCACAAAAGAGCCTCAAGGACCAAGAACGAACAGTCCTTGGAAGAATTTAGTGGCTTTTAATCAAAGCTGCGATCAGTTCCAAGTCATGCACTACTCATACTGAGCCATCCTTTTTAAAAAAAATCAAAAAACTGTTGGCTTGACTTTGCCGTGTGTGTCACAATGAAAGAATTGTTTTCTTTCCCCCTGAGTTCATGCTGCCTGAGTGAATTGTTTTCACTTGTTTTGCTCCCTCCTGGCATATGCAGACTCCGGGGCCTGAATTTTTGGTCACCCCTCTCTTAGTGTTGATCGCAACTCGTCCTCCTGTGTTAGGCTCAAGCGGTGTGGAACTCTGAGAAGTGAAGGAAGAGGTGAGAAAGCAGAACTGAGGCAACCTCTGGCTCAAAGGGGCATGGTTAAACCACAGAAGCCTCTGTGCTGTAAGGTCAGAAGACCAAGCAGTCATAAGATCGAATCCACGTGATGGAGTGAGCTCCCGTCGCTTGTCCCAGCTCCCTCCAACCTAGCTGTTCGAAAGCATGAAAAAATTCAAGTAGATAAATAGATACCACCTCGGTAAGAAGTTAATGGTGTTCTGTGTCTAGTTGCGCTGGCCACATGACCACGGAACTGTATTGAGTGCCTGGGGAGAAAGATAGCAAGCATTTTAAAAAAGTAAGTTTGTGCACCTTTCAGAACATCAGTTTCTAAATTACTTGAGAAAGAGGAATATGCCTAGATGATGCATTAGATCCATCTCCTTATTTCTCTTCTTTGGTTCGACACAATAAAATATCTACAAAACTTAACTCATCAGCTTAACTCATCAAATATTAGTTTGAGTGCATGAAAAACATAGCATAAATGTAAGTTTCAGTGCATAAATTTAAGAGACTCTAATTACTTTGTTTCCATTGTGACAAAATTGGAAAGAGAGTAAAAAAATCAACCCTCAGGGCAGTCTCACTGCATTGTTGTTGTTGTTTAATCTACTCTTGTGATGGCTTGATGAGATAAAATAAACCTCTTAATTCTATCATGTTGCAATTATACAATACGGTACAGTTAAAGTGAGGCAATTGGAAACATTGACAGTGTTTGTATTTTATGGACTTTTCCCATGACTGGTTCTACCCAAAAAGGGGACAGATTGAAAATGACTGTTTTTGAAAGTTGTTATAAACTTTTTGAAAGTTGTTATAATTTGCAAATAATGAAATAGCATGATATAAATAGTAAGCTTTCCTGGCTTCAAGGGTGGCTCTTTCCTTCCATCCAGTTATAACCTCTTAGATCAGGATAAATGACTTCTTTCAAACAAGAGAATCATAGAATAAAGGAGTTGGAAGGGACCTAAAAGGCTGTTAAGTCTAATCCGTGCTCAAGGCAGGCATCCAAATGAAAATAGATCTGGCAGAGGGTTGTCCAATTTTCTCTTGAATACCTCCAGCGCTGGAGCACTCAACACCTCCCAAGGTTATTGGGTCTATTGTTATACTGTTCTAACAGTTAAGAAGTTTTTTTCCCAATATTCGGTCAAAACCTGGCTTCCTGTAGCTTGAGCCTATTTTGACACGTCCTGCAGTCTGGGATGACTGAAAACAGATCCTGCCCCTCCTCTGGATGACTCCCTTTCAAATATTTGAAGACTGCTATCCTATCTCCCCTCCATCTTCTTTTCTCAAGGCTAAAGATGCCCTATTCTTTCACTCTTTCCTCCTAGGATTTTGTCCTCCAGTCCCCAATCATCCTTGTTGTCCTCCTCTGAACTTTATCCAGTTTGTTGGCTTAAGGTGTGGTGTCCAGAATTGATGCTCTGGACAAGAGAGAGAAACAATGACAGGTGAGAGGTCATACCTACACAACTTATTTAATTATATCTCAGAATACTGCAAACACGTCATTATAGGACAGAGGGAAGATGTGATGTACGGAAGTGAGAGCTCGGCCATAAAGAAAGTTGACCGACAAAGAATTGATGCTTTTGAATTGTGGTGCTGGAGGAGGCTCTTGAGAGTCCCCTGGACTTCAAGGAGAACAAACCTATCAATTCTGAAGGAAATCAACCCTGACTGCTCACTGGAAGGACAGATCCTGAAGCTGAGGCTCCAATCCTTTGGCCATCTCATGGGAAGAGAAGACTCCCTGGAAAAGACCCTGATATTGGGAAAGTGTGAAGGCAAGAGGAGAAGGGGACGACAGAGGATGAGATGGTTGGACAGTATCATTGAAGCAACCGACATGAATTTTACCCAACTCCGGGAGGCCGTGGAAGACAGGAGGGCCTGCTGTGCTCTGGTCCATAGGGTCACGAAGAGTCGGACATGACTTAACGGCTAAACAACAACAACAGCATAAATGTGTATAGTCATGATGACAGCCTGAGTTCCCAATCAGTCACTATATTTTAGCCTGGAGACTCCTTACAGTGTTCTCTTCCACACAGATCCTTTCTGACGAAGCCAAATCTCAGTTGCTTGAAGTCTTTTTTTCAATCTTGAATTAATCTTTCTTTGCCTTGATATTAAAGCACTTTCATATTTACACTTTGCTTGGTTGAAGTCTTTTGCATTCTGAATTTTGAGTGCATGCTAACAGGGTCACTGTGTCCTTTTGATATGATAATAACTCCCCTACTTGAGATGTTTTAAATTGTTACGTCTATTGTGCTTTGATCACCGGTCCACACACACATCTAACCATTTGTGAGTTACCTCCCCTGTTAAAATGTAGCTTTTGATGCTGTTCACTATTCTTTACATGTTGTGAATGCCCCATTAACTTTTCTTAATCCTCCCTAGAGCAGGGCCATTTAAATCATGGCATTTATGGAGGAATTGACTCATCAAATCCCCACCGATTCCATTAGCCTACTCCCTTGTGACTTGGCTGTGCTGAGCAACAGTATTTCAGCTTCCGCATACTAAATCAAGATGGAGCACCATTGTCCAGCATATGGGGAGGATTTCTATGGCACTTCACATTTTCTCCGCAACCTGCATTTGAACTATAAGCAAGTTCTAACATGTTTATGAGCAATCTGGCCTTTTCTACCAACTTACACATACACATGTTCAAATCTACCCATCAGCTCAAACATAGGTTGCAGAAAAAATATACCATGTCATAGAAATCCTCTCCCTCGTCCAGCAATATTCTGCACATGAGTCCCAAACTTGAAAAAATAAATCAGGATCCTGACTCATATGGAGGGTCTCAATTTCAGACTCTTCAATCTCCATTCACAGGAACTCAACTTTTTCCAAAGTCTCATTGCTTGATTTTTCTTTTAATCGTGCAAAGCCAACCTATTATTGGAGGTAGGGTGAGTTGCCTTTCTTAGGCAGTAGACACTGAAGGTAGTAAGATGTTGGGGAATGAAGGGGTGTGCATCACAACACCTGTTCTTCCCCCAGTTAGCCTTTCGCTCCCAGATGTGATGGAGGCTGGTTTGCCATGCCCAGGGTTGAAGTTGCATGCAAATACTAATATGGTGTTTGGCTCCTGTATCTGGAGAGAACAATAATCATTTTTACTTCCTCCAGGGAATGGAATTTGTTTCAGCTTTTCTTTTATGAAGGCTCTTGGTCTACTGGACAGGCACTTTCCTGTGGTGTGATTCTGGATTTGCAAACAGTTGTTTATAGCTGATTGAGTGTTACCCCGGTCTCGATGGTTTTCCATTTGTTTATTGCTTTTTGAGCCCTGTGTTTTGATCTCACAAGTGGGATATAGGTTTTCTTCTGAATGAACCGTACTCATTTCTCCCTCGAAATCCATAGGGCCAGGGATGGTGTTTTCTGTGAACATTACTGGATCCACTCTACGGGCTCTTCCTGCCACTCCACGCATAAATTACTCCATCAAAGAGCTGGTGTTTATTCTGGGCTCTTTGAAATTCCAATCACTTGTACACACCTCCTCAGGCCAGTCTGTCCTTTGAAATCTGGATTCCTCACAATTGAGACATTCATAAGTTTTTGGGCCGCACAGCGTGGCTCGCTGCTCGTTGACTGATCTGCACCGATCAAAAACATCCTTATCTTCTTTCCTTTCAAAAACAAAAATCTGTAAATTTATTTCATGAGAGCTTAATGGTTTGTGTTAGCCTTAATAAAATGCACTTTCAATGATTTTAAAACAACAGCAGCAGGCAACAGACAGTTACGGAGTTTTGGGGCTATCAAACATTCGCAAAGACACAACTATTCATATTAATGCCAAATGCGCTTGTCGAAATGTTCTCTACCATGAGAGCCAGAGGAATTAATGCAACCGAAATCATTAAAAAAGGGGCTTGAGAACAGAATTAACTATCCCACCGCCTCAAAACTGAGAGGGGATGCAAAAGGATCAGCCTAGCAATGCTTGTTGGCCCAGGAATGGCTACGACAATTTATTTCTGGTCTGGGTTACATTTGTAAATCATATTGAATCGCACATCTCCTTCTTCTAGTTTCAGGCAGCAACAACCTGGCCATATGATGCAGTGTTACATTGTCATCCTCACTCAAGCTTAGGCAGATGTGCAAAAGTAGTGAGAGGAAACTAACTTATGTGACGGCACATCATAAGGGGGGGACGTCAACAGCTGATGGAAAAGGGGGTCATTCTCAGTACTGATCCTTGGCAAATTTCTAAGTAAGTGTTGGCTATCGAGACTTAAGCTTTTCTAACACACTATGTGCAGTTGTCGTTTGCACCTGATACTCTGATAGCTATAAAATGAATTAACCAAATTCTCCAATATTTTTCACAAACAACAACAACAACCATTTCAGAAGTCCAGCACACGTGCTTCTGAAACCCAGCAAAGTTCTTGTGCTATTTCAGATTGTTGGTTTTATGACGGCATTTAGGTTTGTTGATTTCTGCAAAACTAAGGATACAGCAATTAAATCCATTATCTTTTACCCATTTTGAAGCTCACACATTCCAACATAGGAAGCATGCCCCAAATACAATAACTGGCATAGCAGGATATGCTGGAGAAGCACAGCATCACAGCAGGACGCTTTTAAATCTGATCTGCTGCTGGAGACAAATGACATTGATTATTTTCCTGGACCTCATTAGGCAATGTTGCTCACCTGCTAAAATAATCCCTACAGCCCTATTAACCTGTACAACAGAAATTCGGCCATGCAATTTTCCTGGCACAGAGAAGCACAGATGGCGAAATTACACCTGCCAAAATCATGTCCTCGAAGACAGTAGTTCTCAATCACCTTTTTCTTTCTTTCTGCACCTCCACCTGAATATGTTACTAGATATATTTGCACTGGGTATATTACAGGTATCCAGTGCAAATGCAGTCTCACGGTGCTGTGGTTAAACTGCGGTATTGCAGCCAACACTCTGCTCAAAACCTGAATTGAGTCTTGGGGCTCAAGGTTGACCCATCCTTCCAAGGTCAGTAAAGCGAGGACCCAGCTTGCTGGGAGCTTGTGCATGTGTGGAATGTATATCCTGCATAATGACATTGTAAACCATCCAGAGAATGCTTTAAGTGCTATGGGGCAGTATACCAGCAGCACAGTTTGCTTTTACATGTCCAGAAGCTTCCAGCAGTTCTGTGCGTGTGAGTTGGGAAAATTGCTGTGATAGATTAAAATCATCATCATCCTCCCCAGACTTCTATGCTGGAAGGGACCCTATGGATCAAAGGCACAGTGGTAAATCGAACCCCCAACCTCTGGCTCCCAAACCACTGAGCTATACAGATGTTCACACATCTCTTGAGGAATCTTGTCCTCCTTTAATGTTGAAGATACTGATATGCAGAGGGACGTGGTGGCGCTGCGGGTTAAACCTCAGAAGTCTCTGTGCTGTAAGGTCTGTAGATCATCAGCTGTAAGATCGAATCCACGCGACGGAGTGAGCCCCCATCGCTTGTCCCAGCTCCCGCCAACCTAGTGGTTCGAAAGCATGCAAATGCGAGTAGATAAATAGGGACCATCTCAGTGGGAAGGTAACAGCGTTCCGTGTCTAAGTCGCACTGGCCATGTGACCATGGAAGATTGTCTTCGGACAAAAACACTGGCTCTATGGCTTGGAAACGGGGATGAACACCGCCCCCTAGAGTCGAACACGACTGGACAAAAATTGTCAAGGAGAACCTTTACCTTTACTGATAGCAGAAACTTCAGACTCAAGCAAAGCATAGAGCTCCCTCCATTCAAGTTTACAGTTGTGTAATTGATGCTTTGACAATGGCTTTTTCTCCCAGCAATACATGGGACACGATAATTACTTGCATCATTTGTGCTCACGGAGAGAAACTAATTATGCCAATTTCAGAATAGAAGGGATTCTTAACTATATATCACTATTTAAAAATGTAAATCTCAGCAGGAACTAATGGCCTCTCATAAGCACACGTACCATGAGGTACTGCTTTGGTGCATGACATATGATGAAAACTCACGCTGGAATCTTTAGTATTCAGACTAATGAAATACATGTTTCATAAATGAACAGCATGGGGGATTTTGTGGAGGCTACATTAAAATATTCCAAACTACCTGGTGGTTGGAAACTTCATTCAAGATAAAAGGCCTACTTCATAGGTAAAGAGATGGATCCAAAGGTATTGTCAAAAAAAAGTATTAGACATTCCTGCATCTTCACACACTCTTCCACCCATTGCCACATGCCATTTTCTTCTGGAGGAGACACCCAACCCATGCGATAGATTTACTGGCACAGGGGCTGAAGGACGCAGGAGAGGAAGACCTCTTTTTAATTAATGGATGGTCATACTGACTCCTTCAGGCTGATCTATATGACCACAAACTAGGGATGTACACTGTCTTTAGAGAGTTGTGTAAATACAAATCAAATGTATGTCTTTCTGGGGTGGTTATAGGGCAGAGCAAAGAGCCCACCACCATTAAGGAGATGGAGCAGCTCCCCCCAACAGATTCCTTAGATCAAATTAGCCTTTCACACATCTTACTTAGAAGTGGGGAGAGGGGAACAGAAAGTAAAAAAGATGCCGAGTTGGCAGCAATTAAGAGAGTATGCTTTTTATTTACAAACAAACTTTCTCGGTCTTTTACAATGCAATTTTTTAAAAATTAATCATTGAAGTCTACACAGTGACTGCCTTGCCACTAATTTCAAATATGGGGGGAAAGTGTTGAGTGAGAAAGAAAAACACAGAAAGTGTAGAGAAGCACAGGTTCCCCACACTATCCTTCTCAGAAGGAATCAAAGATAATTGTGCCTACTGCTCTTTTTAAGTCTCTCCTGTCCCAGTGGCTTTACTACAGCCACTCATGTTGTGTATGTGGAAACTTCAGTGTTTATTTCAGCTTGGTCTATCCAGAAATGGTGCCTATTCCATTGTCAGTTCAATTCCTTTGCCATGAAAGGGGGTGCCTTCTGCAGGTCCTTTGGTTTCTGGTTTCTCCATTGGGTGGGCCAGGCGGGACACCCTACAGGAGCAGTAGGAAGGAGGAGTAACAAGCCATCGTCCTGGGCCAGCAAGATGATGCTCACAGCAGTGGAAAGGAGAGAAACGAGCAGTCTGGAAAAGGTAATAAGGTGGGAAGGAGGAGAAAGAAGGGTAAAAGGGCCGGCAGAGTGGCTAGCAAGGAGAGAGAGAGGAGAGAGCAGGGTGTGTCATTGCAATGTTGGCATAAGACAATTTTATGTGCATGGGGTGAATGAGCAGGGAGTCGATGACCAATGATCCTCGTTCCTCACATTTGTCAGAACAGTAATTTTGAGGAGGAAGACAACAAAAATGAATATGATCACTTCTTCCATGCTTTTAAGTTTGTTTGTTTTTTCATTTGTGGTGGCTCGAAATTCCCATGCCTCACTGGCACGACTCTGGCCAGAAACGCTTTTGTCCTGCCTGGGCCATTCAATCTACAAGCTAGCTTCCTTATTTGATTTTTCCCCACTGACAGGATTTTTTTTCCCATGGGAAACACACAAATGCCATCCTAGACCTGGACAAGAACTGGATCAGTGTCGCCAAAAGCACAAAGGATGGGTCAGGCAAAAATCCAGATGCCTTTAGTCAGTCACAGACCAGGTCAGGGTGATATGTGCTCCCTAGCAGATTTTCTAAAGATGCCTTTCTCTTTTTCATCTTTAGACATGCATCAACCTATTCAGTTTTGCAAATTCGCTTATTCATGGCTGCTGGTCAAAAGGCACTGACTGGATTGACATTTTTACCGTCCTTCATCCCTTGTAATACGCAATCCTTGATTTTTGAAAATATAAGGGACCTTTTAAATCACAGTATTGAAACACTAGAACGTGTTCATGGAAAGCCAACTGCAGAAAGGGAGACAAACGTGTGCAAAACAAAACTGAAACAGAGAAATAGTTTTTGAAGCTTGCACCTTACTCATGTAAGATCCAGAAACCTTGAATTTGTTTTCTGGATTTCCACCTCTAATTAAAGTCTTTGTTATGTCCTCCATGTCTACAGAGAACTGTGACCCGAATGCTCCACATTTATTTAAAAGCCTGAAATTTAGAATATCCTTCCTGTACCACCTTAAACATTCCATATATGACTCTATAGGAAGCAAGCAGAGAATTCTGCTTTTGCCAAGTTGACTGGTTCTTCTTGTGATGAGTCCACAGTGAAGTATTAATTGAGCTTGCGTGTCCTTGTGCTTGTTGAACCATGTATGGGGGGGTCAAATTGCCCCTTTGTGGTAGCCAGCAAATGGAGCAGCAACAGATGGAAAGCATTCTGCTATTAATTATATTGACGGGTTTGCACCAGTAGCTCTAGCAGTAATTAAGGCCATCCTGTCAATAAGTGCAGTGGGAAAACCTTCTTTTCCAGGGGTCAACAATTCCACTCCAAAGCCTCTATGGATTGAAATGTCACAAAAGAAGTAGCTGAACAGTTCCAAAGCCCGTTTCATGAAATTATGATAATTCCAGGAAGGAGGAAGAGAAGGAGAAGGAACCAAACAATACCAGGCTCACGAACATGATTATTCCCTAGTGATCAAAAGTGTATTTGATCAGGACTAAAGATTTCTGCTGACCATCAGGGGAGAAGCACCACATGGCAAAGCCACAGAAGCTTGAAAACCATCTGGTTCCAATTTATATCACAACTGCCCAGGGAGAAATAAGGAAGTCAGATGAATGTTGAACACACTTCTCTATATGTACTCCACTGCATGACTTGCTTAAGTTATTTGATTTTTTTCCCCTTCGGCCCTTGGATCATTCATGATTGTATGTTGCTTATTTAGATGTTTCATTTATGTCATGAGCAAAGCGAACTTTAAGAATGAAGACATTCTCACTAAATTCACCGTTAGCAGCTCATGGAAGGGACAAGAGGCAGGACAGAATACTAACATGGTACTGAGTTGCATCTCAGTGCAAGATAAATATGGGAATAAAATAGGAACGAGATTCACAGTAATTCGTGAAATCAAGATTCTTCATAACCCTGGCATAAGGAATGCAATTCTTTAAAAAAACAACTCCAGTTTATGAATGTGGGATATTGTACTTCTGTGCCCATGATTCAAATAGCCAGAAAGTGGCCCAATATTTCTGCACAATATTGTGCCCACGTTGCCAACAGGAAAAAGGAGGCCAAGCTTCACATAGCAAAGGGCAGCCTGAATATTGACAACACCCATGGCAGCAGTCAAGATGGTTTGCATGAATATCTATACTATTCACAAAGTGACATCACACAAGGGAAAATCCTAGGCGCTAACTCCTTTTTTCATCAGTTAACCACCTCTTTCTCAAACACAAAGCGACATATATATTTAGGATTTCCCCATTTTTTGAGTTGCCTTATGGAATGCTGATTTGCTCTGTTGCACATTATTTATTGCTGCACACCCGTGCAGCAATAATGAACCAGTAAAATACTGTACATAACTCATCTTTCAAATTAGACATAGGTTTCCCTGGGAGTCTATTGAAAGTTTAAAACAGTATAATCGAAGATTATTGATCTGGACACATTAATCATTGTGCAGAAAATTATAATAATATAGTTTTAAAAAATATGTATAACCCAGACCATCATGTTACTGTAGCACATCTGACTCATTCTGTCTGGGAGAAATAGCTTCGAATGGAACATGCAGAGTTGTAGCATTTGCCCTTTGGCAACAATCCTGTCTCTTTGGTCCTTGGGAATGGATCACTGTAATTTCCCTTTTCCTGAAATATAAGCTTTTGACAGGGCAGGTCTTGAAACATCAGGCATATCGGAAGTTCTAATTGCTTATAACTCATCACAGGAGAAATGCATTTGACCCCTGAGGATGCCATCTGCTAAATCACAGTCTCACAGTTCTACAAAGGCAGCTTCAAAGACAGCTCAACTTTTGGCCAACGACGAGTCCGCCACCTTGATCAGTGACATGTGGAAAAGAGCTAGGCACAATTTTCATGGAGAAGGAAACAGGAGATCATTGTGTTTTCCACAATGTAAAACAAGGCTGGATGTGATCCCACTTGGTTGGATAGCTGAGACAGGGGGTATGAAGAATGCTCACCGAATTTCTCCTCTTTGTTGACTGTGGCAACCTCAACACGGTGGGATTCGTTCATTCATTCATTTGATTTATAGACCATGGCATTAGAGCAAATACTACTCTGGGTGGTTTACAGGTTAAAACAATCTCCAGAATACCCTATATAGCAAAATACCTTCAACAGTACGGTGATTCACAAGTAGAGGTTTAAGATTCTTACAAAAAGAAGGAAAAGTTAAAATTGTCATTAAAATTAACAGCATCTGGGAGAATCTGTCGCTGAAAGAAGCGTCGAATAATTCTCTTTTTACCAGTTGCCTGAAATCAAAGAGGGATGGAGCCTGGTATGTCCCAGTTGGTAACTTGTTCCAGAAACTGGAGGCCACCACTGAAAAGGCCAGGTTTCTCACCATCATCTTTTTGGCCTCCCTCAGTGTGGACACTTGGACTGAGACGAGTGGGTGAAACAGGTAGCTGATTTCTGACAAGCATCAAGGTCCTAAACCATTAAGGCAGTGGTTGCAAGATGCTCCTTTTGGCTTTAATCCAGTTGTATCATTAGCTATTTGTTCTTGTCCTTTGCTCTTCCCCAGTAGGTGATTGAGTGCTTTTTGAAGTGGAAAAGCCAACTGTCTGGTAGGGCTTCTATAGACGCCTGCTGCAAGTTTTTCCTTAAGCCAAGGGAAAGAGGAAATAAGGATCTGGGTTGTGCTGGAACAATCTGCATTATATTTACTAAGCCCATCTACAGCACACCTAACAAAAGCTAATTGCCCCCTTATCTCGGAATAACCACGCGAGACCAGGTGAATGGGTTAAACGTGGGCCACACTTGATTGAAATCCATTTCATTCTCATGAACATTGCCAATCATTTGGCAAAGGGGGGTCCTGCTGTAGTGCAGATTCAGATTTCCCTCTTGGGTTCTCACTTGACCCCTGACCAGCCAATAGCTCAGGCCTCAGTTATTCCCCTCTTTATTACCATGGGATAACTATCGGCCTCCAATTTTCCCCAGACCCCCTTTCCCTCTCTCTGTGCGATCCCAGCAAGCTGGGTACTCATTTGACCGACCTCGGAAGGATGGAAGGCTGAGTCAACCTTGAGCCGGCTACCTGGGATTTGAACCCCAGGTCGTGAGCACAGTTTTGGCTGCAGTACAGCGGTTTAACCACTGCGCCACGAGGCTTGACCTAGACATGTATATCAAGATAGAAAGTGTTCAGACTGGACGTATATTGAGAATTCAAGCTTTCAGCCTGAAAGCTGGGCTAGGTTTCGACAAGCTAAGCAAAGGCAGGACTCCATCAAGCACAACACCATCCTGGTATGACAGAGACCGGACATCGGCTTTAGGAGGCTGCTAAAGAGCACATTCTTTGGCCACCTGTTTTGGGGATCTATAATTCGGTCATCCCAAATCTGATATTCACCAAAATTGGACAGTTTGGGGAGGTGGGACCGCTGAAGATTCTTTGTGAGTTCGGAAAGTTTGTGAAAGTTTATGGTTTGTGGTTCATGAATCGTGATGAACCATGAACCATCACGAACTACCTTTTTCCTGGTTCACGCCCATCTCTAATATTAAATATTAAGATGCAAATAAACTTAAAAACACATGAATAAGTATTGTGCACATTTTTAAAGTCCCAATTTTCAATAGTCCCTCAGTTGCAACACGTTCATCTACATAACACAACAACAACAATATCTCAGAACGGAAAAGCTGGAAGAGACCGTATGGATCATGAAGTCGAGCCTCTGTCAAGGAGGCTCAGAGGGGAATCGAACCCCCAACCCCCTACTCCACAACCAGAAACCTAAGTCATTGAGCTATCCAGGAATTCTTTGTTCATAGAAGGGCAACAGGAAGGGGCCATCCTACTCGCCCACCCTTGGAAGAGTCACTGGGAAGGGACACATCGAATACATTATTACGGTCAATGACCAGTAAAACCAAATCAATATAAAATAGATACATATAATTATAGTTTGGTAAAATCAGTCAGGGTAATAAAATTGCATTAAAACATGATAAAACAGCTCCTTCTTTCCAGTTAATAACATCATGTATCCTTAATATAAGAAAACCTCAGACAGAGTTATATTAAAAACATATCCATCTAAAATCACCTACCCAAACATTCGATTACGAATATCCATTGCTGCCGGACAGGATTTGACCACTTGTCTTGTTATATGATGGGTATTGTCAGACAGTAGCAGCTGGACATAATCCTCCTCTGAGGAGGAGATTTACAGATAATAAATGATAAGAGCTCTATACGGAGATCGCGATAACAAGTACAGAAAAGGAGAACATGACCAACTGATTCAACTTTATCACTATTACAAGGGCAGAGACAGTCTGATGTTGGCAAACCTTGAAATCTTCCCTCTAAAAGCTTAGAAGGAAGTACATTAAGCCTAGCTAGCGTAAAAGCCCTTATGGCTTTAGGTGACATAGGTAAAAGTAAAGGTAAAGGTTCCCCTTGACAATTTTTGTCCAGTCGTGTTCGACTCTAGGGGGCGGTGCTCATCCCCGTTTCCAAGCCATAGAGCCAGCGTTTTGTCCGAAGACAATATTCCATGGTCACATGGCCAGTGCAAATTAGACACGGAACGCTGTTACCTTCCAACCGAGGTCGTCCCTATTTATCTACTTGCATTTGCATGCTTTCAAACCGCTAGGTTGACGGAAGCTGGGACAAGCGACGGGCACTCACTCCGTTGCGTGGATTCGATCTTACGTCTGCTGGTCTTCTGACCCCGCAGCACAGGCTTCTGCGGTTTAGCCCACAGCGCCACCACGTCCCCCAACATTAAGCCTAGCTAGCATAAAAGCCCTTATGGCTTTAGATGACATAGTGCTGGCTAAATACGAGGAGGTGATAAAAACAGATTTCTACTGGTACTGGGTCTTTTTGGTTTGGGGATCCCATTTTACCAAAAGGAAATTCCAAACGTCCCCCCACACCTCAGCACTTGTCAGTTCCCTACCATATCTTGAAGCTGCTGCTCAAATGAGTTTGTTTTTCTGATTTTTCGTGATAGTCCATGGTTCGTGGGTAGCCGCGAACAACGACCTTCTCTACTTCTGACACTTCAACTGAAGCCCATGCACCTCTGCTCCCAGGGCACTCTTAGATTACAGAGCAAGTGCGGGCAGTCAAGAAGCTGCTGATGGATGATGAGATGTATAATGGGGGGGGGGGAAGAATGAAGCAAGAAACACATTCTGTGTCCTGCAAAGTTACAAAATAAATATATATATATATAACTGGAAGAAACTCTAGAAGTCCCTGAGAATGGGGCAGAATTCTCATGGGGAGAATGGAAAGCCAATTACGGCACAACACTGTTGTTCCTTATATAACAGAAAGGCATTCTTGACTTCTCTCAGCCATAGCTGGTGACCTCCAAAATATTCTGTCATTAACATCCCAGCTGAAAGCTTGCAAACTCGAGTGTGACTCCTGGACTGAAGCAATTCATCTCACGTACAGTATGCTCCTCTTGTTTTTCCCTGCTGCCTTTACATTTTCCCAGCAATATTGCCTTTTTCCAATGAGTCTTGCCTTCTCAGGATGTACCCAAAGTAGGATAAGAAATTAACCATGCACTGTCAAGTCAATACTGATTTGTGGTGATTCTGTCCAGGGTTTTTTAAGTATACAGTATGGAAAAGTGGTGCATCATTCCCTTATTCTTGCCCAAGGCTACACAGGCTGGCTTTTCTCCTAGGATGTACAGAGGGGAATCGAACCTCTAACCTAGTGATTGCAAAGCATTTTGGTCTTGTGGGTCCCTTGATTTTCTGACCATGGGCCATGGTTCCTCTTTCATCAGGGGTCTCTCTCCGTTCCTCTTGCATCAGAGGTCTCTCTCCGCTCTCCCATGAGCATCAGGATTTTGACCCTCCCTCCATCCATGCCATCCCATCTCCTCTCCTGGAATATCCATGAGGGCCCACCTTCTTCCAGGTCCTGATGCAGGTAGCACCTCCACCGGGGACCGTAGAGATGAGGAAAGGAGAGGCAGGCACATGACTTCCATAGGTCCAGTTCCTGTTGAGCTGAGCTACACACGAAGCCTCCCTTGACTTAGAGATGGGCCTGAACCCAGTGAACCATGAGCCAGTTCATTTTTTAAAAAAGTGGCTTTGTTCATCAGCACCAATGAACCATGAAACATCATGAACTGGCACTATGCCAGTTGGTGCCCATCATTAACCTACACCCCTTAGAAGCGCCATGATGGAGATGGGCAAGATGGTCCAAAGAGCTTTCAAAAAATCTATTACTTTTAGTCATTTCATCTGTACCCTATTCTAAACACTAAGTGCTTTTTGCATTAAAAATCAATTAGGAGGTGGCAAAAAAAGATGACAAGCCAGGCCATTTAGAAAAATCAATAGTATATATTAAGTAAGAACCCAATTAGTCCATATAACCCACTTCATCTAAAAGGAGCATGCACCAAATTGATTAATTGACCATTTTTCAAAGCCAGTTGTAGCAAATTAACTTTACAGATCTGCCAAGTTTACTGGAAACAATTCATTTACCAAGCGACAATCCCATTGTTAACGGGCTTATCATTGAGAATACCAGACAAACATTCTCTAAGCATCTAAATACCGAAACGATACAAGCCAAGAACTGTACCCATGCTAGGGTTCAATTATCTGTGGTTTCTGTGCCTCCCTCCTCCTTCCCTCCCTCCCTCCCTCCCCCCCCCCTCTCTCTCTCTGTGTGTTTGTGTAACAGGAAACTTACTCAAGTGCCCATGCTCAATGGAATTTATTTGTGAGAAACGTCATTTCAACAATGTTTTACAACACAGTTTTCAAAATGGAAGATGTCATACTAGACTTGTCAGAAAGGAAGGGGAAACAGGTAAGGCTTTTAAAAGGAAGAGGAGACAATTTGACAGGACCTGCTAAGCAACAAAATAATAATATTAACAAATACAACATTTTTCATAGTTCAGCATTCAAGAATTCAACAATATTTCCAACACCCATTGAACTTTTAGGGAGAACGATCCAGAGCAAAGTTCAAAGGCATTGGTCATTGCTCAGGTGAACATTTCTACATTTCCAGTGTTTTACTTGATTTTGAGATCTGATGTGGGGGCTAAAGATGAGGTATTACAATATCACATCTCTTCCGTCTCAGGTAGCATCAATTACAATGCAGGACTGTCCACACTAATATGCAAATGAAGGGTCAGTTGCTATTTCGCTTTAAACATTACCTTCAGATTTACATGGGAATAAGTCCCATTGACCTGAATGGACAATGTTTGTGAATCAACATGCCAAGCATCAAAAATTAGACAGTAGCCTCCTCCAAATATGACCAGTCTATATTTATTCTGCCAAGATCTATAGATGAACTGAACTTCTATTTGGAAAAGATAGTCCTTAATACAGGCTGATAGCATTGAGCTGATGCAAAGATAGCTCAGATAATCATACATGTAACATGATTTAAACAATTAAGAAATATTTTGAAGAAAGTAAGAGAAACAAATCTATTTGGCAAAGACCCTTCAGGTGAAGAAGTTTTCTTAGCAGAGGAAATATTTTGTACTACAGTGCTGTGTGATTTGCACTAACCCTAAATAATAATAATCATGTGCATCAAGTCACATCTGACCTACGTGACCCTTTTCAGGGTTTTCCAGAAAGAAGTGTATTACCATTCCTTTCCTGTAGGGGCGCCCTGGGACTGTGCAGCTTGCCCAAGACCACACAGACTGGCTTTACTCACAGGAGGTACAGTGGTGCCACGCTAGATGATTGCCTCATGGGACGAGGAATTCACTAGACGATGGATTTTTGCGATCACTGTTGTGCTTCGCAAAGCGATGGTTTCCTATGGGTGATTTTCACTAGATGATTATTTTTCCACATTGGAATGCATTGAGTAGCTGTCAATGCATTCCAATGGGGACCCGCGCTTGCAAGACGATGTTTCCCTATGGACGATTTTTGCTACACAACGAGTTTCCCATTGGAACGCGTTAAGTGGATTTCAGTGCATTCCAATGGGGAACCGTGCTTCGCTAGATGATGTTTCCGCAAGACAGCGATCTTCACGGAATGGATTAACATCGTCTAGCGAGGCACCACTGTATAGCAGACAATTGAACCTCTGGCTCCACAGTCAGGAACCTAAACCACAGAACCACCAGCCAACAATCCTAATCTTGATACTAATCCCCAATCTCCAGTCCAACGCTAAAACCAACCCCAACTTTAATCCTGACCTCACCTCCAATCCCAACTCTAACCCTAACCAAGAACTGGGGGAGACAGGACATTAAACCTAACCACAAATCAGTAAAACTATAGTTCCTCCAAGAAGAGGAATTATTCTAAAAACCAAATTTGTCCTTCCTTATTCTCATTTTCGGGAGCCTGCTGAGTTGAAGCAAATATCGGCACATAAATTTCCCTTCCTTCTGTCACCCATCAGTGGCGATCTGCTGGAAAATATATCCCTTGACCTGGCAGCCAGACTCTGTCTTGCGACCGAGAACGTCTGCCCCTGGCACAGAAATGGCCTCCCTTTCTGAGAATCTTTCTTTCCCCTTTCCTGCTCTATTTACGCAGCTGTTATGGCATTCCCTCAAAGTGACAGTCGTTTCAAAGTCTGTGGATTCTGAAGCCAGCTGTAATTCCACCCTGCACTCGACTTTCTGTAGATTATTTCCCCAAGGATTCAGCAGAGGTGTCAGCCTGGCTTCTCTTTCAGAACAGCTTCACCCGTTTCTCCAAACCATGGAAGTTGGAGACAAGGCGCACGGCTGTAATGAGGGAACTTAACTATGGTAGTTTTCATACCCTAATGATTGTGCTGCTCTGCACAGTAGAGCATATACATAAATCAGGCTGAAAAAAGGAGCCAGAACTGTTCATTAATTCCATGAGTGTTTCCACCCCCCTCACAAATTCATAGAGTACATGTACAACACAGAATGATTTCTCTTCTCTCTCTCTCTCTCTCTCTCTCTCTCTCTCTCTCTCACACACACACACACACACACACACACACACACACACACACACACACACACGTGACTTATATGTGCTAACATACACTCTGGGCCTTGAGGAAGTTCATAAAATTCAATTTTGTTGCATTTCTTCAAATCTCCCTCAGTGACTGGCTGCCTGAGAGAAATTTTTAGATGAAGTGTCAAACATTCCTGCTTTGACTGCATTATTTAGTATTGCTTGTGCTTACCATTTCTCAAAGTGGTGTTTGTTCTTTTTAATATTGTTTTTAGCTTGAAGGTTATCTTTTAATGATATGAGCTGCCTTTTTATACTCTTTTTTTCTTAAAAAAAAGCTTTAAATATGATATTTTAAGTGGTGTAAGTCACCTTTGTATATTCATTGCTTTTAGCTTTAAATATTGTCTTTCAATGATGTAAGATGCCTTCAGTCCGTTATAACAGTGGTCCCCAACCTTGGGCCTCCAGATGTTCTTGGACTACAACTCCCAAAAGCCTTCAGCACCACCTCTGCTGGCCAGGATTTCTGGGAGTTGAAGTCCAAGAACATCTGAAGGCCCAAGGTTAGGGACCACTGCATTATAAGGAGAAAGGTGGTGTGAAAATATTTTAAATGAATGAAATCAATCAATCATCTAAATCATATATTTCCCCCAGTGGAAGACAGTCTTTGTGCTTTTGGCTGTTTGCATTCTAGGATGTATACATTGTTTTGGGAATACTTTATTTTTCAAGAACAGCTTGTAATAGTCTCAAATGTGTAAATTTGGAAGGCAAGGTATGTCTTTTCTCCTCCGTTAGGCACAAGAGTTACAAGAAGACTATTTTCCTCAAAACTATCAATTGAAACAAGGTGGAGTGAGGAAAAACAGGAGCTAGCAAATAAAGAAAAACAAAATGGAGCAGAATGGCCAAAGCTCCGAAGTTCCAATAGACATTTTGAACTCAGTCGCTGGGTGAGTTGGAAAGAAGAAGCTTTCCAAGCTTTGCCATTGGTTGAGCAGACTCTGGGTGTGACTACAGTGACAAACTGAATAGAAGCACTTTGGTTTTGAAATTGTGAAGGCAAGAGGAGAAGGGGACGACAGAGGACGAGATGGTTGGACAGTGTCATCGAAGCAACCAACATGACTTTGACCCAGCTCCGGGAGGCAGTGGAAGACAGGAGGGCCTGGTGTGCTCTGGTCCATGGGGTCACGAAGAGTCGGACACAACTAAACAACTAAACAACAACAACTTCCCAGGAAGTGTGATCTAATTGAGGCCTTGCTCCCAGGTGCTGATCTAATTGAGGCCTTGCTCCCACACTGAGGTGCTTGTAAGCCACCTGCAATTGAGAGAGAACTCGCAGAATGGCAAATTATGATCATTGTCATTGAGAACATCCAAAATTCCCATCCCTATGAGAGCATTGTCAACTCTTTTCAGGCATGTAAGTGGGTATATTTCTTGGTCCTACCTGGAAATACCAGGGGCTGAACATGGGATCATCCATATGAAAAGAAAGCCCTCTATCTTGTGGCACAGTGCTTAACTGCTGTACTGCAGCCAAAACTGTGCTCACGACCTGGGGCTCAATCTCAGGTAACTGGCTCAAGGTTGACTCAGCCTTCTATCCTTCTGAGGTCTGTAAAATGGAGCTATGGGGATCCCCTAGCATTCCTGCTATACTGAGTGCATCCTTACACCATGGAGTTTCATATAGGATCTTGTGAGTGCCATAGGGAAGCAATATAGGTAAAGGTAGAGGTTCCCCTTGACAATTTGTTCAGTCATGTCTGACTCTAGCAGATGGTGCTCATCTCCATTTCCAATCCACAGAACTAGCATTTGTCCAAAGACAATCTTCCATGGTCACGTGGCCAGCATGACTAGACACGGAACACCGTTACCTTCCCACTGTGGTGGTACCTATTTATCTACTTGCATTTTGCATGCTTTCAAACCACTATGTTGGCAGGAGCTGGGACAATTGATGGGGGTTCACTCCGACGCATGGATTCGATCTTACGACTGCAGGTCTTCTGACCTTGCAGCACAGAGCCTTCGGCGGTTTAACCCGCAGCGCCACCACGTCCCGAGGGAAGCAATATAGAGTACACTAAATTTTCAGCAGCAGGAGAATGGTTACTGTCCCTACTGTCCCAGGTCCATGGCCCCAATCCAAATGCTTCCACTAATTCACATGAAATAAACCATTGTCAGTTCAGTTGTCTGCCTCCTGTACTTTTATCTGAGTCTTTTACTTGTGAACTGCATTTAAACCCTACTGTGTTGATCTCTGTGTGAAGATGCTGGAAGGGTATACCCTTCTTCTACAAGTTTGATGTCAGCACCTTTCAGCAGAGAACCTTTTAAGCAGATGTACATCAACTACAGAGACACAGTGATGGAACAAAAGACTCGAAAGTTCCTGAACAATCCCTAGTCTTTTGCACTATCTCCCTGTATCCTGCAGGGCCTCAATTCGGGTCATCACCTTGCAGGTGACCCGCTGTGGCAATTTTGATATGTGTCAGTTTGCATCAACTTGAATTTCAGTCCTGCAGGGCAACCACTGTAATTACCGCCGCTTGAAAGCTGACCTTTCAACTGATGTCACGCTAGGAAGCACTGCTACAGCTGGGCAAGAAGAAGAGTAGAAAAACTGAAAAAAGAAACTTAAGTCAAATGTGTCCACATTGGGATGAAAGATGGCAGAAGGTTCTGAAAGTCTACCTCTGAACGATGCCAGTGGGAGCAGCAATTCTAGTAATTTCCTTGAACAAGAAGAAAACAACATGATGAGAGAGAGAAGTCAATTTTATAGCATTGAACAACCTGTGGGACATTTGGAACTTGAGACATTCTCCCAAGAGAAGCATCTTGGAACTTTGGAGACTTGATCTACCTCAAGAGAGCAACATGGATCAAAGGAGAATGCTGGGTTCTTAATTAGGCAAGACGTTCACAAATCAAAATGTTCCCCATGGCAGATGTTTGCTGTATCAAAAAATATGAGCTCCACAATTACTGGCAACAGACTAACAATCTGTGCATTAACCCTAAATCATCATCATCATCTGTCATCATCTTGTTCATCTCTTTGCGTTCCTTCGAACAGATAATCCCATCTCAGGATCCAAACTACACAGAAACAAAAGTGGAAAGAAATTCTAGGCTGGCAATACTGATGAAGTGATGATAGTACTTCAAAAACGTTGCCATGCAGACCTTCCAAAGCTTCACCGGTGAACATAAGCACTCTCCTGTGTTCTTTTGTAACGCAGGATGATGTCTGAAGAGAACTCACTCCCGCATTATTAGAATTTTCTAAAGACTAATCTGTCTGCTGCTTGCAGTGTTCATATCCTCTGCAGTGATTAAAATGAAAAATAAGTGCTAGAAAAACATACCTGAAATAAAATGATCAGCCCTTTCAAATAAAATTTGTGGACTTCCATATGTGCAGAAAACCAACAAGGCCTTTCTAAGGTTCCTAATTCATAGCTTATATTTTATCTCCATAGGTGCTAAAGACAAAAGTGCAATCTTTCCCTCTGTCAACTGGAATTTACAGTAGGACCCACATATCCATGGAGGATTGGTTCAAAGCCCCTCCCTCACAGATGCTGAAAACTTCATATAATAGCGAACACTATGAACAGCATGGTAAAATGAAAAATAATAATAATCCAGAAAAAAAAAGTATTTTCACCATGTATTACCAGAACTGGCCACTAGAGGAAACCTGAGACCATGCTGTCTATGCTTCTTGAAGGGCTACATAGCATGATCTCTGTCTCCCTCTAGTTCTCAGTGCTGGTAAATACATCAAGAAAATATGTATTTCGGGTTTTTTTTTTTCTTTTAATTTTTTAATATTATCAGATAAGTGAAACCATAGATATGGATCCCCTGGATACGAGGTTCCTATTGTACTATCAAGACAGTAAATGAGAAACTGGCAACATTTTTTTTCCATGCAGAGAAAATGGGTAACAGTAGGTTCCCAGATATTTTGAGACTACCATCAGCTTTAAGCCAATCTAGCCAAGCTGGAAAATCAAACAAGCACCGAAGAAAAAATATTGCATTTTAATTCTTTTTTTTATTAGGGGCACTTCAGTTCTTCTCCATAGCTGAAATTCTCTGGATAATACACAAAAATTAAAATTATAAATGCATTTCATATAATGAAAACACAGTGTAAAAATATATAAACCAAAATAAAAGAGCCACCAAATAAATGCCAAAAGAAAGACAGCAGCAGGAAAGAACAGAAAAGTAAGAATGTGAAAAAGATTTGTTGAAATCCTGTTGCACAACTCTATGTGCAGAGCAATGATGACCTCAGCATCAGTGACAAATTGCCACTGACTAAAGGCTTTTTCTGGGCACTTGGAGGTGCACACACCTTCACCAATCTGTGTACAAGTGACTGGCCTCTCCTCAAATCCTCTTTAATCAGCAGGGATGGTCTTTAATCATTGCCAGTGCTGATGATGTCATCAATGTTGCACAGGCGGACCTGTGCAACAGGATTTCAGCCACTAAAGAAACTTTTAAAAATTGAAACACTAATCAAGACACACTTCTTAGCTGGGAGAATGGAAAGGTATAGATCAAGACCACCATATAGGCAGCAGGCAACTGTTTCTGGAGAAGGAATCATCAATCTCAGTGGTTCCCACCAATGGATCCCCAGATGTTCTTGGGCCAAAGCTCCTAGAAGTCTTCCCACCAGCTGTGCTGGCCAGGATTTCTGGGAGTTCTGCTCCAAGAACATCTGGGGACCCAAAGTAGGGGAACCACCAGTCTAGCTGAATACTAGCATCAAAAGGAGCCCTTTCCACATGGTATATAAAGTAGAGCTCCATGTTGGCTTTGAAACAATCCTGAACCAAATCAACCCAGTTCAGACTCATGGATGTGGCCCAGATCTCTCTGGACTAAACTGGTGTGCACCCCAAAGTGCTGAAATGGCCTCTGAGCCACGATCCATCCACAGCCCTGATGTAAATTCTTGCTTGTCTTGTTCCTTGTCAGGGAAACTGTAAGAGATTTTCAACCACTATTGCAAAGACTCAGATTATTTCCATGAAAAGACATTTTGTATTTATGTACAAATGTTTTCACCCACTACTCCTTAATATGAATCACATTATCTGAAAAAAAAAGATTTATCTTCAAGTGTCACGAGCAATGGTGTTGATAGTTTCCTCAGAGCCTCCAGCTACTACACGGCAAGCCATGCACAGTAAAGGATATGCCTTGTGACTTGTTCTTGTCCTCAAAAGAAGCTATTGCAAAGTGTCCTTGGTGCATGATTCCCTGAATATTATATCAGAATATCTTAAAGCAATTCTGGAGAAGCAAGCAAAGATGTGCATCTCTGAATGACCCCATGGTCATATAAAACCTCTTAACTTCTTCTGAAGCCTCACCCAAATTATAAAGGGAAGGCTAGCACATCAAAAAGAAATATTACTGGCTTCCTTTCTCCCCGTGGCCAATAAGGCACAGTTCATTCAAATAGGAATGTATATGGCAGAAAAAAAGTATACAGTGGTGCCTCGTATAACGAGTGCACCGTTTAACGACGAATCCGCATACCGATGCGGATTTTGCGATCGCAAAAGCGATCGCATACCGATGGCCCCTATGGGGAAAAATCGCTTTGTGATTTTTCCCCATAGGCACCATTTCCCCCCAGGTGGGCGGTGCTTGCCTCCGAGCGCCAGCAGTGGACGCTTCCCTGGAGGTTGCTCTGAAGGCAGTGCCGCCCATCTGGGCGGTGCTGCCTTCAAAGCAACCTCCAGGGAAGCGTCCACCGCCGGCGCTCGGTAGGGCTTGCCTCCGAGCCCCGGGGTGGAAGCTGAAGTTGCTCTGAAGGCAGCGCCGCCCATCTGGGCGGTGCTGCCTTCAGAGCAACCTCCAGGGAAAGCGTCCACTGCCGGTGCTCAGAGGCAAGCCCCGCAGCTAGGCGGGGCTTGCTTCCGAGCACCCCCCGGTGGAGGCTGAGATTGCTCTGAAGGCAGCGCCGCCCAGCTGGGAGGCGCAGCCTTCAGAGCAACCTCCGGGAAAGCGTCCACCGCCGGTGCTCGGAGGCAAGCCCTGCCCAGCTGGGGGGAGAAGGCGGCGAAGGTTCAGGGCGCCCACGGTGGACGCTTCGCCGGAGGTTGCTCTGAAGCCTGGCTTCAGAGCAACCTCCGGCGAAGCGTCCACCGTGGGCACCCTGAACCTTCTCACCCCAGCTGGGCGGCACAACCTGCGGGGAGGCGTCCACAGCCGAAGCAAGCGCTGCCCGGCTGGGGGAAAATGGCCGCCCGCAGCGTTTTCACGCCTCGCTTACCGAGGCAGTGAAAATGGCGGCCGGATCGGGATTCTTCGCTTAGCGGTGAGTTTTCCCCCAATAGGAACGCATTAAACGGAGTTTAATGCGTTCCTATGGGTTTTCCCCCCCGCATAGCGAAGAATCCGGATAGCGACGTTAATCCTGGAACGGATTAACGTCGCTATACGGGGCACCACTGTACTTCAGGTTCCTTTAGGGATGCCTCTTTCACTCCTTCGTGTGTGTGTGTGCGTGTGCTGGTTCTTTTGTTTTAAATGAAAAAGAAATATTTTCGGTCATTCATTCCTAGTTTTCTGGCATTCCCAAAGCCCTAAAGAACCCTTAAAAACTACTCCAAGAAACCAGACACAAGGCAACAGAGAATCAGCCTAAAAGCATGGAACAGTATGAGAAGGAAGGAAGGAAGGAAGGAAGGAAGGAAGGAAGGAAGGAAGGAAGGAAGGAAGGAAGGAAGGAAGGAAGGAAGGAAGGAAGGAAGGAAGGAAGGAAGGAAGGAAAACAACAAGTATAACAAGATGGAAGCATAGCAAGTAGGCAAGCCTCAGGCAGCAATCCTAGGAAAAGGGAACTAAAAGCTCAGCACATAGTTATACAACAAGGAATAACTGCAGCAAAGAGTGCTCCTCCACCTCCTTTTACAGATTCAAAATTCCCTCCCTCCTACTGGATATTCTGATTGGCTACTGACAGTCCTTGCAAGGGAATGTCGTGAAAAATTTCTTAGGTAATTTGACAGTCTGTAGCTGAACGGTTATTAAAAGGTTATGTGAAAAAGGGAAAGCAAAAGAAACATGAAAGAAGAGAGCCTCTCTTTTGTAAATGTGAGATCATTTCTGTTTAGAGACTCTTTTAACACAGTGGCCAGAAGACCATGAGACAAAAAAAACCATCGTTTCTCCTGGCTTATTTAATTTAAAAGGCAGTTATTGAGAAAGAGGATCAAACAATAAATCAGAAATGGGACAAACCACTAAGAAATTTAAGAAATAAGAGTGAAGTTAGGGCCAAAGAAGAAATCAGGGATGCTCAGAATGAATAACTAAAAGAAGGTCTTCCTTTGCATGAAAAATAAAAGGATTAGTGCTCAAAATTTTGAAAACAAAACCTACTAAAAAGAACCCAGAACAAAAGAGACATACACATTTTATGACTCATGACCATAACTCAAAAGGGACCCTGTACCTTCTTGCAGTAAAGAGAAACTTAATGGTGCAGGAAGCAAGGAACAGACTATGTCATGTAAGGGTGAGGCCATCAGAAATGGCATTACCTCTTTTGATTCCACAGAATCATTACAGAATCCCAGATGGATGAACGGAAATAATATTTACCTGTGTTGTCGTCAGCAGCTGTTTCACTTCACCATCTTTAGTACTGAAATTCTTCTCACCTGTCATCCAGTGAAGGCATATATTCACAGTTCAGAATGATTTAAAAACAAACAAACTCTGAAGCTGTCTACAAGGGGTCAATGCGAGGGGCACCACTGGTGGTACGATGTTATTTAACCAGCTCTGGGGCACAATATTAGTCTCTGCGGGGTTCCTTTTTCTCTGAATTGCTACCTGTCCAGCTAGAGATGAGACGGACATTCGTTGGATTTTTCGTTCTGAACAAAAATAGCTCTCTTGCATCCATGAGATTGGCAGGGAAATGGATGCATCTCACCTCAGAAATCTGTACATTTCCAGATGTGATGATGGAAAATGCGTGCATGACCATGCATGTAATTACAATACTTTCATACTAAATATGTGCTGGATAGCACAGTGGTTTACTTCTCTGGCTGTGGCTGGGAGTTCGATTCCCCACTGTGCCTCATGGGAGAAAAGCCAACCTGGGTAGCCTTTGGCGAGCTGCACAGTCCTGGAACTGCTCCCCAGAAGAAGGGAATGGTAAGCCCCTTCTGTGCATTCTCTATCTGGAAAACCCTGAAAAGGGTACAGTCAGAAATGGCATGAAGGCACATTAAAAAAATATATGTGCAGCCATGAATATAGAAGATTAAATCAATGCAAAAATGTTCACCCAAGAAAGTGTATGGTACAACAATGCCTATAATTAGAAAAGTGTACATTTTATGTTTTACAAATGTACACTGAAATATATATGAATTTACATGCAGAAGGGCAGCAACATTGCAGTCAAATGTGTAGACAGAATGGAATGACATCCTAGATTGGAAATTGAGAAACCATGGGTGCACAAAGCCTATAGATTTCCATATTTCTTACCCAGATCTCTGGGAATAATTCAGGCAAAAATTTATTTTCCCCCGCCCCTTATGATGACCCTCATTTTGAAAGTCATATAAGCAAGGCTGGTTTAGAACTGCTGGATAGCTCAGTGGTTTAGGTATCTGGGTTTGGAGCCAGAGGTCGGGAATTTAATTCCCCATTGTGCCTCTTTGACAGAGGCTGGACTCAATGATTTATAGGTTCCCTTCTAGCTCTGCAGTTATAAGATTATTACTATAAGTCACTCCAAGGGCCAATTTTGTATTCCGTGTAGTAAATGATTCCTTCTGGTGGACATTCCATAGATAGCTGCTTGGCCACTCTGAAAACCAGATAGACCATATAGACATATTGTCATGTCCTTACCATTAAGTTTGAGCGTTAGTCCTCCATTCCCCCTAGATTCTGAATTTCAGATAAATGCCAAAGCAGTTCAAATAAGACTGAGTATGCTCAGTGTTTCAGAACAACTATACATGGATTCATCTTCATCAAAGATAGAATTCTGGTGATCCTTTAGATGTCGTTAGACAAAAATTCCTAGCACACTTCATTAGCTATGTTGGCTGGAACTGCTGAGATTTGAAGGCGACTGTTCTGGTTGATGTGATTAAAAATTTATTTCTTCACAAAACCTCTGGTTTATGAATATGGGATATTCTGCTTTTGTACCATTTATTCAAAACGCCAGAAATGGCCTAATATCGCTGCACAAGATCATCTCCACATTGCCAGCAGAAAAAAAGGATCAAGTTTTATATAGTGAAGGGCAGCCCAAATGTTGACACAACACACATGACAGGATGGTCTACAGGATCCCCTCTTTTTCTCACCACCATTCACAAAGTGACACCACACAAGAGAAGATCCCAGAAGCAGACTATTTTTTTCATCAGTTAACTACTTCTCAACCAAACACGAAGTAATTCTCAAGGCTGTTTTTCAACAAGTGTGAAAGGTATTTGTAGTGGGGTGGGGTTTTTTTTCCAGCCGTCGGCTATAGATCAAGTGTAATTGAAGCATGGTTTAATTAAGAGCTGTTGATAACATTGATCAGAAGTACTGAACAGCAAAGTCAGCACTAGGTATCCTTAAGAATATAGAATAATGCAGGCACTCTGCTAATGTCAACAGTCAAACCCAGAATACATTGAAAGCACAGAATTTATATCCATTCGTGTTTCATTTCTGTTTGGCAAAATCTAGTATCCCTCCTATTTCTCTGTTTCAATTTCTTTATGCTGAAGAGAAATATGCAAAATCCTTACCCTCTTTTCCAATAAATTTGTTTCCCATTTGACATTCATATAGGTTTTTCCAATTTTGTCATATCATAGATTCCTGAAATGTGTTGCAGATGGAACTCCTTTGATGACAACAGAAACTTCACATTAGGAATATACATTCTGACCTGGTTTGTCCTTGCTTGATAAGTCTGTTCCAGATTTTTGTCTGAACTTTACAGAACTGCTCCCAAAATCAGCTCAGTGATTTGAATAACCATGGTCATAACTCATTCACCAGCCACCACTGTCTCCCTCTGTGTTTTAAACTTTAATCTGTTTCAATCTGATGGTGTTTCCTTAAATGACTTCCTTGTTTCAAGAATTTTGTGATAGATAGCTGTGATAGCTACACCATTACCTATTCTGAGTATCTGTCTCTTAAATTAAAAAGTGGCTAGAAGAATGCTCAAATAAAATTAACACACTGAGTTTGAAATCCACTTATGGGAAATTCGGTGCCAATTCTATCTGCAATATTTTTGTGCATAAACATCTATCAATAAGAACAAACAAATCTGAGCCCCCCTTCCCCCCTGGTAAGTTACCGACTGGTTTTACATTAACAGTTTACAAACACATGAAAGAACTAAATTAAAAGTTCAACACGAGACATGCATCGGAATGAGATATTTGCAAGGGATTGTTATTATTCAGCCCCTGTGTGATCATTTATCTTGAAACTCGTCATGTCGACCAAGAAAACTATCTGTATGCACCAATTTTCTGGCAAATATTTCCAGTATTAATGTTACTGTGTATCCTGCATACTCTGTTCAGTGTCTCCAATCTGCAATGATGTGTTTGAAAAATCATTGAACTTAAGCCAACAACGTTACCAGTGGGTGAGTTGCTCTTTGATTAAATTAGAACATGTATACATTGTAGAAATTGTTAACTTTTTAAAAATCCTCCCAGTAAGCAGGCAACACAGAGAAGGGATTGTAGCATGAGCATATGAAATGAAAGCAATGGCACTGATCAAAATATTTCCTTCACGTTGCATTAACATCATCCATGCAGTCTCTCCTGCTTGCAGGCAAGACTGCTTATAGGAAGAGACTCCTCCGCATTTCGAATCACACAAGGGAGTTTCCAGTCTCCTCTACATTCCAGCCGAAAACTCCAGCCATGACCTGCATGATATCCCATTCCAGAGAGTCTCCAGGAAAGTTAAATTGGGTTGTTTTAGAAGAATGTTTTCAATGGAGATACACCATTTCAAGAATCAAACTTGCAGCTTTCATACCAAGAAAACAGAAACTTAGACAACCACCTGGAGGATATCCTTTGATTTGTATTCCTGCATTGAGCAGGGGGTTGGACTTGATGGCCTTATAGGCCCCTTCCAACTTCATGATTCTATGATTCTATGAAATGATAGAGCTTTAAAAAAATTAAATAACCCAATGGCTATTGGTGCCCAAGCTGAAAGTGATTCCTTGAGATTTACTGGCCCATATCTCACCCCTAACTCTTCCCTCTATAATCAAATTAACTAGATTTAGATCTTTCAAAGCAAATGGACAGACTGGCCAACAAACAATCTTGTAGGATTTTAAAGCATGCAGATAGCTGCCATGTGTTGTTTTTGTGTATAACATGGGTGCACATCACACTAACATTATTGTGCTGACATAGTGCTGTGTAGTTTTGCCCACCTCTTCCCCTGAAAATAAAAATGGCTGACATTCTTGTCTGCCCGACCCATAGGTTTTTTTAGTCTTATCATAACTTCTTTTCCCCGTAGCTCAAAATAATTCGTCACCTCCTTCAGCCCGGCAGAGGCACCTAACTTTGTTCCAGGTGATTTTTCAAGAGCTCTCCCCCAAAAATAAGTGCTATGCACGGGCATAGTCTTTGGCTTCGATCTTTCTCATCTTCAGATATTTAGTGTAAGAACACATTGTCTTTGTCTCCCCCCCCCCTTATTCAGTTTTATAGAATGGCAGCAGCAAAACAGAATGCATAAGATGGTACAAATAAATATATAAATTCCTTGCACGACTTCTTGTCTTTCAGTCAAGGGCGTAGAGTTGTCTTGTCTGGTACGTTGCTTCCAGCTACAGACGATGCTTGAATGAAACTCAGCAGTCAACATGGTTGTTGGTGGCATGTTTTGTATACCATAGATCAGGAGGCACAGGATTCTTGCTCGTGCTTCAGAGTGAAATCTCTACAGGGCAAAAGGGATGGCTGAATCGAAGATACCGAAGGGACCGTTCCTTGTTGATTTGCTGGCTTTGAAAATAACAACAGGAAGGCCTTTGTAAAGAATCTGTCGGTCGCAGCCTTCAAGCACCAGGGAAAGAAAAAAAATATGACTGTTGTTTGCACTTAGTGTATATTTGGTGTGTCTGACTGCATTTCCCCAGCAGAGCCATAGAACAGGTGCTTGTACAACATGAAAACAAAGCCAGTTTGTTGAGATCACATGGCTTCACCTCTTTGGAAAGTTTGTTGTGGATTCTGTTTTATCTGTCAAAGAAGGAATATCAGTTCTGTGCATTAGTCTGTATCTTGTTATGGGTTGAAGTGCAGAATATAGTAGCTACAGAAGGCTGGAAGTGAAACCATCATAGATAAATGGAACAATATTTCTGATATTTTTTAAACAAAGCTTCATTTAAATGAGAAGGCATTAATTCCCCTGTTCGAAAGCATGCAAATGTGAGTAGATAAATTGGTACCACCTCAGTGGGAAGGTCACGGCATTTTGTGTCTAGACGCACTGGCCACGTGACCACGGAAACCGTCTACGGACAAACACTGGCTCTACAGCTTGGAAATGGGGATGAGCACCGGGCCCTAGAGTCGGACACGACTGGACTCAGTGTCAAGGGGAACCTTTACCTAAGTTAAAAACCAGATAACTAACTGTTTAAAAGTGTGCCTGAAGAGAAAGGTCTTTGTCAGATGATGGAAGGACAAGAGGGAAGAGGTCAACCTGGCTTCTCAGAGCAGTGCATTTCAAAGCCTGGGAGCTACCGCTGCGAAGGCTCTCTCTTGTGTCCTCACCAAATGAGAGTAGGAAGGTGGTGGAACCGAGAGAAGGGCCTCCTCAGAAGATCTTAAATGCTGAGAAAGCTTATATGGGGTGATATGATCCTTCATAGAGCCTGGACCCAAGCCGCATAGGACTTTATAGGAAGGTATTTTACATGTTGTGGTGGTGCTGTGGGCTAAACCGCAGAAGTCTGTGCTGCAGGGTCAGAAGACCAAGCAGTCGTAAGATCGAATCCACGCGACGGAGTGAGCGCCCGTCGCTTGTCCAGCTCCCGCCAACCTAGCGGTTCGAAAGCATGCAAATGCAAGTAGATAAATAGGGGCCACTTCGGTGGGAAGGTAACAGCGTTCCGTGTCTAAGTCGCACTGGCCATGTGACCATGGAAGATTGTCTTCAGACAAAAAACGCTGGCTCTATGGCTTGGAAACGGGGATGAGCACCGCCCCCTAGAGTCGAACACGACTGGACAAAAATTGTCAAGGGGAACCTTTACCTTTACCTATTTTACATGTGCCCTGAGCTTTCCTACATTTCCATGCATGGCATTGTCAACCTCCATAATAGCTAAGTCAGAACTCCATGGGCTGCCTATAAGCTGTTCCATTTTCATGCCAATACATTTCTATCTTGTCCACTGATGTGTTAACACAATGGAGGGGGGGGGACCCACATTCATTTTGAGAGCTTCCTTGGGAAGGAAAAAAAAACAACTTTGATGAGCAGTAATCCATCTGGCTCTGTGTTTATGACTGCTATAATTAAGTTGCTGGTCGTGTTGAACTGAATATAGAGCAGAGGACCCCAGACAATCATCGCTGTAATTTTGAACTATTTAGGGATTTATTTTCTCCCCTTATATTACGCTGGTTAGTTTCAATAAAATCCAATTCCACAGAGTTATACAGGAAATTGTCTTGTTATTTCCGATCTTTTCCCCCCTTTCTAAAATTGGACACATGGCATGTGTTAAATTTCATTTCGGGGAAAACATGATTAGGTCTCTTAGCTGCATGCAACAGTACGCAAATTGAGTCTGACGCCGCAGTGGGAGCTGAGCACCACTTTGCTTGAAATCAAAATGTGATTTGCTGAAAGACAGCCTCACCCCCGCGTAACATGTAGGCCCTGCTCAGGACAGGCTTGGAGTGGAAGGTGATCGGTAAAAATCACAGCTCCGAGAGATGCGAACCAGAAACGTAACGTGCAACCCTAAGCGAGATCTCCTTGGCAGCCTAGAGCAGGTCGCATTTAAAGTGGAATAAAATCTAGCAAAACACAAAAGCCATATTTCATGATGCTGACACTGATAGATAGATCGTATGGCTCCAGGGGAACTTTTGCCGTTTTCACTGTCGGCCTCATTTGCTGTCTTTCGCAATTTATTTTAAAATTTTGCTCTTTTCCCATCATGGGGGGAAATGGCTCTGAAGGCTGAATAGCAAGACTTTAACATACGCATGGCCCACTGGACATGCAAATAAAGGGCTTCCCAGGGTTTGATACCACATATATTTAATAAAGGAACTGAAAAAATGCATAGTCCCTTGTATAAGGTTAAAATCTGCCAGTAATTGTTTAAGGAAAAATAATGTCTTTCTGTTAATCAGATATTAGGGTGTTTGGTGGAGATTCCTTCCTTCCTTCCTTCCTTCCTTCCTTCCTTCCTTCCTTCCTTCCTTCCTTCCTTCCTTCCTTCCTTCCTTCCTTCCTTCCTTCCTTCCTTCCATCCATCCTTCCATCCATCCATCCATCCATCCATCCATCAATCACAGCTCCTTCCTTCCTTCCTTCCTTCCTTCCTTCCTTCCTTCCTTCCTTCCTTCCTTCCTTCCTTCCTTCCTTCCTTCCTTCCTTCCTTCCTTCCTTCCTTCCTTCCTTCCTTCCTAATATTTTAGCCCACTTTTCTCCTTAAGAAGGACCCAAGGCAAATTACAGCATTAAAAGACAACATTTAACCCTAAAAGCAATTAAGTATACAAATACTGAAAACGATCAAACAAAGACCACACTAAAGGCCTGTAAACAAAAGCAACACCGAAAAAAAAAATTCAAAGCAGTAATGCACAATTATCCATTTCAAAACCCCACTCATTTGTCCATTCTCTAAAGGAAACCTTGACTGAAGAGAAATGCCTCCTTTTGGTTGTGGAAGGAGAGCCAAGATGGGGTCAACCTGGCCTCCAGTGGGAAGGAGTTCCAGAGTCTGGAAGGAGCCACAAAGAAGGCCTTTTTTTGTGCCCCCACCAAACACATGTATGAAGGTGGTTGGACTGAAAGAAAGGCCTCCCCTGATGACCTTAACCCTCATGCGGGTTCATAGATACATAGTCCTTGAGATGGCTCAGACCCAAGCTATTTAGGGCTTTATAGGTGAGAACCTACAGCTTGAATTTTCCCCAGAATCAGATTGGCAGCCAATTGATTTTCTATAATGGAGGGCTGTGGGTTATGCGATCCTTGTGACTAGACCACAGTATTTAGTAAAAGAAAGGTTAACTGGGTTTGGATTGTCTATGCTATAAAGGGAGCAGAGTTCTCTTATGTCAATATGTATGTTACTTGCTAAGGGATAGAGATAATATTGTTTTTCAAAAAATCGATGATTTAAAAAAATCTTTTTGGAAAACATGCTGTTCAACTCTAACAACAAAAATCCACTTTGCTTCGATAACATGTTAGTGCTGTTTATTCTCATTGTATCTGCAAACTCCAGCTCTTTTTAGCCCCTGAACAGCACTGTTTTTCCACTAGAGAGGAGCAGATGCTGACGGCAGATGACCGTCGCAAATTAGTCACAAATGACACTTAAGGAAGGGAACATATGAGGTGGGATGTGCCTCTGTTATGCGCTGTGTATATTGAGCACGTCAATGCAACCAGCCAGAAGGCAAAGAACCACAGCATGCAAAGTTATCAAATTTGGAGATCACCATTGTGATGAAAAGCGAGCTTATTTTGATCAGAATTAGAAAAGCCAGTGGCTATTAGGAAGAGAGAGACAATCAAATTTGGTACCGATTGCAGGAAAATATTTGATGCCGTGTTATGAAACTACCTTATAATTGGTTTTGCTATTGGGCTTGTTCCCGATGCCATTTTAAAAGAAGTACCACTTCGAACTCTGCAATGTTGACAGTGAGAACAGCCTGGCTCTCAGTATCACACAGTTTTTATTTTCTTCTTTCTTCAGATGCCGAAAACACTCTCCGGAGGAGCTATGCAAATCTTTGTTAACTTTTTGAAACTATATATTCACACGCAAGGAGAGCACTTGCAACATTTCTCTCCTTGTCAGAAACAATGGTGAGGAATTTCCCAGGACTCCCCCGTGAGTTCTCACAACAGCAAAAGTGGCTTCCATGTTCCCAAAATTGCTGTTTTTGTTCCAAATTGCTGATTTTTGCGTGTGTGCAAAATTTTGCACTTCGTGAAGCTACTGTGAACTGTCCCAGTCAGCCAAAACTAAGATTAGCATGACTTTATTTAAAGATTTGAAACACCCAATGAGTTGGTGGCATCCGTCTTAAAAAAAAATCATCAGGTCCATCTGTGGTTTAGTTGCGTTCTGTGCCTCTGTGTGAGAAAGTACTTGTGAGTTTGTATGTGAGTGTGATGTGTGCGTGCTAATTCTACAACTAGAGGTTCCTTTTCTTGGTGGGGCTGAAGGTAGAACAAGGGAAGAGGATGAGGTATTCAAAGCCATTTGTTCCATGTGGAGGAACATTGAGTGCAGAGACCAAGGCTTTTATACGATCTTTGGGCAGGAAGAAGGAGGGTAGCAACTCATTTAACCAATCATCAAGTTAGAGGTAGTCATCTCTTCACCAATCAGCAACCAGCATTTAAACAGTCATTTTGCAAGCCTGATACTGTATTTTTCCATGTATAAGATGCCGCCATATATAAGACACCCCCCACTTTTCTAACACAAAATTAAGAAATCTAAGTGGGGCTTATCAAGTGTAGGGGAAAAGGGATCAAAGCACTGCAGGATCATTTTGTTCCCTGCTTTCTCCCTTCGTGCTAAGCCCCATGGGACTTAGCAAAAGGAGGGGGAAAGGGATCAAAGCAATCCCGTGACTGCATGATCGTTTTGATCCCTTTCCCCCTTATACAGCCATGGGATTGCTTTGATCCTTTCCCCCTACACTTGTGAAGCCCCATGGGACTTAGTAAGCAGAGGGGAAAGCAAGGATCAAAGCCATCCTGAAGTGCTTTGATTCCTTCTTTCCTTTTGCTAAGGCTTAGCAAGTGGAGGGGAAAGCAGGGATCAAAACCCTGCAGGATCACTTTGATCCCTGCTTTCCCCTCCACTTGTTTTTTCTCTCCTCGGCTTACTTCCATGTATAAGACGACCCTCATTTTTAGTCTAAAGATTTTAGACAAAAGTATAGTCTTATACATGGAAAAATATGGTATGTCTTTTGTCATTTCAGGCACCTAGGGAATGAGGAAGGGTTTGAACCAAGCCCTTAGGCATGGAAAACTTTGCACGCGTTTGTTGAGTCAACTCAGTTTCAAGATAGATTAAAACCATGCTTGCTAGGTGAGAGATTACGCTGCAGAAAAGCCACACAGTAAAGACACAGAAATATCTTTCATAGAGAACATTAAGAAGTACTGAATATTAAATTTACCCCAACAGTGTGCTTCGTTTCTTGAGGCAACCTTGAGAAGACCTTGACGGGAAGGAAAATGCTCTTGGTCTCACTTTCAAGTGGAGGCAAGGCTCTAAAATTCCTTGCCAGGTTTATTATCATCTTAAGAAAATCTATATCAACAAGAATGAGGAACGTAATTAGTGTTCTTTGTATCTCTACCTCTGAGGGGGTAACATTTTTCAGGTTATCCACCTTGTAAATGTCAGTTTCTACATTCCGTGGTCAACTTCTGGGGAGATATCATCCTACGATCACCTTCTTACCAGATAAGAGTGAGGAAAATGAAACAAGCTATTAAGATGTGGCCAGCATTTGTTCCCCTCATGAGGGTATATGGATGGAAAACAATGTGAAAAATTCTGTCTGTGTCAGTGTGTTTTTTTTTTTTCTGTATCTCAACTACCTTCTCATCCTATTTCTTCAAGCTGTGAGACTTTGTTTTTTCTCTCACATGGAAGTCTACGCACACATTCTCTCTGTGCATTCGACATACGGACAATTTTACTTGTACCTATAGCAGGGTCTGACTGCTTAGAGGAACACAATCATTTCACAGATAAATTCAGAACATCCCCCATAATTATTCAGATGCAATTACGTCTGTTTGAGCAGAAAGCACTTTCCGCTCCTGTGTGAAGGAAATTCCTAGCGGAACAACACTGGGCGAAAGGGAAACAAAAGCTATTCAGCGTCATGAATAATTTACAGAAACATCATAAAACATGACTGGTTAACACAATGAGAAAGAATGAGATGAGGGGAGAGATAGGGAGGGAAGCTGGCTCACTTCCATGAGCTTCCCACCTTATTTCAGTGGAATGGAAGGAATAGTCATATTCTGTTTTATAGTCCTTCCTTCCTTCCTTCCTTCCTTCCTTCCTTCCTTCCTTCCTTCCTTCCTTCCTTCCTTCCTTCCTTCCTTCCTTCCTTCCTTCCTTCCCTCCTTCCTTCCTTCCTTCCTTCCTTCCTTCCTTCCTTGTAATTTTTTTAGCGATAAAGTCTGCATTAAACTAAAAAAAACACAACTTTTTCACTTAGACAGCACCAAAAAACGCTGAATTAGCTAAAAAAACGATATTGCTAGCAGTTGCTTAGCATGCAAAAATAAGACAGAACAGCTGGACAAACCAGTTTGTTGCATGGAGCTTTGGCACACCAACAAGATTTGTACAGTGAGAGCTTTATGACCATGTTGATGCTGTTAAATAACACATATAATCTCCAATATAATTTGCTTGCTTGATAAGCCACCTTTCTCCTGATAAGGGGACCCAAAGTGGCTCACAATATTGAAAAGAATACAATTAGAAACATAATAAATAAAATATTTTAAAAAATTAAACTATGCACTAATTAAAATATAATTGAATAATTAAAAGCACGAAAACATTTAAAACTGTCTTAACTTTAAAAAAAGGCATTGAGACACTCAATCATGACGGCCTGAAAAGGTGGGTCTTGAACTGTGGGTGGAAGGATAAAAGGGAGGAGATCAGCCCGATCTCCTAAGGGAGAGCATCCTGTAGCCTGGGAGCTGCCACAGAGAAGGCCCTGACTCGCGTCCCGATCAGTGTGCTTGCAGTGGCAATAGGACCAAGAGGAGAACTTCCTCTGATGATCTTAAGCACAGAGAAGGCTTCTAGAGGGAGATACAGACCTTCGTCTCATGCCAAGAATGAAAGCTGAGAGAAAGTGTGATGTCAAAAAGAAAACAAACGTTGTCAGATTTTTCACTGCAAAAGTAAAGTGAAACTGCAGGTACAATCTGGATATTTCTCATTGGCTAATATAGCCAAAGGATTGGAGATGATCAAGAGTATCCTAAAAACAAAACAAGTAAAATAAGTAGGATGCATGGTTCATGCGCAGCTCATTGTCTGGGATGGGGGTGCTTCACCCCATAATTTCAGGAGGGAACCCCCTAACTCCATCACAAGTCATTCCTGCCATAGATAGCCGTATCATTCGAAGGATACATTCTATATACACCATGTGGAACAAAGGTAAAGGGAGCTAGAATTAAGGAATGTCGGAGACACTGTTCTTGTCCACTGCTAGTACTCAATTTCTTTCTAAAGACACTAAAGAATCTAGTGCTACCCAACGTTGAGTCCCCATATGTTATTGTGCTACAGTTCCCAGAAATCCTGCATGGCACAGACAATGGTGAAGGATTCTGGGAGTTTTAGTCCAAGAACATCTAGGGGCTCAAGGTTGGGAACCACTGCCTTAGACTACGTCCAGTACCACCACTGTTCTTGATATTTTTGATTTGCAAGACAAGAAAGAAAGAAAGAAAGAAAGAAAGAAAGAAAGAAAGAAAGAAAGAAAGAAAGAAAGAAAGAAAGAAAGAAAGAAAGAAAGAAAGAAAGAAAGAAAGAAAGAAAGAAAGAAAGAAAGAAAGAAAGAAAGAAAGGAGACACTCAACAGGAGAACAAGGAAATCTTTTTGGAAGTATACTCACCCTTGCTTGCAGTCAGCAAAACTGAACATGCATCTACCCACCCTGAAAGGTTGGCACCATGTTTTACAGGGAAATGGAAGACCTGCCTATTACAAATGCAGGAAGATTCAAATGGCAAGCCACTAAATAAACATGAATCACACTGCATCTGCTGTTCTTCAAGTCCTGGTTGCAGGAGGAAATGAAAACATCTCCTCTCTCTTTATTCAGCAGCAGAAAGAGTGGTGAGGCCATTCGATGGCAGACAGCCGAATCCTGGCACCGACCCTAATAGGATGAATCAGCTTTAACAACCTCCCTCGTGTTGATTCCTTCCAGTGTGTTAAGCAATTTGAACTGCTGCCCCAGCATTTTGGCTGCTAGCATTTAATTTGAGATTAGAAAAATTTATGTGTAAACATCCTGTTAACTGATCTAGACTTAGAACTTCACAGCAAAACCAGTCTTCATCCTCCAGTGAGTAGGCTGCTTATTCTTTTCATTCAACAGTGGAAGCACTTTGTCTTAAAGGTCTTTGGCTCAGGGGTTGTTGTTGTTGTTGTTGTTGTTGTTGTTGTTGTTGTTGTTGTTGTTGTTGTTGTTGTTGTTGTTGTTAATGGAGTCTTTTAAAGAGGAGGACTAAGATGGTCTTCATGCCATTACAACTCTGGACATTGAAGTGAACACCTCTTAGAAGAGATGCTCATTCACTTGGTGAAAGGTGCCTATTTGCCATAGGGTGTTATTTTCCTCACCTTTGTATCTTGCATTTAACATGCTTTGTTTTGTGATTGGCTGTTGGAAGGCCAATACAGGCTCAATCAGCAAATATGGTCAGTGTGTTACATGATGGCAAGTCACTCCCGAATTGCAATGATCCTAATACCATTTTTGAAGCATGTGAGGTATTCAAAGACTCATTTAACATGCATAGCCTTCAAATGAGTTTCCATGGCTGAATAGAGATTTCAACACAGGTCTCCTGATTTCCAATCTGATCTTCAATCCAGTACACTGCACTGGCTCAATATTTATCTTAAAATTTTCAGAATGAAATAATTCCTCATCCTGATAAAAGCAAAACCAATGCTAATTTAGGAACTTAGTCAATGGGCTGATTAAATAAAGAAGGCTTGGCCCTTACTTCTCAACCCTTAATCGCACAAATAGAATGGCAGATGATAAATGTTGATAGAAGGACATCTAGGAGATAGTCAAGAAGGAGCTGGAAGTACACCAAGCAACTGCGTTGACATCAGAATGGATTAGTGCTGCCACTTGTGCTAATTCCAGTTCACTGTATCATACAGAAAGCTGGAAGGCACTCTATGTAATCAATATGTAATGACAGGCAATGGAAGGATGGCTAGGAATTTAAGCAGCCGCAGCCAAATAAGCAAATCTGCCTTGCTGTGAATACTCATCAGGCAGCACAACAGAGAAACAGAAGTTGGGCAAAAGTGACTTTGCAAACAGCAAAACCTGATTAAGATTTCAGGCGGGGTCAAATAAGCTCCAGTTTTTATTTTTCAGGATGAAATGAAGCAATAATTGCTTGTAGTATATGTTGCAATTTTGAATTTCTGGCAAAATTCCTTTTGCTACCTAGTAGAAGTTCAGAAAATGTGACGTTCACACTTTCTGAACTTCTACTATGTTGGGAAAGTGTGAAGGCAAGAGGAGAAGGGGACGACAGAGGACGAGATGGTTGGACAGGGTCTTCGAACATGAATTTGACCCAACTCCAGGAGGCAGTGGAAGACAGGAGGGCCTGGCGTGCTCTGGTCCATGGGGTCATGAAGAGTCAGACATGACTTAATGACTAAACAACAACAAGGCATTCATTGGCACATCTCTGTATTATTTTTTCAGATATTCATCTGATGTGTGAAGGATTACTATGCGGATCTTTGTCAGCAAGGTGATGTCTCTCCTTTAATACCTGGCTTCAAAAGGTGAAGGAGAAATTATTTAAAGAAAGGCTGCAAAACATATAAGATGACCTATGCCCTCCCCAGAAAACATTCTATAACCTCCTTGGGGGTCACAACACCCAGGTTGGGAAATACTTGGTTACAAGATACTTCCAGTAGCTTCCTACATTCTGTTGAAATGTCCTGGAGGAATACAGGAGCCAGTGAAATCTAAAGCCCACTTTTTCCCTCTCCAGAAACAGAGCAAACGCTGGATCAGGTCCTCTTCAGGGCTACCTTTGAGCAGCTACTAATACCATCATTCTGAAATGGAGAGAAGTTGAAACAGAAAATTAACAGCCATGACAATAACCAAGGGCCATGAAAAAAAAAAGCAACAACAACAAGAAAAAAGCAAAATAGAGAATCAATACAAATGACTCTGGAAATAATTTCTGCTGGTCCTGTTTTCCCCTCTGAATGCTGGTTTTGTATTTGCTGCAGGATTAATGAACATGGTTGATTTATAATATCAATACGTTTCATAATTACATATTTTTATAGTGGAGGAAAGGAAGGAGGGGGGGAAAGTACTTATTTGCAGCCAGCTAACCCAAGGACACCTTGAGAGAAAAAGAGAAACTTTTCTTTCCAAATTTAAAGTTTGGTTTTAAATGCCAGTGACACGTACTAGAGCAGAGATCCCAGTTCTGGCTGACAGAATGTAAAGGTGCAGTAACATATGAAGCACCACAACAATGCAACTGTAAGTGAATCTATCTTGTTTGACCTTGGAAGCTAAGTTGGGTTAACCCAGTTGAGGACATGGATCAGAGACCATGCCAGGGATCACCAGGGATCTCCTAGAAGAGACTCCCTGGAAAGTTTCTGCCTGTCAGAGCTGACAATATTGGGCTGAATGAGTCTTTGCTTTTCCCTTTGACAGCCCAATGGTGCACTCGGTTCAGCTTTGGTTCACACGGTCTATTGCCATGGTGGTGGGGAGTTACTCTGCCAGAACTCCTGTTATGTGCCTATGAAGATGACACTGACAAGAATCTACTGGCTGGTCCTTGCTCATCATAGGCATCCTTCAGTCTCAAGAGACTATGGTAACATGCTCTGTATGGACAAGTGTCCTCTCCAGAGCATGAAGCCTGGGTAAAATAATATGGAGGATAGGCTGTTACCCAAGCAGCAAATCCCCCCTCTCCGTGTTGCTGAAATGGTCCAATGGAAAGGCAAGAGCCAATACAACTGGTTCCAGCAGGAGTTGGCAGAATGACACAAACTGCCTTGGGGACTCCAGATTTTGCCTCTAGGTTAACTCCTGATGCCTTTTCCATCAGTGGATATACCCACAAGGCAGTGGAGGTTTGAAATCAGAGTTTTCCTTCTCCTAGATGGGCTGCCTTCCAGGGCTGACAAGCCCCACCTACCTGGCCTCCTCTCTAATAGTGTGGAAGTATGATCCGACCCTTAAAACGTTCCTGCCTCCCAAGTGTATGCAATGCTAATTGGCTTTCCTATTTACCATATTAGGGTCAGACAAAGAGTTAGAGAATTTGAGGATTTCGCGTGCCTAACGGCGTGTGGTCCTGGCACACCCTCATTTAAGGAGGGTGCTTGCTAAGGTAGAACAATATACCTATTTGCATAATACAAAGGTTCCCAACCCAGGGTTTCCAAGTGTTGTTGGACTACAACTCCCAGAAGCCTTCACCACTCACTGTGCTGGCCCGAATTTCTGGGAGTTGTAGTTGTAGCCCAAGAACATCTGGGGAGCCAAGGTTGGGAAGCGCCGTGCAATCGTGATTAAAGTTGACAGGCTCTGATAGGCTTCCTATTGATAGATGCTTGTCTGATGCCTGCTGAAATGCCATGGACCACAGACGGTCTTTGTGTGAAGTCAATTACAGAAGACTTGTTCTTAGAGCAAGGATATTTCAAAAAAAGCTAAAGGCTGTCTCCAAGGGAGAAAGTTAATTAGCTCTACATTAGGAGACATCACTAAGGAGTTTCAATAGCTGTTGCACTGACAGTACAGAGACAATGGGAGGGAAAGTACATTCAAAGGGAGGGAGAGGCGCAGCTTCCATAAAACGAGGCCAGAAGGTTATCTGAGCTGCTTGAAGTTCAGAACGAATCACATCATCCACGTTTCAGCACTTTATGGAACAGATTGTTAGGAGCAGCTTGAGAAAGCTGCTACACTTTCCCAATTAAAGGGGTACTGTGAGATAGCTGGTGTCTTTGGAATGTTTAACAACAATGTGCTAAAAAGGAGAACAAATGTGGGGCATATATTCACACCTACCACAGTGGCTTTAGGACACTTCTTGTCTTGTTCCACCCTACAGTAGTTATATTCTTGGCCCTGCTAGATTATTGGAGGTGATGCTGAAGAGAAAGGATATTCTTGGATCTGATGATGGATACATGGTGGCCAAGCTGTGATGGGTTATGGGCAAGGTGGTGGGGATGACATTCCTTGTGAATCAGTTGGTACTTTGACTCCTTGTTGATGCCGATGGATATGAAGGGAATGTCTAATACACTGTCTACTCAGGTTGAAGTGGATCAGTCTTGGTTAATACAGGGCTGAGGATGTAGATGAGGCACTTGGATGCTGCAAAGCCACCACCTTTTCTCTAGACCCTTGGCCAACATGGATCTTAAAAGCAGGAAAGGAAATGACCATGGAATAGGCCATTCACATCATCAATGCATCCTTATAAGAGGGTCAATTACCTTCCCATCTAAAGGAAACCATTATAAGGCTTGTTCCGGAAAAAAAAAAGTCCATTTAGCAACATACAATATTGACAATGATAGGCCTCTTGCCAACATTCTATTCCTGGGTAGGATGATGACTGACCAGCTACAGGCATAATTGGAGGAAATGGATAGCCTAGAGGTATTGTCAACTGCTAGGAGAGATTTCACTGCAGCATGAAATTGATTGATTGATTGATTGATTCATTCGTTCGTTTGTTTGTTCGTTTGTTCGTTCATTCGTTCATTCATTCATTCTCCTGCTTTTTTCCTTCAAAGGACTCAAGGCAGCTTGCATCATTAGAAGGACAATATGTAAAAGCTAAATATAGTAAGTTTACAAATATTTAAAGAGAATTAAACAAGGATTATATTGAAAACTGTAAATAAAATCGATACTAAAAATATATCTAGCAGCATCTAGAAAAGGAGGGTTGTGCACCAATTATATTTTGCACAAAACACAATTCTGTGTAAAACACTTGGGGTTGTGGGGTTGTTGGGTTGTTGTTGTTGTTGTTGTTTTTGGACAAAGTAGATATTTTTGTAGATACATAAACTTTTTTCCTGAGTAAATCCCAACTATACATTGCCATCTCTCTCTCTCTCTCTCTCATTCTCTCTCTCTCCTGTGTGTGTGTGTGTGAGAGAGAGAGAGATAAACAGATAGACAGACAGAGAGAGAGAGAGAGAGAGAGAATCTGCACTTTTCTGAGACTGATTTTTGCGCAACACTATAAAATGCCCAGCACTGGGGAAATGAGATCACTTCATATGGAAAAGGCACAAAACCTCACTTTTCTCACCCAGCCAGGGGAGTCCATTTTTTGTTCTCAGCTGTGAAGATTATACCTCAAGTAAATTATTAGCCACTTTGGGTCCATCTATTTATAGAAAGGTGGAATAGAAATCAAACCAAATAGAATCAAATTAATTTAAAATAAAACCAGTCCTCTTTATGTTAGAACAGCAGTAGATATTGGCTGAAATCCGATTGCTTGGCATAGTAAGTTACCACTACAATGAGCCCACTGAATTCATGGAACTGATGGGGTTGACCCATCAAATCCCTACTGCTTCAAGGAGTCTATGCTAGTGTGACTTACAACACTAAGCAATGGGATTTCAGCCATTGTATCTTAGCGATGCAAAACAAAGTTTTCTTAATACTGTTGCTGGGCATGTTGGAAAGGCAAGGCTTGACTACACACGTTGCAAATACTACACTTAATGACATGCACTTGAACTACAAGTCCCACCATCCACAGCCAGCAAATGGATGATAGGATCTGTATGTGTTTGAAAAACATCATGTCTGGGAAGGCACCGTAAATGACCGGAAGAATACTTTTGAACTGAAATGGGCAGAAAACGAACCATGAACACAAAATAACCTGATGAACGGGGCTAGCTCATGATTCATTTCACAACCCGGTTCAGAGAATCCCATTTTGCCAAAGCAAAACAAAACAGGCAGATAGATAGATAGATAGATAGATAGATAGATAGATAGATAGATAGATAGATAGATAGATAGATAGATAGATAGATAGATAGATAGATAGATAGATAGATAGATAGATAGATAGATAGATAGATAGATAGATAGTGGTTAACCAGAAACCACCACGAACCGCCAGTTTCCCGGTTCATGCCCATCTCTACTTTTGAAAGGTTCCAAAACCAACCCATGGTATGGATGGCCAACCGTGTCAAGATTAGTATTGGATGCCATTTTCTTTAATTCTTTTCCTTCACATGCGTTTCTTCACAATGAACACCAGTTCTTACTCTAAAGGACGCTCCAAGGTGAGAAACCTCTCCCCTCCTGAAATTTTTGAGCTCAGAAACAACTAATAAAACATGTTGTGCCTTCTCGACCGAGGTTCTGATCTCCCACTTGATGCTACGTTTTTGCTTTATGGTCTGAACCTCAGCTGCGTTCTGTTCCCTTCCTTTCAGGTGAGCAGCTGCTATTCCACCAACTCCATTGGTGCCTTCGCCGTTTCGCCCTCCTCCCCTTCTGACAGTTGCCCAAGCAAATGGCATGTTTTCTTAAATTGTGCTCTGACATTGTTCTCCCCTGCCAGCTGTTCCAGTTGCTCCCTTCTCCTGATAGCTGTTGACAGCAGCTATAAAAAGCATAATATATTCCTCTCTCTTTTTTCCCAACACTGTACTCGAACATCGGGCTCCCAAGGCAGCTGGGCTAGTCATTCTCCTGTCCTAATTGCAGTGTGTTTAAGGGGAGGAGGGAAACGCCGTGCTTGTTCAGCCTTCCCGTTTTCCTTCCACCAGCATCTGATCTTTCTTCTGCCTTTATGCTGTTGTTTTTTTTTCTCCAGCACGGTTGCATTGCTTTCAAAGCCACTAACGAAGGAGGCGGGCAAACAATCGCATCAGCAGCCTCACGAAAAGAAACAGCCCATGGATTATCAGCACAGACAACAGGACGAGGGTGTGTGCAAGAGAAGATGTGCATTTCTTTTCCATGAGAGGCTTCCAAATCCATCGTTCAAAGTCAAGCATGAGCTGGTCAATGTAGTTCTGATTGGGAGTTGTTAAATTTTGCATTAGGACTGCCAACGTTATTCATTCATTCATTCATTCATTCATTCATTCATTCATTCATTCATTCATTCATTCATTCATTCATTCATTCATTCATTTGGTCACCCTCTGCTGCTTTTGTCTTAACAGCGGCTTGCTCTATAAAAGGTAGAAGGCAACGGTGTTTAGCTCCCAGTTCACAAGTAATGATAATAGTAACCATGTGCTGTCAAATCAATTCCGACTCATGGCGGCCCTTTTCAGGATCTTCCAGGTAGGGAGTACTCAGAAGTAGTTTTATCATGTGTTTCTTCTGGGGTTGACTTGGGACTGTGCAGCTTGCCCAAGGCAACATAGGCTGGCTCTTCTCCCAGGAGGCACAGTGGGGAATTGAACTCCCAACCTCTGGCTCTACAGCCAGATACCTAAACCACTGAGCTAAATAGTTTACCTAATAACTCCTGCAGATTGAGCTGCTGTTCAAGATACAGCAGCACCAGACAACACACACTCTTCCCCCCCCCCTTCTGACCTTTTGGCAATTCAGAGTTGCCCCAGACAACTGTTCCACAACCCAAGACTTGTGCCCTCCTCTTTAAATTCCATCGGCAAAGCTTCTGCAGATGCCCCATCGCCTCTGGAGGTGCAGCCAGCAAATATATGAGACAAGACCTTCTCAGTAGTGGTACCGAGACCACGGAATTCCCTGCCCTAGGAAAACCAGCTTGCTATTCTAGCCTACCCATGGCCTCATTTGCTCACCTGCCTCTGTATTTTCAAGACCTCTTGCATTTCATGGTGTCTTCTGCTGCCGTCTCATTGCCATTCTGTGCCTTTGTATTTGTTTTTTCATTATTGCATGTCACATCAGGGGTTCCAGGTCTCAGCTGAAATCTGAGGTTGCTAAGCATCTCCCATTCTTTGTGACAGGAGGCGAACCCAGGGTGAGTAACCCTTGTGAAGGAAAAAGGCAATTTGTGGGTGTGAAATGTCTCATAGAGCCCATCTCTTATTCCCTGATGGCTCCAGGACTCATTAGCTCAATATGATGTTTGTTATGTGCATTGTATTTATCCTACACGGTTGCCCCAAAAAGACACAGTGGAGGGGAAGGGGCTTGGAAAACACAACTCTGTGCATATTGTGAGACTCTTTGACCCATTTGGGGGCAAAGCAAGAAGTGCAAAGCCAGTTGAACCTCAGATGGGAGATTCTTAGGGAATACATGAGATTGCCAGGTAGGGCTGGGAAATTATCCTGCCTAAAACCTTGAGAAGCCCAGTCACTTTACTACCCCCCTTGTCTCCAAAGGGTAACAGTTTTGCCCCATAGAAAAGAGTGCAGGTTCTTGGTAAGCAACAGCCCTGGAAAATGGGTGTATTTGTTGTTGTTGTTCTTAACAGACAGTGCTCTCCACATGGTGAGACAGAGAAGAAAGACTAGGCTCTCTTTTGCTCACAGGTAGGAGAGGAATGGGTCAAGAGAAGGCTAGAGCTGAAAATTATGAGCTACATGGACCAGTAGTTGAACTCATTATAGAGCTGCTTCCCTTGTTTGTAAAACAAAATTAAGCTATCCCATCATTCGGGAAGTTGCTGCCTCCGAACATAGCTGTTTGACCAATAATTTTGGCCCACAGGAGTGAAAATAATATCATCATCATCACCACCATCTTAGAACTGCAGAACTGAAAAATGGATTATCAAGTCCAGCCCCTGTCAAGGAGGCCCAGAGGCGATTCAAATTCCCAACCTCTAGCTCCACAGTCAGAGACCTCAACCACTGAGCCATCTAGGTAAAGGTAAAGGTTCCCCTTCACAATTTGTCCAGTCGTGTTCGACTCTAGGGGGCGGTGCTCATCCCTGTTTCCAAGCCATAGAGCCAGCGTTTTGTCTGAAGACAAACTTCCGTGGTCACGTGGCCAGTGCGACTTAGACACGGAACGCTGTTACCTTCCCACCGAGGTGGTCCCTATTTATCTACTCACATTTGTATGCTTTCAAACGGCTAGGTTGGCAGGAGCTGGGACAAGCGATGGGCGCTCACCCCGTCATGTGGATTCGATCTTACAGCTGCAGATCTATAGACCTGACAGCACAGAGGCTTCTGTGGTTTAACCCACAGTGCCACCACGTCCTTCTGCTAAGCCATCCAGCAGGTCTAAATAGTTTTGTTCTGCTTCCCAAGCTTTCTCTGTCTGCTCTCCGTTAAGAGGAAGTGGCAGTAAACAAAGCAGCTGGTTTCCACCATGGTGACCTCACTCCAGAATGCCCCCCACAAAAAAAAAACCCATTCTGAGAGCTCAGGTTAAGAGAGGGGTTATAAGTCAGAGTAATGAAGAAAGATTGAATCAACCCCACAAGACATCCAGCCAGCAGGATCATTATCTCCAGGATGGCAAAAAGGTGCCATCCGAAATCTTCTCACCTGAGCTGGCAGAAGGCTGGCTTCCTAAACAAAGCCGCAGCAATGGATTCAATGAGTTCACCTTAACTGGCTTTTCTCTGTCTCCTCTCTGGGATATTATGATGCTCTTTTCCGTTCTGTATGCGGGGGGGGGGGATCCTCCTGTAAAGTGAAAAGAAGAAGAGAGAAAAAGAGAAAAAAAATATCACCCCCTGAAACCAGAATATAGAACAGGGACTGAAAAGTCATTTGACAGTCCCGGCCGCCTCTGCCGTTCCTGAACTATAAAGGGACTACGAAGAAGGTACAGCCTTCATTGGCCTCCTCACCGCAGGATTGGGACTTTCCTTGGGCTGCTCTGAATCTGTTTCGAGGAGGAGGAGGAAGAAGAGGGGAAGGAGGAGGAGGAGGGGAAGGAGCTGCAGAAATGCTGCCTCACCAACCTGGAGATTGCTGCAGCAAGCGCGGAAGCTCAGGGCAAAGAAATGCTGAAGACGGGCTTTTATTTTTGTTCTGGGGAAGATTATGCCGTTAAAACATCTTGCAAGATCAGACATAATTGCTTCCAGTCTATTTTTTGCCTGCGACTTGTGGCTTTGAATGGCCACCTGAATTTATTCAGCAACTGTGTTTTTGTACTTTTTTTGTGCACGTGCACACACACATACACACATTGTGTGTACACACACAATCCAGTGTTGGGTAAGCTTTGGATTTTGAAGCGCTTGTGGGTCCAAAGAATCCAGTTTCCTAAATAGCATCTGCTCCTCTCCGTTCCCATTTCAGGTGTCTCCTGTTGCCAGGAAGGGGCTGTAGTTCTGCAGTAAAGGTTAGGGTTTCCAGGCAGAAGGTCCTGGATTCAATTCCTCACAGCTTCAGGGAGGGCTAGGAAAGAATTTTTATTTTTTTGACATCCTGGAAAGCTGCTGCTAGCCAGAATTGATGAGACTGGATTACATGGATCAATTTGTTCTTATGTGCTGTCATTTACCTCCAGCTAATGTCAATCCTACAAATGAGTGGTCACCAACATATCTGTCCTCAACAGCTCTGCTCCGTTTTTGTGAATTCAAGCCTGTGGCTTCCTTAGAATGTTGATCCATCTTATATATGGTCATCCTCTTTTCCTGCTGCTATCCACATTTCCCAGGATTATTGTCTTTTCCAGTGACGCCTGCTTGCACATGGTGTGTCCAACATAGGACAGCCTGTGTTTCAACATTTTCACCTGCAGAGACGGTTCAGATTTGATTTGATCTAGGACCCATTATTCATCTTTCTCGCAGGCCAGGGTATTGCAAAGCTCTCCTCAAGCACCACATTTCAAATATTTCAAATTACACATTTTCCCCCATCGACTTTCTTGACTGTCCAGCATATTGTTAGCTTATTCTCAAAATCCTAACAAGAATATGCTCTGGATCAGTAGAAGGCAGCTTACTATCTATTTCTCTTTCCTGTTCTTCTGGGCCAAATCTACTGACCGAAGATGGGCAAGAGAGGGGAAAGCTGCTGATTTTTGATGCTCCTCTCTCAGCTCATTTGATGGCGGACAAAAATATGCCAAATGCAATTAGAAATTGCGGAGCAAAGATGGAACAGCACCAATACAGGAGGCAAAAGTTCAACACCAGTGTGTGTGTAAGTCTGTACCCCAACTATGTTCCCCTTTTCTTTTCTAAACCTATATGCAGATTGCTTCTCTCAGGGTCTTCTTTCTTTCCTCTGAGGTCACATCTACAAAGAAAATATCCCCATGAGGTTTTTGCTTCCTCTTTTGATTGAATTACTCTATTCTTTTCTCTTGTGTTAATTGTACTCTCCATGTGTTCTTTAAAATAAAACTTGGGTAAATGGCTTGTATTTATAATGGAATCTAGTGTAACCCCTATGACGTATGAGTTCAGCCCAAAGGAGTGGGACTAAGAAAGAGTGGGGCTCTGAATAAGAGATTTGAATCAGAAGGAGCAGGAGACCTGACGAGGCTGCAGCTGTTGTTGGCCTAGGTATAATTCCTACCTGTTTGTGTTGCAGGGATGAATTAACATAGTGAATTCATGTATATGTAATTGAATTGATATTTCATATTAGGGTTTTGAAGACTCTGCATGTGGAGCTAATTCTTTTGTGTTATGGATACTCAACGCAGCTAGGAAGCTATCTCAGATTTTTTTTTCTGAATTTGAGTTCGAAAGGACACTTGAACTTTGCAATTCTTTTGGCAATTCTGTATCCGTGCTGTTTCCTTGGACAGAAACGTTAGCACTGTGTTGTTGTTACAAAGGCTGATGTTGTCCATTGCAATATTATGAATAAGAAGAGACTCCTTTTGTCAAATTACATTTGCAAGGTTCATTGACAGATATTTAAGTAAACAAACAGCCCCATAGAATCTAAAAGTCTTACACTAGCAGGCACACAACTTGTTGACTGAGTGTACCTGAGAGTAATTTACACATACATGTTACCCTTGATTTCTCTAGGTTTTAGTTCTATAATTGACTTGCAGTTGGGTGTTTAGAGCAACTCAGGTGAAGTTGATTGTACTGGAGGCAAGAGGATCATTCTCTCTCTGGTAGACCATTCAAGCACAAATAATGCCAAGCTCCATAATTCAGAAAGCAATTCAGATGATTTTGGAAGCTTCCTTAACTGTGCATCATCAAAGACAATACAGCTGTGTTGATGTATGCTGGAACATTATGTACATGGCCACCCACTTACTGTCTCACACATTTTTCAAGCATCATAATTTTCAAGGTTGACACAAATTATTGTTCCACCTCCAAAATAGGATTATGTTGTGTTTCACCCTTCCCCGCCCTTCTGAGATTTCATAAAATGTGGCAACACTGCCATTATCCAAAGCTGTGGGTGGTGAAGACAGCGACAAATGAGTTTCCTGCATCTTTCCTCTACCTGAAGTGTGTGTTAGGTGAGTGCTACGTTGCTCATTATTGAACTCTGGTTTGTCTCTCTCAGATCAGATCAACAGACAGGGGAGGGACAATCCTGCAGGCTTGCTATCCCAAATTGCAATTTCTCAGAAAGGTATAAGCAATTATCAACCATCTCCTTGAGTAGCGAAACAGTATTGGATAGCAGTACATACTGCTTTGTAATGTTCCACTAACCCCAGAATTGTTTTTACTGAGCATTATACCAGATAATGTAGATAAGACAAAGACCTACCTACTTATATATATATATAGTCACTGCAGCCAGAATTCTTTATGCTAAGAACGGGAAGAAATCGGAGATACCAAAACAAGAGGAACTCATGGGGAAGATATGGGAAGCGGCAGAAATGGATATTCTATCAGAAGTGTTGAAAGATTGTCCAACACAAAGGGCAACTGAACGATGGGATTTATAATATACAGTCACCAGATAGTGTTTGAATAACAGAATTAAACTAAGATGTAACTATAAGTTGAAACCTAGAGGGCAATCAAATTGCAGAAAGGCAAAAAGTCAACTTGATATCGCAACAGGAACAGATTGGATGACAGTACATGTTGTGTTGTCCTTCCCCCCTCTTTTTTCCCCCATATCCCCCTCTACCTTTTGTATTCCTTATCTTATCCCTAGTTTTTTAAAAAATAATTTTTTAAAAAAATATCTAGTTTTCTCACAAAATGAATCAACAAAGCATCAACCCAATGTCTCAATATGATAAATACATTTTTTGAATCGGCAGGCCAATGCGACACAATAACAATGTGTGCATCGGTCCACAGATTAGCGTCCCCTATTCATACGAAGGCTGGCAGGGGAGCTCAGTGAGTTGGAGTGTCTGGGCCATAGAGCCAGTTGCCAGAAGAGCCACCCTGAGTAGGACCAGAGAATAATAGAATAACTCAGTTGGAAGGGACCACCAAGTCCAACCACCTATTCAATACAGGAAACCAAATCAAAGCAGATCTGGCAGATGGGTGTCCACTTTTCTCTTGAATGCCTCCAGCATTGGAGTGCTCACCAACTTCTGTGTCCCCCACCCCTATTCAGATTAGTCTGAAAGTCCCGTGTGGTTAACCTAATACCAAGTCTTTTCTGTATTACCTCCAGATAGAAAGATAAGGGAGCAGGACCTACCCAAGACTAAGCTAAAGGAGATTGCATTAGGTTGAATAGAAAAATAGACTGTCATGGCATAAGACAGTTTCCCATGTTCCGAACAGGAACATATGAATCTGGTGGGTTGTAGCTTGTCAGCCTAACCTTCTCTGCTTGGCCTTGTGCTTGGCAAGAGTTGGCCCACTGTTTTGCTGACTTGCTGAAGGTCACAGGGACAATGCTGAGACAATCCCAATCAATGGCACAAGGCTGAAAGTTGGGTTGTTTACGGCTGTGTACAAACGCTTCATAAATTTAGCCTACGGTATGGTTCAACTCCGACTTGGCTGACCGGATGATTTATCTCTGGTCAGTTAATCCTCCTCGACATTTCTCTGTACCTGTTAAAATTATTGGTGCAGAGATCGCAAACCATTAAGAGCTGAACCGGTCAACATTCATTGTGCTTCTGTGCCTCCAAGATAAGGGGAATAGAAGTATACACCGATACACGTGCCTTTCGCTTTTGAGAACAACTGTTTCTGTTTATGGAAACAGAACTATGAAGTACGTTTATAGGAGGTATCGCTCAACAGTATACGGAATTCAGTAGTAAGTTGCAACTAGAGTAGGCCTATTGACACAGTGGGAATTTGGTAAGTCAATGTCTCCATATGGTCCACTAATTCAATAGGACTACCCTAGCTTTAACATACTGTTGGCTTTCAGCTTATATGTTCCCCAAAATCAAATATAACATGTGAGGAAGAAGACCTGCCATCAGAGAAAGTGTTTTCCCATTTGACAACAAAGTTGTATAATCAGATTCTCAGATCGCTCGTTTCTCTGTCAGTGCTTTCTCAACCCTTTCTGCCATGTTCAGGTTTCCCTAAATGCCTGGATGTCCCTTCAAGACACACCGAGATTGAAGTTAAAAAGAGATAGCTCATTTTCCTTCCAGTAAAGTAATCTGAGACATTTTGTTTGGTCCAGGGAGTCTGAGCAATCGTATTTTCCAATGGAGCCTATGTTTACTGCCTGATGACTAATCTCTACACAAAGCAAGCTAATTTGAAAAACATGGTCATGAAAAAAAAACCTGTGCCTGGACAATAAGATACCTTTCATCATTTTAAGGAGCACCACTTCCATGTACAGATCCTTTGGCTTTCTTGATTGACCCTTTGGCAATCAAGGACAAGGATAGCCTTACATATACGTATATCCAGGAAGACCCACTCATGAAATATAAAGAGCGTGGCAATACTAATGAGGCAGCATGAATGAATGAATGAATGAATGAATGAATGAATGAATGAATGGATAATTTTGCTCATGCAGTAGGACATTGGGGTCTGTTCCTATCTAGATGATTTTCTGAAATGTTACCCATGAGGGTAAGGCGTCATCTGCTTGCAACTTCCAACACAGCTCTAAGCCACAGCAGAAATTGACAAAGACCCATGGACCTGTAGAGGTGCTCTTAGGATGCAGTGCTAAAAGTCATCATTTTCAGTTCTCCACCCTGTTTCTTCATCTGGGAAGCAGCCGTGTACAAAAATAATTTGCACAGTGACAAAATCATTTCTTGCAAAAAAATTTAAAAGGTCATAACTGCCACCTTTCTGCTAGGATTATTAAGAACTATTCAGGATTCAGATTGCCTTTCTGTGCTAGTTAAATGTATTTGCTTCCCTTCACAGATGGAAAAGAAGCTAGCGATATTTTGGTCAAATTGTCATATATAAAACACACTTTTATATATATATAAGTGTGTTTTACTGAGCACAACAAGTGTTGTGCTCAGATAGCATCATGAGCACAAGCTATTTTGCCCGTAAATGAGACACTGGCAAAACTGTCTTCATATCGCTAGTGCCTCCATAGTTGTACACCCTCCCTGTTTTTCCTGAACAAAAAAAGTAACTTATTCATTCTCCTTTAGTATAAATTGTGACAGGCCATTTCGACTGGTATGGCAACATGTTTAATGAAAATGGAGTATTGCTTGCTGAGAAGGATGCAGCTGCATTATACTTATAGTATTGATACTATAGTATACCTATAGTAATAATTTTATTTTCCCTTTTTAATTTAATACTTATTTAATTCTTTTTAAATTTGCATATACTTACTGTTTTTAGCTTTTAAATATTTAGCTTTTAAATATTGTCTTTTTAATGATGTAAGCCACCCTCGATCCTTTTAAAGAGAAAGACAGGGTGTATATATATCATGTTAGGGAGCGCTACTCCTAAGTACAGAAATTATTGTCTGTCTTGAATGACAAAGGGGGCAATTTGATGCAAAGGAGGAATGTGCCCTTTATGAGCCTCAATACCATACCAAATTTGTGCTCACAAAAAAAATTGATCACATTTCACTGATGCAGACTGATTACTAGTTGCCTGAAACCTAAACCCATTGAAAAAAAAATATTTCACTGGCATTGCCCTTCCAGAATTACGTTGAGAGGTGCTAGCAAAAAATTATAGCAGGATAGTATCCTGGCACCATTACTTTTCAACATTTACACAATTGATCAACCAACATCTCCTCCTGCAGGAGTTTCATCTATGTAGATGATCTTGCCTTGACAGTCCAGGAGGAAATCCTTGAGGTCAATGAACACCAGCTAACTCCTGCATTAGAAGATCCTAAAAAAAAACAAGCTGAAACCAAACCGATTAAAAACACAGGTCTGTGCCTTCCACTTAAAGAAGAAAAAAGCAGAGAGGAATTTTTAAGTTAGTTGGGAAGGCAAGATTTTGAAACATTGCCCAACCCCAAAGAATTTAAGTATCATTCTGTATTGAACCCTGATCTATTAAAAAAACATTGTCTAAACACCAAACAGAAAGTTGCCACCAGAAGTAACATTCTTTAGAAACTGGCTGAGTCATACTGTGGTGCACACCCACAAACAATAAGAACAACAGCTTTGTCCCTGTGTTACTGCATATGCTAGTGTTATTATCACACATTCTAGGCTAAATCTGCAAACAAACAAACCAAAATCCAAGCAAAATGGAGGAATGCCAAAGGCGTATCTCCCATCAGGACAAGATTCTGGCTGGACCACCTAGAAGTCACTTAATAGACTCGGAAGCAAAGCAGGAAAACTAAAGAATAATCAAGTAACAGGGCTGAATTTATGTGATCGTGGAGAAATTCAATCAATACAGTACTTATGTGCATAAAAATTTATGCCACCCCACATGTAGAGAACTGTAAGCAAATGGCAGAGATGATGCTATCGACGTAGCCTGCTTTTGGTCAAAAATAGTCTAATTATCTTAACCTTTTAATTTGTTTTTAATTTTATGTATCATATACATCCATAATTTTAAATTGTGCAATGCTCTGATGTGAATAACAAAAGACTGATAATACAGTAAAGAAATGCTATTATTATAGATTGCATGCAGCAGCCTATACAACACACACACACAGGGGAGAAAAAGAGAGATATATACAGAGAGAGAGAGAGAGAGAGAGAGAGATTAGGCATCACTCAAAACGGTGCAAAACAATCAATATACAACCTAAGAGCCATCAGCTTATTGATCTGAAAGAGATCAATCAGATGACAGTAAAACATTATTTGATGGACAGTTTCTAGCAAGCGATACGGCAAATTCATAGTACTATAATACTTGCTTGCAAAAATTACTGCTATTATTGCATTATTGTTGTTCCGGCACTGTATCCTCTTTAGATCAGATCCTATTGGAGGAAGGGGAGGCATTTCATGTTATTGAATGTTTTTGGTTTTGCAGTGAAGGGTATGACTCAAAACCCCTGACACTGATGGATGGATTCTTTCAAACCCTTGGTTGAAATTAGACCAACTTCACAAGACAGACTTTTCAAATTTGCCTGGGTTGCCTTTTTCTTCCTCTCTTTCAAATTGGCACACATATCAGTGTAAAGGCCTTCATTTGAGTGTGTGTGTGTGTGTGTGTGTGTGTGTGTGTGTGTTATTTTTCCAGCTGTATCTATAGGTGGAAATGGATGAATGGATGTTGCACCCAATCATCCCAATAGGATATATTTTGAATATCATGTTCATTAAGGATACTTTCCACTTTGATGTATGTCCATTTTAAAAACTGAGGATTGTGTTGCACCATTTGGAGAAGTCTAAATTTTGAAATAGGGCTGATAATATTTCTTAGTTCAAAAATGTACAGTCAGGTGAGTCTAAATGAAACTCCTTGCTTCCTCTTATGTCCGATTTCTATCCTTTACTATTTCTTTTAAAAAATTGTTACTTTTCCATGGTTTAGTTAATTGTTAGAAAAAAACAAGAAAGCAATGGCTGAAATCCTGTTAATGGAAGAACCCCAGTGGAAAGCTAATATATATTGCCATACCTTCCCATCATATTAGCTTCCAAGAAAAAAGGAACAAGGTCATATATATATATTTATATATGGAGAACCATCTCTCTCTCTCTCTCTCTCTCTCTCTCTCTCTCACACACACACACACACACACACACACACACACACATACACACACACACAACCTTATCCCTTTTCTTTGGAAGTTAATAAGAAGGGAGGTTTTGCTTCTCTGACCCATGGAGGAAGATAAGAGGCACTCTTGATCTTCAAACATCTGCAGAATTTGCCTGTAGATTTCTATAAATATTTCAGTAAGACATTGATCATTTTTGCCCTTTTCTCCTCTTGCCTGCCTGGCCAGAAAATAAAAGAAGCACCTGCAGTAAGTGAGTGTGTCTGTGTGTCTCTGCGTGGTCCTGAACATTCGGAGTCTATGCTATACATCACTGTTGTTGAAGAATGCAAGGTATATCCACAATTTAGGGGAAAACAAGTCCAAGAAGTGACAGTTCTTGCTCTGCTGAAACAGAACTAAAGGGGAAAAAATGTGTAGACCAGCCTTGGAGATCAGAAAGGAAAAGATGTGTATGATAATAGTGACTTTATAAACATTCACATCTCTGGTTCAGCAGAACTTTCTGATAATTAGTAGTTTTCTCTTGTTAGTTGTTTCATGTACAGTGGTGCCTCACCAGAAAGTTACCCCGCATGACAGTTTTTTCGCTAGATATTGACTTTTTGCAACTGCTATAGCGATTCGCAAAACAGTGATTCCTATGGGGGAATTTCGCTGGACAATGTTTGGTCCCTGCTTCACAAACCGATTTCCGCTAGACTGCAATTTTGACAGCTCCTTCCACACTCACAAAACAGGTGTTTTCGGGATCGAAGCTTCGCAAGACAGCGATTTAAAGAGCTGATCGGCAGTTCGCAAAGCAGCTTTCCTATGGCCAATCTTCGCTAGACAACGACGATTCTTCCCCATTGGAACACATTAAACAGGTTTCAATGCATTCCAATGGGAAAATGCTTTTCGCTAGGCAATGATTTAGCTAAACAGCGATTTCAGTGGAACAGATTATCATCGTCTAGCAAGACACCACTTGTAACTCAAATGCCATCCTTCAGTGATCAAGACAAAGAGTTCTCTTCTTTCCATTGAGAAGGACTTGAGAAGGACTGGCGCTGTCAATTGCTGATTGATGAACCCAGAAATACATGGTGTTCAGTTAAAAAAAAACCACACATTTATTTAGAAAAAAGAATACTAGAAGGATAGATGAAGAAGGATAGATCCAAATGATCCCCTTCAAAAGAAGACACTATAACTCTTTTCTAGCAAGGGCAGCAGCCTGTAATGTTGAACTACTCACCACCTTCCAAGGTGCTTGGTCTCATTGTCGTACTACTCTAACAGTCAGGAAATTTTTCCTGATATTCAACTCAAATCTGTCTTCCTGTAACTTGAGCCTGTTAAAATGCACTTTGCACTCTTGGATGAAAGAGAACAGATCCTGCCCCTCCTCTGTATGGCAACCTTCCAGATATTTGAAGAGTGCCCCCCTCAGTCTTCTTTTCTCCAGGCTAAATATGTCCAGTTCTATCAGTCTCTCCTCAAAGATCTTGGTTTCCGGTCCTCTGATCATCCCTGTTGCCCCCTTCTTAAACTCATTTGCCCTTATCGTTCTCCAGTTGGCTTTGACAATTTCATAAAGACAAGCCTGTTACCCAGGGGAGAGAAAAGTACTCTGATTCCTCAACATAACTTGAGCCTTCTCATTTAATGTCTGACCAGTGCATGTGCCCCACATATGCAGTGTTGTAAGGAAGAGATGGCTTTTGAAGAAGGCGGTGGGAAGTGAGCTTCTTTAAACCTCAGCTGTTCTCGCTGAACGTCTCCCAGCCTTCCCTTCATGCATTTTGGATGTTTCATACATACATTTCTCCTTTAAAAGGTAGGTGATGTGCCCTCTTCATGCTTTCAAAGACAGCTTAGAAGATAAAAAGGTGTTTGGAGCTTTTCTACCGACACTTGAACTGCAAAATTCTTAGAAGCTTTTAAGGAAAAACAGAACTGAATTCAGAAGAGCTGCAAAGACGTCACGACCATGCTCATTCCTTGTTCCAGCTTCCATTCTCTCACTGGGCTCCCAGTTCCTTATGCTGTGACTTAAGGTAGCCACATGTGCCTTGCTTCCATTTCAACTCCTGATAGAAGGCTTGCATCCTATTGAAGCTGTCCTCCAGTCCATACCTGGTTCAAAGATAAATTTCTAGGAGAATGAAGATCATGGACCTTGATCTTTTTCATCCACATGTTGCTCTTTATCCATTAAGTCATGTCTGACTCTTTGTGACCCCATGGACTAGAGCACGCCAGGCCCTCCTGTCTTCCACTGCCTCCTGGAGTTGGGTCAAATTCATGTTGGTAGTGTCAATGACAATGTCCACCCATCTTATCCTCTGACATGCCCTTTTCCTCTTGCCTTCCCACTTTACCAACATCAGGGTCTTTTCCAGAGAGTCTTCTCTTCTCATGAGATGGCCAAAGTATTGGAGCCTCAGCTTCCAGATGTTGTTCTTATGCAGTAACCATAATCTGTCAAGGTTGGCTCTGCTAGCTCAGTCTAGTGAGAGTTGGTTTTCAGTACGATCTTCAAGGCCTCATGTTTGAACCTGAGTTTGAACCCCTGCATAGCCATGGAAACTCACTGGGGCTGTGGAACTGGTAAAACCACACTGAAGTGGAAGGTTGGACTTGATGGACTTATAAGCCCCTTCCAACTCAAATATTCTATGTTTCTAGGAGTCTATAAATATCTCACTTGCCTTGAGATCTCTATTAGGGATGCTATATATTGACAGCACATCACAACAGTGACAAGGAAGGAAGGAAGGAAGGAAGGAAGGAAGGAAGGAAGGAAGGAAGGAAGGAAGGAAGGAAGGAAGGAAGGAAGGAAGGAAGGAAGGAAGGAAGGAAGGAAGGAAGGAAGGAAGGAAGGAAAGAAAGAAAGAAAGAAAGAAAGAAAGAAAGAAAGAAAGAAAGAAAGAAAGAAAGAAAGAAAGAAAGAAAGAAAGAAAGAAAGAAAGAAAAGTACATCTCTCTGGATATTTCAGAAACTGAGTCTAACTGTCAATGACGTTCACATCTTGAAAAGGTGAAATGGTTCACAACAAAGCAGAACACTGGATTCCTACAGAGCCACGCTCAATCCTTGTTGCACTCATATTTATTTGTACATGCCACATTTTCTTTGCTGTCCATTTTCTGGGGGAATTGCTGTAGTTAAGCCATAGCAGTAGAACACTTTCCTGCCATCTACCATTGAAAAGAGCATCAAAGATGTAACTCAGCCGCAGAAACAGCTTTCACTATCGAAAGAGAAGAGATGGGATACAGCACCATGCCTAATGCCACTATCACAGCTGCAGTGGCCAGAAATCCACACTGTGATGTTAATATTATATAGGTCACATGTGTTTTCTAGGACATTAGCGACAGCATTTTCTCCTCTCTTTTTTTCAGAGATGAGATTTCTTTAATAAAACTGCAGGAGCCAAGGTCATAGGAAATGCTTCTTGCTTCATTCCTCCTAGGTCCATTAACTTTTTTGGCAACCAGCTACTTATGATATAGATCCTTCCCCTGTTTCTTTCTCACACACAGCTTCGCAATGTAACTTTTGTGGATTGAAACAACCATAATCCCCCACCAGCATTGCTGGCAGGGATACTGGGGGTTGTAGTGTTTTATTTTCCTTCCTTCATTTTTAACGTCATGCTTTCAAGTTGTAGGGACATTCCAAGGTTTGTGTCAGATAAGATCAGAGTAGACCAAAATAGGCTATCCCTACCAAAATAAAAGGCCACCCCTTTTCATTCTAATAATAGTATAAACTAATGGTTCCCAACTTTGGATAAATCAGGTGTTCTTGGACTACAACTCCCAGCCAGCACAACTGGTGGTAAAGGCTTCTGGGAAGAAGGTGTAGTTGGCCCTTTCAGTCCCCATGCTGTTGCTATATAGTGACTGAAATCCTGTTGCTTAGTGTAGTAAGTCACAACTAGAGTAGACCCACAGGAGTAGCAGAAATTCCAGAGAAACTCACTCATCAAATCTCCACTGATTCAAAGGGTCTGCTCAAGTTGCAACTCACTACACTAAGCAATAGGTTTTCAGGGACTGTATTCAACACAAGTAGCACCAAGCAAACACCTATTCTTGTAAACAGGATCCCTCTCCGCAAAAGTTAATACAGCCCTGCCTCCCGCAGCCTGGCTGGGAAGTGACCAGTGCGGATAGACCCAGCATCAGAAGCCAGAGCTAAGCTGGGATGGGTCCTCGCCTCCCGGCCGGGCTCTAACTCCCAACACTGGGTCCATTCATGCTGCTCGCTTCCCACCCAGGCTCAGCTGTTCCAACACTGCTTCCACCGCGGCTGGGAGGCGAATGGCCGAAGCACCCCGGCCAGGCCCAAGCCTCCCGACCTTGGGCCACTCTCGCCGCTGCCACCACATCCCTTTCCTGAACCGTTGGGGCAAAAGAGCTGCAAAGAAGCAGCCTTTTCACCACCAATGGTTAGTACATTTAAATTTCCCACCCTTTTTGCCTGCCTTTTTTTCGTTCGCAAGTCAAAGCAAAATTTTGCGAACGGAGCTGTTCGTAACTCAAAATGTTTGTAGGTCAAGACATCCATAAGTCAAGGCACCACTGTAACTCCAAGACGTCTCACTCCATGAGAGTGAAAAATATAAGGTTGGGTGGCAAATACATGGTTTCCCTCTGTGCAAAGAACTACTTCCACAAATGCGCCTTAAAAATGTCCATGAATGTGAAAAACATGCAATTCTTTTTCCCAGTAGGCAGACAAATTTTGCATTTTTTCTGTTATCACCTATAACAATAAAACAAGCAAAAGTTTGCACCTCTTGTTATGTGCCATCAAGTCAAAAGTGTAATCTTACTAGTATGTGAGATATTTCAAGGGTGGTCATACCAGTTCCACACTCTTAGCGTGTTTCCATGGTGAGCAAGGATTTGAACCCAGACCTCCTAAGACTTAGTCCATCACTACAGCCCTACTGCTAAGAAAATATTGCTTCCCTGTTCAAAATACCAGGTGCTAAATGGAGGACCTTCCTTCTGCTTGTCAGTACCAATAAGTGGCCCACAAAAGGTTAATCTTTAGTTCCCCCATCTTTTCTTTTAATTATGGAATTGCCTGAAAAATACACCTAAATTTCTGGTTTTCTTAGAAGACTGGTCCATCTTACTCATCTCCCCATTAAATCCAACTGGTGCTTAAATGAGAAACCCAGATTTTCCATAGAAATCTCTTTTCTAATACCCATGGTCAATATATTTGCCTTTTTCTCCTTTGTATTCCCCACTCGGGGAAACTTGGCATTTCAGGCAGTTTCTGCTGCATTCCAGAAATGCTGGTCAAGAATTTCAGAATCAAGGAGAGAAGTAACAATTCATAGCCCCCGAATGGTTTTCAATTATTGGAGAGTGACAGTCTAATCAACCCTTTGAGAAGATGCTATGAGGCTGGCCACTGGGAGACAACATCTAAATCATTCTGAATGTCAGCCTTTCTCTAGAAGCAGCCTATGCTCAAAGCAGAGAAGAGTACCCTCCATGTGTTTCCATCTCCGCCTGTAATAATAGAAGATGAGCCAAAGGCTGAAACCGGAGCTGCACATTGGGTTCAGACAAAATCACAGGTCCTGAATTGAATCAAGCTAATTCAGAGCAATTAAATGATGTCTAGGTTGGAGTAAAATGAACAGGTTCAGTCCTGGGGTGAAGGGAACCAATATTACAAATTGACTCGCATCCAGAGTACAAGATGAATGGGAATGGGACTTAATAATCCTATTAGTGTTGTTTTCTCTCTTTTTAAAAGTAAACTTCAAAAAGTGCTTAGCACACACATTTCTGAAACCAATTATCTGGAATGTGGGCAGTTTCATCCCTGTTTAACATTTATTGTGTCTCCATCTTCAATGCACATTTATTTATTTATTTATTTATTTATTTATTTATTTATTTATTTATTTATTTATTTATTTATTTATTTATTTATTTATTTATTTATTTATTCTACTTATATGCCTCCTGCTCTACCCAAAGGTCTCTGGGCGGCTCACAATTGAAAACAATTAAAATACAATAAAAGATAAAAAGATTAAAACAAAATTAAAATGCATTCTCAAAATTGTCATCAGGACCCACAGTTGATGTTATTTCAATTAAAAGCCTCATCAGAGAGCATACACCTACCACCCTTTTAAGCTTGAGCACTTTTCAGGCAAAACACTGGAACAAGACTTGCATGTTTCATAAAGAAGGTAATTATTTGTGTGTGCCCTCACATATTAGAAAGCAGAGAGGTGTGGGAGGGTGTGTATTAGAAAGAGAGTGGATAAGTTCAAATATGAATAAATTAATTCACTCTCCAGGCAAAGAGGGATGGCAAAATTTACAAACTTGTCATAGGAATGCAAATGTGATCTTTTAATCCATAATGTATCAAGGGAAATGGGAAGCAAAGAAATTCAGGGTCTGATTTATGTCACCTTAAAAATCCATCAAACACATATTTGGGGCCTTAACGGGCTTTGAAACAGTTCTACTGAGGACCGAGTCCTCACAACCACAGGTCAAAACTCCCTTTGAGTTTGTTGGCAGGTTTTCAGCCAGCACCACAACATTGAGCACACATATTTTATTTAAGCAACTACAAAATATTGATCCACTCGCAAAAACAAAAGCAGGGGAGCTGAGGAGATGATAGCTCCTAGCTTTCACACCAGAAAACAAGCAATACACCATTTCAGATTGCTTATACTTTTCAGACCTGTAATTCGTAGTTATGGCCAGAAACAACTAACATAAGGTACTTTCATGGATTAAAGTCTGTATAGTCAAAGCTATGGTTTTTCCAGTAGCAATGTATGGAAGTGAGAGCTGGACCATAAAGAAGGCTGACCGCCGAAGAATTGATGCCTTTGAATTGTGGTGCTGGGGGAGACTCCTGAGAGTCCTCTGGACTGCAAGGAGAACAAACCTATCCATTCTGAAGGAAATCAGACCAGAGTGCTCATTGGAAGGACAGATCCTGAAGCTGAGGCTCCAATACTTTGGCCATCTCATGAGAAGAGAAGACTTCTTGGAAAAGACCCTGGTGTTGGGAAAGTGTGACTGCAAGATGAGAAGGGGACGACAGAGGATGAGATGGCTGGACAGTGTCATCGAAGCAACCAAGATGAATTTGACCAAACTCCAAGAGGCAGTGAAAGACAGTCTCAAGAATTGACTACTGCAATGCTCTCTACATGGGGCTTTCTTTCAAACTGACCTGGAGACAACAACAGGTATAGAATATGGTGGCCAGGTTGGTGTTGAATGTGAACAAGTCCAAGCATATTTCCATAGTCCTGGTCAACCTATACTGGTTGCCAGTATTGTACCAGGCCAAATTCAAGGTGCTGATTCTTACCTACAAAGCCCTTCACAGTCTCTCAATGTTGTACGATTGACTATCTTAGATTGCCTGTTCACCATTGTTTCATTTTTTTATTGTTTCAATTGATGGTTGTTTTATTGATTATATGTGGAGTTTTTCTCATGTTAAATTTATGATGTGTTTTATTTTATGTTGGTTTCACACTAGATGTAAGCTGTCCAGAATAGCGTTTATCCCTAACTGGTATGGAATACATGTTCAATCAATCAATCAATAAAGAAGAAAATTGACAGGCTCTCAGGACAATTTTACACATGTCTGCTCCTAAGTATACGTTCCAATGAACTCAGTGTGACTCACTCCCAGCTAGATGACCATAAGGACACAACTTTATTTTGGGAGAATAAAGCAGTGTTTACTAGGGAAAAAAGTCAGAGATAATTATGAATTTTATAAGAGATGAATTATCCAAAAGTCACAAATTTTCTCCCAACCATGGTGAGAAACAATTCAATGTATGTTTTGTTTGTTTTTTAAAAAAAAAACGAATATGTGAAACAGCAAAACAGAGTTTTATCTACCCAGGCAGAGGAGTGTGTGTGCTTAGCTGTTCACAGCCTGCGTTTGAATCTTTATGCATTCCATCCTTTTCCAGTGTTGAATTGGTCTTGCTGCTTTTTTTGGTGAAGTCCATCATCTTTCATAGCTACGTTGCGGGCCAGTACAATGTGGTCCTTTGAGATAGCTATAACAATTCGTTTTGGCCACTCATAGATGGCTGAGCGTTCTTGCAGTTGGATTTTGACAGGAGCTTGTTTTATTCCCACAATTCTCCATGAAAAGAACAAAAAAGAACTTGTGACTCAAAATATTTGACTAGCAAGATTTGTCAGCTTCTACGGAGAAGACCTGTATAGAATTATTCTTTAAAGGTGCAACTCAAACCCTGTTTTGAGGGAGTGAGCCTGCTGAGTTCAACAGCATGCACTTCCAAGGAAAAGTGTGAAATCTTTAACTTTCCCACACATCAGATCTTTCAAGTAAAAAACCTGACAAAAATCTGAACAAAAACTGAACCACAATGAAATTCTCACCCTTCACTGCTCCATTGAATTAAACAGGGCAGCCATGTGGTGCAGTGGTTAAAATGCAATACTGGAGTCAAATCTCTGCTCACAACCTAAGTTCAATCCCAATGGGTTGAGGTAGTCAGTTCACGGTTGACTCAGCCTTCCATCCTTCTGAGACCAGTAAAATTAGTACCCTGTTTGCTAATGGGCAAACTGTTTGTCACTTAATTATGCTCTAAACCAGTGGTGTCCAACCTTGGCCCTCCAGATGTTCTTGGACTTCAGCTCCCAGAAATCCTGGCCAGCAGAGGTGGTGGTGAAGGCTTCTGGGAGTTGAAGTCCAAGAACATCTGGAGGGCCAAGGTTGGATACCACTGCTCTAAACTGTTCAGCAAGTGGTTTAGCACTACAGGGTGTTATATAAGTTGAAACAACAACATACTCCTAGATAAGGATTGCAAGCTAGGTGTGTTAAAGCATCAGGCAAATTCACTGATATGTACTATTTCTCCATCGGGAACATCCTAAGAGAGATGAAACATTAGCTGCTGTTCCTTTTTTCCCCCTTTGGTTTATATTTTTGGTCCCCTGCCATCCTTTTAAGAGATCATCAGTGCCTGAGCAGTTCTGAAAGACAGAAAGTGGAAATAATCAGAAAGAGAGCCACAAATTAGTGTCTCTTCAAACAGAGCTTGTGCCGGTATGAAATGAGGTAGTGGAGAAGGGAGCAGAAAAGAGAAAATAATAGGTTCATGGCATGGAGGAAATTTGGTTTCTTTTCATCTGCAGTTCTCAGCTGCGGGCTACCCAACGGCTTTCTAGAAAACAGATCATTTCTTGCCTCGAGTCATTGCTGATAAATTAAATATATCATGAAACAGGGACATCTTTTGTATGAGATGGTTTACAAAATAACAACACAAAGAGAGGTGAAGACCAGCCTGCATTAGCCCGTGATTAGAAGACCTATAAATCTGGGGAAGTGTAATCTAACGGAGGTATTAAAAGAAGAAATGAGATAACAAGAAGAAGAATGGAATGGCAGGGGAGACAAGAATTGCTAGAGGAAACCTGCCACTGTTGAATTGCTATTAAAGCAGTAGGTTGTGTTTACAACAGAAATCCTGCATTGTGGTTTCCGTAGGTTGCAAATGTGTAATCGGGAATAAACAAACAAATAAAGCACACTCCATCTACGGTTCTAAAATTAACTCAGCTCTCAAACCATGACAGCTCAATCTGCACCTGGACAACTAAACTTTTTCACCAATTCCACATCCATCCAAGACAATAAAACTGTGTAGGAAACAAAAGACATTTACCGTATTTTTCCATGTATAAGACTATACTTTTGTCTAAAATCTTTAGACTAAAAATTGAGGGTCGTCTTATACACAGAAGTAGGCTGAGGAGAGAACAAAGAATATGTGTAGGGGGATGCAGGGATCAAAGTGATCCTGCAGGACTTTGATCCCTGCTTTCCCCTCCACTTGCTAAGCCCCATTTAGATTTCTTAATTTTGGGTTAAGAAAAGTGGGGGCGTCTTATACATGGGGGTGTCTTATACACAGAAAAATACGGTATATAATAGAACCATAGAATAATGGAATTGGAAGGAGCATAAAAGGCCATTGAGTCCAATCCCCTGGTCAACACAGGAATGCAAATCAAAGTAGATCCAGCAGAGGGTTGTCCGATTTTCCCTTGAATGCCTCCAGTGTTGGAACATTCACCACTTCCAAAGGTCATGAGTTCCACTGTCACACTGCTCTAACAGTTTAGAAACTGGACCGGAGAGAAAGCTCTTTGTCTGCTTGAAGAAGGAGAGCAAAGACTAGACATTGAGTTATCCCATTTGAGTACACACATATATAAACACACACAAACTCATCCCATAACTGTAAAGTTTAATAACATAGAATTAGTTTCACATTCTTAGTTCCTCCACTTGCAAATCTTACTGGGCCCCAGTTTTCCTGACGAGTCACAACAGGAATAATTTTATAAGGCGAAAGCCGTAACGCACTGTCAACTCATTCCCACACAGCTCACATCCAGGGCCTCTATCCAAATGAGCTAAATGACGCCTGGAGAAATGTCAACTACACTGCTCATTGCCCATTTGAGTTTAATGTAAGACATGATCAGGAGGCAAATATTTCCGCTTAATGATGTGCAATGATAATGTTAAATACATTGGAAAACGGGGGTTATATTTTAATGCACAACCTACACAGAAGCAACCGTGGCTTCCATTTTTACTCTGTGTATTCATTTTCTACTAATCTAAATATATAGAGGGAATGGAAGGCACCAGTATTCTGTAATCAGCAATGGAATATCATTTTGGTATATTTGATTCATTCAAAGGAAATTGTGTTTTTGCACTGCCCAAAAATCCTTGAGAGGAGAAATGCACCTCAAGTAGAGGACTGAAACATTTGTGAAGCTTGCAGGACATTTTGGAAAAACAATGTGTGCACAAAACAAACACTTTGAAATGTAAAAGCCTAGAATACTTGGGAAGTGCACTGAAGTCTTTTAATTGCGAAATGCAAAGACCAGCATTTTATTGGCGATTACTATGCACAAAATTATATTTTTCTGATACAGTCATGATTATTTACTGAGGTGCCTGCATCCTGTCTACTCACTGGACCCACCAGGTAAGTAGGCCAGAATAAGGATTTTGTCATGTTGTCATGCTTGCTCTCTCAGCTTTTGTTCCATGCATAGTCATCTTCAACAGGACACAGGCAAAAATCTCATGAATTCAAATGAGATTGGGGTGAAAAGCTGTGTTATAGCCTGGAGGGCTTTCAGCATGGTGGGGAAATAAGGATTCATGTACGTCCCATCTGCAACATTCCTTCCACCCCAAAGTCCTTGGACATCTGACAAAGCATCTGAAAGGAGATTCACCTGCACAGGTAGTTGGAGTTTTTACAACCTTACATGCTGCCTGGAGTTTGTCTGACTGGAAGGGGAGTATCTAGGCTGGAGTGACTGTCCATCTATCCAATCATTCCTTCCCACCTCAGTATTCAAAGACAGCCCGCCTCTCTGCTGAGAGTTCTGTTTCCCTCTCTTTTGTCTTTCGAAGTCAATTGTCAGTTAGTGCTGTGTGTTTGCTGTTATCTGTTCACAACCATAAGTAATGAAACATTTTTATTCTTTCTGTTACTATTATCAGAGTGAGTTCTTCAGACTGTAAGTACCGCTTAATGAGAAAGGGGTGCATTATATGATGAAGTTTTGACTATTCTCTTATGTGAGTCTCTGAACATCTGCTGTGTATTAAATGACTTTTTTAAACCAGAAATTCAAAATGTTGTAAGCCATGCTTGGAGAACTGTGATCATGTGAGTAGCAGAACAAAATCAACATAGATTTTTCACACCTTTTGGGGGAAAGCAGAAAAACTAATAGCTGGCCCGCAAACCTTACTGTCTGCACTTTCCTTGGTAGGTCTCCAACAGAGAACACTGTTTACCCTAGTCTTTCGGGTTTCAGATGATGTGCAGAAAGGATTACACCAGCTCTTTGAAAGTTACTTTTCCAAAGTTCTTCCTTCATGTTACTTTTTAAATTATTTGAAAAGTAATCTGTGGTTGTCAACTCATCACACTATTGAGAAAATAACTAGTTATGTGGTTTGCTGCTCATGCTTTTCCCTTCCCTTTCTGTTTCTTTCATTAAAACTTGGAATTGAAAGAAGATGGATATAAAACTTGAAATGCTCCCATTTTAAAAGTAACTGAAAAGAAACTAGAAAATGGTCCTCATTAGACCAATAACGTGATTTCAATCCCACTAGGTAGCTTTTGTTATGCTCTCATTATCTAAAAGATGTCCAGAAACATTGTTACACTTTTGCTCTCCATTCTCATTATCCAAAGATATCTGTGTGACTTAGAGCTGAGTACTTTCAAGCTCAACATCATGCTAAATCATCTGTGCTCTTTCCAAATCATATTCTCACTCCTGGAGAAGACAGTTGTTCACACATAGGCACACCCATCCTTTGATGACTGGCAGTGGAATCCATGCATTAATGAACTCCATGCCAAGCATTGTGTGACGCCATGCTTGATGACACAAACGATTCACCATCTCTCTGTAGGCATCCTTCAGTCTCAAGAGACTATGGTATCGTGCTCTGTACGGAGGTTTTGGAACAGCATCTGGTGTAGCTGAGAAGGCCAATTCGAGATTGACAATCTCTTCCACACTGAAGACAAATCCAATCTTTCCCCTGTCCAGCTCCCTGGTTTTGCTCGTTTCTGGACTGCCTCTTTGCCTAGGCCTGCTGGACAAGGGTCTCATCAAATTGGGAGAGGCCATAATGCACCACCTGCCTCCAGGCTGAACGCTCAGATGTCAAGGTTTCCCATCTGCTGAGGTCCATTCCTAAGGCCTTCAGATCCCGCTTGCAGATGTCCTTGTATCGCAGCTGTGGTCTCCCTCTGGGACAATTTCCCTGCACTAATTCTCCATACAGGAGATCTTTTGGAATCCGACCATCAGCCATTCTCATGACATGTCCAAGCCAATGTGGATGGCGAAGTTTCACCACCAGAGATTTCATATCTGCTCACTGTCCTTGGACAAGATGCAGCTTCAACATGTGGACACGTATGCACAGACGAGGACTTTCAAGCAGTGGAATAATGGTCAAGATGACAGCAAATTTTAGTAGAATCAAATGCCTTGCATTTGGTTAACCTCCAGTTCTTGCAAAGACATTCTGCAAGAACATAGGAGCTATTGCTAGCAGGATAAATGTGCATTTCCCCAGGAAAGCAGGTGATTTTTAACTTGTTATATAATTACTGGTAACACGAGGGTCAGTTCCATTCTAATTTCATAGGCTGAGCTGATATTCAGCATTCAGTTGACAAGCGAGGTGAAGAAATCAACTCCTATCAGCTAAGCGGTGCAAAGAAATTATTGCAATTATTATTAGGAGCAATGCCTTGAAGATTAAAACCACCAAGCAATGGGAAATGAGGGGTGGGGAGGGGGAAGTTAAATGCAAATACCATAGGTGGTACATGGAATTTGGGAACACATTTTTGGAACCTTGTGTTGTGAAGCCACTTCGTTTGCTTCTGGCAAAATAGATGCAATTAGTGGAGCAAATTCTGTTGGGCTCCTCTCGTTAGCCAAGTGGGAATGAGTTAACATGTTATACTTAGCCACTGTTTCATAACCAAGTAGCAAAGGGCTAATGAGGAGAAAACTCTAGAGTAACCTCTCCCATTTAAAAGCTTTTAATTTAATTTTTTTTGGGGGAAGGGGCAGGAAGAGAAGAGGCAATACTTTTCTTGGGAGAAACATAACAAGATTTGCATGCAATGGTTCCCACCCCTGGGCGCCCAGACATTCTTGGACTGCAACCCCCATAAATCCTGGCCAGCACAGCTTGTGGTGAAGGCTTCTGGGAGTTTTAGTGCTCACTGGAAGGACAGATCCTGAAGCTGAAGATCCAATACTTTGGGCATCTCATGAGAAGAGAAGACTCCCTGGGAAAGTGTGAAGGCAAGAGGAGAAGGGGACGACAGAGGACGAGATGGCTGGACAGGGTCATTGAAGCGACCTACATGAAATTGACCCAACCCTGGGAGGCAGTGGAAGACAAGAGGGCCTTAGAACTGTAGAGGTGGAAGGGACCCTATAAATCATCAAACAAAAATAACATAGAAAAACTTTTAGGAAGACAAACCCAAATACATACAACTGAAATCTCATTATTAGTTACAGGTTTTCAATATTTGAACACATTTTTCAATTTATGTTGCAGTTATAAGGGGAGTTCATGAACAGCTCTGAGATTTTCTTTACATTATTATTTGCATTTAATTCTTTTCCCATCACCTGAAGAAGGGCTTAGATAAATGCAGTGCTGTTGTTTTTTAAATTCTCATATACGAGTGATTTGTGATATTTTGGCTTTAACTTCAACTGCTCTAAGTAGAGACATCAATTTTCTGCCATGGCAATTTTGCCACTGTTCTGAATGCCAGGGGTTTAATGTTAAGAGTTCTACAGTAATATTTCTCTGAGATTAAAAAAATAGGCCCTGCAATTTGAAAGCATGCAAAAGCTTCAGAGGTAAATTGCTCTGTTCTTAGATCTTTCCTTCTTGTATTAGTGTTCGGCTTTCAGGGAGATTTTTTTTAAAGGTTAAAAAAATGGAAACTTTGCTGAAGGGCATATAAATCTTGGAATGAAAGTAAATGAGTGCAATTTTCAGAAATGAAACACAACACCCACAGTCTGAAATAACATCCAATGATGTCCACATTATTATTTTAGAGTTCTTTCTAATTTCCACACTTGCTGTTGATTCGGATTAGAGACGGGCACAGACCTGAAAATTTGTGGTTCGTGAGAGTTCGCAGCTAATCACGAACCACGAACCATCATGAACCATGGCTGGTTTGCAGCTCATTTTTCCGGTTTATCGGGTTTTTTTGTTTTATGGTTCATTCTGTGCCCATCTCTAATTCAGAAGGCAAGGTAGGCAAATACAGTTGGACTCCCTGTATCCACGGTGAGAATCAGTTCCACAATCTACCACCGTGGTTATAGGAGAACCCTATATACAACATACAAGGTAGAGAGTCAAATGCCACAAGGGGGCACTTTTGTATGTTTTATAAAGGGCTGCAGCAAACCTCAGATAAGTGAAACTGTGGATGCCGATCCAGTAAATATGGGGTCCAATGAACCATCAAATGGTGGAGGAGAAGTGATTGATTTGAAACAAGACTGAGGTATGTCAAAAGATAGAATAAGTTAATACTACATTGTTTTATGTATTTATTACACTTCTCTCTTTTTCTTTCAGTGTTTATCCCTTTGTGATCCTAGGGTTATACACATGTCTGTACTCCTCCGTAACGTATTCTCACAGCACCCCTGCCAGGCAGGTCAAGTTGTCCGATTCTTAGCCAGTGTGTTCTTTGGAGGATTCTTAGAAAGCAACAATTGACTGAGAGTTTGTTAATCACCTTCTATCGGAGTTCGATTGAGAGCATATTATCCTACTGTCTCTGTCTATGGTTCACGAGCTGCACAGTGGCAGAGAAAAAGGCAATTCAAGGGGTGATCAAGATGGCCCAAAACATCATTGGCTGTTCACTCCCCTCTTTGGAAGAATTGTATAAGAACAGATGTAAGAGGAAGATATCTAACATACTGAAAGACTCCTCTCATCCGGGATATCAGCTCTTTAAACTATTACCATCAGGAAGGAGATTCAGGGTATTGAAAGCAAGGACAAGCAGATTCAAGAACAGTTTTTACCCAAGTGCAGTATTGAGTTTAAATGTGGGGCCATAGGTTTTTGGTGGAATTTTAATTGCTGAGTGAAAACGGGGTATCTATATTTGGATGGTGAAAGTTGTATATATTTTAACCTTTTTTTTGTAGTGTTGTCCAGTTTTACTTTGGGGAAGAGCACCTCATTTCGTTGCACCCACTTGTGAGCGCAATGACAAATAAATTTCTTATGTCTTATGTCTTATGTCTTAAAAGAAGATTTGAATGCAAGCCAGCAGCATGGTGACGCTACCCTATACCACGTTAGCTCATGTGGTGTTGCTGTGGCTAGGCTCACATTATGTATGGTAAGGTAAAGGTAAAGGTAAAGGTTTCCCTTGACAATTTTTGTCCAGTCGTGTTCTACTCTTGAGGACAGTGCTAGTCCCCGTTTCCAAGCCATAGAGCCAGCGATTGTCCGAAGATCAACCACCTGGCCTAGGGGGAGAGAGAGCTTTCAGGCCGGAGCTGCCCCTGGGACCGCACCAGACCATCGTGCCTACACCCAGAAGGAGCCAAAGATCATCTGTCGGCCATAGCTCACTGTGTGAGAGGCAGTGAGTCTGTGGTTGGGCCCCTACTGGATCTCCCTCTGTGGTTACAGGCCTTGCGGCCTGCTGCTCCTGGCTGCCTCACCCCCTCTCAACATCAACCACCTGGCCTAGGGGGAGAGAGAGCTTTCAGGCAAGAGCTGCCCCTGGGACCGCACCAGACCATTGTGCCTACACCCAGAAGGAGCCAAAGGCCATCTGCCGGCCATTAAGAGCCTCGTGGCGCAGTGGTTAAAACGCTGTACTGCAGCTAAAACTGTGCTCACGACCTGGGGTTCAAATCCCAGGTAGCCGGCTCAAGGTTGACTCAGCCTTCCATCCTTCCGAGGTCGGTAAAATGAGTACCCAGCTTGCTGGGGGGGGGGGCAATGTGTAGCCTGTATAATTAAAATTGTAAACCGCCCGGAGAGTGCTTGTAGTGCTATGGGGTGGTATATAAGTCCAATAAATAAATAAATAAATAAATAAATAAATAAATAAATAAATAAATAAATAAATAAATAAATAAATAAATAAATAAATAAATAAATAAGATAATCTTCCGTGGTCACATGGTCAGTGAGACATGGAACCTTCCCACCTCGGTGGTCCCTATTTATCTACTTGCATTTGCATGCTTTCGAACCGCTAGGTTGGCCGGAGCTGGGACAAGCAACGGGCGCTCACTCCGTCACATGGATTCGATCTTACAGCTGAAGATCTACAGACCTTACAGCACAGAGGCTTCTGCGATTTAACCCACAGCACCACCATGTCCCTTAGGTATGGTAGTGAACTCCTAAAGAAGTTTTAATGGCTGGATGTGTGGCTTTGCCATTCTTATGTTTAATGCAAGAGGGAAGCAAATATAAATTGATTTTTTAAAAATTGATTTTTATTTTTATTAAATATTTACCCCACTCATCTAGTAGCTAGGGCGCAACTCTGGGGGGCTAAGAAATCACAGCAACCAAACATAAACATATCATAAAACGACAAAAATTATAATCTAATGAAACTTCACTCAGAAGGGACCAAATCTCTAATTATAAAACAACAAATACCAAAAAAAAAAAAGGAAAGAGAAGAAAAATGTCATCAATATATGTACATTTCAAGACAAAAATACAGTAATAGGTGGCAAAACATTTTTTAAAGGAAATACCTACTTTGTGTGGCTGTTGAGAAAGAGAGAAGGAGATGCCTTCCATTAGAAGTCCACGGGCTACTTAATGACTTTAATAACAACAGACACACTGGATGTGTATTTTGAACTCTCCCCTAAGGGAAATCTTGGGAAAAAGGAAACAGGGTTGTTGAATCACTGTCTCTTTCTCTCTCCTCCCCTCCTTTTTCCTTCTCTTTCTTTCTCTCTCTTTGGCCATGTCTTCCAAGGGAGAAGAGGATCTCTAAACATTCAGTATTCGGGTGCGTGTGTTTTAATGGTGTGTCTTTGATCTCAGAGATCCTTTACCCATTTCAAAAGTTTCTGGAACTCTTCTGCATCGACAGAACCAGGGATAGCTCTCTCTCTCTCTCATTATACCTGAACAAATGTGGGGGGTCACTTTAAAAGAGAGAGAGAAATGCATAAATAGCCGTTCAATGCACCGCACATGCAAGGTTATTCAGAAGAAACCTCCATGAGGGTGGACAGGATTTCATCTTGATGGAGTGTGCTCCAGATTGCAGATTGGCCAAGGATCTACTCATCTGTTCAGAGTGTTCTTATATAAACCCTAAAGATTTTTTTTGTTTGTTTTGCTATTTCTTTCATTTAGAGAAAGCTCTGGGGAGGCAGATACCCACCTGTGGGTGGTCATTCATTCATTTTGTCATTTATTTGTAGCGCTTGTTTTTCATTACTTTTCTGCCCACCTGGGAACACAAAATGAAATACAGTAAGACATATAAACCATCATTCTAGGGAAAACAATTTTAAATGTATTTTTAAAAAATAAAGCCAACAGTCTGAGAGAATAATTTAGTTTTAGCTGTTTTCCAGAAGCTCAAGAAGGATGAATGAAGAGTCTGACTTCTATTAAAAAGGAGTTCCACAGTCAAAGAAGGAAATGTCACTTCTATTCACCAACCTAGCCTATGTTATATCATCATCATCATCATCATCATCATCATCATCATCATCATCATCATCATCATCATCATCATCATCATCATCATCATCATCATCATCTCAGAACTGCAGAGCTGTAAAGGACCATATAGATCATCACATCCAACCCCTGTCATGATTCCTAAGAAAGAAGTGAATAACCCATTCAATGCTTAAAACTATCCTTTGATAAAGCAAACAATGGATGATTGCTAAGAAAGAAGCATACAACCCATCCAAAGCCTAAAACTAATTCCTATGAATGCTATGAAACAGTTGTGATGATTTTCCATGTATTCTGAGCAAAACCCTGTCCTTCCAAAGTGCAGAGTTAGAATCAAGGGCAGCAGAACATCTGTTATGATCCTTTCAGGCAAGATATAGAATATTGCACTTTCTCACAGTCAGCTGGGTGGACCAGACAAGGAAAGGTTTCTTTTATTATGTGTGTGAATACTAGATTCCAATATATTGAGATCGTAGTAGAAGAGGTAATTATGCCTTGACCTGGCAGAGCAAGAAACCCTCCCTAGAGAAAAATGAAGTTGTGACAACATTTTAAAAATCGAGGAAAGATCCAGAAGGGCAAATCTCTTAATGAAAGGAATTTAAAGGTCAGGATGGCACCATCAAAGAGGTCCTAAGTATCCCCATGGCTTTCTGGAGAAGAGAGCATAGATCATTGCTAGAGATTTATATATATATATAAATATATTTATTTATTTATTTATTTATTTATTTATTTATTTATTTATTTATTTATAAATAAATAAATAAATAAATAAATAAATAAATAAATAAATAAATAAATAAATATCCCCACACTGATGGTCTGGTCCCTGGGGCCAAACTGTCCACTCACACATCTGGTGGCAGCAGAGGCCTCACACATCCTTCCAATCACTCCCAGAGTGCCACTCTTTTTCTGCTCAACTAGCCACTCCAAGCATGGGGAGGGAAGATGGATCTCCCTGCATGGCTACCAAGTGGCTACCTGAGCAGGAAGACAACTGTGCTCTGGGAGTGATTGGAAGGATGAACGAGGCCACCACCACCACCGGACGCATGAGTGAATGGTCCAGCCCCAGGGGGCGGACCCTTGTTAAGTCCAGCTATGCAGGAATAATCCTATTTGTATAGGAATAGGAATACCCCCATCTCTAAGCATTGCTTAAGCATATGCATCTTGTAACAAAGCTACTATGTTCAGAGCTTCTGTTTTCAGAAACACTGGGGGGTCACTCTGACCCATACGCTGAGATTGTGCCTTGGTGCTAGTATTTATTCCTTTCATACAAAAGTTGACTGCTTATCAAAACAATTGCGATCTGCTTTAAATACCCAGCGTTCTACACGGATGTATGCCTGGAAAGAGGAACAACTTGACTCAGATACAGTCTGTGTAGTGATGGTATGAGTGTGTTTTCTTCTTTCGTTCAATGGTGTGGTTGCAGTCTGGATCAAGAGGTCATACTCATGGCCCTTGCTTGTCCATAAATTATAACTATTTTAAAAATACAGATAATAAGATCATTGCTTTCCAAAAGCTCTGTTTCTACCGCGTTCTGTGCAGAGTCCAGCTATTTTTAGCAACACTACATATCTTGCTTTCTTCCATAAAAATATGTAGTGTGTTCTTGTTATATTCCTTTAATTTTCCTCTTTTCCCCTCTTTCTTTCTTTCTTTCTTTCTTTCTTTCTTTCTTTCTTTCTTTCTTTCTTTCTTTCTTTCTTTCTTTCTTTCCTTCCTTCCTTCCTTCCTTCCTTCCTTCCTTCCTTCCTTCCTTCCTTCCTTCCTTCCTTCCTTCCTTCCTTCCTTCCTTCCTTCCTTCCTTCCTTATTTTTGGCTGAAAAAGGAGAGGTTGCTTCCACTCTATATATTTGCATGCTAAGAACGGGCTTGTCTGGATGTTGCAGTGCTTTAAAGAGCTCATGATATTCCACTTGCTGTATCCAAGCATCGATTGAAGACTGGTGGGAGCAGCAGGCATGTCTTCTTTGTATTCTTCAAATGAAGTCAGAGAGACAGCCCAGAATATGCAAATTAATTGCTAGGGTTTCTGTTCACCCACACAAATGGAAAAGCCAAGTCAAGATTAACCTCAGTGTTGGTGTTCTTCAAGGTTTTGCAAATGTTTTTCCTTCAAGGATTCAATAAAGTATGAGGAAATGCTTGGTCTATCATTGCCTCAGGTTATAGCCCACGTGCAGCCAACACAAGAGTGCTATGTTTTCATTCTCAGTCATCCCAGCGTGCAGGACATGTAATAAAGGGTTCAAGCTACCGGAAGCCAGGTTTCAGCTGAAGAACAGGCAAAACCTCTTAACTGTTAGAGCCGTATGACAATGGAGCTAATTTACCTCAGGAGGTGGTGAGAGCTTCGAAGGACATTGATCTGTGTAGAAATTGGCAGTTTCTTGTGACAAAGAGATGATGGAAAGAGGAACAAAAGAACAAGTCTACGGGGGTTCACTATTGTGAAAAGCTTAGAGATCTCGCTGGTGAAGAGGGAAATCTCAGAAAAAAAATTCTGCATGGAAAAAAATTAGAATATCAGCAGTTGAGGCATTTTTTTTTCAAAGATCCTTCACACTCCAAATAGATAGGATTGCAACACAAGGGAAGAAATAATGTGTCCATGTGATTATATACTAGGACATGTAACTATATCATGGAGGTGTGTATGGCAGAGCAGAACAAAGCTACTTCAAGGAGCAACATGATGCTGTGGCTGTGTTCACTAATATATTTTTGGACCATGCTGTGCTGCAGCCATTCCAGAATTTCTCAGCCACTCAGTCTCTCTACTGTTTCTATTCAGGACTAGAGATGGGCACGAACTCCGGTTCGGCAGTTCGTGCTGGTTCGTCCTTTGGACGAACAGGTCTTTGGCACTTCCCAGACTCACCTCCTCTGGTGGGCATCCACCCACCTGGTTTCCCTGCTTCACCTCCTCTGGGTGCTGCCTGTGTGTGAGAGAAGGTAGGACTGGGAAGCACCTAATACCTGTTTGTCCAAAGGACAAACTGGCATGAACTGCTGAACCAGCCATTTATACTTATCTATATTCAGGGCCCAACTCACAGGTGCATTTTCTGGGGACACAGCAGAGGACCTTCTCGGTTTCTGCTCTCAGACTCTGGAACTCCTTCCCACAGGAGGTCAGCCTGGCCCCATCTTTGCTGTCCTTTTGCAAGCAGACAAAGACCTTTCTCTTCAAGCATACTTTCCCTTCATGCCTGAGTGGGATCTTTAAATGAATGGTTGTGCCTTACTTACTTTGAATGTAGTTTTCATGTTGCTTTTTAAAAATCTTTTAGTGTGGTTTTTGCTTGGTCCTTTTTAGTATTTTGTATACTTATTGTTTTCCACTTTAAATATTGTCTTTCAATTGGGTAAGCCGCGTTGGGTCCTTCTTAGAGAGAAAGGTGGTGCAAAAATATTTTAAATCAATTAATTAGGGTTTCTGTTGTCTTCTGTGAACACAACAATGTGGACTTTCTTCCCCAGTGAGGTCTGTCTGACAGTAACATTATAATCATGTTACATGCTGATGCCAGATCTGGAAGGCACTTGAAGTTGTTCCAGGTTGCTTATACGCTCCTTCTATTTAAGGAGCAAATGACACAGACACAGCTAGTAGAGACTGGCAGATTATTTTAAGGGGGTGGGGCGGATAAACAACGCTCCATGTTAAATGGCTGTTTGCACAAATTTGTTTAATCTATGCAAACACTGGTTCTCATTCCTCATCTCTTCACTTGTCAAGAGCCTTGCAAAATATATCACTTTCTCGTTGGTGTAAATGAATTCCCCGCTCTTTATCTTGAAATCTTAGAATTGCAGAGCTGGAAAGGATCCTATGAATCAGGGAGCAGAGCCTCGTCGAGGAGGCACAGTGGGGGATCGAACTCCCAACCTCTGGCTCCATAGCCAGATATTTAAACTAGCACTGACCTGTCCAGCAGTTACAACCCTGTCTCCCATCTATTGGCATTAGCTCAGTGGTTTAGGTATCTGGCTATAGAGCCAGTGGTTGGGAGTTTGATTCCCCCTCTGTACCTCTTGTGAATAGAGCCAGCCTGGGTGGCCTTGGGCCAGCTGCACACAGTCCCAGGCCGCCCCCTAGAGGAAGGGAAGGGTAAACCACTTGTGTGGATTCTCTACCTGGAAAACTTTGAGAAGGGTCACCAGAAGTCAGAACTGATTGGGTGTCACACAATTATTCAGCTGTCCCTGCTACTTGTGTGTGTGTGTGTGTGTGTGTGTGTGTGTGTGTGTGTGTGTGTGTGTGCGAGAGAGAGAGAGAGAGAGAGAATTGTATTATGATCTATTTTCTGTAAGTCAACAATGTGATTAAAAAAATACGGCATGAATCCTGCATGTCATAAATCAATATTTACCTGAAACTTGAGCACAGGAAGAGAAAAAGCCAATACCCATGGGCTGTTGCCGTTGGCGTCTTTCCCCCTCTCTTTCTGATTCCCTTTTATCATGAGGTGTTTTATGATTTTTTTCGTTTGAAAATTCAGGGGAAGTCACGATAAACAAAAGTAGAATGCCAGGCAAGTTGATTTGTGTATTTCTACCACAGATTGCTTGTGTTTAGACCATATGTGCCGTCTGCCACAACACTGAATGCCTCTGCGGGGGGGGGGGGGAGGGAAAGTGTGAGATGGAGAACTGCTCGTGAGTGGCAAGATGGGCTGCATCTCAACTGGTTAAAAGCTTAGTCCTGGCAGCAGATTTCTTTCTGCAGTATTTAAGCTTTCTCAACAATTCCCTAGCAGCAGTTATGAGTTGTTGTGCTTTTCGTAGCAAATCTTCTCTTCTGAGGCAGAAGACAAAGAAAAGCGTGCAGACAGTAGCTCATTCTGGAACAGCAATGAGCCGATCATACAACTTAGGTTCAAGCTTTTTCAAGGACCGCATCTCCCTTGATGAGCCTACTAGGGTGTTGAGATGATCAGGAGAGACCTTTTTTTCCATCCCACCACCATCAGAGTTGGTGGCCCACCTTCACAGATGGTGGACACAGGAAAGGACCTTCTCTCTTGCTGCCCCCAGATTCTGGAACCCCCTCCCACATGAGGCCAGGCTGGCCCCATTTTTTGCTGTCCTTCCATGACCAGGGGAAGACCTTTCTCTTCAGGCAAGCTTTTCCTTGACTGACTAGTTCCTTGAATGAGGTTTTTAAATGGATTCTTGTACCTTAATGCTTTGAATATGTTTTTGGTGTTGCATATGTTTACTGTATTTTAATGTAGTATTTGCTTGATCCTTTTTAGTAACTGTATACTTACTGTCTTTAGCTTCAAATATTGTATTTTTATGATGTAAACCACCTTGGGTCATTTTTAAAGAGAAAGGCAAGGGGAAAATACTTTAAATAAATAAAAATAAATAAAATATCCTGGGAACCAAATACATTTTCGTTTATACATGTTGCAAATGGCGAGAACTTGACACCGTTTTATAGGATCTGTCCCTGTTATTTATTCCTTCTTCATACCCAACCCTGAATTCTCCAGAGGTTTTAAGTAGGGCTATGCATGATTTTCCAGATGTCATTTAAGGACCAATTTGGAGCTATGGGATGTATTCTGATGTAATCTGGAACAATCTGGGTTCTATGCAGTTTAGTTTCTTATCCAGATCCATTTGTAAGTCTGCCATTGACTTCCATGGGAAAACCAAAAAGGCTGACTTTTTTTCAGTTTCACACCAATGTAAGTGGAGAAAGGATAGACCTTATAAACCTGCCAAATCTCCAACATCTATTTCTGGAGTTTATGTATAAAGCACTTTTAAAGTTTGCTTTTTTCCGAAGAAAAACGGGGGGAGGGGGGGAGTTGAAGCAGTTTGTGTCTCACTCAATTTGATTTGTGATACAGACCCAAATCGATCTGAAAATTTGCTATGTTTCACACTAGAACCATATCAGGCTTTCTGCATTGACCCTGACCACCTGCAGATTAATCTAAATCAAGCTGATTCAGTTCGGGAGCACTGGTAAACCGCTTCTGATTAATTTATACCTAGAAAAACCTTGAAAGGTCACCATAAGTCAGAATCAACTTGACAAGACTTAATTTATGGTAATTCTTAATTGAGACCCAGCTTCATTCAGCTCTATGGACAAGAAGAAAACAAAAAGAGAAATGAAAACTAGTTACTCTTACAAACCAATAGGTTTATTCTATAGAAATCCAACTGTATTGGCTTTGTGGCCGTACAATAAAGATTTATTGATTGAAAAAATCTAACCTGAAGTATATATTAATGCAGACTTTTTTTTTAAAGCCAACGTTAAGCTATGATAATGACTGATTCATTGGGATATAATGATTAAAGAAAACTTGCTTGTATGTGATCCAGTCAAGTAAGGCTGTCTTAATTTCAGAAGCAATTACTACCCTATGGTAATTTAAAATTTTATTTGATCCAATGGATATTTACATACATAGAGTACACATGTTACGTAAATATGCATGTGTGTATTTTGTATATTTGCATCAATAATTCTTTTTTGTATATTTAGATACCTTTGGTGGTTATTTATGGCTTACTAAGACAGGCAATCACCTTGCATTTCCAACTCACGTTGTTAGCTGCTATTTGTTGAGTTGGCAGAATGAATGATTCTGTGCTGCTTAGAGAATTATCACAGGCAAAAATAATCCTGATGGAAATAGACTCAAACTGCAGAGTGTGTTAAAATTAATCTGATGGTGGGGCGATTGAGGTTTCCATGGGCATAGCAAGAGGATAAATGCACATTTCCATGCCCACTTGATGGGCATTAGATGTTGCTGTTGTTGCATGCAGTCACCTCCAACGTATGGCAACTCTATACATGTGAACTCCAGAATGTCCTGGCCTTAACGGCCCACCTCAGCTCATGTCAACGCAAGGCTGCAGCTTCCTGGACGGAATCAATCCACTTCATCGGCTCTATGTACAACTCAGATAAAAGACACTCTTTCTTCCATCGCTGGAGAAATGTCCATATGGAAGAATTTAAGAACTGAGCTACAGTCCATGAGAGCTGACGACAAATAAATCCAGTTAGCTTTAAGGGCTGCAAGACTTTTTCCTGTAATTATCTAGCGTAGCTGAATGTCACATCGTGATGATGATGACTGCTGTCTCATAACATTTAAAGCTATCAGAACAGTTCATGGAAGAGAACAGATCTATTAATAGCTTTCTTTTTTTCTCTCTACTTTTCAAAACTCCTCATACCCTTTGGTGCACATGCAGGGGAATTAAACTCTTGCTGCGTGCCAATTTAGATTTATATTGCAGCAATTACTATGGCCAAACTGAATTTTGGTAGTAGAGCAGTTTTAGATATGAAAGTAGGTAGTTTGGGAGGAACAGAAATTTATAAGGATGCTGTTTACACTCCCAGAAGTCATATATCTGGCATATTAAAAAAATACCCTTATATTGTTGTTTTCCTTAAGCTCATTGTTGAATGGCTTTGTGTCACATATGTTCATGGACCTATTAGTGTGTGTGTGTGTGTATGTATGTATGTTTTGAGATTACTGTGTTTGCATTTGCTAAAATGGCCATAGCCAGAAATTTGGAAGTGAAGTGGTTTAAATCTCATGTGGAAGTTCACGAATGAAAGTAGACAAGACACTGTAGTTGGAAACTCACTGGCCAAATATTGTGGCATAGCTACGCCTGCACAATCTGAAGTTGGGGAGGCCATGCTAAAATTTGCACCAAGGCAGAAGTCATATCCCAAAAGCAGTTCTGCGGGCACGGTTGTGCAATCAAACTATTTGCACAACTAGACACAGGGGCTCCTTGGACGTAACTGCCACTGAAAATCCACAGGCATAACTTTATTTATTTATTTATTTATTTATTTATTTATTTATTTATTTATTTATTTATTTAGTTAGTTAGTTAGTTAGTTAGTTAGTTAGTTAGTTAGTTAGTTAGTTAGTTAGTTAGTTAGTTAGTTAGTTAGTTACTTGATTTATACCCTGCCCATCTGGCCTATAAAACCACTCTAGGCGTCTACACCGCTAAAGTGTGATACACCCGAGTGCGATAGGTTTTCAGCCAGTATTAAATACTAATAAGGCACTTTCTTCTCCATGAAGTGTGTTAGATACGGAGCCAGGCTGAACTGGTACATGCCAATAAAATTAACGGTTAGCATATCACTAGGAGGGGAGGCCTAAGGGAATGCTAATATTACAGTGGACCCTCTACTTACGGAATTAATCCATATTGAAATGGTGGCTGCAAGTCGAAAAGTCTGTAGGTCGAGTCTCCATTGACCTACAATGCACTGAAAACCGATTAATCCCATAACCGGCCGTTTTTGTTCTATTTTTGTTCCATTTTGGTTTTTCTGTGGTCTGTAGGTCAATTCTCCGGCTGCAAGTTGAACCTAAATTTTGTGGCCTGAGAAGTCTGTAACTCGAAAAGTCTGTAAGTCGGGCCATCTGTAAGTCGAGGGTCCACTGTATTGTCTTATTTGATCGAAATAAGTGTGGAGAAAATAAGTGTAGCGAAAACAACTGATTCAGAAGGGCAGTCCCAGTGCCAACAGCTTTCAGGCACAAGGGATAACAATGGAACAACCCCAACCGACATTTGTGGCAGGATATCTCTAATGATCAGAGTCTGGAGGCAAATGATAAGAGAGGAATGCCTCCATCACAGCTGCCAAAAATGGCATTTGGATGGTCTCTGCAGGAGACCAATTGGGGGGATGAGATGGACCTTTGGTCTGAGAAAACAAGGGCATTTTTTAATACGATCTTCTCAGATCTATAGTGCCTTTTAAGGATGTTTCCGAGCATCGGAGAAAGACTTGTTTCTGCCACATTCAATGCGTGGATTTCTGTGGAGTTGATTCAGAGTACCTAACAGCAGGAGCCAGCTGCTTTTGCTGTACAAATCAAGCCCTTTGTAGCTTCCTCTGACATGCTGTATTTCAGGCTGCAAAGAGAAAGGTTCCCAGTGTGACGCCAGAAGGAGCAGTGTGGGAAGCGCCATTAAAAAAAAAAATAATCGTAATGCGCTGGGAAAAAAAAGTTGAGAAAATCATATTACAAAATAAAATGAGGAGGGAGAACAATAAGCCTTGTTGGACTTTTGATGTGCTTTAAATATCCCATTAGAATTTCCAAATGGAAATTGTCGCAAAAACAATTGGGTATAATCAGCCCGGCACACAAATCGGATCACAGCCCCGAGCATTAATTTGTAAGGCTTTCCAGAAAGCATGTGGATTAGAATGATATTGCAATTAGGGTTTTGAAACACAGCCGTACATCAGAGCAAATGTGAGATTTTTTTTTATCAGCCTTTTACCTGCTAGCTAAAGACAGATTAATGAGTTGTTTATAGCAATCAGATGCAAGGTATTCCACCCCCCTTTTTTGGCTTCTGTTTCCCTCTGAGCCACAGCCTAGTGAATCAAAAGCTAACAACTGAAGCCCTGGTTCCAAAGCATTCATTATTATGCATTCAGTACAGATTGCCATTGATAGCGGTGGCACCCTAAAGAGCTAAAGGAAAAGGAGAATCCATTCTCGGATCAGTTTTCAGGCCAAGACCCATCCTAGTTCTGATTTCACGTGCTAAGCAACAGGGTTTCAGCCAGACACATGTACTTATAGATACACACATACACACAAATATATATATTTCCATTATAGCCATATCACTCTGTATATAAATTTATAGAGCTGGGGATCAGAGTCAGGTAAAACCCAAATTCCAAACTGAATCAGTCTTTTTGGACTGATTTGTATAAGCTCAGCACAGAAGCAGAAAAAAAATCAAATTCTGTGGAATGTGACATGAAGTGGATTTACATATCAGTTTGACTCCAGGGCAGAAATTAGATTGGAAATTAAGCCATGGCACAATATTGACAATTGACAAGAAGACTTACTTTTGGTTCATTTCCAGCGATCACACCCACTGGAAATGAACCAAAATGGGTTATACTAAAAATCTGGAAGCCCTCAACAGGACCCAGAAAAGTGTGGAAAAGTCTGGGGGAAGCCTAGTTCACTTCAGCAAAGACATGATTTGATTGCTGTCTTTAGGACTGACCCACTCCCTCCCTGAAATGGGCCAAACAACTGGCTAACTTGTAGCTAGCCTCTGAATCTACTCCATTAATTAGACAAAAGTAATCAATCCCAGGAATTTGAACAGCATAACTCCAAGCACATCATGGCAGATTTCATGTGCATTCACAAATCCGAAGACTTGTTAAATGTTCAGGGTGACAGTTCTGTTTGTATAATTCCCCAAACCAAGACAGATTACTGCTGCTTCCAATTCAGATCCTGACCTTTCCAAGAGCATATATTTCAAATTGTTTTGCAAATACCTCTTACACCTCATTGGCCTGCAAGATGTGAACCTTCCGCAATCGCTGAATGTGAGATTAGCGTCCCAGCAAAATGGTTTGGAAACATCTCTGTTGCTTATGCGACATCAATATTTACGTACAAATGGGAAAACGTCAAAACAGGAGGAAGACTCTCTCCCATTAAATATGCTTGCTTGTGATAATAGGCATACAGCAGGAAATTAAAACTGTAACAGAGCAATGGCGTAGCATATGGATTGCATTAGCCCATCTTTCCCCTTTGTTGGTTGATGTCAACATTTGTTGTCGCTGTTGTTAAAATTTAGCTGAAAAAAAGACAAGAGTTCATCCAGAGAGAATCCAGCAGGGATGTTGGTATGTGTTTGGGTCTGAGCCCCAAGTCCAATTTGAGTCCCTATTAAAATGAGTTCTTTTTTTCCCCCAGAAAAAAAAGGGGTGGGTAGGTTCCGAGTCATTGGAGGAAAAAATCCCAAACTGAGTCACCGGTGTGACTTAAGTCTGACTTGACAGCAGATCCTGTGACTTGAGTCTCTATCCCTGGAATCCAGTAGATAAGTAGCCAACATAAGCCCCATCAAGGCATTAGAGAATCTAGTGTTCTCTATCCCACTCCATTGCGGTTGCTTTCTTTATACAATCACTAATCAGTCGGAAGGAGAGTGTTGCTAATCTATAAAACTGGGTTCCAGCTCATGTGCAGAGTGTTTGTGTGAGCCAGAACCTCTTTTCTTTGGTTCATTGATGAAGAAAGTAATGATGTGGTGGTAGGGGGGAAAGCTAGCTGCTTCTCTGTAGACATGTTGATGGTGTCAGATAAGGCAAAAACTAAATAGGGCTCTTAAGAAATCAAAATAATATTCCTTGTCTTGCTCCTGCACAGAGGTGGGACTCTCAGGGGGCTTGGAATGGAGAGTGAAAATCACCAAAACTACTATGACTGTCTCTTTGCTTAAAAATAAGAAGCAGTGGGTGGGTTGTTTGTATCTTTCTTAACCATCAGATAACCTTGCTGTTCTCACTGTATGGGCACCTGTGCTTTGTTTCTCAAAGATAAAAGGTGCTAGGAAATTTTCACTCGCAGAACAGAGACCCTGAGAAAAGAAAAATAAATTTTTGTCTCTCAGGTAGCGGGCTCAACAACCTGCAGGGCTTAACAATTCCTCTGTCATTATGTTGGGACAGCCGCAGTAAATAAGAACTAGGAATTTAGGGAGTGTTCATGGCATACTTGCCTTCTTCAATCAGAGTCTCTTCTCTTCGTTTCCAAATGTCAGTGACTGCATCTGTAATCTTCAAACAATCTGTGCAAAGAAATGTACCTCTAATGAGCGAGTTAATACAACAGCAGACAATAAGAACATTATCTGCAAACTCATCTCATTCTTTCCATGGAGATTCTCTGAGGGCTTCCTTCAGATTTACTTTGCTGCAGCAAATCATCATTGCCATCATCATTTTAGAAGCGCAAAGCTGGAAGGGAACCTATGGATCATCAAGCTAAGTCTTTGTCTATGAGGTACAGTGGAGAATTGAGCACCCTATCTCTAGTTTCCCCTAAACTACGGAGCGAATCTTCTCTGTTGCCACTTTGTTCAGGTTTGAAATAAGTTTGAAGAGGGGATATCAGAAGAGATTCCTTCATCTTTCTCTTTGCTTATGACTACTTTATGGGCCCATTGAGTATCACAGTTTTCTGTGCTGCATGTCAGATACTCTCAACACACTTTCCCCGTCTCCCCACATATCAAACACTCCCTGTTATGTCAGAGACCTTGCAGTTCAAAGCCAAAAATGGACACACTACGAGTTAACTTTTCCACTGCTTCAAAATGGGGATTTAATTATCAGTTAACAAAAAGCATAACATTATAATCATTAGAAGAAACTTCATTACCAATCTGTGATTGATTGAGTTAAATATCGGTTACTTCTAATAATTAAACCTCCTATCTTGGTAGATGTGGTGATAAATTATTATGTAACGGTTAGCCACAATGGCTATCCAATTGCTTTTCAATTATAGGGTTTGTGAGATTAGAGTAAAAGCACCCACTCCTTTTCATCACCCACAAACCCGCAGTTGAGTTAAGTCCTGTACCTCAGTAGGGATTTTGCCAATACCTTCAGTGGAAAAAGCAAAAATAAGATGAAATCACACACTGATTTGATACAACATGGGGAAACAGCTGCACAATGAACATAACATGCAGTCAACTCCATACATAGCTCCACCCCTGAAGCAGAATGGAAGGAGAAACATGGCGTTAATGCTTCACCTCTTGTGAAGCAATAATCCAGAAGCAACATCTCCCTGTCACCAAATTCCCAGCCACCATGCCCTATAATTCTGAAAGGTATGAGATATATATTTGTTAGGGCTAGAAAGAACATTGAGCATGTCCTCTCTGTGGGCCCCTCCCACCCCCATATTCTTGTTAAGATTTTGATAAATTCAGCTTTTATAGCTTGAAACAGTTCTCTTGGCGTTCTACCTATTCCTGGTGATTTACTTCTTCCAACTGCTTTCTAAATGACTTTCATTTTGCCTTCTAAAATTGCAGGCTTTTCAGTACGGGATTCTTCTTCAAAGGAATCTCTCCTCCCTCCATCTCTTCTTCAACATATTATCTCCATCTTCTCTTTGTTTTGTCCTGATTAGATAGTACAGTTCCCTGACACTTTTTTTTTACTTCTTTACCAAAATAAAATTGGGAAGCCATTTTCCCTCCTGTATGCAAATTGGGAAGCCTCTTGTTCTTTCTCTCTTGTTCTTTCATTATTGTTGGAGTTCAAAGAATCTGACTAGCATTTTTGTTTTGTGCCAGTTCTTGTATTCTTTGCCCAAGACACTACTTAATTTTGTACACTTTTTATGAGGGTACACATATTTGTGTGTTTTCCCCATTGACTAAAGTGGGTTTTAGAGCAGTTTTCCCCTCCAAGGATCACATTGCTTTTGCATAGCTTTTCTTTGCTGCAACACTCTGCAAGCCTTCAAAATGGTTATATTTCAAATGCAGGGTTATCGCCAATTATGGAAAGTGCAAGAAGAAGAAGAAGAAGAAGAAGAAGAAGAAGAAGAAGAAGAAGAAGAAGAAGAAGAAGAAGAAGAAGAAGAAGAAGAAGAAGAAGAAGAAGAAGGATAGATCGATATATGGTCTGGAAAATGCACATTCCTCCCCTCTAAAAGAGCCATTTTTGGAGCATCCGCCAATATGAACTTTACACCCACATAAAAGCCCATCTGTGCTCTGTGTTTTTACAGGGTCATGCCGTGGGAGACATTTGAAGATAGGCATTTCTGAATTGTATCTGTGTCGAAACCAAGATAATGATCTAATCACACTAGGCATTGTCAGAGGACTTTCTTTGTCCACATTCTCCCGCAGTTTTAGAACCTGAATATGTCTGATTAAGTTCCTCAATCCAAACTGATGTAATAGGAAGTCATCATTGTTCGGAGCACGAAGATTCGCTTTGAAGGAGAATGCATATTATGATCTGCCGAGCCCATCCACAACTGAGCAATGTTAAGTTGACATTCAAAGGCTCGGAGCATCATCCTACTATTGTTCAGATGCGGATGGCTTCAATATCCCATTACAGTCATTCATCTTAACTGTAATTTGTCCAGGGTTTGATGTATCTAATGATTGTCTAGAGATGATGATGGACAAGGGTGCCCATTGTGCTGCTCATAGCTGGATCCGCTTTTAAATTTGTGTTCCAAATTTAAATCTATGTTGGATTCTGCAAGGGAGAAAGGTCAGATAGACACTGAATCAACTAGTAAATAAATAATACCCAGTCCCCTTTCTGCATCAGTTTATGATATGTGTGTGTGTACGATTTTGTATGTAATTCTATAGGGAAATAAATATGCATCATACCAATGGACATTTGTATGCACGTTTGTATGTTGTTTTCCTTATTCACACATTTTTGTGACCATGTTTTCCCAATACGTGCATTTTTACATATTCTCACCAACAGACCTAGATTGCAACCTTCCTGTCCAGACACATTTTTACGTACAACACTTGACGTGAGAGCTGCGACATAAAAATTCAGAGATGGGTGAGAACCCCGGAATAATCTGATCCAGTTTGCCAGTGAGTTCAGAAAAGATAAATCAGGCCAGTTTAAATTAAAATGTGAAGAACACAAATTTAGTTGTGCAAGAACAACAGCATCGAAGCCCTGGTATGTGGGCCATCTTTCCTTCTCCCTGAGGCTGAGAATTTCATGACAACCAGTTCCGCAATAGGCTGAGGTGACTTTTTCTTGGCATATTGAGTATAAAGTACCTTGTGTGAAGAATACAGTTTGCAGTGGCTGAAACCAGGGACATATTCTCACACATGTACACAAAGACAAACAACCATACGCACAAACACACATAGGCTGGCATTCACTTGGACTGCCTCACACACAGACTACACGCAGACACACAACTATTCCCTCCACCAGTCAGCAGAAGAGCAGAAAAATACACCTAGTGTTGCAGAGTTCCAACAGCCAGTCCAGAGCAGAGGTGGGAAACTCTGTTTTTACTTGGGCACTGAATTCACTCTAGGTTTTAGTCTGGACTCAAGGACGTGGTGGCGCTGTGGATTAAACCGCAGAAGCCTCTGTGCTGCAAGGTCAGAAGACCAGCCATCGTAAGATCGAATCCACGCGACGGAGTGAGCTCCCGTTGCTTGTCCCAGCTCCTGCCAACCTAGCAGTTTGAAAGCATGTAGATGCAAGTAGATAAATAGGTACCACTATGGTGGGAAGGTCACGGCATTCGATGTCTAGTTGCGCTGGCCACATGACCACAGAAACTGTCTTCAGATAAAACGCTGGCTCTATGGCTTGGAGATGGGGATGAGCACCGCACCCTAGAGTCAGACACGACTGGACTAAATGTCAAAGGGAACCTTTACCTTTAGTCTGAACTTAGGATTCAGCACCTTGGATAAATCTTCCCATCTCCTGACAGAATGAGAATTAACAGCCCACACTGCCAGTCTGGTACTGGGGACTGGGTGGGAACACATTCTTCAGAAGAGATTGCTGATTCTCTGTGGCTTCCCTTTTGCTTGGAAAAAAATAGAGCTATCATGAACAAATCTTTGGTGGATTCTGAGAGCTTTATTCCAAAGACCCACTTTTCTAAGCTCTGTCCTCCCCCGTCATCACCGTATCGTATTTTAAGAATACAAGAATGCTGTTTAACGGCTTGGCGCCTCTCCGCACACAACAGTGAGGTGGTGCTTCTTAAATTGTATTACTGTCTCTATTCTGCACTCCCTGAGAAAGCTGGTCTGTGTCCTCCACTGTGAAGCAAACAAAAGGTACTAGAGAGGAGCACTAGTTCGGTGGTTTGTGCTGGTTTGTTTCACAGCCAAACAGATGTTCGGCATTTCAAAGCCCTGCCTCCTCTGGTGGGTGCCCATGCTGTGGCAGCAGGCTCACTTCACTGCCCTGCCTCCTCCAGGCACTGAGTGGGCACCTGCCAGAGGAGGCAGGGCTTTGAAGAACCGGATACCTGTTCAGGTGAGAAAGGAAGCAGCATGAACTGCTGACCCAATGGCGTATGCTCCCCTCTAAAAGATACAGTGGTGCCCCACATAGCGACGTTAATCCATTCTGGATTAATCATCGCTATGCAGAAACATCGCTAAACGGGACGGAAAAAGCCATAGGAATGCATTAAACTTGGTTTAATGCGTTCCTATAGCTCCCAGACTCACCTTTCAGCGAAGTTCCTCCATAGCGCTGCCATTTTCGCACCCTCGGTAAGCAAGGGCAGGGTGCGAAAATACTTGCAGCAGCCATTTTGGGCACCCGGTGGCCATTTTGGAACCACCGATCAGCTGTTGAAAAAAACATCGCAATGCGATTTTCGGACATAGAAAACATCGCAATGCGGTCATAAAAACGATCGCAAAATCCGCATCGCTATGTGGATTTGTCGTTAAATGGTGTGCTTGTTAAGCGAGGCACCACTGTACATTATTCCCTGTCTCCCAGAGAATTTCAACATCATCTCTTCTTGTGGGAAGAGCAGAATGATCATCTCTCCAAGGGGGAAAAACACACACCAAAAAACCTTGTGTCAGGAAGCTATCACTCAGACAAAGTGGCATTTTTAGTTGAAAAGATTTCCAGAAGCAGTTCCACCTGGGTGCGGAGAAGGATCCATCTCCTGAAAAACATTAAGTATTTTAGCACTGCTCAGTTGAGAGGATCCTGCTGATGTATAACTTGACAAAACACCCCTTTAGGAAAAGACCGATCACACATGAGAACTTTGTTTTAAGGACAGTTATTTTTAAATGCCATGAAGTGACAGGGAGCTATTACAAAAGGGCTTTTTAAAAAACAACTTGAAGGATATTTTAAAGATAAAGACAAGATGAGCAGGACTGAAGATATACAAATGTCTTAAAGTGAATCAAATCAAAGGTGTTTGTGCATGAGTCTCTGAACAAAGGAAGCTGATTTGAAGACTACAGTGTGAAAAGCTCTTGCTGTGACAATCATGCCTGTCCAACAGTTAAGGTATTCCTTCTTTTAAAGACGTCTTTCTGTATGAATACTTTATTGCTATAAAGGATCAGGCTATACGCAAGAACATATATTAAAGCAATCATAAAATAGCATTTGGCATTACACGAAAGTACGTACAAGCAGGGGTAAATGGCATAAAATAATACAATAATAATAAAATGCAATAGAATTTGCAAAAAAGAAGGGGAGGGAAATCATGATTAACTTGAAGAACTTCTGAAGCCACTTCTCAGTCTTTTAGCTAAGATCAAATGTAGTACCTTTCTGTTATGCATACTTTGGTCCAAGAATACCCAGTGTGGTGTCGTGGACAGAATGACCTAGACAGAACCCCACGTCTACATGCGTATTTCCTTGTTGGTCAACATTTCTTCCTCTTTACTTTGCCTATAGTCTAGAGGAGAAAGAATAGGAAAAGAGTCTAGAGACAAGCAAGTGGGAAGCCCTAACATCACTGCTGTTAGAGGTGTTTGCCTGCCTCAGAATCAGCATCTCTTTCATACTCCTCTTCCCAAAGAAACAAGACAACCTGGTCCATTTGCAAGCAAGCACAGGAGAAACCATCAAGAAGGTCTTTGGTTGCTCATTTGCTATAATCAACAGTCAACTTTCTGAAGTCCCACATTTGTCTGTCAATCTCTCTCATTCTCCTCAAGCTGAGGAGCTTGGAAAACTGACCTTGATATGCTGCTGATGGAATATATCAAGAGAAGGCATAGCCTAAAGGGAGGGATGTTCCACAGAAATATTCCTCTGGCGATGATCCGTTGGCAAAAGATGAAGCAAAGGGATGAAGAGTGAGGCGAGGAAAGAGCCATGTTATACCCAATCCAAACCTCCTCCATTCAAGAGACAAAACCATGGGTCCAAGAAAAATAAGGCCAGGATTATATGATCATCCAGATTAATTTTCAACACATCTCGAAACAGATGTATTCACTAAATTCAGTGTTTAATTGATTTGGGCTCTCTTTAAATAATAAGATCCCTTGATGAGAAAAGTTAAAGCCCTGGAAGATTCTTCTCCACAAAGGTAAAGAACTCTACCATTTCGGTAAACGACCCAAGTCTTATTTGCATGAAATGTCTTGAGTCTTGAGATTTCCCTTTGACAATCTGAGCACATGCAAGCAAGCACAGAGCAAATGCAGAGCTGGCTGATTGTTCGACTTACCCACTGCTTCATATTCTTTTCAAGTAGCAAGCATCCTAATTTTAGACAATTCGCGAATGTGCAAAGATTGCAAATTGTGCGATTTTGAGCAAAAACGGGGGGCAGACAATTGGGTGAAGAAATGGAGGGTTGTGACTTTTTTTGTCTATGCAGAACATTATTCTTGTCAAGAATATATATATATATTTTTGGAGGGGGAAAGTTTCAAGAAATCTGCCATCTTTTTCATCAAGGAGAAGCATGTTTTCGTCCCTTCCCTTTCTGGGAGGAGATGCAGGTTCCCTGTGACAATTAAAAATTCGCCAAGTTGTCACCTTCAACTCATGACTGAAACCACGTGCATACTTATCAATGATCTACATTGTCCATTCTGGACAATAATACTTCACTCTCCCAAGTTTTTGTGGCCAGCCTTTACTTGCTCACAGACAACAGCCCGATCTCAAATAATTGCTGACATACAACAAAACTACCCAACAGGAACACAGAGGTAGGAACGAAAGCCTGCAACAAAGCCAGATGCCAACACTGTCCCACATTTACTCTGGTGGCACAATTACTGACCTATCCACACTCTGAATAAGACAAAAAGCTACCTTGGGTTCTTTTTAAGGAAAAAGGGTGGGATAAAAATATTTTAAATAAATAGATTAAATAAAAAGGATAATTAATGAACACATTAGAAATCGCAACACCTGAAGACCAGTTTCAAAACATTTTAGTGTCCCCAGACTCTCTATAAATGACCTGAAAATGACTGTGATGGAGAAAAAGAACTACAAAATGAGACTGAAAAGAGAGATGAGATAAGATACATACAGAAATTGCAGAGTTTGTCAAAAGGATTAAATATTGACCAGGGATTCTTAGCTTATTGTGCATATACATATTAGTCAATTATTTTCCCTACAATTCTGTATACAGTAGATTAAATCCTGCACCAGTACCAGATGTTGATTCTGGGAGTACTCTGGTTGTGACTCACTACTGGATTTTAGACAACGTCTACTAAGAAGCCTTGATTCTACATCAAACCATATTCTTACTCTTCTTTACTTGTGTGAAAAATGTGATGGTCACTTTGCTAATCAATTTCCTATGCCTTGGTTGATGTTTTTGTTGTGTGTCACCAAGATGCCTCCAATTCATGATGATTCTATGAACTTCCCTTGGGGAGTCGGTCCATCTCATATTTGGTCATCCTCTTTTCCTTCTGCCTTCCACCTTCCCCATCACGACTGTCTTTTCCAGAGAATCCTGCCTTCTAATGATGTCCTCAAAGCAGGAAAGCCTCAGCATCAACATTTCTCTGGAGGCTGAGACAGATCAGGCTTGATTTGATCTAGGATCCATTGTTGGTCTTTCTGGCAATCCAGGGTATCCACAAAGCCTACTCTATTTATAACCCATGCTTTTGCTACACTCAAATATGTCTGAAGAAGTGGATCGATTCATGAAAGCTTGCACTGAAATACAACACTTATCGTTTGAGGTGCCACCACAATTTCATTCTGTAAATTTATTTTTATTCATTTTCTGAATTAGTTAGAAATGTTTTTGAAGAGACAGAGAGGGAGGCAGAGAACACCAAGTAGAGGCTGCCAAGTTGAGTAGCTTGGAAAACTGCCCTGATCTTTCAAATTTTAGAGAATGTACCCAATCCATCCTACCAGACTTGTTAAGACATGCTTGTAAATACCTCTCATCTGGTCTTTTCTTGCATGTACACAGAGGAGAGGAGAGGAGAGGAGAGGAGAGGAGAGGAGAGGAGAGGAGAGGAGAGGAGAGGAGAGGAGAGGAGAGGAGAGGAGAGGAGAGGAGGGACAGGATGGGACAGGGAAGGGAAACCATTTCCAAGTTATGAAGATCCAGTAGAGGGAATTTTCTAACACAGACTCATATATGTTGTGGAAGCCTAGCTGTTTCCATTGGAGTTTACTTCCACTTAAGTGTGTGTCAGATTACAGCCCCAGGAAGCATGTAAAGCACAGAATTAAGAAAGCCCAATTATTGTGCAATAATAATTCCCAGTATGTTTCAGCTGTTTTCATCTCCAGAATTTATTCGACAGGCAGCTAAATAGAAAATTGCATCACCTTCTAATATATCATATGTAGAGGAGCTGTGTCCCGAAACAGGATCACCATGGTGAATAAATTCCACAGATGAAGACCACCAAAATAATGATATCTATTGAATGATAAATGAAAAGTATTGCCCTTACTTGCTTATTGTGGGTACGCCCATTCCCACTTTTATATTTGTTTATTCTTTCTTTAAGGTCATATAAATAACAAAGGCCATAATTGCATTCCGCTTCTTCTGCAAGTAGCAATTTGAAAACAATGGTATATTTTGGGAATTGGATTTTTTTTCACTCTTTGTCATCTGAATATGCTTTGGAGGATCAAAAGAGAGAACTTGGGGAATTGTCACCATTTGCTCACATTTAATTGAATCATTACATCTCTCTTGCTTCATCAAGCAAAAAAACATTAATAATAAATATAAATATTCCTGTAATTTGAAGAAGAAGAAGAAGAAGAAGAAGAAGAAGAAGAAGAAGAAGAAGAAGAAGAAGAAGAAGAAGAAGAAGAAGAAACTAAACTACCATTTTCTGACCTTCATAGAAGTAGCTTGAAAGGCAGAGATGAAATAACTGCAAACTTCTTGAAAAGTTGTAATGGAAATGTTCTACACAGCCTATATTATTACGCTGAAGCGTTCATCTAACTGTTCTCTCTGCTCATGTATTTTTGGAACAGGGCCAACCAAAAGCAGCATTTAATACATACACATTAGCAGCATCAGTACATTACAAATAGTGCGGAAAAAAGAAGATGCAGATTGTGTGACTCGCTTCCAAATTTGTGCAAACCAATTAACGTCCCTTAATTATGAAAGAAAGAAAAAACTGGAATACTCATGAGGAAGTGTCATGCATGAACTTAGACACACAAACACCCATCTCCTCAACTGCTCAGGTTATTCTGAAAGTCAAAAATAATTTCCCTTCTTTATCATTCTCAGGTGCCCACTGAAAAGTAGATCTTCCAAGCAAGATACACTTATTTTGCCTTCAGAGGATTGAGATTCAACCACAGTATCTGAACTCAAATAGATGTCATACCATCCTGTATGCACCTGATCTTGCTTGGTTTAGGAAGCTAAGCAGGGCTTGGCTTCTTTGGGAGACAATTCAGCAATGCCAGAGATCTTCAGGATGAGTCAAGAAAGCATGCTTCCTGAAAACCAGGAAACCTATTTATGCCACCTGGAGTCCACAAAACTGTGCTAGATGGATCAAAAGTCAGACTCAAGATAACACAGCTTCCTTTGTAACTGTGACTGATCCATTCCACATGGTAGCCAGGTGGGACATTCATTCATTCATTCATTCATTCATTCATTCATTCATTCATTCATTCATTCATTCATTCATTCATTCATTTATTTATTTATTTATTTATTTATTTATTTATTTATTTATTTATTTATTTATTTATTTATTTATTTATTTATTTATTCTTTCCCCTTGTCCTTTTGGTGAAAAAATGGAGATGATCTTGTTTAGAGAAGCTTTAAAATAATTGGTCAGATTTTCATTTCATATGCTGGACACTATTTTTATTTTAAGCGAATTTTAATGTGCTTTTAATGTGTTTTTCACAGTTTTAATGAAATGCTTTAATGCTGTTGCATGTATAATTGTGGATTTTTTTTAGTTCCATCGTTTATTATCATTTTAGTTGGTCTGGGGTTTTTTAAAAACAATTTCTGAGCTTCCTTGGGTCCCTTAATTGGGAGAAAGACGATATCAAAATGAAAATACCTAGCCTCCCAAGTGAAAGCATTCCACAACTTGTGAGGAACCACATAGGAGGCCCTTTCTCATGTCCCCATCAAGTATATCTGAGAGGGTGATTAGACCAGTGGTCCCCAACCTTGGGCCTCCAGATGTTCTTGAACTTCAACTCCCAGAAATCTTGGCCAGCAGTGGTTGTGGTGAAGGCTTCTGGGAGTTGTAGTCCAAGAACATCTGGAGGCCCAAGGTTGGGGACTGCTGGATTAGACTGAGAGAAGGACCTCCTTTCAGCTCTTAAGAGCTAAGAAGGCTCATATTGGGAGATATACTCCTTCAGATAGCTTGGATTTAAACCACATAGGGCTTTATAGGTCATAAGCAGCACTATAAATAGACCCATAAAGGAGGCGGCAGTCAGTGCAGCTGGAGTTACTTGCCCCCTTTAAAAGTCAAGGCAATTCTGTGGTAGATGGGATGAAATTTTGAACTCTTACTGTCATCCCTTATGTCCCTTATACAGTGGTACCTTGACTTATGAACGTCTCCACTTGCGAACATTTCGAGTTACAAATGGCTTCGTTCGCAAAATGTTGCTTCGACTTGCGAACGGAGCCTCAACTTACAAACAAAAAACCCTTTCCTGCCCTTTTTTTACCTAAATTCATTTTAGAGCAAAAGAAGAAAAAATAAAAAGAATTGTCCCCCTAGTGGTAGAGTACAGATTAACCAGCTTTGCATTAGTTCCTATGGGAACACGAATGCCTCTACTTACGAACAGCACCTTGACATACGAATGAAAAACTGCCTGAATGGATTAAATGATTTTCAATGCATTCCTATGGGGAATCTTGCCTTGACTTATGAACGTTTCGACGTACAAACATTGTTCCAATACGGATTAAGTTCGTAAGTCGAGGTACCACTGTATTCAAAAACAGTGGCTGTGATATGATGGCCAAAATCCAATGAGCTACACCTGCTGCCAATTGTCACAAGTCAAGAGTTCAGCATCATCATCTGTTGTTCCACACTGAATCATGCAATGCCAAATGTCTATGTAAACATCTTGACTTTTGGCCATTCATCCATAAGATTTACACCCATTGCATTTCTGACGGTTGGAAAACTGCAGGATTTTGGCTGAGGGACAGAGCTTTCAGCTGCTTATACCTTGCTTATACCCTCAAAATACCTTGCATTCCAACAGAAAGACAAGGGGTTGCTCAAAATACACCCTAATACTATATGAAGGTTAAAGTGGAATGAATTGATAAATAAATATATAAATAAATAAATTAAATTAAATTAAAAGTTGAAATGAAACAAGAAATCAAATAAAGATATCTTCCTCTGAACCAGTTCAATGGTCTTTCTAGTCTAGCTTTGCTTGATCTCCTTTATCAACTGTAATAGTTCAGTGGTTTTGGCATCTGGCTCTGGAGCCAATGGCTGGGAGTTTGATCCTCCACTGTGTCTCCTTGACAGGGGCTGGACTGGATGATCTATAGGCTCCCTTCCAGCTCAGCTGTTCTAAAATTATGAACAATCTTCCCAACAGATGGAGGAATTCCCTAGACTGATCATCTTGTTCCACTGCTAGATTACTACTGGACCAAGAAGCTGTTTCAGACATGTTCTCTAGCACACTGATCTAAAATTGCCCATCTTTTTTTTCAATGGGAAATGCGTCTCGCAAGAGCATTTCACCTGAGTCAATTTTCTCATGACAATTCAGTTTCTCACCACCAGAGATTGTGAGGCACAACAAACCTTGCCTTAGAAACATCACACATTTCCAAAGCTTGCTGTGCATTTTGAGAAGAGAGAGAGAGAGAGATACCAATGGAAGCATCCATGTATTTTAAAAATGCCAACAGTGAAAAGGCAGAGAAATGAAAATAAGCACTGATACATTTGAGACAATGGTGAAAACGCCTGCAGAAGCATACCCAGTTGTTTTAAATGGGAGCCCCCTGCCTGGAGTTCTACCGTGAATAAAGCATGCAGATGTGATTGAGATTCATGGAATTCAATAGCTATTGAGAGGATTTTTTTATATATCTGTACTTCACTCCAGATGGCTTTGGCATGCACTGAATTCTTTGGGTGCTCAAATGGAACTTCCCTGTATCCTGGCCAACTTCTTTTAATCGTTTCAGAATGCCAGGGACGGAGTTGCAGAGATGTGTACTTTCCTCCCCCAGGAGCAAAGTGCACATCTTTCTAATCATTTGCAGATCAATGTTAACTTGCTAAACACATTCCAGAAAGAGTTTGTGAAACTACTTGCAAGAGGTATGTGACACTGAAGTTGGAAGGGAAGCAAGGGACCTGCGCTGATTATTATTTTATTTCATTAACTCATAACCCACTTTTTCCCAGCAGAAGGACCCAAGGCAGCTTACAAGGAATTTTCAAAACAAGGGTAAAACTCTCCAGAGCTCCTGAGCCATTTCCTCAGGGACACACCCTTAGTCCAACTGGATACTGAGAGGGAGTCCTCCTTCTAATTTTGAGGGTAGAGGTCCATGTCATCTCACCAACATCACCATGTCCTCACCATTGCCCTCTTCCTGATTGTCTGTAGGGAGTTGGGAGGTCACAAAGGTTGGCCCAAGACTCAGACCCACCCCCCATACGGACACAATTCAAATTTCACAAAATGATGATACACTGCTGCTTTGTTGCATGGATCTTTAAGGACTAGAAATCATCAAAATACAGTGGAACCTCAACTTACGAACGTCCCTACCTATGAACATTTCGAGTTATGAACCACTCTGTTCGCAAATTTTTGCTTCGACTTGCGAACGGAGCTTCGACTTACGACCGGAAAACAGTGTACTGTTTAAAAGGTGTTCTCCTGCCCTTTTTTAAGCTAAAAGGTGCTTGGTTTTGTTTAAAAGGTGCTTGGGTTAAAAGGTCTTGTGTTTAGAAGGTGTTCCCTCCCCCTCCCTCCTTTCCTGCCCTTTTTTTGACCTAAGTTTTTCTTAGGTCAAAAGAAGAAAAAAGAAAAAAAAAGTGTAGAGTACGGATTAATCGGCTTTGCATTAGTTCCTATGGGAACTAATGCCTCTACTTGCGAACGGTGCCTCTACATAAGAACCAAAAACAGCCGGAACGGATTAAATGAATTTCAATGCATTCCTATGTGGAATTTTGCTTTGACTTACGAACGTTTCGACGTACGAACACTGTTCCAATACGGATTAAGTCCGTAAGTCGAGGTTCCACTGTAGCTGTTGCCCTCATTTTAAACATTTACCTAATACTTTTGTATTTGTTGGGTGTTTACATGTGCTTAGCTTCTGAATGAGAAAGAACAATAGTGTTGCATTGTGGCAGATGTCAGAAACTATGGGCACCACAATGAGACAAAATGCCGTTCCTTGTTTCCCTTTTGCCTGGTGGTAAGGAACTGAACCAGGCTTGACTATTCTGAGGGGCCGGATGCAGTTCAGACTGCTTAAATCAAGGAATATAAAGAATGTATAATTAATATTCTGGTGGACAAGATAATTGGAAGCTGTTTCTAATCAAGAATTAAGATGTTTCCATATGTACCCAAGTTCACACAAATTTACTTCCCTTTTTTTTTTTTCTTTTTTTTTCTTTTTTTTACAGAGAAGATATATGAGAGGTGATTTGGGGGAAACTAGCCCCCAACATAGAGGGGCATTTCTGAGTTAACATATTCAGGCTGCAGCATTTAATGAACTAATTAATAGATACCTAATTAATGAACAATGATTATGAGTTTAAATCTCTGGGGCCCGATGAACTGTATCCAAGAGTATTGAACGGACTGATTGAAGAACTTTTGGAACCGCAGTCTATTATTTTCCTGAAATAATGAAGTATGGGTGAAGTGTCAAAGGAGTGGAGAAGGACTAACATTTTCCTTATCTTCAGAAAGGGAAAAACAGAGGAACCTGAGAACTACAGGCTTGGTGACTTCCATTTTGATCTGCAGTTTTCCATTTTCCTTGGCTGTTCAGTGTACTGGCACAAAGAGGTAACGAAGGACAGTCCAATTGACTTGATAAGTTCTCAGCAAGCAAGGCTTATTAAATACCACTAATGAGCTTGCTTGTACTTTTTTCATAGCATTTATATATACCTCAGCTTGTCATGGTGAGACAGGATAAAGAGTATGTCACATATCTGTGCTGCTCGTTAGAGTGAAACATAGTAATGATATTATGTCTTTTGCACTTTCCGGTTTTCCATTGCTCAGAGTGACATTTGTTTTTCTTTTCTTTTTAATATTTGTATGAAGTATTTGTTTTAAATATCATTGTTCTTAACTTTAAATATTGTAGTTTAATGACATTAACCGTTGTTTTATACTCATTTTTTTTCCAGGTTTAAATATTGTCTTTCAATTTGTAAGCCGCCTCAGATGCTTTTCAAGGAAAAAGGTGAGGTAAAAAATATTTAAAATAAATAAATTGCCTGGCTGTAGCTTTCTCTTTAGACAAGCCTTCCCTCAGTAAACAGCTATTTGTGTCAGCATTTTAGATAGATTGTTATGCATTACTGCGTTGACTTGATTTTTAGTACTACTTGTGTTTTCCTTTTTTTTGTTTCTCAGAGTGACATTTAAAAAGAAAATTATATCTATTGATCTTTGCCTTAATATTCCCTGTTAATTGATGTAAGATGCCTCCTTATTCATCATTCACAGTTTTAAATATTTCCTTTCAGTGATGTTGACCTCCGTTGTATACTCATCGTTTTCAACTTTCAGTGTTGCTTTTCATTGTTGAAAGCTGCCTCGAGTCCTTTTCAAGGAGAAAGGTGGGGTTAAAAATATTTTATGTAAATAAATCTCATATAGATGTAAAGAGCAAAATGTGTAAAAACTGCTTGATCTTTGTAATAGTTCTTCAGAATTCTTGCAGTCCCCTACGGGCTACTTTGTCATTCATTCCAGCCTATCTGAGCATTTGTAAGTTACTCAGTTCTGAGGGGGGTCACCTTGAACACCCCCAGCAGGTCAACAAGCATGGCCCACGAGTCCAAGGGGAATGTGGGAGAAAGGAAGTCTCCTGGGTCCCTAGTCAGAAGTGATGCATCGCCACAGATGAAGGAAGGGCTATTGCCTGAGGTGGGAAAGCTGGAGGAAAGTGTGATGGTAGGAATAAGAGGGTGGAGGTTGTACGGTTCAGGGTCATCATCAACAACAATTCTGTCAAGTGAATGGAAAGCATGGGAGGAGATAGTTGAAATTCCATCTTAAGCACCTCCCCAGAGCCACCTCCTCCCAGGACGTTTGACCATGGAAGGGGTCAGGGACCTGAGACTCTGGCAATGCAGCCCCCAGCTGATCCAGTGACACCCCAGCCTTGAAATCTTCACTGCCTGGCAAGGGCCTCACAGCCTACCCCAACCCTGTTTCAGCACTGGAGACACAAGTGGCACTGGTCATGGTCCCTAACACCCTCCTTTATTAGCCCTCCCTGAAAAGACTATGCTCTGGATGAGGACTCATATTCCCCTTCCATTTCTCTGAACCTGGACTAGGGAAGTCAATTGACTGTGTTGAGGTGTTAAAGTACCAGAAACCAACCCTGTAGAACATGAGAGAAGGTGCAGTCGTGTTAAAAGCAACATATTTACAAATCATGAATCCAAAATGGCAGCCATGTCTACACCAGGACTCGGCATCTCCCTCAGCCTCTAAAGCCACCCATCTCTTTCCCTCTCTCCTTCAGTCTCTGTCTCTGCAAGACTTCTGTGTGCTCCAGTGAAGGAAATATCGGAACATTCCTCCCTTGAGTTTCCAAAATTCATTGCTTTTGCCAGGTGCCTGCTGCTTTTGGAGGCTGGCCAACGTTCATTTAAGCCTTGTTAGCTCTTGTTCACGGAGCTTGGTAAAGAAGCGGCTCTCCCATAGGATACAAAAGTTGCACCGAATCCGTACTTCCACACACGGTCCCTGTGTTTTCCAGGCATTACCTGATCGAGCTGGTGTATCCACCTGCTTCTAATTACCTGAGGCAAAATCATGTCGCTGCTCTGTGTTAACTAAAGTCTAGAGCTGCCTCATGAAAGGGTTGAAATGCTGTGACCAACGATAAAAAGCAATTATAAGGGACTGGGGAAAAGGGGCTGAAACTGGCAGGGAAGAAAAGAATTAATCTCTCTCATCTCCATCTGCCAGAATTAACTGACCATTAATCTATACGGCTTATTTTCCCCCAGCATCTGTTACTGGCTGTTTGAACAGTCCTTTCTGCTCTCTGTGTGTGGGAGAAATGATAGCTGATGACGTTTTTCATCGGAACAGTGTTATTTCTCTGTGGGTTCTGTACATCTAAGAGAGAAAAAGGGTTGATTCCTCTCTCCTCAAAAGCTCGAAACATAGCTACACGTAAATAGCTTTCCTGCCAGCATGGGCTCCCACCCGATTTGTCACATTTATGTCTCTTTGTTACTGAGGAACTAAGATCCAGTTATGGCTAAGTTTATTACAGTATTGTGTGTACAGTACTGCTCATTTTGCCATGTTTATTTCACAATATCAAATAGTGTATTGCATTTAAAAAGAGGCACAGGGTCAGAATGAGGAGAACGGCAGCCTCAATGACTACCTGAAGCTGCAGTTCTGTGGGAGGAGATGCTGAACTCTGAGGATACTTCTTATGGATTATTTCCTCCACTATCTGCTTCGTAGCTGAAGCAAATAATGCAAACAGCTCCCACAACATAAGCAAATATATCTTTGCAGACAAAAGCATGCAAATGTTTCAGCATGTATGAGGATAACACATGCATACCAACCCTGCACCAGTTATTGAAAGAGTTTCAACATATATATTATCCATTTATTTCAAATATTTTAATCCCCCTTTCACTTTAAAAAGGACTCAAGGGGGCTTACAAGAATTAAAAGACAATATTTAAGATTAGTAACAATGAGTATACAATGCTAACAGGATCAATGAATACGATACAAATAAACATAAGCAACACTAAAACACATCCAATGCAGGAAGGTTCAGCAATCCATTTTAAAAACCATTCCAGTTAACACCATACATGAAGATCTCTGTTTGTGGATAACTATGTGTAAATCCTGTCGGGGTTTTTTTCAACCTCACATGGTGCCTGGAGAAGGTGTGGAGGGGAGGGACCTTTCTGGACTGGGATGACCGTCAATTTATTCAGCACTAACCAATTGTTCCTTCCCTGCTTCATAATTCAGAGAGAGCTCTGCCTCTCTGATCAGTGATTTTTGCCCCCTCTCTAGGTTCTGTTGAAGTATGTTGTAGAAAGCAGTCACTTTTGTTTGTTTGCTGTTTGATCTGTTCATATGTAAGCGATGAAACGTTTTAATCTTATTGAGACCATAAGTGCTAGTTACCGTATTTTTCCTTGTATAAGACGCCTTATGTATAAGACGCCCCCCACTTTTCTAATCCAAAATTAAGAAAAATAAGTGGGGCTTAGCAAGTTTAGGGGAAAAGGGATCAAAGTGTTGCAGGATCGCTTTGATCCCTGCTTTCCCCTCCACTTGTTTTTGTTCTCTCCTCAGCTTACTTCCATTCATAAGACAAGCCTCAATTTTTAATCTAAAGATTTTAGACAAAAATATAGTCTTATACACAGAAAAATATGGTAATGAGAAAAAGGAGTTGACTACTCTGGTGAATTTGAAGCTATTCTACTCCATGAATCCTTTCACTTCTGCTGCATGGCTAAAATAATATTCTCCTTTAGTCTATGTGCCACCTGGTGGGATATGTCACCTACAACCCTCCTTCCGTCTCTCCCTCCTTCCCTCTCTTCTTTCCTTTTTTTAAACAAGCTTCTGGAGAAGAGGTGTAAGGCTATCTTCTTCTAAGCCATGCAGTGGCCATGGTGCACAAGAAACCAACCTGATCACACCGTAAATACATCAACAGCTGTATTCACATCAGACAAATTGATAAGGACTGAAGTAATACAAGGATCAGATCATTTTTTAAAAAAAGCCATGCCAGTGAGATGGGGGAAAAACCTGACTGGTAGCCAAAGGAATCAATGTGACACATATGTTGTGTGAACATAAATTTCTAAAGCAAGTTCAATAACTGCAAATCAATATAACTGGGTTTCTTTTGGCATGTGTGATTACGCCCTCAGTTTGGGACAGAGGGCCCCCCCCGGGTTTGCCCTGAAGATTTCATGGCTCAGTAGGAATTAAAAAATGTATCTCCCAAGTTTAAGTCCAACATTGTGACTCACTATTAATAATTTCCGTTGAGTGGTAGAACTTACCAGATGGGTGGGATATAAATCAAATAAATAAATAAATAAATAATTCTGTTTAATTGATTCTGACTCAGAGCAACTCTGGGGTTGCCCTGGGGCTGTGCAGTGTGCCCAAGGCCACAAAGGCTGACTCTTCTCCCTGAAAGCACTGTGAGGGATCGAACCCCCAACCTCTGGCTCTTCCGCAAGGTATTCCAGCTCAATGAGCTACCCAGCCTGTTCAGAACAATGCTACACTCCTTCTAATGAGAGAATGTTGCCGGATGGTAAGCCTTGTTTGGGATCTTTCTCTGGTGCCTGGCAGTTGAAATGATGGTGTGTCTGCTATAGAACAGAAAGAAGGGCGTTTCACTTGTGTGCCTACTGAGGTAGAAAATAAAGAGTGACAAATGAGATTATTAGTACATGACAGGAAAACATACCCTTAACTGCACAGGTTAATTATTGCATAACTGACTGACAGATCGTAGTTTCAGCAACAACGTTCACTTGGGTTTCGGAGTGCAATTGTACATGTTTTTAATACATCATTTATGCACACTTATTTCCAAATATCTCTCCACTCCAACAGAGAGAGGTAGGTATCTGGACATGGAAAGCAAGCTAGTTGAGGCCACTCCGCTGAGGTATTCATATGTACATAATTTATAGACTGGAATTGTTCGGAAAGTTGGCACGTTTAACAGTTGGCATTCCCAGGAAAGGACATCTAGCTTCGCTTGTCTAAAATTGTGTAAAGCTTCCGGAGACAGTGGCAAATCTTTCTGAAAGGTCGATGCTAGCTTTTCGGCTGTGCTTCGTGGTAATATAAACATAGGTGACCCTGGAGGTTCAATTTAAAACAAACAAAGTCCCTCCAAGGTGGGATGCTCCCAAAATTCCCAACTGAATTTTCACCTGGAATTTGGAGACAACGTGGTTTTGTTTCCAAAGGAGACCCAAGCACATTAAATATTCCTTGTTTCTAAAGACGATGCAAGGCATTTTGTAGCTGGAAAAAAAAATCTTCATGCAGTTTTGGAAGAAGAAGAACACAATAAGCTAAAGGAAATGAAAACAGGGGGAAGTTTTCCATATGTATTTATTTATAAATATATTTATTTAAAATATTCAAATAAAGACCTTTCTCTTCAAACTGGTTGTCTCTTAGTGTCTGGCTGTCTGAGTCAGGTTTTTCAAATTGGATTTTTATGCTCTGTTGCTTTAAAATGTGTTTTTAGTATTGATTTTATATAGAGATGGGCACAAATCAGAAAAAATGGTGATTCGTTTTGATTCATGATTCATCACGGTTGATGAATCACGAATTACAAATTTATGCATTTTTTCAGACAAATTGACCAATCTATTCATCCATTTATTTTTGACTTTAAAATCCAAGAATGTACTCCTCCAAGCACTTGGGGACAACAGATTCTCAAGGAAGCTTCCCTTGACTCTCTTTTACAAGTCCAGTAGGTCTGGTGAAGTTTGAGTTTCCAACATCTGAGTTAAACACCCTCAAGCATTCCCCCCCCAAGAAAGTTCCCCTAGAGAAACCAAACTTACAGAGAAGTTTCTAATGACTCTCCTCTGCAGTATCTCCAGGTTTGTTGAAGATTGGGTTTCAGATATCCAAGTTATACGCCTCCAAAATGGGTCTCGCCAGGAAAGTGCCATTTAGTAGCTGTCTTGAAGAAACCTAATCTTCACCAAATTTGGAGGGATTGTAGAGGAGAGTAACTAAATCTTCTCAGGATAGTGCATTGCCTCAGTGGGGTGGGATATAAATAAAATAAAATAAAATAGTTCATCCAGTGTATGTGTACATATGGATTGCTGTCTATGTCTGTTTTAGTGCATGAATCAATACAGTGGTGCCTCGCTTAACGGCGATAATCCATTCCAGGAAAATCACCGTTAAGCAAAAACATCATAAAGTGAAAATAAATAGCCCATTGAAACACATTGAAAACCTTTCAGTGCATTCCAATGGGCTTAAAACTCACCGTCCAGCAAAGATCCTCCATACGGTGGCCATTTTCGCTGCCTGTATAGCGAGGAATCCATCCCTAAACACAGCAGGGAGCCATTTTATTTACCCAGTGGCCATTTTGAAACCACTGATCAGCTGTTTAAAAAACATTGTTTTGCGAAGAATCGGTTCCCGAAGCAGGGAACCGATCATCGCAAAGCGAAATTCCCCCATTTAGACCATCGCAAAAAGATCATCGTAAAGCAGATACGTCGTAATGCGGGGCAACCGTAAAGCGAGGCACCACTGTAGTCCTGTCTTGGATGAAACAACATTGTTGGTTCAGAAAGACAAAACTGTCTCCCACCAGAGCACAGGTTGCTGTCCTCTGAAGATGCCGGCCACAAAGACTGCCGAAACATTAGGAAGAACAACCTTCAGAACACGGCCAAAGAGCCCGAAAAACCCAGAACAACCATTAGATCCCAGCTGTGAAAGCCTTCGCAAATATATTGTCTCCCACCACTTTAAAGCAGTGTTATAAATAAGCCTGCAAAAATTACTAGCCTGGGGAAAATGGTTTCTAGATTGATGGCTCTCTGGCAGAGAAGGAATGGAGGCCCCAGTTCATTTCTACACTGAAGATAGGCTTCCCTCTCCAAGTTGTCTCCTTGGTTTTCTTCAAAGAGACATGTGGAGGGCCATCTTCCCACCTGTCATCTTACTTGCCTGAACACAGTTGCCAGTGTGTATTAAGCACGTGCATAAATATGATATGGCCTTGAGGAGAAACAAATAGACAATGGCATATATGTTTTTGTGGGACTAGATTCCATGTCATCCGATTCACGAGGTGGGTCATGAAATTTACTTTGGAAATTTCACATGCAACCACCTGGGAGGAAATGCAGTCAAGGGTAGATAGTTCCTGAAACCTTCTCTACAGTAAGTCCCGAACATTTATGTACAAAGTCTTAAAAAACATAAACATCATAAAACGGCCTCCATTTCTGCCTGAATTTCAGCACAGTTTGGCTAACCTCTGAGGCTTATCAATATTTTCCAGTCTCCTTTCTTCTTGAGTGAACAGAATACAGTTGAGTTGAAGAGCTGGATTTCCAAAGAGTTTCCCCTGAGAGACCTCCCAGTAGAGGCGAGGTCAACATTCTTCCCATTTTGAAGAGAGGTGAGGCTGCAGACAGTAGACCTTGAGATGAAGACAGTTCTATCATCCAAAGAGTATGCAGGGTGAGGTTTCTTTCATCTTACAGCTAGAGTGGTAAGCCTGAATAGCAGTAGGAGACAATAAACACATTCAAGCAACACATGCAGGCCTGTTGTATTTCTGAAGATAGAACTCAACAGAGTTGAACTAACCTTATCAGTCTGATTTCTACCAGCACTGGTGTTGCTAGGGGGAAAAATATTTCCTTTGTCATCAACCTGCCTAAGGACATGTCTGGATCTCGTACTGCTCCGAATCCATCTTTTATAAGTGGAATTTCACTGAACAACCATAAATATTTAAGTCATCATAAAGTTCAGGATCCCCCCCCCCATCAGTGAGTGCCTCTTAAGCAAGGAGAAAAATCTGGACATTTTTTTTTTAATTAAACCTTTCAATTCACCAAGTATTTCATTTGATTAATAATCACATTCTGAAATAACCGGTCACAAATAAACCTAGAGGTGCATTAACAAAATTTAAGCTACTTGGATGATCCACATATAGGCAGCTCAAGACCAGAGTGAAGGGATACCCTCCAAAATTTTGTTGTGGAGCGCTCCCCTTGGTCTACAAGGCACTAGAGGGAACACAAAGGTTCCTTAGTTTGCAAATGTTTGTGAGTTGGAATGTTGAACTAAGGGACGTGGTGGCGCTGCAGGTTAAACCACAGAAGCCTCTGTGCTGCAAGGTCAGAAGACCAGCCGTTGTAAGATCAAAACCATGCGATGGAGTGAGCTCCTGTCACTTTCCCAGCTCCTGCCAACCTAGCAGTTCGAAAGCATGTAAAAATGCAAGTAGATAAATAGGTACCACCTCGGTGGGAAGGTCATGGCATTCTGTGACTAGTCGTGCTGGCCACGTGACCACGGAAACTGTCTTTGGGCAACCGTTGGCTCTATGGCTTTGAAATGGGGATGAGCACTGCGCCCTAGAGTTGGACATGACTGGGCTAAATGTCAATGGGAACCTTTACCTTTACCTAAGTTGAACTGCTGTTCAGCAAAGCAGTTTCAGGATTCTACCTGAGTCTTGTGACAGTGCTTTAAAACAACTGCAAAGCAACTGAAGTGGACCCAATGAGAGCCAGCCTCTTTGAAGTCACTGGATCAAAGGACTTGTAGCTAATGTGTTCCAGTTTTCAAAAGGGTGGCCATATCAGTGTGTTGCAGTAAAACAAGCAACGGCTCATTTGGCACCTGTCAAGGAAACAGATATATTATGCCAGAAGTTTTTTTATGGATTATGATTCTCTTCCTCAAATGCATTCACTTAGGGACTTAGAGATGTTGCTTTCTCTTTTTTTAAATTTCACAAAGATTTGGGCAATTTAGAGACTCAGGTGTACAAGCAACAGAAATGAAAGCACATGTGGCTTCTGCCATTGGACAGGGGACAGAGGGCACCTTGAAGATGGTTTCACCTTGCTTCCAGAAATAATGTCAAGCTGAGATATAGAGCATCCATCTCTCAGCCAGAGAACAAGCAGGTACGTACAAGCAGATTCAGCGAGTCCACTGTTTTTCACCTCCTCAGCAGAAATAACATTTGTTCCAACTGTGGTGGCCCTGGGGCTCTACACTCTTTGATCAAACTAGCAAGAGCCACACGTTGCAAGTGAAAAAGAAGAGTAACAAAGAAAGATGGACCTAGCTCAAAGTGTGTACAAATATTCCCCTTTCAGCTAACTGATGTTCTGTTTCTCTAATCCTTGGACAATTGTATTTCTTTCAGCCCTGTTCATTCTGAGCTTCTGCCTCTGTGTGTCTTAGCTTTTTAGTTTGCAGCCCTCATGTCCATGCCATTATGTCTCTCAATTTCTCCCTCTTCATCGTGAGCTGCTATAGGTAACTGTCTAAATAATTGTCCAAAAAGTGAAATGAAAGTACCCTAATTTAAAAAAATACCATCATCGTCACCACCAGGTCTAATCAGGGGCCAGGACTATGCATGTTCTTTCCTTCGATCAGAATGGCTCTACCAAACATCTCAAAGCAATTTACATGGAAGTCGGGACTGGTTCACCCATGTGTGGATGTGTTCAGAGAAGCAGACTGTAATCCACAACATTCATGCTCAAAAGAATTTGTGAGTCTTAGAGATGTCAGAATACCTGTGTGTGTGTTTTCTTGATTTTGTTATGTTCATGCATAGACACTTGACAAGATTAACTTCTTTAGGCTTCTTAAATTGAAAATATTGTTCAAAACCATGGCAGAAAACTTTGGCCATGGAATAACTATGGAATCTCCTTGAATATCAATGGGTAACGTAGAAGTATGGAACGGCCATCCCAGTTCAAACAATACAAATGGGACTTTACTGTCCTCTCAAAAACAATGGGGCAGATTCCAATAGCCATTCTTCAGTCCCAGTGAAATCTTGGCCCTGAGCTTAATTTGCATTGATTTTAATTAGACCACAGCACGAAGAACATATTTTGGATCTTGCCCAGTGTGTTTTGTTCGAGTCTGTTCATACAGTAAATTGGGCAGCAAGGTTTCCAACATTGAGTGAGTAATCAATGCAGATGTGAACTAGCTCAGCATCTTGTGAAAGGACCCAGCACTGAATTAAATTCCCAATTATTAAAGGGAATTCTCAACTCTTGTACTCTTAACCACCGCTCAACATTTTCTGGTACTGGCTGTTGAAGGTTAAAAAAAAACTTCTTCAAGCAACTGTTATTTGTATTTCGCATCAAAGCTCTGAAGGCGAATGCTCAAGAGAGTTCATGCCAAGTATAAATTGCAGAAGCTTGAAATAATATTTACATTCAGCCTTTAGTATATACTCATATTTCCCCAAACTATTATGTACCAATATGATTCTTCTGCATGGTTTCTGAGTTTAGAACAGAAAGATGTTTCAGAAGAAAACTTATAAAAAGGAACTGATATTTTATATTGGACTTTCCCCCAGAACAAGCTATGGTCTTATTGAAGAATTATGCGTATGTACTGGTGGTCTTGTAATGAAAACACAAATATTTTCCATCACTTTTGAATTCAAGACATCACACTTGCCTTTTCTCAATAAATGTTTATGTGACATAAAAATATTCATAGACTCTCCATGCCCTCTTTTTAAAAAGGCATCGTTATTTATCTGCATTGATCAAGCCACCCTGCCATGCCTATTTATCAAACTGTGAAAGATCGAAGCTTTCTCCATCTGTAAAATCTGGCTTATTCTTCCTCATTATTTCCTGATATTCATCCTTCAGAAGTCATTTAAAGAGAAAAGGTCTTCTTTTTTTATTCTGACCTCTTCTTTAAATGTATCATCCATCATCAGAACATTTTTTGCTGGGATCACATATTTGCCATTATTCTACCTGGTGGGTGACTGTTAAATCCCTTCCACTACAGGACTGCTTGGAAGTCATGATTGCTTTGCAATGCAAAAAAAAAAACCAAAAAAAAACAACAACCATTGTTTAGACTTTCTTCTCTACAAGAATAAATTCTGAGTGCACCTAGAATATACTCACTTACCCTAAAACAGGTAAAAACTTGAATTGTGTAATTCTAAGAAGGGAAGTGGTGGCGCTGCGGGTAAAACCACAGAAGCCTCTGTGCTGCAAGGTCTTTAGATCTTCAACTGTAAGATCAAATCCACGTGATGGAGTGAGCGCCCATCGCTTGTCCCAGCTCCCGCCAACCTAGCGGTTCGGAAGCATGCAAATGCAAGTAGATTAATAGGGACCACCTTGGTGGGAAGGTAACAGTGTTCCGTGTCTAAGTCGCACTGGCCATGTGACCATGGAAGATTGTCTTCGGATAAACTCTGGCTCTATGGCTTGGAAACAGGGATGAGCACCTCCCCCTAGAGTCGAACACGACTGGACAATTGTCAAGGAGAACCTTTACCTTTACCTACCAGCTGAAAGGCAGCTACTCGCCCCATAGCCACCCAATACCACAGCCTACTCCCTCCCCCTTCCTTTCCCTGCCTTAGGCCCCACGCCACCCTCTTACCTTAATTGCTGCTGCAAAGGTCTTCTGGCCTCAGAGCCACACATGTAAAAATGGAGACTGGCTTACCTCTGCAAAGATGGCAACTGCAGCTTCATTTAGGGTAGGGAAGCAGCAGCTGCCATCTTTGCAAAGGGCAGCCTGTATTCCCTTAGCCTGCTAATTTCATCGTGGCAATGTGGGCATGATATTGTACAGCAATATTGGGCAGTTTCTTGGTATTTTGAATCAGAGATACAGAAGCAGAGTGTTCCAGATTCATAAACCAGAGGTTTTGTGAAGAATTGAATATCCCTCAAACAACGGTCTCTCAATGCAAAGGTTGAGGCCAACAGAAAATGTCTAACTGTCGCATAGGCGAGGAGAAAAATGTTGTGTTTTCTCATGCTCAGGGATGAGAATGAAACAAATGAGGATGTGCATTTCTACCTTGCACTTCTCTGAGCCCTTGGAAGAAAGGCTACACTACAAATGTGATGAATAAATGGTACTTGAAAATGCAATGCCAGCCTAGGAAATTCTAAAGGATGTTGCTCTGTAAAGAGCCAGCTTTAAATCATTGGTTTTTGCAGTTAATATGACCTCAGTCCTTTGAGAACAATTAAATGTGTCTGTTTTACTCTCCCTGTCTCCCTCTTTCTCTCTGTCTCTCTTCCCTTCCCAAACCCTTATGGGAAGCTGCTAAAACACACAGACGTAAATTTGCACTGTAAATTCCACTTGAAGCTACGGCAAGGCCCCACTGGGAATGCTAGGTGTCATTACTCCAGCAGAAAGCAAGGGTGGCTTGTGAGACAAAATAAAGCCTTTTGCTAGGGAAAAAAATGTGAGCAGGTGTGGGTGAATGGCAGATAAAGAAGAGACAGCAAAGCTTCGGAGCACAACAAAAATCCCAACTGGGTCAGCAGAAAGTGCCTAAGACAATACATATTTAAGCAGTACAATCCAGGTAGAAAAATGGCATGACAGCTCCTTAGAAGCCGTATTCTTAACGCAATAAATTGCCAAGCATTGTCAAAGCTGTAAAGGTTACCTGAGAAATATATGCTGGAGCATTAGCTAGCATTTCAAGGCATGCACGTAGAGTGGGAAAAAAACACTTTCGTTCCTTCATTGAGGGAAGCCCCTTTCAGGAGCCAGAGTTGGCCATTTTTCTCCTAAGCTGGTATTGCCCCCCCCAACCCCGGAATCAAGACATGAGACAGTAATTTGGATTAAATGCGGGCCACACTTTATTTGATTAATAAATTCAAGAAAATTGCCTTTCGGCCAGTAAAAGAATATGGGGACCTGCTGTAGTGCGGAAAGCCGGTTAACTGGGAGTATTCCCATACCCCCTGATCAATAAATGGGCGAGTCCCCGGCCCCCAAGCTCCAGCGGTCCCGAGACCACAGGATCCTGGCTAGCCGCTAATAAACACCCCCAGACCTCAAGACATCTTTTACTGATGACTATTGGTCCGGGGGTGGCCCAGCGCATCCTCCCCCCACAGGCACTGTAATCGCACGATCCGCAATGCCTAAAGGTCAGATGCGCTGTTGGCTTACCTGATTTTACAAATTGGGACACACCGAAATACCGGTTATTTCTGCACTACCCACCAGTGCGACCAATTAATTTCCAACAAAAGCCAACAAACCCTTATCCAGTGTGGGATAGGCGAAAAATCCCCCCATCCACAGCCAATCAGGATGAAGGTCAAAAATTCCTATCCGGCCCCAAACGGTGACCAGCCAAAACTCACACTAGATTTTAGGGAGGGCGGGTGGGTGCCCGGAAAGAAGAGGATGACGTGCCCAGGGTGAGTTGCCTAAATAGGCTTCTCTCCCCCTCACTGTCACGTGTCCTCCTTGCGTCTCAGTCTCTTCCGGGGTGGGAGGCAAATACCGCTCGCCTGCTCAAAGTCGTTAAGACTTAGCAGTGAGCAAACTCTTGGCAGTGAATGCTTGGAAATCTTCTCATCTGAAGGGACAAGGGGTGTCTTGACACATTTGATATACGGAGGCACCACACTTATAAAACTGATCGTTTTAGCGGAAACAACATTAGCAGAGGAAGAGGAATCTAAAAAAATTGATTTTGCATTTAAAAATAGTTTCTCTGGGGGGGGAACTTCACATTGTCCTTAAATATCCAATCAAATCCATCAATCAATCTCAAAAGCCTTCAGGAACACAAATCAATCAGTCAGTCAGCCAATCAATCAATCAATCAATCAGTAAACAAAAACTCTCCCCAAAACTCTTATACTCTAACCCAGGGGGCAGAAAACCACTTGATTTTTTTCTGTTCTCACCTGCAAGAGAAAAACAAATGAGAAGGAACATCCTCACAGCACATTTAACACACCTTGGACCTCCACTTGCTCATGACCGTTGGCACCACGGAACTGGAAGGGTGTCCATTCTTGTTTGTCTCACCCTCACAAATGCTAGAGGGTGGTGTGCTTTGTGATATTCCTGAGAAGAGATGAGGAGTGAGAATGGAATGTGGAAGATACTGAGGGAAACTGAGGCAAATAGCACTTTTACACAGAGAACATCATGGTCACAAATCAAGAGTAGTTGCTGTGCCATTCAATGAGATTCTAAGAAGTAGAAGCATGTGAGGGTTTTTTGGTGGGTTCCCCCCCCCCCCAGTAATCAGCCAGGGTTTCTGTGCTACTTGTGCGTGTGTGCACTTTGAAAGAATACTTCTGCACCACAATGAAGATTTCAACCGTTAAAAAAGTAGCACGCATTTCTCATTCCTGCCAGAAGGTGAGGAGACTCAAAAGGTTTCAGATTCCTTGGTGAGGTGTCTCTTCAACTTGAGGCAGCCTCAACTGCTGATGATAACAAAGAATTTAGTGAGTGTTCCTTAAATTCCAAGTAAGAGTCATGAATCCTTGTTTGTTTCTTATCCATGACAACAAGAAAGGATAAAAAATTCTTCTCACGAAAGGAGACATTGGCCTTCAGAGAGTTTTGCCCATTTGTGAGAATGATTTGGGTGTGAAGAGATGAAACCATGCAAGCTGACCAAAACTGCAGTATCTGTTGTTTTGTTCCATGGACTGTCAAGAATTAGAAGGTCTTTTGTTGTTGTTGTTGTTGTTGTTTGTTTGTTTGTTTGTTTGTTTTGTAGAGCTTCTCCTTGTAGGATTCAACCACAGTTTCCCCACAAATATTTGAAGAGAACTTCCACCCTCTGAACATCTGCTTCAGCTACACTGTGCACAAATCTGTTCTGATCATTTTGAACCGGCGGGTCCAACATATCTATAAGAAATGAGGAAGAGGAACCGCATAAGGCCAGCCAAGTACAGGACAAACTCTTCATTTACAATGCCATGAACTCAAAACCAAAATTGTCATAGGAATCAAGGCAACACCTCTTTTGCATAATAAAATAAGCAAGCACAAACAGTCGTCCTGTGAGGACCCAACAACCTTCAGCTCCAGTCAGCTTTCAGTTGTGTCAGTTCTTCTCAGACAACTAGGGCAAAGCTGCTTTAGGCAGATTTAGGTGGTGCATCAAAAAATAAGAAAGATGCCAGGAAGTGGTGGAGGTAAAAGCATTACAGGAATATTGAAGAAGGATTAAAGGGCTTCTGAGAAGCTGAAGGGATTCTTTGTATCTCTCTTCACAGGAGAATATGAAAGTTAGGGAACTACATCTATCTTGAACTGACTATTTTTTCACAAAAGGATTCTGAGGAGCCAATTCAGATAGTAGTGACAAATAATGAGTTTCTAGACATCATAACTTCATTGACAGAAAGAGAAGGAAGAAAATTAATCAGCAGAACAACACTGAGTAGTGTTGACAAGGTTCATCCTATCAGGAGTGCCTACTCCAGCTGAAAAAAAAATTCAACTGATTCTGTATAAAAAAGCCATGAGAAGTGACTAAATAAGTTCAAAATATAACCACCTGAAGATTTCCCAGTGTAAAGAGGAGACACAAATTTCCAAAATAATCCCAAAACAAGATTTCCCTTTATTCGCACTGAATTAGTATCCCTCCAAGTTCTGGGCACCCAAATTTAGGAAAGATGTCAAGAATCTGGAACATCTCCAAAGAAGGCCAATCAGGATGATAAAGGGTTTGGAAACTAAGCACTACAACCACAGGATCACATAATTATAAAGTTCTGCAGGAGCCCAGCCAGCCTTTTCCCCACCTCCCCAGGCAGCCAACCACTCTGATGAGGAGGCAAGATGGGGAGTCTCCCTGCACAACCAATGAGTGGTCGGTTGCCTGGGGAGGTGGGGAAAAGCTGGCTGGCTTCCTGCCTGGATTGGAGTGAAGCTGCCAACGAAGGACCCGAGCAGCATGCAGAGCCCAGTAAGTGGACCAGCCTACCTGAGGGGAAGAAGATGGAACTCAGCACCATCTGTGGTGCATGCACCATGCTTTGTATTGATGAATCAGCACAAATCTCCCATCTTTGTATGGGCTATATAATTTGCTACAATTTCTTAAGGTGGGAATCAGGACCAGAAGCCAAATAAGCCCCACAAGATCTTCCTACCCAGTCTGTGGATGTTCACTTTGACCTTAACTTTCAGTCACGTAGAGTTTTGCTGATAATTGAGCTTTTTTTCAAATTGGAAGTCGTTTCAGTAGTAGACGTTTGTTCACTGTAAACTTATGGAACTCATGCTTCCCAAATCTACATATGATCGGGAAATCAGTAGCAGAACTATAACCAATGCATGCCCATTGCACCTGCCAGAGACTGAAACAGTTCAAGATAAGACATCAGTTTCAGCCACTAAAATTGAAATTTTTTTTGCCTCAAGCATGGAATTACTCAGATTTAGGTTTGGGATTTTGTGCCTATGCACTTGACTTGAGGGAAGTTGTATTCACTGCCCTGCCCCAGGCAACAAAATGTATTGGACCACGCTATGTCAGACTTTGGCCGACAAGCGTTTGATATAAGATATCCTATTAGTACATGAATATCATGATTTCACTCTGTGGCATGGCTATTTATACCAATCCAACAATACAAGTTCATTTCACATTGTGAGAAAGCATGAAACAAACCTTACTTCACAAATCCACCAATCTGCTCGGAATAAATACATACAAAATACAATACTATGTCATTTCTGTATGCTCTGAAACATAATAATAGAATAGAAAGTCGGAAGAGCTATCAAAATCATCTAGTCCAGCCACCTGATGACGCAGAAAATCTGCAGTTAAAGTATCTCTGATGGATGGGTATCTAAACTCTGTTTAAAAATCTATAGCAAAATAGATTTTCTTGGCAGAGAATGAAATTTGGATTTAAAATCTAGCTATGCAGCAGAAAGAGCAGGGACCTAGAGGGCAAAATTCCCTTCAGGTCTCCACAAAATAGGCCTCTTTGGTTCTCATCAACTGGCACTTCCAGTCTCAGTAACTCACTCTGAGCCATTTATAAGAGAAGATTGTAAAATTCCATTTACTCACAGTTCTGAATAGATCAAAAACAGCGTATTGCAGAAAAATGACTGGCTGCATGAACAAGCCTTACCTATAATTATGCTGGTGTGTGTGTGTGTGTGTGTTTGTGTGTTTGTGTGTTTGTTTGTTTGTAAACTGCCCAGACGGGCCCTTCGCCAGTAGGCAGTATAAAAATGAAACAAACAAAGAGAGTCATACTGTGTTTCCCTGAAAATAAGACAGGGTCTTATACTACTTTTTGCTCAAAAAAATGCATTAGGGCTTATTTTCAGGGGATGTCTTATTTTTTTCATGTCCACCATCTACCTTGATTCAAATACAGCCATTTCATCTTCTTCTGGTTGCTGCACAATGGCAGAGGGTGGGGTTTCACTTAACTAGGGCTTATTTTTGGAGTAGGGGTTATATTACATATGATATTATATATGATCTTTCTGTTTATTCTCTATTTATTTTCTACTTTATTTTTGTATTGTGTATGTTATAGTATGGTTTTTTGTAATTTTTGTGTTATTTTATTTTTTATATTGTACTGGAAGCCGCCTAGTGGTCTTTTAGGCCAGATGGGCAGGGTATAAATCAAATAAATCAAATAAAAAAATAAAATAAAATTACAAGCATCCGCACTGACTTCAAAGTGTTGATGCTTACGTACAAAGCCCTAATGTGGGGTTCAGTAGGTTAGACATCTGGCTGCAGAATCAAAATTGGAGAGCCAGCTTGGCAGGGGCTGGACTTGATATTTCATAGGGTCTCTTCCAGCTCTGCAGTTCTAAGATGAAGATGATTTATGTCAATCAGTTGGTGTACTTAACTGTAGCAATAAGGTTTGTCAAAACATATTGCATCCATGATTACATACCATATGTTTTCATTTTCTTTCCGGCATGTCATAACTGTTACTGCATTTTGTAAAACACGTTTTCCCAAATGCTTAGTGTGCTTTGCTATTATTGTACGCTATGGAAAAGAATTACAAAAATAAAACAAAACCACTAGCAAGCCCTTCTCCTTCCTGTCATCTGTCAGAGCTTTCCAAGGCATCTTTGTCAATCTTTATTTTGTGGTCTCTGACCCATTAAAATATATACATGTAATATTTTTAAATAAGTGGAAGCAATTAAAACATGAAGGCATTTTCATAACGTCCTTTGGTTTCCAGTTGGCATCTGTTTTATCATTCTTTTAAAAAAATGACTGAAGCACAAGGATCCTCAAAAAGTGCGTGCATCAGCTCACCAAGGCTGTTCTTGCATTCCCAGTAAATTCACCAGCAAGACCTGAGTTGAGCTAAGGTAGCTGGCTAAACAACTGTGATAATTCTTGATGTGCATGGCAGTTGTAGGAAGGAGCCTGAACTCAAGCTAGAACTCAATATCTGGAGAACCTCTACAGAGATGAGGATCCATATCTCCCACCATCCATCTCCCCTCCTCTGGAACCAATGGAGAATGAGCCAGAGGACTTGGAACGTCTCTAAGTCTTGTTTCTGTGCTTGATTCAAGAACACTGAAGTCTCAGCATTCCCAACTCTCCTTGGCATTGCCCAAAGACAGGAGAACCCTTCAGACCTCTAGGTCATTGGCTCCATTCCCAAATTACCCTTAGTGTCACAACAATTCTCCTAAGGTTCAACCAAAATTTATTCTCCTATAAATCTGTAATTTTAATGATTCGGAAGGGATGGAGTTTCTCATCCTTAAAATGCAAATCTGAGTAAACCTACCGAATCATTTTGACCTTCACAACTGTTGGCTTGTCATTCAATGATGGTCTTGCTCTACTTGGGATTACCACTTGGGCTAAAGCCCATATTTAGATGTTGGTATGCAAGGCAAAAACCAGTAGGTTGTAGTGAATAGAGTGTTTGACTAGGAGATCAGAGTTCAAATCCCCACTCAACCTTGGAAACGCATTGACTGATAGCAACCTTAATCCTTTCCCTGAATGTCTCCCATACTTCAAAAATCCAATTGGGTTCACCATAAATTGAAAATGACTTAATGACATCTAACAACAACATCCAAGACCGGGAGGAATGGTCTTATTCCCCAGACCCTTCTCCCGAGTCAGATAATACAGTTTGCTTTATCCAGAGGGCATTTCTTGCTATGAAGAAATGCAAAATACTCCTTCCCTGACTTTTCACCAGTGAGTAATGGGGGTGGGGGGGGGGGGGGAAGAGGACTTGTATCTAAATGGAAACTGTAGGCAAAAGTGCAATCTGTACAGAAACCTAGAGATAAAGAGCTTAAAGGATGGCAGTGTCAAAAATCTATTTTCCTTAAATGATAGCCAAAAAGGAGAAGAGAAAAAAAATATATATCCATCAGATAAGGACCCATTGAGCCAGCTGAAGAAATTCAGCAATAAAAGCAACCTGGTAAGAACTAAAGTCATTTTGTGTGAAAATCTATACTCGGAACAAGTAATTTCTCTTCGAAAGGTTCAGAGTTGCTTGAAACATATTGGGGAAAGGCAAGACTGGACATATATTAATGGAAGGAGTGTGTGTGTGTGTGTGTGTGTGTGTGTGTGTGTGTGTGTGTGTGTGTGTGTGTGTGTGTTTACCACCATGTGCTTTGTACTGCTATGTTCTATATACTCCAACCACGCTGTCACCTCGTTAAGACAGGTCGCTGGTGGAACACATAGGCAGCATTAGTCTAAGGCCAAGGTTGGGAACCCCAGACATGGGTCAGTTAAGACCAATTCTCTGAAATTCCTTATTGGTCTTCCAAGAGCAAGTTTATTTTTAAAAAATAGAGATAAGTGCAATAAATCCCCAGCATCTAAATTATGACTTTTCCTTCCAGTAAGGTAAAGTCAGACTTCCTATCCCTCCCAATTCATTAATCTAACTGAGAATCCCGTGCTATGTTTCCATCCCAGACATGCCAGACATTGGGTTCAGCACGATTGTTGTAGAACTGGGAATTTAAAAAGAATGTTAAAAAAATGCATCTTCAAAAACAAACTAAGTCAAGGTGCTCTAGTGATATGACAAATACACACCACATTCTTCCTCTTTATTCATTTTTGTTGTTTCAATACAACAAGATCTATCAATGACAAACTTGAGAGCTGGGCAAGATTCTCACGCACCTCAATAGTGCTACATGTCTTATATATTTGTTTTGTTTCTCTGCTTTTGTATAAAAGGAAACAAAGAATTGTTTGCTTGTTTGCTTGCTTGTGTACTGTTCCCCATTAGTGCCAAAGCATTACTCCGGGCAATTTGCAATAGCAAACAAAACAATGCAAAACAAAATGAAAACTATTTCAAACCAAATAACAAGAAAGCAATTAAACCAGGCGGTTCAAATATAGAACAACAAAATGGCAGACAAAATGTGGTCAGTGAGGACCAGTTTGGAAAGTCTCAGTGAAAATTACAGTGGGAAACACAGAAAAGTACCTGTTTTTTTTCTGCACTACCCACCAGTGTGACCATAAATTTCCACCAAAATGCCAACAACCCTTTTCCAGTGTGGGATAGGCGAAAATTCTTCCCCATCCAAAGGCCAATCAGGATGAAGGTCAAAAATTCCTTTAAAGTAACCTCCTACTTGCATGTCTCATGAGACTAAACAGTCTCACGTTATCCAGGGTGGAGGGCAAAGAGCCAGCCTCGCTGCTCCTCGAAGTCCGTGGACTCATCAGCGGCTGCAGTATTTTATTTTGTATGTTTTTTTTAGACTGCACAAACTCAGATATAGATTTCAACACACTAGAGATATAAGCATGTCAATAAATTCTGCAAATGTAGATTTCCCCCCTTTCCCATCACTCTGCATGGTTTGGATCCAATTCTGTAGCTCTTATTAAAGGGACAAAACCCTCCCCACTTTTTTGCCATGTTGTTACTGCTAAACAACATTGCCCCTATATGTTTCAGCCAGGAGTGGCCAAAATGTTTCCTGTGGGTCACATGCAATCCCATGCTGTTATTTTTTTAAAAAAAAAAAATCTGGAGTCTCAAGAGGTGACCTCTAGCTGCAAATCTTCATGTGCCACTGGCCAAAAGGGAAAAAAAATGGAATGAAACAAGGTCATTTTCTGCTCCTTGCTACATGATCAGTTTGTGTTTCCTGAACCCTGCAAAGCCCTCAAGACCAAAAGAAGTAAAGGAAGCAGGAAGCAGAATTTCATTAACCATTGCCTCGTCTCGTTGTTGTTGTTGTTGTTGTTGTTGTTGTTGTTGTTGTTGTTGTTGTTCTTCTTCTTCTTCTTCTTCTTCTTCTTCTTCTTCTTCTTCTTCTTCTTCTTCTTCTTCTTCTTCTTCTTCACAGAAGGAATCCATGATTCATCCAGGACTTCTAAAACTGACCCCCTCCAACTGTCCCACATTGACCAGCCCTGGTTGAAACAATGTTTGCATATGCCTGAAAAATGTGTAGTTCAGTGGTTTAGGTCTCTGGATGTGGACCCAGAGATTGGGAGTTTGATTCCCTGCCATGCCTCCCTGACAAGGGCTAAACTTGATGATCTATGGGGCCTCTTCTAGTTCTGTGGTTCTAAGATGATGATCATGTGCATGTCTCCACATCCCTGCACCTGTTCATCAAGCTGAAGATTCTAGAAGGCAAACTGTGTCCCACTCTTGAGAGCAGTTTCAGAAGCGTGGTCCATGGATTAAAATGGGACTGCTCACATGTCCTTATCTCACAAAGAGTGGGAAGGGGTACTTTCCCTTTTATTTCCCACAGAAAGCTTGGGGGGGTTGTCCCTCTTTCGTTGCCACACTACAATAGCCTTCCTCCTTCTAATAAGGATCTAATGAGCTCTTTCCAATGGAGCCTTTGAAGTCGTTCGAAGCGGCTCAGTAACGTTATGAGATATCATTTTGGAGATTTACTTCAGGAAGCGCCATGCCGTTTCATGAATAATTAATGTTTATGAGGCAAGGGAGGCTTCCTTTTGATGGCCATGGTAAGCTGTTCCTCCACCTGCCAAAGTTGTTATTTCCAAATCCAATAAAACTAGCGCCGGACAAAAGGATTATGTCAGCTATCTCAGGATCTTCTGCTTTTGTGGTACCGTACAAAACAGGAACAATGCCCAAGGGATGTGTGGTAGCATTAGAGGGAAGCAGCTCCTTTGGGAATACATATTGGATATTTACATGTACATAAAAGCCACCAGGATAGCTCAGTGGTCTAGGTCAGTGGTCCCCAACCTTGGGCCTCCAGATGTTCTTGGACTACAATTCCCCGAAGCCTTCCCCACCACCTCTGCTGGCCAGGATTTCTGGGAGTTGAAGTCCAAGAACATCTGGAAGCCCAAGGTTGGGGACCACTGGTCTAGGTCTCTGGCTGTGGAGCCAGAGGTTGGGTGTTCAATTCCCCCATTGTGCCTCCTCCAAGTACAGTCAGCATGGGTGGCCTTGGGGCAGCTGCACAGTCCTAGGGCACCCTCAGAAGAAGGGATTCAGTAACCATTGCTGACTACTTGTTACCTAGGACACTCTGGAAAGGGTTGGCATGTCAGAATTGACGTGATGGTGTGTGCACACGTGCGTACACAAATTAATTACAGATGTTGCCACAGCTAATTGTGGCTAATTAACAAGATGCCATATATGCACCAGTGTATGCTGGATATGTGATGAAGTGTGGGATCAGACACATGGCTGACATGGCACTGGTGCCTCCTTAATTAGCTTCAACAAAGTCTGATAATGCTTTCATGTATACATGAACATTAAGCAGGATTCTGCCCCATGTAAGTTCTCAGATGTTGTGGATCACATTTAATGGTCGCAAGGAGGCTTTAACGTTCAGCGTATTGGATTAGAGATGGAAGAGAAATGTTTTGAGTCTATACGTATAGAGGTGGGCTTGGGTTTTATCTGCCTCTGATATGAGGTGTCTGCTCAGAAACAAACAAACAAAACCCATAAATTGACACAGCTGCACAGCTTGTTATTTTTATGTGACACTGAGTCATCTCCAGCTTATGGTGACCCCATGAATCCGCAATCTCCCAAATATCTTGTCCTCAACTGCCCTGTACAGCTCTTGTAAACTCAAGTCTGTGGTTTCCTTTAGGGACTCAGTCCTTCCCACATTTGTTCATCTGCTTCTCCTGCTCCTTCTTCTGTTTTTGGCACCAGCTACAATGCACAGAATCAGACTCCATGTCCCCTACCTGAAACAACTGTTGATACCCTGAAGATAAGCTGGATACAAAGGCCAATACACACAAATGGTGTCAATTGTACATCTACTTTGGCAGCATCAACCATGTCACCCCACAACATCTGACACTTGCTCATGTATTGATGTGATTTCCAGCTGCACCCTTCAGCATTCTGGCTAGGACAAGTGGGGCATTCTCTATACTTGTATAGAGAGGTATAGACATTATCTATGCCTCTCTATACAAGAGGTAATATGGACACGATAAACACTGCAACACATAAAAGCCAATAGAATACTTTGGCTGCCCAGGACACTCTGCTACTGATCTGAAAGTGACTGTTGAAGGGGAAAAAAGGATAACCAATGACTGTTGTATACTTAAATTCCAGAGTCTATCCAAGGGGTCAAATGAAGACCAAAGCTTTTTGCTCACTATAGATATTTGTAAGCATTTTTCTTTTACAGGCTTTTCTACCGACCAAAGTTATTTATAAGGACTGCAGAAACAGTAAGTGGACAAAAATAAAAGGAAAATAAAACAGGCTACTTTCTGAAACAACGTCTTTTCATTTCAGAAAGAACTCTATGCTGACCTGGTAAAAAGTGAATCACTCTACTTACGATCAGGATGTTTCAGTACCAATCACACTTTACATTATTTACTGGTGTTAGCAATGCTATTGCCTCTTGGACATCTTATTTTCTATGCCAGGATCCCTCATCACTTGAGCTGTCATCTACACAATGCATAATAATTAAAGATGGGAGCTTCGTATTCATATCCCTGGGCAGTGCAGCAGTGCAGGTACCATGGGGGTCCATTTCTTCCCCCCAGAACCAGCCCAGTCCACTCACCTGGCACCACGCAGCACACATATCCATTGGCAGTGACATTGAGCCAATCATGGAAGTAACACAACTGCACAGTCAACCACTCCAGTGAGGAGGCAGGATGACGATTCTCCCTGCTCAGCTGTTCAGTGATCAGCTATGCAAGAAGGCGGGGCAGAGCCGGTTGGGCTACTTCTGTGATTGGTGTGATCTTGCTGCCAATCAGACATACAAGCTGTGCAGAGTTGTCCCACTGAAGGTGCAATTTAAATAAGACTCATTGGTATATTTTGCGCTAGTGATCAATGTCTACACATGTATCCATGAAGAAGGGGAAAGACACAGAGGTATGTGGAACACCCTCCCTTGGGAGGCTAGGTTGATCCCATCTCGAACTTGTCCTTCCAACAACAGGTGAAATCCATTCATATTGCACAGGCTTTTAAGAATTAAATTGGGCAGTGAAAAGTTTTGGTTTCATGTGCTGCTACATGATTATTATTATTATTTTAACATGACTTGAAGGGATTCGTAACTATCAACACTAATTGCTCTAACACAGATTTTAAAAAAAAGAAAATGCATTACTTTATTGTCTTTTCAAGTGTTTGCTTTTTTAAATAATTTATCAGCTGCCTTGGGTTCCTTCACTGGGAGAAAGACAGCATAGAAATGCAATAAACAAATATGCAGGATTCGAGCATGCTGGTCAACCTGGGCAAAACCAGAATTAAATCTAAACCCTGCTTCACTTATACAGTGACAGAACTGCAAAACCAAACAGACAAGTGTCTGACTGAGGGAGAAAGTGTGAGGTTGGTGGGGTTTGCTCAATGAAAATACCAACACAACATGCAACAGCTCTAAAAAAGGGACTGAAAATAAACTTCTGCAAGTATTGCAATGTCTTTTTCTAAATCTATCCTGACGGTGTGTTTGAAATACCGTTGATGGTTCTAGTCACCTGTCTCAAGGCAGATACTTCAGACCTTGACAAGGTGCAGAAAAGGACAAAGGGTTAAAGGTTGTTTTCAACTCAAGATTTCCCCCTCAAATCAGCGATTCATTATTTCCCATGATCCCTCGTACATCCCAAACATTCAGGAGGGGCTACACATTTTCCTTTGACATGTCCGCATGTTTTGCTTTGCTTTGTTTTCCTATAAAAAGACAGCTTCCGGACACAAAGGGTAAGATTCTGTTTAATGATTGTATCACCTAGCATTGGACACGAGCCACCAGTTCAGAATTTTGCGCTGATTCAGCTGACAGCTACGTAACTGTTCCGTGGTTCTGCGCTCAGCTCCCTCCTGCTTCCCTGCCCCGTCTCCTCCAGACCCTGCCTCTCAGTGGGCACCCGATCATGCAATGGACACTACAGAACGTGCTATCTGTTGTGGAAATGCAGTTAGAAGATTTTGTGATCAGAATACCACTGTACAAAAACCTGGAATTGTGCAAGCATCATAGCACAATATGATTTGGGCTGGAAATATGGAGCCACGCTAAGACAACACATTAAAATGGCAACACAAGAACTAGTAAGTAACTTGCTTATTTGAGGTTCTCAGGTGGTACGAGTCGGGTTCAGGGCCAGATATTGCTGATGGTACAGGACTGCAGTGAAAACTCTGCTCACAACCTGGGGTGAATCCCAACAGACTCAGGTAGTTGGCTCAGGCCTGGCTCAGCCTTCCATCCTTCTGAGGTTGGTAAAATGAGTACCCAATTCACTGGAGGCTGGGCCAAGTGTTGTTTTCATGATGACGTCAACCGCCCAGCGAGTGCTTTAGCGCTATGGAGTGATATATAACTTGAAACGACAACAACGGTGCTAGCAATCTTTCTGACGCTTCCATCTCCAGCATCACAACTCTGTTGGGGATGGTTTTCCCCAGCGTGGTCCCCTTCTGCGGTCAAGTACTCTGCTGCTGCAGTCTTTCTCCTCAATAATAAACAGGCAAGGTGGAAGCTGATGTTTCACATTCTCTGCTTTGGGTACTTGGGTACTTGCCAGAACCCCTGTCCAAGGATGCTCCTTAATAATATAGTTCCATTCTTCAGTCAGTTCAGGCCTTTCCTCTTCATCCTCCTAAACATTGCAAGCATCTGGTGGTGGTTGTAGGTTTTTTGGGCTGTTTGGCCGTGTTCTGGAGGCCAAACATGGCAAAACAGCCTGAAAAACCTGCAACAACTATTGGATCCCAGCGATGAAAGCCTTCGAAAATACATTGCAAGCATCCTTTGTTTCCTCCTGGGCATCCATCCAGGCTCCCTCTTGCTCCTTCTCTGAGAACAGCCATCCTCCCCTCTCTGTCTCCTCTTTTGACTCCTCCCTCCCTTCCTCCAGCACTTCCTTTATCTCTCTTACCTCCATGTTAGCTCCTCTCCCCTTCTCTAAGGGACGTGTTGTGTTTCCTCATGTATCTGCCACCATCTCTGAGGACAGTGTCTCAGTTTGGGTCTGGCTGTCCCTAGTCCTTGGTTCCCTCACTACTGGTTCTCCAGTGGCTCTGGATTATTGCTTTCCCCAGAACCTGTGTTGGAGCCAGAGGGCCCACTACTGGTGCCCTAAGCAATGCCCCTCTTATTTCATTTCCTTTGATTTTTTTTAAAGGCACATTCCCTTTATTTTTTGAAAAAAAAAGCAAAAAGCCATGCAGTCAAAAGAGCACCACAACAGAGTACCAGTTCTCATATTAATTAGTGTTGACTCATTTCCAGGATATTTCTTAGTTACAGTACCCTAAGCTTCTCATTTTTCCTCTCCATACCTTAAGTATCTTATTAGAATGATGCAGGGGGCAGCGGGGGAACTGTGTCTGCTTAAATGGATGTTGTTACTTTCATTACGTGCTGAGAACTTCTCCAGCACGTTAGGTTCTAATCTTTACAGAGGATAAACAAAGGTTGTCTTCATCTTCACCGCAAATACATGCCCAACTCCTATCTTTTCGCTTCCCCTCATTTCATATGTATTTGGGAAGGGATGAGGCTTGGCATATTGTCTAATTTAAATATGTCTCAGCGGGAGGTGAAATGTGAGAACAAAGCTGAGACCATCCAGCAGGTGGTGAGGATCATACATAAAGCATATCAAAGAGGATGTACAACAGGTAAAGTCATTATTTTCTATTCCTCATCTGATACTATAGTTGAAAATCAGCTACATTGATTCCTTTAGCTGAACGAACTGATGGCCAAGTGGCTTTGAAGTCAACATCCATACCATTTCCACCAAAAATATTGTATTTAAAGAAAAATATAACACAAGTGCTGTGATAAGAGACTCGTTCTATTCTTGTTCCGAATTCATGCAAGCAACCACACCTTCTGCCAGAATACTACAGTCTTTTCCATTTTTTCCATCCACCCACAACAGACTGTGTTATAGATACAATGACCAAGCTTAGCTCTCAAGGTTACAGGACAATAGGTGTATTAAGAACACAATCACATCTCACAGATTTACTGCATATGAAGAGACAGAGGATTCTTCTGACAGCGGAAGTGCACTTAAACTATTGAACTCCTCTTAGGGCTGAAAAGACAATCCCCTTGTAGCGAAAGCCCCTCCTTCTTGTGGTTGGCCTCAGACATCTCCTGACAGAGTGACCTACTAGCAGAACCCAACTGTCACAAAAGCTGTCTGAGGTGTTGAACCTATTTTGGAGATGGGATCAATCACTTTGGCTAGGTCCTTCAAAATGCAGATTAAAAGTCAGAGTGGATTCATAGCACCTCTGAAATGGGAATCAGTAACACACACACACACACACACACACACACACACACACACACACACACACACACACACACACACACACACACACACACACACACACACACACACACACACACACACACACACACACACACACACACACACGGCCGGATGCAGCATTCTTCCAGACCAAGAGCATAGCTACAAGGCTGGAACAAATTTTAGCCAAGGTGAAGGTGGATCTAAGTAACTTCCAATACCCATTAGCTCAGAATAGTTTAGATTCAAGCATTGTTTCTGTGAATCTAGAATCAGTTCAAATGACCCTCGTATGTCTTCGCTAATTAAGATTGCACTTTAAGAAAGTGAAAAGCTGGCAAAATTAAAGGGGCATCCTCTAAACCAGTGGTTCTCAACCTTGGATCCCCAGATGTTCTTGGACCCAAACTGCCAGAAACCTTCATCACTAGCTGTGCGGGAAAGTATTTCTGGGAATTGTGGTCTAAGAAATCTGGGGATTTAAGGTTGGGAACTGCTGCTCTGTATACTTATTTGAAATCAGTAGGACATTTCCCCCATAATTTGAGGGTGATTTTCAAGAAATTAGAGTGGAGGAGATGAAAGATTATGGAGCCTTGCAAAATTGCTTTTTTTGGACTACCCTCTAGCTATTCTAGCTCCAGAGTTTTTTGTGGTCCAAAAAGGGCTTTTTTTTTACCAACTCTGAAATATTCATTTTGGGAAATCATTTCAAGCTAGAAGAAAACACCCAGATAAAGGGAATTCCCAAAAATGGACCAAGAAAAAGGACTATACCAACACTCCAGAAACACATGTAACACCCATTGAATGTTCTTGGGGGGAATAAGCTAACAGTAAAACTGGAGCCACAGCAATGGTGATCATTATGTTCTGTTTTCTTCACTTGGTTATTATCTGTGTCACTTGTCAAGGGTGGAACAAACAACAATATTAGACCAAAGTGAACACACTGAACAAATGCAATGCAGGGGGAAAATGAAAAGAAAAGAAAAAAACACCACCAGATTGACAAAGTGTGTGGCCCAGATGTCAAGTAAAGTGTGATTTTAATTAGAAGGAGAAGCCATTCCCCCTCCCTTTAACTGTGATGAATGGCTTCCTTTATTTCCTGGAATTCTAAGCATTGCAAGACTGCCATTTCATATCAAGAGGGGAGGCGAAGAAGACATTGAACATGGAGTCCCGAGAGAGGGGCCCATAGAAAAGGATGCTGTAGAGAAGAGATTGTTGTTGAGTGGCGTAATCATCTCCATTCAGCCGATAATATTCACATAACGTTCCTGCATGTACCAAGAAGGCTAGCTGTCTCCTGCATTGTGCTTTGCATAATTTTCATTTGCAACCAATTCATCATATACAGGCATTCCCAGAAGGGACAAAAAGATCACAACCAGAAATGTTCCTTTAAAAAAAAAGAAAGAAAGAAAGAAAGAGATCCAGTTTTGAAAGGGGCTAGAGCAACATACGATGTTTGCATTGAGGTCTTACTGAAATGAGCGATCCAAATTCAATGCCAACAATGCAAGCTCTGTTGATTTCACTGGAGCCCAAGGACAAACTGTCATGATCTGAATCCAATCCCCAGCTCTCTTTTTACAGTAGACGAGGAAATCTACCTTCCTTGTTAGGTTTCTATAAGTCCTCTCTCTGGAGCAACAGAAAGCAAGACTGTTTCACTCCATTGTCTTTATGGTCCTTCAAATATTTAATGATCATGATGATCATACAGTATTGCATGCCCAGCTCTTTCAAACTTTCAGTCTGGTTTCCACAGAACCTTCACCACCTTTCAAGCCCAACTCTGGATCTGTCCAGGTTTCTCCTCTTAAAAAGCAAGATCATGATAGAGTAGTTCAGATGGGATCTAACTAGGAGCATTTTGCTTTTCCTTCCTTATTTCATTAAATCAAAATTTCTCATACCAGAGTACACCAATAACTAAGCAGAATAAAACCAGGTGATTAGTCATACCCAAGAAATACTCTCACAACACACATGCTTAATTTCATCCAGCTTTAAAAGATAGAGAAGAAAGGATGGGTCCTACCACTGAGAAGACACTATTGCACGCTGTCACTCAACACAATTCAAATGAGGATTGGAGATAAAGCAAGATCTACTCTTACTACTGCAACATTGAAGTATCTTCATACAAATAGGAGAGACCTGTAGATATACAAACTCCAAAACTCAGTTTAATGTGCTTTCAAGTCACTTCCTACTTATGGCAATCTTAACAGGCTTTTCAAGATATGTGAGATGTTCAAGGAGTACTTTTCCATTGAAAGCGCTCCACTGAGCTTCCATGATGAAGCCGAGATTTCAACCAAGATCTTCTGAGTCCTTTGTTATTTAGTCATTAAGTCGTGTCCGACTCTTCATGACCCCATGGAACAGAGCACACCAGGCCCCCCTGTCTTCCACTCACTGCCTCCCAGAGTTGGTCAAATTCATGTTGGTCGCTTCGATGACCCTGTCCAACCATCTCATCCTCTGTTGTCCCCTTCTCCTCTTGCCTTCACACTTTCCTAACATTGAGGTCTTTTCCAGGGCATCTTCTCTTCTCATGAGATGGCCAAAGTATTGGAGCCTCAGCTTCAGAATCTGTCTTTCCAGTGAGTCCTAGTCTGACACTTCGTCAATAGCATCAGACCAGTGCTCATTAAGGGCTTTAAGACTCATCAGTAGCTCTTTGAATTAGGCTCTGGACAAATCAAAGTCAATGAAAGTTCTTCCAGTGTACATAAGTGGTTCTGATTTTCCAAACATCTCCAGGAAGCTGTCCAAGGTGCTGAACCTTCAAAATAGATCCGGCACCTTCAATGGATGTAGGAAATGTAAATCTGGAGCAGATTGATAATTTTTAAAAAAATCATTGTTGGCCATCAAGACATTTCTGACTTATGGTGACCTTTTTTAAGGATTTTCCAAGTAAAGAGTGCTCAGAAATGGCATCCTGGAATTGTGCAGCTGGCCCAAGACCACACATGCTGGCTTTTCTGAGATGCCTCCTGGGAAATTAAACTCCCAGTCACTGGCGAGATACCTAATTCACTCAGTTATCCCTGCAAAAGATGAAATACCAGCCTTACATTTTCCTTCTTTCATCAGAACAGAAAATTTTGGTCAGTCTTCAAAAACCTGCTGGCATCTGCACCATCTCAAGGTTCCAGACTTAGTGGTTGACATTTTCGAAAAGCAGATTCATAGGGTGTGTTATCCTATTAGAAATAACAGAAATGCATACTGAAAAAAAATACCTTTACTATTCTCTTCATTTTATTTTTGGGCAATTATTTGACTAATATGTAAATGTACTACTACAAATTATATACAACCAAAACAGAGCATAAAAATAACAAGCTGTCCATGCTGTTACTTTGCCAAAAAAAAATCCAAAGCCCACCCACTCTACTTGCGTCACTAAAATTACTCTTGGAATGAGCTAGGAGAATATTAATGATCATGATAAATCTGGCAAGCAAAGCCGCTATTCTTCAAAAGTGCATGTAGGAGTCATTCACAACAACATCCATTAATCTCTGATTCATCTAGATAATCTAACGCATTGTATATTTCTAGCAAATGTCAAAATTATCAGCATTCAAGATTCTGAGGCACGTTTTGATGTGCACGAGGTCTTTGTACTGCAAAGACATTTCCAAGCCTCCTGAGTCAAATCATCAGTTGACCTAAGCAAGTCCACCTTCCCCTCTGGTTTTCCAAGTTTTAAAGTCAGAGGTTCATAAAGTTATATCTCCTGGGATCCTTTACCAATCACGAGACCAGCCATGATGGCAGAACGTTTCTGGATATTGTACAGTACAAACAAGTAACTTTCCCAAATTCTATCTAAAGCGAAAAACATTCCACCACAATACACCTAAAGAAGAAAGCAAGGGGCCTTGTGGCACAGTGGTTAAACTGCAGTATTACAGTAAAAACTCTGCTCACAGCCTGTGTTGAGTCCCACTGGGTTCAGATAGCTGTCTCAAGATTGATTTAGCCTTCCATCCTTCTGAAGTCAGTAAAATGAGTAGCCAGCTTGCTGAGTTGGGGGCAAAGTCCTGTTTGGATAATTATGTTGAAAGCACTCAGAGAGCACTATGGGACAGTAATAAGCCAAAATAATAAATACAATTTCTATGACTAGAATTTCTGACCTTTAGCTCTATTTCAGGAGGCTACCTGCCCTCCTAAGGGAAAAACAAACAAACAAAAACGAATTGCTTCACCACAGTTGTTACAAATTTCTGCAATGAAGGCAGGGGATATGTAGTTCTATGCCTTTTAAAAAAAATATCCTACAGACTTACGCAATAGCACCATCTTTTTGGGCAAAATAAATCTGCACATTCCAATCCAGCACGGTGGCACATGATCTCCATTTGGGTGCATTCCTTTGTAGTGGAAGTATTAAAATATTTAGCATCAAACAGAAAGAATATATTTTTAAAAAATGAAGGGCACAGGTGATACTACACTGTCAGATATGTAAGAAGTCATGAATAACTGTGAAAGAAATTTCTCTTGTTGCTCTCTTTTCTGCCTGATGGACTAAAAAAAATTCCTGCTTCTAATTATTAACACAAATATCTATTTCATACACCAACATCACACTTCAGTATTCAAAGCTTTGCCTTCCTGATCAGTGTCCAATTGCATCAAATTTCCAGGGGGGTATTAAACTCAAGTGATGGAAAACAATGTAGTTTGGTGTTAAGTTGCCCATTAACTTAAACTATACTGATGATCTTAAATGTTTATTTATTGATTTATTGGATTTCTATCCCACCCATCTAAACAAAGGTCTACTCTACTTGTTAAATGTTGAGAGGGTTCATATGGGGACATACAGTCCTTCAGATAGCCTGTATCCAAGTTGGGTCACATCTTTTCTCACAGACCTCCTCTACCCAGGACACAGGTTAGCTCTTTACTCTCCAAAAGCAGTTTGGAGACACTTTCTTATATTTGCTGTGGTCTTTAAATCTGGAAGGAGACCCCCAAACATTTTGAAGTTCATCAGCCTCATGAAGTATCCCATCTTCCTTCAGTAATGTTCAGCATGCACATCAGATCTTGAAGGGGAGAACACTTTGTAAGGTCTGGAGACACAGTTGAAGCAATATTCACATCAAATTATAGAATCATAGAATAGTCGCCCTCTGTGGCCATCAAGTCCAACCCTCTGTTCAAGGCAGGAATACAAATCAAAGGATATCTGTCAGGTGGTTGTCTAAGTCTCTCTTGAATGCCCGCACTGTTGGAACCCCCACCACCTCCCAAGATCATTGGTTCCACTGTCGTACTGCTCTAACAGTTAGGAAGTTTTTTCTGATATTCAACTGAAATCTGACTTCCTGTAACTTGAGCCCATTGTTGCGTGTGCTGCACTCTGGGAATCATTCAGCATGACTAATTTGTACCTGAAGTCCTGAATTTTAACAAAAAGTTCACAGGGAGATTGTGCATCATACTCCTATTTCAAAAATGTATCAATTTTTATCAACGTGCGTTAAACGGTAGTTTCCAAGTCATCAGGAGTAATAACTCCACTTTATATTAAAATCTGCATTGTAAGAACTTTCACAGATAGGGGGATTAATGGCTCATAGGACAGAAATACAGCTGGGTTTCTACTTCAGCCTTTAATAGAATTTACTAAGAATTTGCCTTTTCCATTCAAGGCTACGAAGTCCATTGGGACTCAATTAGAGCTGAGTCAAAACCATTTACTACTTTTCATGGGCGAGTTGAAAGCACCTTTGAGTTTCAATAATTCTGATCACACAGTGTGAGCCCATTTGCATTGTTTCATTGCTTCCCTGCTCAGCGCTATTTTCTCTCTGCCCGTTTGTTTCATTTTAGATTGTTTAATCTTAGGGTTTGGATTCCTTACCAACATAAAAAATTATGTTCATGCTTGGAAAATGGGAAGGCAGTAGGAAATGAGGAAGATGAAACATGAGATGAGTTGACTCAATAAAGGATGCCATCATCTCAAGTTTGCAAGACCAGAACGAAACTGTTAATGACAGGACACGTTGTGTGTCAGTTATTCATAAGGCAGTAGAACTGGTATAAAATAAGATAAAATAAAGCTCTTCTTCTTGAGATGTGGGTCTAGAATTTGCTACCTCCCACCTCTTGTTGTTCACCCATCTACCTCCCTGGCTCAACCTAGCCTTTTGTTGAGGTTGCTAACTTTGCCAAAAATTGTTTCCATCCCAGCAAAACAAATCAGTGCTTGCCATAGGACTTGCTTTGCAGGTCCTAAGTTGGTTTGTTGTTTCTAAGGAAAGTCTAGTGGAAAGCTTTTTAGGATCAAAATAGGATTAATTTGAAAGTTTGAGCAGGGGGAACATTATAGCTCCACCTGGTTGCCATCTAGGGGAACTGTCTGAAGAGGAGAGAGACTGCTACATAACGGAGTCTTTCCTCACAGTCAAAAAGCTTGGGTTTTTTATTCAAGATCCACTGTTGCTTGGAGATAATTCACATGTCACAAGAGAATTATTTTCTAGGCTATCCCCTTTCCCCCTTGAAGACAGCAGAAGTCAGGGCATTATCCAGCAATCTGCCCCCTGCTTAGAGTTTCAAATTAATTTCTTTTTTTAAAAAAATACTGAATAGGGCTTATCCAACTTCAGAACTCAAGTACAATCCAACTGTCCGGCTTTTGAACATGGATCAGGAAGGGAGTATCATCCTGACCTTGTCCCTGGACACCAAAATGTCTTAGGCTGACCTTGTCAAGTAGGAAAAATTGTGTAGACAGTAGCCTGTATCCCACAGCTAATCCTGTAAATTAGAATTTTACATGTTCCACAAGATTGGTTTTCAGCAAGGTAGCTTGCTTTTTGGATAGGGAAATTAAATTATGTTTAACTTTCATTCTAATCACCAGCCAATGATTATTTACTTTGGTAGTATGCCATATTGATCACCTTGGTCATTTTTCCGCTGTTACTTCTCTAGCAATTACAACGAACTTCCTTGAAAATATGGTAGCAGGATTTGGAGATGTGCTGGGTATGCAGCTATGCATGATCCTTATATCCTTACAAATAAATTATCACTGTGGAATAAATTGTTTGCAAATCCATGCAGAAGGCCTATTCAGTCCATGTGCTCCTGGTTCCTGGCAGCATGCTAAGAGAAGATGGTCTAGACCTTTCCTTCCCATCATTGCTTTCACTATGCAAAAAGCGACACATCTGAAGAAAAGAGCAAGTTTGTGTTTCCAAATAAACATAAAACAGGAGCAAGAACCCTTGGAAATCAATGAAAAGGGCCAGGGTTGCTCCTCATTTAGTCTGCATGGACTTAAAATGCAAATTCTCTGTGCTTGCACAAACAGCTAAAGGTGGCAAACACACAATATTTTGCCATGAGAATATTAACTCAGAACTTATTAACATCACACAGTTTCTAGCCATTTCATACCACTTTTTCTGCTCTGTTCCAAAAACCTGTGAGGTATTGTAAAGGTAAAGGTTCCCCTTGACAATTCGTCCAGTCGTGTCCAACTCTAAGCGGTGGTGCTCATCTCCGTTTCCAACCCATAGAGCTAGCGTTTGTCCACAGACAATCCTCCGTGGTCACGTGGCCAGCACAACTAGATACGGAATGCCGTTTACCTTCCCACCAAAGTGATACCTATTTATCTACTCACATGTTTGCATTTTGCATTTTGAACTGCTAGGTTGGAGGGGGGACAAGTGACAGGGGCTCACTCTGTCACGTGGATTCGATCTTACGACTGTAGGTCTTCTGACCTTGCAGCACAGAGGCTTCCCCCTCTATTCAGCACTGGTAGACCCATCTAAAGTACTGTCCCCAGTTCCGGACACCGCCCTTAAAGAAGCATGCCAACAAATTGGAGCAAGTTCAGAGGAGGGCCACAAGGATGATCAGGGGGCAGGAAATCAAGCCCTAGGAGGGGAGACTGAAAGAAGTGGGCATGTTTAGCCTTGAGAAAAGAAGACTGAGGGATGATATGACAGCACTCTTCAAAGACTTGAAAGATTTTCATACAGAAGAAGGACAGGATCTGCTCTCAGTTCTCATTATGGCAGGACATGCCATAATGGGCTCAAGCTATAGGAAGCCAGATTTTGGCTGAATATTAGGAAACATCTCTTAACTGTTAGAGCAGTACAACTCTGGAACTATGGAGAGAAAATTGGACAACCATCTGTTGAAAATGCTTTTATTTGCATTTATGCATTCAGGAAGGGGGTGGACTCAATGACCTTATAGGCCCCTTCCAACTCAATTATTCTATTATTCTCTAATGCTAAGGACCCCTGCAATTGGTTGTTCAGTCACTGGATAGAATTCTCCATTCAAAAGCACTAATACACTCCAATGAACTACCAGAAAAAAATTCTGTCTGTACTTCAAATCCAGGATTACAGAGAATGAAGTAATGATAGTTAAAGCAGAAGTGAATAGTAAGGATGGCTTATTCTAGATACATGTTTAGCCAAAGAAACAGTTACTGGGGACCACTTAGTACATGCTAAATGAGGGAGGAACTGCTTAAATAATATTGAGTAGATATACTCACCTTGCAGATCTATGCAAATCTACTTAGTGATGAGTATAAGTGAGTTTTAGCAGGACCTACTCCCAGGTAGTGGGCTGCAACCTAATGCAGTTGATCAGAATAAACATTTTTAAAAAGAGTCCATGGTTAAAGATTTGTTCTTTCTCTACTGCTATCCCACATTCCTTCCCCACACCTAATTTTTGGGGAATCAGGATGAACAGATGGTTTCCGGGAAGGAGCAAAGGCTGAGGTTTTCAAGGCTTCTTTACAAGAGCAAAGCCATCACTTCCTATTCCATGCTCTTTCTTGTTCAGTGGAAACAGGAATGACATATTGCTTGTTATCTGAATGATTGGCCAGCTGGCCAGGAAGCAACAGCGGCTTTGAGCCAGCTGTGTGGCCGCCAGCTTGCTTCTTCGAAGGAGGCGCTGTCACTGCCACATCAGCTACTAGTATGTCGCTGGTATAATATTAATCGCATTCCGTCAAGTCAAATCTAACTTATAGTGACCCTTTACCACAGCTTTCTAGGTAGAGAGAATACTCAGAAATGGTTTCCCATTCCCTTCTCCTGGGCACTGTGCAGCTGGCCCAAGGATACATAGGCTGGTTTTTCTCCCTGTAGGCAGAGTGAGGAATTGAACTCCCACAGCCAAACAGCTAAACCACTGAGCTATCCAGCCAACTCTGTGACTGGTGCATAGCAATATATCAGTTGCCCTTCCTCTTACTCAGGATTTGGTATTGGGAGTAATATATTGCAAGAAACAATGTTACTTCTATCCTTTATGCATTACATGGATCACTTCCTTAATTTTAGGAATGAAAGAGAGCATAACAATATTAAGTCTTTTTTTTAAAAAAAGGAGTAATGACTTTCATTGTGTATGTACATATATAAAAGACACTAAAGTAACATGATGTATTATGTAACACATTTTGTTAATATTAATAGGACTTTTTGGGGCTTTGCAACAGTTACCTAATAATAATAACAATATCAATTAAAAAAACAAAAAAATCCATGCTCTGTCCTAGCCAAAGAAATGGAACTCTTTGGTTGGCATATATTATGTCACAATGTACATAATATAAGCAATATATTATATAAGTGAAGCTTTTCTTTTCCTGTAGCAATTTATCAATTTCTTCCAACAGACAAATGTTGGCAAATATTCACCAATGTTCACTCCCTGCGAAATGGGTTGTTAGCTGAGAAAAGACATCCTGGAACAAGCCTTTTTTAAAGCACCTGAGCATGTAATTGAAATAAAATCCTCAGGATTTTTATCCTGCAAATATGTGAAATCAACTAATGATTTAGCACAGGAACATTCTGTCCTAAATAACAATTCAGCTGGTCATATGTGGGCATATTCAAAACTCTTCCTGTTCTGAAGCGTAATCTGAAAACATCCAGGCTATATTAAATTTGCTATAAATATTTCCTCTCATCCTTCACTAGATATGTTCTGCCTTGTGGAGTTATGGCTGTCAGTTGAGCAGTATCTAACATCCATTCCCCAAGATTTTTGGACCCAAATGTGAGTGCTCATGGTGGATTTTCAATTCAGCATCAAGAAGTTGATTAACTGGATAAACAAAATAGCTCTCAACTGAATGAATGAAATAGGTATGGTATTATGGGATGACAAGTAGCTGCTATGGAGAAAACCACAGGATGGAATCTCCTGCTGAACACATGGAGCTATTTAACCTATATTACCATTACTACCTTTCCACCTCCCCTCTATAAGCATGCACACAGTGGCAACAGCAACGAAAAAGGTTATCCACCTATACTCAGTAGAGTACAGCATGCACAAGAATTAGAAACTGCCAGACGCTTTCTGTGAGTCCCAAAAAGAGTGTTTGCATTTTCAAAGCGAATTTTTGCACAGATAACACAAATTGCGCAAAACTGCGAAAGCTGTTGCCATTTTTCATGGACTTCTAAAATTAAGAAGCATTGTGAGACTATTTGCATCTAATCAAATGATCATGAATTCCTTCTGCATTTGCTCTGGGTAGGTGTACTTTTCAAACAGAACGTCTACTTTTAAGCAGAGACATTCTGCACAAATTTCAGATATCTTGACTGGGGGAAAAAAGAGGTCCCTGTCTTGATCTCATTCTGGAGGAGAAGAATCTCATGCTTGGAAATTTATTGTCAAGGGTCTCATTATCAGTCTTCACTGATTTAGCAAGTACTCTTAGCATCTCTAGTTTGGACCCATAGGGAGACGTAGGTGAATTGGAAATGGATGGTAGTGATTACACCAACCTATTGAATGACAAGGAATACAAGAGAATGTTGATACCTTTACTGAGCCACTTAAAAATATCAAATTGCCAGCTTTAATGAATTAAATCCCACCATCAGGCTGAGTGGTCCCTTCATGGATAGGGGATGGAATTGTAGGTAAAAATTCCAACAAATTCATGGTAGACATTTGTGCTGCATCTGCTTAAAGGTAAAGGTAAAGGTTCCCTTGACATTTTTAGTCCAATCGTGTCCGACTCTAGGGGGCGGTGCTCATCCTGTTTTTCAAGCCGTAGAGCCAGCGCTTGTCCGAAGACAGTTTCCGTTGCCACATGGCCAGCATGACTAGGGAATGCCATTTTACCTTCCCACCGAGATGGTACCTATTTATCTACTCGCATTTTTACATGCTTTCAAACTGCTAGGTTGGCAAGGAGCTGGGACAAAGCGACGGGAGCTCACTCCGTCGCGTGGATTTGATCTTATGACTGCTGGTCTTCTGACCCTGCAGCACAGAAGCTTCTGCGGTTTAGCCCGCAGCTTATGTGACATGAATTCAAACTTAGGTTGTAAAGTCAGCTCAAATGTGTGGTCTTGATCATCATCCCTTGGAACATGGATGGAACTGTCCATCCCAAATTCCCAACAAAGGATTTGTTAATTATTTTGTGACTGCCCTCACATCCACATCACCACATTTCTTGCTTCACATTGAGGAGAAAGTAATGATATGAACCCATCAAAGAAATGACAGTGAGCTTTCTGGAAGGATTTTGTGCAAAGACTCTCCAAAACCTGAATCTGATGGTGGACCGAAAAACAGATCTGCAGCCAGTCCCACTTCTGACTATAACTCAGTTAATTAGACTGAAGGCTCAGCTAACCACTGAAATCACAATGCAGCTATTGGGGAAGACTTGCCCCAGTTTGCTGGCTGGGGGGTCCGCAAATAGTGAATCTTTGTAACACAACCATAAAACTTTATTACTTGTTGAAAGCAGGATTTCTCCCACTCAGCCTAAATATTTAAGGATTCCATAGGGCTGGGTGGTAAGAAGGTACATATATTAACTGAAATCACTCAAGCAGTTAAGGCACACTGTTAAACTGTAGTGCTCGCTGTGGGAACCATTAACAAAACCCATACCCTTTTTCCCAGTTTATATTTGTCTTGGTGTTTTTTGTGTCTCCTCTTAAACATGTCATGAGTTTTGCATGCTAAACATCATTAAAATTACAGCGCTGCTCATTGGCCGAGGGAGCAAATCAGGCAGCAAAACAGAGGACACTAAATTTTGCTTAGTCAAAGTAGAGCTTGGAAAAGTTTCCTTTTTTGGAGCGCAAGTCTCAAAAAACCTCCCACAACCAGCATGGTATCTATACTTATGCAGAAAGGTGGGATAGAATACATTTTCTACAACTGCTCCTTATCAGAATCTTGAGATGATCAAAGTCTACTAACTATAGGTAAAGGCAAAGGTTCCCCTTGACATTGACTCCAGTCGTGTCTGACTCTAGAGGGTGGTGCTCATCCCCATTTCCAAGCCATAGAGCAAATGTTTTGTCGAGTTTCCATGGTCACATGGCCAGCGCGACTAGACACAGAATGCCATTACCTTCCCACCGTGATGGTACCTATTTAACTACTCATATTTTAAATGCTTTCAAACTTCTAACTATATTAGATACTAAAATAACTGAGTTATAATGTTCTTCTATTATTTATTTTCAGAATGGAACTCTCTCTCTCTCTCTTTCTCTCTCTCTCTCTCTCTCATGATGATATCAAAATAGTAATAAGGAGACCAATCCTCTGGAAATGCCATGGGATTCTTCAGTGTCTTTAAATTGAAAAGTCATCCGTTGTCATTTTATTCTCACACCAACATGCCACTTCAGAGAGGAGGGAGGGGGAAGCATAATTCTGAATTTGACCATCTATGAAGAACTAGAGAATGATAGAATTTCAGAAATATGATCAGCCAGATCAAAGACCTGCCTTCTGATGATGGAAGCACAACACAGCTCATGAAAGGTACCACACCAGATTTTTAGAGATCTCCCTCAACCGATCATCACAATCATGAGAGTTCCTTCAACTTTTGTAAAACATTTTCAAGGGTCTAGAGGGACTGAATCCAGTCAAATATATGTCTAACTATGAGTGAACTTTATTTCAAGGTGCAAGAATAAGAGGACAACTGTTATTTAATCCTAATAGTTAAAACCTGTTGTTATGTATGCATTTTGTGTCATCAAGTTGATTTATGGCTATCCTTTCCAGGGTTTTTGAGGTAGAGAATGCACAGAGGTGGTTTACCATCCCCTTCTTCTTGGATTATGCATCCTGAGATTAAGCAGCTTGCCCAAGGACACACAGGCTGGCTCTTCTCTCAGGAGGCACAATGGGGAATTGAACTCCTAACCTTTGGCTCCACAGTCAGATACCTAAGACACTATCAGCCAGCTCAAAAATCAGTTGTTAGATACATCCAAAGTAGATCCACCAAGTCACCGAGACCTAACAAACGAACATGTTTATTCTCTACTTGGGACTATCGGGGCTTTCAGTTTTTTTCAAATGTGCTGATCAAGGGAAAGAGACATCACATGGAAGCATAAGATAATTCTCATGTTCTTGTTAAAGAAGAGTTAGAGGAGAAAGAGGAGAGGGGAAGCCAATGAACCACCAGCTGGAGCAGACATAGAAGAAGCAAGAGCAGCTACCCAACAATGAAGATGACCTCATAACCCCGGCAAGTTCCTTGGATCAGTGATGACTTCTGCATCCAGCTAGTTAATACAGACTCTGCTCCTGGCAACTCTTCACCTTGCTCATTAAGCCCAGATATAGTCGTCAGTATCGGAAGAGAACACCAGAGGAATAAATCCGTAGGTCAGCAAGGATAGTCTGCATAATTCTCCTTTTAAAAAAAATGGAATGCAGAGAAACCCAAGAGATTTTTCGCTCAAGGATTTTGAATGAGGAATGCTGATCTTATGAAAGAGGGACCTAAAACCTGTTTAATGCGTTCCAATGGGGAAGAATCGTCGTTGTCTAGTGAAGACTGGCCATAGGAAAGCCATTTTGCAAACCGCCGATCAGCTGTTTAAATCGCTATCTTGCGAAGCTTAGGTCCCGAAAACACCCGTTTTGCGAGCGCAGAGGGAGCTGTCAAAATGGTCTTCTAGCGAAAATCGGTTTGCGAAGCAGGGACCAAACATTGTCCAGTGAAATTTCCCCATCGGAATCACTGTTTTGCGAATCGCTAGAGCGATCGCAAAAAGCCAATGTCTAGCGAAAAAAACTGTCATGCGGGGTAAATGTCTAGCAAGGCACCACTGTATGTCTCTCCCAGAATTGATCAAGGGTGATCAGAAGTAGCTCATAAAGTTACAGCAGTGCTGAAAAATATTTTGTATCTTTTGATGGCACTGTAGTTGATAAAACAGAATACTAGTAATGGCACCCATGTACCTACTGATGGGACACATAGAAACCACAGTCTTATATTGTACTTTGTGGATGATGAAAAGAGACCTTCACTCAGTATTCTCGACTGATTTTTCTTTAGGGGTTTTGTACACGAGAAGCCTCGTAGATCCGTGGTTTCCAACCTTGGGCCCCCAGATGTTCATGGACTACAATTCCCACAAATCCTGGCCGGCACAGGCATTTGGAAGGCTTCTGGGAGTTTTAGTCTAAAAACATCTAGAGACCCAAGGTCGGGAACCACTCTCCTAGATTATACAACACTCACCAATGCCTTTTTAAAATAAATAAATAAACTTCACAACAATTTTCTTCAACCACGTGAAAGGTTATTGCGGCCTTAACATATATTTTTTAAAATCTCTGAGATTAAAACACCTACCTACACAGAAAAAGGTTGTTCTAATCGCTTCTGAAATAAGCTTGCCAAAAGAGGAGGGCAAAATGTTGAAATAGTTTCTGAGCCCACTGTAGCTGAAACAATTTCACATTACAAACGACGTATTTAACTCATTAGAATTATATTTTTAAAAAGGTGTTAAGAGCTTGTGTGCAGCCTTCTGCTTAATAGAATTAGGTTCTAAAAGAAAAAGAAAAGAAAGGCATTCAATTATATTTCCCAAAATCAATGGTGTGTATTTTCTTTCATCATCTTAATGAAGTGGGAATGACACCTAACACTGTTGCCCATGGGCTTTTCGAAAGGTTTATTACAGGGAGGGCATTTCTGCCGATAAAGTGAGAAAAGTGTGGGGTTTGTGCTTGTGTTTCTTTTGTACTTCTTGTTTGTTTAAATTACACTCCAGTTAGGTTTCAGCTGAAAATATGCTGCAGCATTTGATCACGCCATGGAGCATTCAATGAAGTGAGCCAGCGTAGTATGGTAGCGTCTCAGACCAGGATTTGGGATGCCTGGATCCAATCCTCTCTTGGCCATGGAAACTCCATGGGGTGCGACAATGGTAAATCACTCTTTGGACCTCTTATGTTCCTATTGGTGTCACCATTAGGTGGAAGCAACTTGATGGGATATAACAATCTAACAATAAAGTTGTTGGGTCCTCTCAGCCATTATCCAGCCAAACTTCTCTTCCTGATATATTCGCGAAGGCTTTCATGGCTGGGATCCAGTGGTTGTTCTGGATTTTTTGGGCTCTTTGGCCGTGTTCTGAAGGTTGTTCTTCCTGACGTTTTGCCAGTCTCTGTGGCTGGCATCTTCAGAGGACAGCAATTCTCTTCCTGATATTTTGAAGCTTCAAGAATTTTGAAATTTCAGTTTGTGTTGTTTTACCTCTTGACTTGGATCTGAAACAGAGATGGTTAGCACATATTCCTCCATACATTTTTGCACTGCAACTCCCATTATCCTTCAGCACTCTTCCTGCAGGCTGGGGCTAATGGGAGTTTCAATCCAATAGGACCTGGATCGTCATATCTGGTCCAATGAGTACAAGAATTCATGCTCTCACACAGATGGAATATTTATAGTCTGCATAATACATATCTTCTTGTTACTGTCATTTAAGCCAACTCAGTAGCTGCAAATATAGATAAGCCCAGAACAAAAGATGAGTAAAAACTATTCTTAGGACAATGATTCTTCATACCCATACTTCTAGATAATAGTTTAAGGAACTCTGGTCTAACAGCAGACTGTACTCTACCCTTAACTCAAAATCATCCTCGGCTTATATATATATTATTTTCATTTATGTATGAAAGTACAGTACCCAATAAGATTAAAGAAAACAAAATGACTTTGGAATGATGGAAAAGGAGGATATTTGGGGGATGAAGTGCTACCGCAGAAAATGTTTCTGACAAGCAAATTAATCATAATATTCAACATGCACACTTCACAGGTAAGTTTTTCCAAGTGCCATTATCTCTTCTGTAATTCTTGACAGTTGTCAGGTTTAGCAACCCAAGGAAACAGAAGGGAATCGGTCACACAGAATATTGTTTTCAGAACACCCACATATATATATATGTATATTTAAAGGGCCATGCTAGATGTGAAAGAAGATAATTGAAAACATAAAATGCAAAGCAAGTGCACAATGGATAGTATGAATAAATGATATATTGCAAGCATCTCTGCCCAAGTAGTTTGAAAACAAATTCGAAATAGCACAATGTCTGTGCTTTGTCCTTGAAGGATTTTTTTTCTTTAGCTCTTTTAAAAGGCAATGATTTTTGTTCTTGGTGGCCAATTTTATAGGGAGAACATTGTCCAACTAATGTTCCAGAATGGTTTGCCATGCCAAAGTTAATGACACACACGATACCTAAGACATTGGTGGCTGTTTCACACACCTTACTATACCTCTCCAAGCTTTTTATGGTCCTCAGTACATGCCATTGCTTTATGTTGCATGACAGCCTTCCTCTTCTGTGACCAGTGATACAGGCGGCATGCATGTGCAGTTTAATCTAGGATCTCCACATAACAGGAAGAGACCATCAATTCATGAACGAGTGAATCGGCTCTTTTGAAAAGCCATTGTTTTTTCGTTATCAGACAGTGAACACACACATGTGAAGCAGCCTGTAAGTGCTTCCCAATCCATTCTGGCTCCCCAAACATCCAGAAGGTAATCTGTGGTCCTTGTACCCACGGGCATCCATTCCACCCACAAAACCATCATTACGACAAACACATCACTTTCGAGCAGAGGTTGTTCTCCCCTTCTCATGATACTCACAACAGAGGGGTGGCTGTGAGAAAAGTTCATTGAACAAGCCAGAAAACCTCCATCCAGTATGGGCAAGAATGGTGGAAAAGTATGGGAAAAAAAGGTTGTGATGGCCGAAACAAATGAAACACTTTTGCACGAAGAGCTTAGGTACATTGTTGAATTCTCTACCATAAGACATTGTTGTGGTCACCATTTGGGGTGGTTTTCGAGAGGGATTAGACAAGTGCTTGGAAAACAGGGTTGACCATGGCTACTAGCTATGAGACTAATATGTTCCTTCCTGGGTCAGGGACAGAAGGTCTTGCAATACTAGCTTTACAAGAGCTATCCAAAGTTCTGGATCTGATTCCCAAAACAGGTTCGTCTCTTTGGGTCCAGGTTCTGCAAAGTTCATACTCTAACCCAAAGTAGATTCACCAGACCTATCGGTCTTCTATGTCAACCAGACAAAAAAATGGAGGCTGCTTTCACTCCCTTCTCCTGTTTATGGGTGCCCGACATGCCACACAGTGGCCCCTATCCAAGCAGGATGCTGGTCTAGATAGGGCTGTTGGTCTCATCCAGTAGAGTTCCTCTCCTGGTGTTATTTTTCATGGAAGACTCCACCCAATAGAAAGGGTGGGAAATCTCAAACCAACCCATAGTTCCATGTCTATCTATACCACCATTCTTGACCATTGCCTGTGTTGGCTGGGACTGACTGTCGGCTTGTTCAATTAACTTATATTCTTCTTTTTTTAAAAAAAACACAATAATAATGAAGCAGCTAATTATAGTTAAATGCGAGTACAAACAAAGTCTCTATTAAAACATTTTGGCAAATTAATTAGAAAGACAATCTAAACCAACAAAACAAAAGACAAATATAGAGATTTCTCCACCTCTGTCCTATAGCATGTTTTCCCTTGGGACCATGGATTATTCCAGCAACCAAATACATTAGCCGGGGTTTTCAGAAGAGGCTGAGAGAAGGTACCTCTTCAGCTCCAGATGAAGCTCAGCAGCAAGGAGGGTTTAATTATCATTAGAGATGGGTAAAAACTGCCAGGTTGGCAGTTCATTCTGGTTTATTTACCAGCCCAATCGGTGTTCCGCAGTCCAGTGCCCTACCCCTTCTGGTGGGTACCCACTCAGAGGCAGTGCCTGAAGGAAGTGGGGGAAGGAACCCAGGACACAGCCTCTGCATGGGCATCTGATGGAGAGGGCAGGGCACTGAACCATCCAACATTTGTTGGACAGTAAACAAACCAGGATGAGCCAACAAACCAGAAGTTCTTGTTGTTTAGTCATTAAGTCTAGTCCGGCTCTTTGTGACCCCATGGGCCAGAGCACGCCAGGCCCTCCTGTCTTCCATTGCCTCCCAGAGTTGGGTCAAGTTCATGTCAGTCACTTTGATGACACTGTCCAACCATCTCATCCTTTGTCGTCCCCTTCTCCTCTTGCCTTCACTTTCCCAACATCAGGGTCTTTTCCAGGGAGTCTTCTCTTCTCAGGAGATGGCCAACGGATTGGCACCTCAGCTTCAGGATCTGTCCTTCCAGTGAGCACTTCCAGTGAGTTCCAGACGTTCATGCTCATCTCTAAACACCATATATAAATAAAAAGTAGGGAGAAAAAAGGAAAGATTTTAAGTAGCTCACTCAGACATTGTCATTGAGAAGCTACTTAAAGGTGAGAGACATGACGAATATTTTATGGGTGCTTGGAGACTCTGGGGGGGGTGGAAGTGTAGACAATTGTTCCACTCACAAAAGTTCTTTGTCATTCATTTCTCCATCCTCATCTGAATAAATTAGATCTTTGTGAGCCAAGAGCAAATGTGATCAACTTTATCATCTCTGGGTTGTTGGCTTTTTTCACTTAACGCCCGGTTAAATTTCAATGCTTGTAGCCAATGACGTGGCCTGTAAAACAATGACATCTTAAGGAGCTCTTTATTTCTTCCTTGGAAAGATACCAAGTTCCAAAAGCACATACGGGGCAGTCTGTCTGTATCGTTCAATACTCACCTTTATCTCTTCCATCCAATATATTTATTACCATTAAGTAATACTAGTGAGGATACTTGGCATTTATTCTAGTACACGTAGAATGCTAGAATCTAGTGCTGAGCTTGTGGCTACCAAATAGGAGCAGACATTCCAGAAACTTATGATTTGGTAAACAGAAAAACTTACATTTATTGTTTAGGGAAATCCATTTAGGGATAGTGCAAGGGAAAGAGCCCCAAACCTGATTACCAAAGTCCATCATATTAGCTTCCATGCATGACGGTAAATTAGTAGCCATAGTGGAAGAAAGCACACACTATCCCTCTTTATATCAAAGAACTTGCAAGAAGAAAGAAGAAGTAATAACTGATTGCGGTGATTGTTCTGTGAAGAAGTGATTACTTTAAAAAGAGTTGTGTTGACAGAAAAAGCTGGCTTTCCCTACTCTTTGTCACTCTTCACGCTCCAACTTTTCTCCATTCAGATAAAACAGTTCCATTTTCAAACCTCCATTTCAACCATGAGGCAGGGACTTCATTTCTCACTTATATTTTGGTCCTTGGGTTCGACAGCTGCCTGTATTATAGGATATTCCATGAGACACCATATGACACCTTCTTAAGGAAGGCCTCCATTCATGTTCTCAGGGCATAGGGTTCGGACTTCAGTATGGAGTGACATGGTCCTTCAAATGCCTGATTCTATGTTAAATAGGAATTTGCTCGTTGCATTGATGGTTCTAAACTATACATGGATTAGGTGGGGTCATCTTCAGAAATGAATAGAACATGAGCTAATAAACCAAGTTTAATTTGAACTTTCTGATATTTCTAAATAGTCTTCAACTCATCATTTGAATGCCCTCTCTTTACATTCTTTGTTCTGGAAGTCCACATGTTAAAAGCAAGACACCTTGCTTTTAGCAAGACAAGGAAAAGACTGAAAATAAAGAACACAGATGCCATAGGAGAAATCAGGGAGCATGTTATTCCAGCTACTTTCTATTGAGGATTCTCCAAATTTTTGTTCCTCTCTCTCTCTCTCTCTCTCTCTCTCTCTCTCTCTCTCTGTGTGTGTGTGTTTGTGTGTGTGTGTGTGTGTGTGTGTGTGTATCTTAGAATTTTCAATTGTTTAAAAATGTCATCCTATTTGGAGTACATCCACTTGGGAATCTGAAGACAGTTAATTATTAAAATCCTGGTTCTAAACCCCTGTTTACTTGAACCTGGTTTTTACTGAATTAATGTTGACTCCTCTTCACGGAACGCTCTTTATCTTGCATTATAACTGGGAGAATCTGGAAACGAATTTCAAAAAAGCAACTTCTCCAAGCTCTGCAAAAATAGCTCATGGTTGTGCTCCATTAGATTACAAGTCATTATTATTGCTCCCTTTTATTAGGTTCATAATAAGTCTTCTTTTGCTCTCTGACGAAAGAGAGAGAACATAAGAACACCAGTTTTGCTGATTTTTCTGACTAATGATCGAGACATTGCAGTAATCACGACGTGAGGGTGATTTATGCATTCTGATTCATTTCCTAATAAAAGGTAATCCACACAATCATAGATCATGATATCTGAAAGCATCCAGGGCCCAAAGGAACATCAATTATTTTTTTAAGAGGAGCAACTTGACAAATGAGATTGCCCTTCTAACCAAAATGGGAGGGCATAAATTTGCATCCACTCATGCCAATGCATTGCCTTAATAAGATATCTAGCAATGCCATCCAAGTTACGTTGGCAGACACACAAGAGTCCATTAGGAAATGCCACTTTGAAGATGGGTCACGGCTTACACTCTGACATCATATGTTCCAGTGTTGACAAATAATTAAGCATCCCACTGTTGATTTAGTGCTTTCGGAAGAATGAATAGCAATGTCTTAATTTGGTTCTGCAGTTTGCTGATACTGGCAGGACTCTATGTATGTTGTCTCCAGAAGCTGGGGAAAGGGATCGGACGGAGAAGGTCAGGCTTTCAGACTGGGTAAGGGTATGATCAGATAATCACAAAGGGTCGTGCCTGATTACACCAGAAAGATCCACTTGAATGGGAGCAATCTCCCTTAAAGAGACCCTTTTGTCTGCCAGGGAATCACTTCAGTCTGGCCCCAAAAATCATTAGTACAACAACTGGACCAAAAAAGGTCTAGCTTGGGAACAGCACCTATGGTGTTGCGTTGATGAATTTTATTAGGTAAAGGTAAAGGTTCCCCTTGACAATTTTTGTCCAGTCGTGTCTGACTCTAGGGGGCGGCGCTCATCCCGCTCTTCAAGCCATAGAGCCAGCGTTTGTCCGAAGACAATCTTTCCATGGTCACATGGCCAGTGTGATTTAGACACGGAACGCTGTTTACCTTCCCACCGAGGTGGTCCCTATTGATCTACTTGCATTTGCATGCTTTCGAACCGCTAGGTTGGCGGGAGCTGGGACAGGTGACGGGAGCTCACTCCGTTGCGTGGATTCGATCTTACCACTGCTTGGTCTTCTGACCCTGCAGCACAGGCTTCTGCGGTTTAGCCCACAGCGCCACCACGTCCCTGATGAATTTTATTACCCTGAGCGAAATTAATTCACACCCTTCTGTAGTATATATACATTGAAGACTCCAGTAATATGACCTTAGTCCAATGGTTCCCAAACAGTTTGGAGTGGTGGCTCTCTTGATTTACAGGCCACGGGCCACAGTTCTCCTTGCTCAGAGGGGCCACTAGAAGTCTCTCTGCCACCAGGGGCAGGATCTTGACACCCTCCAGACATCCCATCTACTCTCCCTGAATATCCCCGAGGGCCCACCTTCTTTGAGGTCCTAATGCAGGAAATTCACAAGGCCATCTGCCAAGATCTGTTCTTTCCTTTATCCCATTGGCACCCCTGGCTGGATTTCATGGCAATCCAGTGCCCTGTGGCACAAGGTTTGGGAGCCCCTGCCTTAGCCGTTCCTTCTGCCCCACTTACAGGATGTTGTTCATCTGTCATTAGCATGAATGACCAAGGAGTCCAAGACATTTTACTACCTGAGGAAAAAGACAGGATGCCAGTCTCTCCTCGGTCAGAAGGTCAGTCTCTACTTATTGCTTACTCGTGTTTGAGAAGCAATAATTTTTTTCTCTCTCCTTGCCCGTAAGGCGTAAGATCTCTTCTTTTCATCTCAGCCAAGAGTTCTCATATTTGCAAATCTGTGGTACGGATCCCACCCACCCCAAAAATAATATACATTACACAAAACTGCTACAGCTGCTGCTGTGTTTCATAGAATTAGGGGAATCAAAAGCATTGGGAGGATCCTTTGCATATTTCCAAAGAATGTTGCAGTCAGTCAGAAGGAAATCATTTCTAGTTGAGTGCACTCTGGTTTTCGAACAGAAAAGAAATGAATTTTCTGCTGAGACATCTTGTACAAGTGGTAGGGACCTTTCCAGAGAGTAATAAATGCCTCTTTCTCTTGTGTTGAGTACAAGGAATTTCACAAAACTTGCAACTTCCTCAATAAAGTATAATCCAATTTGGATCATAAAATCATAGAAGAGTGAAGTTAGAAGATGCCTATAAGGCCATCAAGTCTGACCCCCCTGCTCAATGCAGGAGTACAAATCAAACGATATCCACCAGGTGGTTTCTATTGAAAGCCTCCAGAATTAGAGCGCTCACCACCTCCCAAAGTTATTGGTTCCATTGTCATACTGCTCTAACAGTTAGGAAGTTTTTCCTAATATTCAACTGAAATCTGGCTTCCTGTAACTTGAGCCCATTGTAGTCCAAACTACACAAAATATTGCTTCTCACTTTTTGAGTCTCTCCAATTGTCAGGGCAAGCCTGTCTCTCAGTCCCACCACTCTTGGAGGTGTGTTTGGTGAGGCCCTTCTTTGTTCTGAGATTGTGGAACTCCCTCCCACAGGAAGCTAGATATTTTTTTTCACACAATGGAGCTATGAAACTAGCAATAAAACAGCAGAGCTATAAACTAATAAATCAATGAAATCGGGGTGGCTTTTATTTTGCATCTCTGATTTTAGTCAAGTTTAAGTTTTGGATGGATTGTATGTATCTACTTTAATAACCAGCTTGTCCCCTCTGAGCTTCCCATGTCTGTTAACAGAAGACAAGGAACATTGTAAGGATGCCAGATTCCTTGCTGAGGGGTCTCATGGTGCCAAGACAGTCAAAATCAGTGAGAAAGAATCTACTGTGTGTTCTTCAAATAATAATCTTAGAACTGGAGAGCTGGAAAGGACCCGATGGAGTCCAGTCCCTGTCAAGGAGACACAGTGGAGAATCAAACTCTCAACCTCTGCCTCCACAGCCTGAAACCTGAACCACCTTCACCTCTTCTGAGGCAGCAGACTAATTTTGAGGGATGCAGCAGATACTCAGGAGCATATGTTACAAGTCTGCCAGTGTTGCCCCACAGTAATCTGCTGCCTGGTCAACTCCATTTTCCAATAATTGAGCTGGTTTATACATGGGATTTGAAAAAAAAAAATTATGTGCATGCAGGTAAAATAAATGCAATGTAGGTAAAAAAGGTAAAGTTTCCCCTTGACAATTTTGTCTAGTCATGTCCAACTCTAGGAGGCGGTGCTCATCTCCATTTCCAACCCATAGAGCTAGCGTTTGGCCGCAGACAATCCTCCATGGTCACATGGCCAGCGTGACTAGACACAGAACACAGTTTACCTTCCCACCATGGTGGCACCTATTTTTCTACTCACGTTTTTGCATTTTGCATGCTTTCGAAATACTAGGTTGGTGGGAGCTGGGACAAGCGATGGGGGCTCACTCTGTTGCGTGGCTATGATCTTACATCTGCTGTTCTTCTGACCTTGCAGCACAGAGGCTTCAGAATGAGAAGAAAAACAAAAAGAGTGATGTATTCAATGTGCAGAATCTTTAAACAGGTGAGTAACACCCTTACTGGACACGTTATATGTTATCAGAAGCCAAGTTTATATGTCATGTAAGCTTTCATGGTCTACAAGAAAAGTCGAAAATGCTGGAACATGACATTTCTCGATCCAGAGTTAAACAGCACCTTCAAGACGGACAACAGATTTTATCCTGGAGAATGTGGAATCAACTGTAGTTCACGAACTCTATTAATCCTGCGATGCCTGAATCCTTTCTTCCTTTTCCATGTGTTGAAAAGTTCTGAAAGCAAAGAACAGATGGAATGTAGGACCTTTCTCCAAGAAAAGAAGTCAACACAACAGGCGCACTGTATTAAATGCATCAAAGAGATGGTACGCAGGTTAAAGTAAGGTGCTCTCCATGGAGGCATGAAAGCAAATAGTTAGTCGGCCAATCTTCCCATTTCTGTTGCAGATAAAGGAGTAATAAATGTGTTAGAAATACCTGACCTTTCTTCTCCATAATTCCACTCAGCAACGTCGAAAGCTATAAAATTTTGCAGACTTCGCCCATGTTAATAAATGTGGAAAGCCCTTCAGCATAGACTCATTGCATGTACACTTATAAAATCCCATAGGTTTTTACTCTCTTGTTTATCTCTTCTTTTTATATGGAAACACACAAACACACACACACACACACAGAGAGAGAGAGAGAGAGACAGACTATGTCAACCATTCCAATTTCCTTTGCAAGTCTAGTTGAATATATGTGCTTTGTTGCCTTAACAGCCAGTTTCTAGTGCCTGATTAGATCAGATGGAAAGCTCTTTAATCTCTCTAGATTGAAGACCAAAGTCCAGCTGAAATGCATGCGGGCCTTCCTCTTTGCTGATGATGCAGCTGTTGGTGTCCACTCTGCCAAAGACCTCCAACAACTCATGAATCGCTTTAGCAAGGCCTGCCAAGACTTTGGATTAACAATCAGCCTGAAGAAAACACAAGTTATGGGCCAGGACGTGGACTCACCTCCCTCTATTACCATTTCCACACAAGAACTGGAGGTTGTTTGTGACTTTGTGTACCTTGGCTCAACAATCTCCGAGACTCTCGCCCTAGATGTTGAGCTGGGGCACAGCACCTATGGTGCTGCGTTGATGAATTTTATTACCCAGAGCCAAGTTGTCTCCGAAGCATTTTTGGTATCACCTGGCAAGACAAAGTTCCAAATAGAGTAGTCCTAGAATGAGCTGGAATTTTTAGTATGTATACATTACTCAAACAGCAATGTCTACATTGGCTTGGGCATGTCATGAGAATGGCTGATAGTCAGATTCCAAAAGATCTCCTGTATGGAGAACGAGTGCAGGGAAAGCGCCCCAGAGGGAGACCACAGCTGTGATACAAGGACATCTGCAAGCAGGATCTGAAGCCCTTAGGAATGGACCTCAACAGATGGGAAAACTTGACCACTGAGTGTTCAGCCTAGAGGTGGAGGGGAGCAATCATGGCCTCTTGCATTTTGAAGAGACCCTTGTCCAGCAGGCCGAGGCAAAGAGGCAGTCCCAAAACCAGCCAAATCGGGGAGCAGGATAGGGGACAGATTGGATTTGTCTTCAGCATGGAAGGGATGGTCACTCTCGAATTGGCCTTCTCAGCCGCACGAGACGATGTTCCAAGTCCTCCATACAGAGCACGTTACCATAGTCTCTCAAGACTGGAGGATGCCTTAAAAATGTATTGAGTGCCTGAGGCCCCTACCTGATAGTATTCCATAATGTTCTTGTAATGTTTAAGCTGAAAGACCATAGAGGAGAAGGAAATATCACTGCTGCTAGTCAGGACTCCAAAGGAACAAAATGGGTAACAAGGCTAAATCTACGTGTCAATCCCAACTGGGACTGACAGTGGAATTAACGGTAAATCAAATTACTTGTTTCAATAGGTCAACTCTAGCTGGCACTAGCATTTGGATTTAGGCCCAAATCTTGGGAACACTGGTTGCACGAAGAACCAACTCTGAGTTGGGATGTTAGCAAATCTCCTGGAAGCAGGCAATTCCTTCAGACTTCAGAAGATGCCTGAGCTGTGGCAGCCATATTTCTCACTCACTTCCAAGGTCAACCACAGGACTATAAACAAGTGCTTACCAATTTGTATGAGGCTTATCTCAGAGAGATTCTTCCCAGCCATGTTGACTCTTAGCTCTACAACCTCCTCACCAACGTCTGTTGCTGAAATTTCTATCATAATGGTTTTAGCTGCCATGTTAATTAAACTACGCAGTGCAATGAAATGCTGAGGGTGTTTTTGATACCCCATAATTATTACCATGACATGGAAAGCTTACAAACTTACACTGCAAATCATAGGTGATAATTCACACAACAGAGCCTGAGGGCCTTTTACTTAACTTCCCTGTTATTTCTACAGGCGCCTATGCTGTAATGAATAACACATTACACATCAGACTCTTCCTTGATAATCATGAGAAGCAAATAATAAAAAGAAACGCAGTCTCCCCCCGTTTGCCAGCAAATTGCATTTGGACATCTTCAGCCTTTTCTCTTCACAAATGGGTACCAACCATCAATCCTTTCATGTGCTCAGCATCCAAATTCACCATTGTGCCTTTTGAAGGCGGATGTGGCCAAACCTACTGCATTTTTGGTCTCCATGGATGGAACAGAATATTGTTCTTTGTTCAGCCACAGTGAAATGTCACATTTCCCTGCAGATTTTGCTCTTCTTTTCCCTTTCCCTCCCCAGCTTTCAAGGGCACCCAAGGACACCACATTTTTGATGTTGTTCACTGCAGAATCCCACCATTTCAATTAATTTCTTCATTCTGCACAACTTGTAGAATGGCTCTTTGTCAAAAAGGAGAACAAATTTGCCAGCTCTCCTGCCTTGCTCTTCAGCATTTCCATAGATCTGAGCAAAATGCTAAGATGATGGATTTATTTCCTACCGCTCAGTGCTTGGGTATGTATCTTGTCACAAGCAATTGAAGATTTCTTCCTTACCCCAGATTAACAGGACATAAAATTTGGAGTTCCATCAAGTCACCCAACCCACTTAAAACACACAGGATGTTGTTAAAATTTTAATACAGTTTCTGCATCTGAACATGAGAGAGGTCTTTAGCTTTCATTGGTCAAATACATCAAACAGCAACCTATCACCGGCCTTTCGTGTCTTCAGCAAGCAGGAATTTGTCGGGTCGGCTTTTTCTCCTAACAATTCCATCAAATTGACTAGAAGTACAAGATGCAAAGTGACATCTGAACAATATGTGTATGGAGAAACCTTGCTTGCACTCATATAATCTGCATACATTTTCGTGAAGAAGAGATGGGTTTTGATGAATGAAAATACAAACGATGCCGAACCAAAAGGAGCTGACTTACATGAAGTCCATTATAGGTGTTCAACTCCAAGAGGAAAACAACAACATTGGATCAGACTGGTAATAACGTAGTTCCCACAGGAATACAGACTGTGTGATTTCTCTATATTTTCTAATTGTACATTAAAGTTGGGCAGGGTGAGGATTAAGTTTTCTGTTCCTGTCAATTTAAGCCAGCTTGCCACAAACAGACAACTTGATAGGGAATTGTAATTTGTCTTCAAAAATCTCCACCTGAAAAGGACTCTCCCTGCCCCAGTCTCTTTAATTTGCATTAAACACCAGTAATGTGTTTTCCCTTTGAGAAAAAGAAAACACAAGCCCCCCCCCCGTGACTACAAAAAGACTGTGTGACAACTAAGAGAGATGTAGGGAACCTATCTAGTGCTTTCATTTATTAAATAAAATGGCAGCCATTTTAGTTTGGGGACTTGTGGATGAATTTGTGAATTCTATTGATTGTGCTGTCTCATTTTTTGTTTTTTTGTTTTTGCACCAAAGTGGGTGACTTTTCACAAAACATTGTTTTGACAATGTGAGAACTCTATGATGAACAAAAGAAAAGGTATTGCCCCACTCCCCACTGAGAAGAATGCCTTATTTCCTTATTCCATGTGCAAAGATGAGGAATAAGGGAATTACATCCATCCTGTGTACACTAGGCTGATTCCTGTATAGTATGTTTATCACTCAAAGGCTCAGATCCAGACTATGAAGAGTTCTAATTTGGCCCTATAGAACATAAGTTATCTACAATTTTTTTGTATTGATTTCAAAGCAACCTTAGACTGTATGCAGCCGAAGGATTGCAAAATCAGGTGGGAGTCTGGCTCAATGAATGGGCCCATACTGGGGCACAGATGGCCAAAAAAAATGGGAAAATGTCAATTTGTGATGGTTTGCAATTTGTTGCTATTCACGAACATTCGCAAACTTTCCAACAAAATGAATAATTTTGTGCTTCATGCAATTTGGTACTTCCAGGAGTGGTAGAATGGCAACCGCATGGGTTAGAGCCACCAAACTCACAGAAAGTGTTCAGCTGACTCTCCTCCCCACTGCCTCTAAGTCTGGTGGATTGGACTTGAGATGTTTGATTTATAGCAGTTCCCCTCAGAAAAGTGCTCTTTAGCAGCTATTTGGTTAAAAGTGTGAAGTTCGAATAGCATACGAATCAGCAATACCAATAATAGCTCGGCATTTTGTTTCATTCTCTGAAATGCCCCAAAATGAATGATGAAACAGCCCAATTCATGGGGTGGGGGAGTTGCTTCGTTGTTTGTTTTGTGTAGAGAATATTCAGGCGACCTCAAAGGAGATGCTTTTAAAAGGAGTCTGTTCTTACAAATTTAGTTCTCAGTCATCATGGCGTATGTGTGCATTACTCAGTGAATGCAACATCAGTTGTTGACTTGCATGTATGAACAAACCAATTTGCTTAAATGGTTGACACCTAGAGGGTTTTAATACTGTGACACATATAATTTGCAACCAGAGTGTGGTGATCACGTAAGGCATCTGTGTACGTGAACCAGCTCAACACAACACAGAATACATTAATACGTTCTGAAACTTAAGCTAATCATAAAATCCATGGAAGTCTTGCAAAATAAATTGCCCTGGCCTTCTCTCACACACTTGTCTTTTTCAGTCCAAAGGAAGAGGGGGCAGAAAGCACAAAACAATTCATGACCAGGGCTATGGAACTCATGTAGATGTGACCTTCCTTTTTAGAACAACATACATAGCTCTTATAGGAGACAGCTGTGAAAACTCTAATCAAACCAAGGACACTGTCTGGAGTTTAAATACATCTCTGTGATGAGGTACTTGAGTTTATGGTACTTGTTGACTATATTGCTAATGATGCTGTGGCGCTGCAGGCAGCCGTAACAAGGGTCAATTGTTAGGATACACTAACCAAAACTTTTCTGAATTACGGTGTTCATGAACCACACTTCTTCGACTTGCAAATTCAACTTTCAAACTTGAGTCTTTTTGAAGAAGGGAACTGAATTGAAGGGAGTGCCTTCTAATATGGACTCCAAACAGTGTCTGAACTTCCGTTTATTTCCAGTTTGGTCTGGAAGAAAGGAGACTTAGCCTTATGAAGAGCATGATGTGTCACTATTAGCACACCTACAAGCATGCCTGTTGACTTTTGCCACTGATATGTGAAGGTCTGCCTTATTTTTCCAGGTGGGTAGGAAATGAGGACCAGATTTCCATGCATCCCCATGTCCTTACAACCTATAGTGTTCTTCACACTTCCAGTTGTATAGCCTGAACAGGTCTACAGGTTAGTCCTAAATTAAGATTGCCACTGTTTTTCTTATCTTCAGTTCTTTCTAATTGTGCCCCTTCCTTTTCCATCTTTAACATATGGCAAGCAGGCTCAGCCTAGTTGTTTCTGTGCTGGGAATGGATGTACTTATTAATTTGGCCACTGCAGACCCATGCATGCTTCTACTCAGTTCGATTTTGAAACAAGTACCAGTATTCACAAATTACATATTTGGGATGGAAAGAATTGGAGATATCAACCATTTGAATGTGATAAATCAAAATGGACAGTTTCCCCCATCCCTTATTATAATTCTGCCAAATTCTCTTCACTTTTAAATTATTTTTATTCAATCCGAAAGAGCTACTCTGCTGTGGGAAAACTTTTATCAAAATAAGGCTTGCACGGAATACTCAAGTTCTATTCAGGCATTCAAAAAATGTTTTCCTTTGAAAGTATGAGCAGAAAGAGGGTTCAAAGCCCAACCATTCCTGTCCCCCAGATGAAGGATGGTCTGAAAAGGAGATATCCAGCTACACAGAGACCCTCTGCATATGACCAGGAACCCTGTTTTTCCAGGAACCCCGTGCCCCAATTGCACAGAAAGACTTCATCACCAAAATCCGGTTGCTTAGCAAAGTAAATTGCAACTAGAGTAGGCCCATTTGTATCCATGGAACTTACAGAGGAGTTGACTTACCAAATCTCCACTGATTCAATAGGTCTACTCTAGTTGTGACTTGTTCCACTAAGCAATGGGATTTCAGCTGATATACATATATAGAGGTTTCTTCTTCAGACAATTCCCTTGTGGAAACATTGAGAGCAAGAAGTAGAGATGAAATCCTTTCCCTCATCATGCTTCCAAATTTTTGATACCTCTTAAGACTTATGAAGTCTGAATAACACGATTGTTTCAATCCTTTTATGTACCATTAATTTGCTGGATGCTTCAGTCTCTGTAGAATTTCCTTCTTTGTAGTACTTTGTAGTTCTTTGTGAAATTCTCTTTAAGGAACAATTATTGGGATTTTAAGTCTGTGGCTTGCAGTGATAAACATGAAAATATCCCACCCACTAGCTCTATGTTTTCAATGCCCCTCTTAACAGCACTAGACATATTGCACAGTGGTGGCCAATTTTAAGTGAATTGGTTGCTTGCAACATCCTGGAAATATAAGGTTAAAAAGAATGATTACCTATAAATCAGTCCTGTAAAAATGGTGCTGAGTCATGGTGTGCTCATTCAGAAATCCCTGGGCAGAAGCCCAATGTGCTACTCTAGCTATAACTTGATGCACCTCCAAAGATGTCTACGTAGAAAACATTTGGGTCGCTCTTTCCTCAGATACGTATTTGTAATAGCGAGATCCTTCCCAAGAGACAGATGGGTTGCTAAGTCAATCGGTCAATTAGTTCACTGGTTCTTAACATTGGGTTACTCAGGAGTTTTGGACTGCAGCTCCCAGAAGCCTTCACCACCAGCTGTCCTGACTGGGGTTTCTGGGAGTTGCAGTTCAAAGGCATCTGAGTAACAAAGGTTAAGAACCAGTGAATTAGTTTGTTGATTATGGTAGCCACTGCTCTCTCTTTTCTATTGAAACATGTGTTGGTATATTCTGCTGATCAAGATTACATTGGGATCCTTCCAAGTACAGGATAATATTTGTGTATTTATTATTTTTGGCTCTTAAATGTTGTCTTTTAAGGGTGAAAGCTGCCTTTGGTCCTTTTTAAGGAGAAAGGTAAAAATGGAAGGAAGGAAGGAAGGAAGGAAGGAAGGAAGGAAGGAAGGAAGGAAGGAAGGAAGGAAGGAAGGAAGACTTTATACTACCTAACTAGTTTGTTTCTCCCAAGATCAGTAGAGGATGTTGCCCTATATAGGGATTTGAAAAAATCTCTCTACCACCAAGATTTTGCTTCAATCTGGCTGTCTTCACGTAATGAGAGTCCACTTCAAGAATTTAGAATTTCCCTATAGAAATACCAAATCCAGCAAGAGACGGAGATGCTAATTCTTTTTCCACTGTGGTTTTTGCAATGTGCAGAAATATGCCTTGTGGAAAACTCCTCTCTGTCTGCAAAGCTTGTATCGTTTCCCTTGCGGAATGAAGCATACGTGCAAATTCTCAACAAAAATTCTAAGCAAAATTGCCAACCCTTTCTGTGTACAAATCTTGAAATCCTGGAAGGCAGGGTTTTTTTAAAAAGGAACTTTTGTCAACTAACCACATATGTTTCCAAAGTTTATTGTTTTTAACAATTTCCAAATACTGTACAGTCCCTGTATCCTGGAAGCCAGGGTTTCCACAGTTTCATTTATCTGGTCTTTGTTCCCTTGTGGCCTTTGTTGTGCCAGCTTGTATATTATATATTGGGTTCTCTCATATCTGCTGTTTCAGGCATCCACAGTAGATCATGAAACCGACCCCCACAGATATGGGGGTCCTGCTTTAGTCAATATAGTAAAGCAACTGGCTTCAATATATTTCAGGAAACAGACTGAAAAGGAAACTTTATACCAGACCTCCAAAGGTACCAACATTTTTTCCCCATGACTGACTAAAAGAAAGTATAGACCTCAAATTCCAACCTGACATGTAATCCTGACCCTGATTCTAACCCTAGCTCTGGACACAGTTTTGACATTCACTGTAACCTCCCTGATTTGGCAGTTCTGATTATTTGACTATTTGATCTGACATCAGAGCTTGAAACAGACAAACTGGTTGATACAGAATGTCCTTTTTCTATGGTGGGACATCAGGAATGGTTTTGATGATGGGAAGGTAGGCACACGCATGCACACCTGCTAAACCTCAGCTTCCTGTGAGCATTAGCAGCATTGAGTTGGAGAAACCACTGGAGTCCATGTTCACATATGTTCCTCTCAATCCTATCAATAGAAATGTAAGAACAACAAAGAAAACAACTACCATCTTCCTGCCTTTCTATGAAAAATATAAACCTGTGTGTAAGACGGATGCCTCGCCCTACTTTGGGTCAGTCTTTCCAGGCCAACTTTCAACTCACTGAAAGTCAGACTGCCCCCCGCCCTGAATTTCTGTCCATACTTTTGAAAAATACCTGAGAAAGTTTCCAGAGGAGATATCACTGTCTATTTGATTCATAAATGTGATGAAAACAGGCACCTCTATTCTCTAATGGCACGTTTTTATGGCTTGATTTTGTAATGGATCAAAACCAGGCGCCAGAGTGTTATTACTCTTATATATTTGTGAGTAGGATATGGATTATCAACAAACAGTTCAAATAAATTTACACAGGCATGTTTGAAAGGAGCTTATGTAGCCTTCAAATCTGTTTGCTTTTTTAAAGCAAAAAACACCAAGGCAGTAGAACTACCCGTTTGTCAGGAAATAAGTTTAAATATCTTCTTTTTCTTTTTTTTTATGATGCTGTACAGCTGAATGGCTTTTTTTTAACCTGATATGTACATATAGCAAAGCTATGATCCATGATGAAAATATTCCCTTCTGATGAAAGATTTCCCCCAAGTTTATGGAATTCGATAATTTTTTTTTTCCATTTGTATTATATGTACATCTAACTTCCCCTGAAGGTATTGAGAGTAACCTACATAACTTTCATTACAGCTAAGAGCCATATTAAAGAATGACACTATGGGCTGCATCAAAGTGATAGATAAAAATTGCCCAAGTAGTCATGAGGGCAAAAATGTCCACTAGGATTGGCCATCAGCTTCAGCTGAAGCACAGACTACTAAACAGATCACCCTCTTTTAGATAAATTTGCATGAGGTCTAAATCAAAGCAGGGTGGCCAGAGCCATTTAATGGTTTAGTAATGAAGCAAAGTGAATGTACAAATCAATGTGGATCAAAGTCACAAATCTAATTAGAAAGTGCACAAATCGCTCTGGCCTCTTAGATTGTTTTTAAAGCAAATATTAAATAAACATTTTGCAGATTTATTCCCTTCTTTAAGGTCTATCATGTCCCTAAACTTCATGTGCATCAAGAGTAAAACAGATGCATTATAACCTTTTTGGCTTTTTAGAGTAAATCAATGAACAGTGTTTTGAACTTGCAATAGAATTGAGCAATACATTTGATCTGCACGTCATTGTAAACTTACCAAACTCATACTTCTCCGACCTAGAGTAGGCCGCGAAATGGTGCAGTATAAAATTTTAAATAATTAACTAATTAATAATGTACAAAAATATGTATGTTTAGGAAAAGGTGCATAAAATTTTGTATATTTTTCAACAGCTCACACAGAGAAAAACTATACACAGTAGTAAAATGTTTATTGGGAGAGAAAGCAAATATAAGCAAAATTTCATACTATCTTTTTAAAAATTGCAATCCTATATGGAGTTGGACAAACTTTGTTGTTGGAAAATGTGAATCTGAGTTAAATCCTCCTTGATGCACTTGTTCTGAGGTATAGGAGCCTGAGGGTGAAAACTATCATCTCCAAATGCTCATTTAAGTACAGTGGTGCCTCGCTTAGCGATCACTCCATTTAATGGCGAAATCACTTAGCGATGGACTTTTTGCCATTGCCAGAGTGATCGCTTAGCGATGGCCCCTATGGGTAAAAATCGCTTTGCGATGATCGCGGGGATGTGATCATGGCAAAGCGCCCATTTTTAAACAGCTGATTGGCGGTTCCAAAATGGCTGCTGGAAAAACAAAATGGTGACCACTGTTTTGCCTCGCTTTAGAGGCACCCAAAATGGCTGCCACTAAGTTTTTAGCCCATAGGAATGCATTAAACGCATTTTAATGTGTTCCTATGGGCTTTTAAAAATTGCTTAGCGATTAAATCGTTTTGCGATGTTTTTCCTGCACGGATTAACATCGCTAAACGAGGCACCACTGTATTCTAAAAATTTCCTGGTAGAAAAAGTTCAGTATTAAAGATGATGGTTGACAGAGAGAGAAGCATTTACATACCATGCAGGTTACAAAGGAGCAAAATTCACTTATGAAATTCATCATTATTAATTTAGGTTCGCTCAACTAGGTACAGCACCTTGATTCAGAATGCTGAGGAATGTTCAAACCTCATAACATCCATTGGTGACAATATATTCAGGGGATTTTTCCCCCGTGTCAAAGTCTCCAATTTAGGCAGAAATTCTCTCTGTGCTCAGTTAGTGCCTTTTCCTTCAAGTGACAACGCATTTGGAAAGCAAATGCCGAACAATTGGCTCATTGCTTTAAAAGTCACAAACAACCCATTTAGTGCTTCTGCTCCTTAGAAATCCACTTCGGGAGCCATTTATGATCATTTTGCAGGATTCCAGTTGTGTTAAAGTGCATAAAGTTCCTTCATCTGTGCACAAAATCTTTTTTTTTTTTTTTTTTTTTTTTGCTTTTGTTGAGAGTACTGGAAAAAAAAAGAGAGAAGACTTTTATGCGTCATCCTTCTGGGAAAGAATGAGACAATTGAGCATTTACATCCTTATAAATCCATGCTTTTTCTGAGTACCCCACTATAAAAAAACCAAAGTGCTCTCAAACAGCAAGTTTTCTGTGGCACATCATACTATTTTTCTGGTCAGCACTAACTGGAGATATCTTATCTGAGACTACCTTAGCAATAGCATAAATCTAATTTTAGTCTATTCTGCGCACTAATGCATACATTTGTATTTAAGAAGCAAATATAAGGCAGGATCTGCTATCACCAGGGCAACAACTTCCTTATTACCGACAGTGTTTCTGAGAAAAGAAGTTAGAGTATAATTTACCTAGATCGAACTGTATATTTATATTGGCTCGCTGTTCAGAAAGCTGCACATCCCACATCATTAATGCTGGATGCACTGCTGTGCTCCTGTTGCTTTATGGGTTATGCAGGGTGAGGTTCTTCAGTCTGAGACCTTACCGGAGAGTATGTCAAATAAATATAGTACAGCATGCATGTCCCCCTTAAAGTCAGTCAGAACTACCCAAGGCTTGCTACCTGACTGGTTTTGACTGGAAGCGGAAAGAGACAGGGAAAGACAATAGAATATTTGCTTCTTCTCTGAGCTTGGAAAATTACTTGATAAAAGTAATGACCTGTTGATGCAACCAGTCATGCTGAAGTCATCCACACCTGAGCAGCAGTAGAGTGATCCCCAAGAATCCATGCGGCTAAAACCATCTGGAATTGAGTATTGGTCGGATGATGAAGCCAACCTATGGTACCTAATGCTCAGTTATGGATGGCTTCAGGATGTCATTATGAATGTACGCCCTGTTTCTGCTTTGTGGCTGGTGAGAATAAACAAGGAAAAGGAGGGATGGGTGAGAAGTAAATTCATGCTTGTATAACAGGAAGTAGGGGCAAGTCTAACCCCTTATTTTTTGTGACTGACCCTCAGTGGTCGCAATGACCAGATAGGCAGGGTATAAATGGAATGAATAAAATAAATAAATAGTTTGTGTTATGGAAGAGGATGGTTACAGAGGGACGTGGACCCAGTGGTCTTCATTGAAGACATCCCACTTTTCCACATAATTCCAGCACTGAGGCACAAAAATCATGGGATGTCATGCTTTCATTCAGAAATGCTCCCTCTTCAGACGGTCGAAACACTCTTCATGTATGGGGAGGTTCGTGTGTGACAGAAAGAGCAATAGGGAAATATGGGGGGGAGAGAGAGAGAGAGACAGAGGGAGGGAGGGAGGGAGGGAGAGAGAGGGAGAGAGAGAGAGAGAGAGAGAGAGAGAGAGAGAGAGAGAGAGAGAGAAATACCTCTTCCATGTAATGAATGTTGCAAGCAATTTGGAGGGTCTTGATTAAATACCAGGGCACTAATCTAATTCATCAGAAATAGGGAGCTTTGGCACTTTCGCAGTACTTGATCACTGAAGAATAACCATCTCTTTGGTGCACACAGAGATAGAGAGAGAGAGAGAAAGATTGCATGTTTAGATAATATGTTCCTTCAGCCTTGTGGCTGAATTTTTCTGACCCCTAAAATATTTTATTTTCCCTAGATACATACCTGCAGAGGTGATTTTCTATTAGAAATTACCAGTTAATGATGGAGAAATGGTAGAAAGCTGAAGAGAATCAATTCCCTTTATCAGTGACTGTGAAGAGACAGTGCTTCAATTAGCACTTTTGCAAACACAGGATCCCTGATAGGCTACATCGGTATCCTGTGTTGAGCCACAATGTTCTAGCCAATCAGTATGCTTGAGCATGGATAACTGAGGTGGACTTTGTTCCCATCACCAACCTTCCAAGGCTTAAAAAAATATTGCAGCAGCAGTCCCAGAAAATCTATGGGTTGTTGAGAAAAATTGCACGTATTTGTTACATGCCTAATACATTTGTGCCTAATGCTCATAATTTCAGCAGTGAGTTGACAATGGAATAGCAGTCTCATATGAGATCAACCAGCCACCTTCTCCTCTAGACTGACATTCTTTTTCTGGGGAATAAGGGTAGGAGAAATATGTATGGCTCTTACTGATCAGCCCTGGTGTCAATTAAGAGACTAATTCTCTAGTTCTGCTTCTTCTCAGATTATGGCTGTTCACAGTGCTGATTGGTTAGTCCATGCATCTATCATAAAACTACTCTGCAGCTTTTTTTGAGTGTAAAAAACAAAATGTAGATTCCGAAGAAATGGTTGAACAGGTAACATTGGTCTCTGGTCTACAGTGGAGAGGGCAACAATCTCTTTCTGGTCAAAAGTAAGAAAGAGACGTTTGAGAAAGTGGAGCTCATCCCATAATAAATGAATTAAAGAAATCTAACTGCACACAGCCCAAAAGCAAATAGCTGCCTACTCCCTCATGCTTAGCAAGCTAGCCATTACCTGGCTCTGATCTTGTCAGATCTGAAAATTACTTAATTATGTTCACACTCATTCAATACATCAGCCATCCCTTTCTCAGTCTCTGTGGCTAAATGTCATTTGCATTTTGAATGCCTTATTATTGCCATTGGTTGTTGACTCAATCACCCTTCTCTCCTTCTCTGATTTCACTCATTTTCCTTAGCCAGGCTTTGACTTAATGTAATAGTAATGGTTTCTTCTTTTTTTCTTGCTTTCTAATCCATTCTGATCTCCCAAATCTGTATTGCCAATTCAACCTAGAAATACGGTCTTGCTTGAACCTGCACTTTCTTCTCTGCCACACCCTGCTGTCTCTAAGTAACTGTTAAGCAAGGAAAATCGGCCAAGAATATTTCAGAAAGGCTACTAAGACTGAGCAAAGCATTAAAGAAGGGAGATATGGCTGCTTCTAATGTCAACAGTCCTGTTTCTCCTTCACTTCTTTCCCCAGGCTATATCATGCCTTCATCAGATATATCATCCAGTTAGAGTTTCTCAAACCCATCTTGGTTGAAGGCTTGCCAGATCCAGCAGATGCCGGACAGACCCTCAGAGAGACTAGAGGTTAATGGATCCTCAGGAGCACAGAGGAGCATGAATCTTCAGATGAAGGTGGCTCTTAGGTTGAGTTGGAGGAAGCCACACAATACTGCAAGCCAAATGCATAAGTCCAGAGGGATGAAATGCTTGGATGCAGGGAAACAGTCTTCAGAAGAAAAGGCTTCCTCAGCAATGGGGGGAGGCCTCCTCCTCCCAAAGAAAAGTTTCCTTCCTGTGGACACCAGCACCCACATCCTACAGCTCAGTTCTCCTACCAGCTGGCCAAACTTTGACAGTTGAGTTCAAGGTGGGCTTTACCAATCCACCTAGACAAATCTCCACTTGGAATTGTGTTTTCATTGCAGACAAAGTTTATTCTAGTAGCTAATTACCCTCTATCTTGCTCTTTGCTTATGACTCCTCTCCATATATAACTTCTGGACTGTCTAATGATCCCTTTGGAGTCTCCCTGTTCAGTTGTGCATTACTCTTGGACAGGTCCAACTTCACTGTTTTGGTTTCAGGTTTCAGATCTCCTGCACTTGTTCTACCTGGTAAGCTTCTGTTTGTTGAAAGTGTTGAACTGACCCCACCAAGGGATCAGGACAGATAGCATCTACCAATATGGAAAAGGTAGATGCCATCATGCTTCAGCCTCCTCCACCCCATAATGGACAGCAAGTATGGCCAACCTTATAGTAGGAGGCCTGTAAGATGAATGGCAGGTGTCACCAAAAGAAGAGATGGTGGCATAAGGTTGATGTTCTCAAGTGATGTTGTTGGTATGGTTTTGATCAGTGAGAGCTAAGCTATAGAAAAAGGCTGAAAAACAGCCAAGTGAATGACCTGCACTGAAGACTCAGAATTAAAGAATCAGTGTAGAACCATCATCATCTTAGAATGGATCATCAAGTCCCTGTCAAGGAGGCACAGTGAAGAATCAAACTCCAAACCTCTGGGTCCACAGCCAGATGCCTAAACCACTGAGCTGTCCAGCAATTCTATTATCTAAGAAGAGAGGGGAAAAACACGACATACATTGACAGCTAGTTTCCTGCATTATTGGCTTGACTTATTCCATGTTGATTAACAATGTTTAATCAGGAACGAACCAAATTGTATATTGCCATTACTGCAGATTTATGTTTATTTGATTCTATCAGCAAATGTTGGTGCTATGTGGCAGAATAGAAACAGACGGAATGCCCCAAAATACATAACGAGAATTAATTTATCACGCTAGCACATGCTGACATATGAGAAGTGTCAACGTGTCCAGCCTATCATTTGATATTAATCAGGATTGAGTTATTGTGTTAAACTTAGTCAGTAAACTGCAGTATTAATTTCACATAAGTTGACGTCTCTTTAGTTAATTATATAAGTCAGTGATCTATGCACAGTTGTACACGGATCAGCTAATAAATGATGATGACATTTAAAGTGTGTAGCCAGTGTTTTAGTTCTAGTACTACCAAAATAAAATAAAATTAAACAAAAGCTTTCTTGTCTCTGTGCATGAAACACCAAGAGTTTCTCCAGTAAATTAATGACTCCAAACATGAAATTCTTCTAAAGTAAAGGGTATTTGCTCATTGGTAAAGCATCCGTTTTCAGTGCAGAACACCCTACTGTCTTCGGAGAGAATGTGAAGAGAATCTTCAAACAGAACTGTGAAGGACTCCCATTCAAAGGTTGCAGCTGGTACTGAATGTAGATACATCAAAACTATGAAGGCATTGGTAGAGATGCCATAGGTCACAGGTAGAGAAGGGCATGAACCCAACCTTCTCTGGCAGGCACCCACTCAGAGACAGCGCTCAGAGGAGGCGGGGCAAGGAAGCCAGACGGCTGCCACAAAGTGGACACCCACCAGAGGAAGTGGGGCTTTGAAGTGCTGAACACCTGCTTGGCCAGTCAACGAATGGGCAAAACCACTGAACTGATGGTTCATGCCCATCTCTAGGCACTGCCCATCTCTAGTCATCTTGGAAGAAGAGAGCATGGGGGAGGATGCCAGAAGCTGCCTAGCCTCACCAGGTTTATGTACTTGCAACAGAAGCCAGGCACTCAAGACTCCAGCCATCCACTTGGGCAAGGCTGTGTAAGTCTAGACATTGCGGCAGTTCAAGACAGGCAAGGAAGGGAAGGGACCAAGAGAGACAAGATGCAGAGGCTGAATTTTCTGTGCTCCTTCTCTAGAAGGGTGCCTCCTGACCTTAAGCTCTCTTTCCCGCCTTCCAGAAGCTGAACTCCAGAAGACTTCCAGTCAAACTAACGGGGGGCCCAAGTTGGCAAGGAGTTTACTGACTATCACTCTACCCTGTGGGACTGTGAGGGAAAAGGCAGAGGGGATGTCCGCCATAACTCCAATCAAATCTGTATCAAGAAGCTGAGTTGGAGCCCGCGGAGTGATTAACCGAGAACCCTCGAAGAGGGGATGGGTGATGTGTGCACCCCAATTGAAACCAAACGTTTGGAAGAACATAATGGTGGTAAAAACTGTTTGCTCATGGGGCTTATTATTTCAGAAAGCAGAGTCAGACATACTGCTTTAACCCACAACGCTGAAATGTAAAAGGGAGGGATGTTGCTGATAGAGGGGCATGAATCCACCTCTTGGTATTTTTCTGCTGGAAAAACATGGCTGCCTCTCCTTAGTGAATACATACCACTTGCAGAAATAAAAGGAACACAGAAGGGAACTGAGATGGCCAATGTGTTTTCAGACCAAGAAGTGTCTACCTATTCCTTTATCTACCCCCTGCTCCATGCATTTCTTCCTCTGAGGAGCTGGTCACACATGACCCGAACCTAACCAAGATGGCAGCAAAGTTTTGAGTACTTCTCTATGAGAAGATGGCACCGTCTCCTTCCATGGATGTTGTGCTTTGCTTCTGCCTCACCATTTTCTCTGTAGAGGAATTCAAGGTGACTTACAAATAATGCATTTAGATCTTGAACCACAAACTCTTTTTCCAATGTTTTAATATGAAGCTTGTTTAATTCTTTTTTAAAATATTTGTATGTACAGATTTAGCTTTTAAAAATTGTCCTTTTAATGCCATAAGCCACCTTGGGTCCTTTTAAGGAGAAAGGCAGGTAAAAATATTTTCAATAAATAATTAATAATAATAACTTAGATAAATAATATATTTTTTAAAAAAACAGGGCTGAGAATATGGGGTCCTCCAGATATTATTGGACTGCTGCTTCCATTGCCCCAACACCATCCTTAACAAGTAGGTGGCCTGTTGCTAGGGGAGCATTCCTCTACATGGGAGACCAGCTCCTCAGAGAAATTAATATAGAGAGAATGGGGAGGTAGAAGCAAAACAAAGCAAAGCAAAGCAAGAGTTTGTTTGTTTGTTTGTTTGTTTGTACCCTGCAGCTCACATCATAAAAAGGCAGCTAACATCACAAAAAGGACAATATTTAAAAGCTAAAAACAGCAATCATACAAATATTTAAAAAGAACTAAACCATATTAAAAACAGCAAATAAAATCAATGCTAAAAACATTTAAAAGCAGCAGATCACAACAATCCAATTTGAAAAATCCCTTTCAGATAGTCAGTCGCTAAGGAAACAGCTGTCTGAAGAGAAAGGTGTTTGCCTGCTTGTGAAAGGACAGAAAAAAAAGAGCCAGCCTGGCCTCAAGTGGGAGGGAGTTCCAAAGTCTGGGAGCAGCCACAGAGAAGGCCTTCTCCTGTGTTCCCACCAAACCACACCTGTGAGGGTGGTGGGACAGAAAGGCCTCCCCTGATTATCTTAATGCCTGGGCAGGCTCACAGAGGGAGATGTGCTCTTTCAGATAGATTGGCCCCAAGCTGTTTTAGGACTGTTATAGGGGATGTACTCCAGCAACTGTTGGAGGGTCACACAATCCTACTCCGTATTTTACAGCCAGGCACTTATTTCTCCACCAAAAGTTCCCACCTAGCGTCTCTAATTAACGCTTCCCTAGCAACAGGCCAACTTCTTGTCATCAATGATGATGATGATGCTCTTTTAAGGATGGTATGGGTTGGTTTGCCGTACAAAGTGAAAGTCAAGAAGTGAAAGGGGACTCCTCATGTTGCTTAAACCTAAGGAAAAGTGCAAAGGAAGGGCACTTGCCAAAACTCACATGCACACTGTGCGGAATTAATAACCCTCTCCTCTTCCCCTCTTGAATTAATTCTTGGCTTACCATGACTTTAGCTCTTCCTCGAAAATCCCATTTGCATTATGTAAAGCCCTGACATTATCCTGCTGGCAACAGATGCTCTTCTCCTCCTGGAGAAAATAAGAGAAGGGGAAAAAAGAGGGGAGTCAACTGTTTTTTTAAATATGATTAAAGAAAAAAATACAGAATTGGAAATAGATTTGTAAATCAAGCTGAATATTCATACACTGCTTTCTCTGAAGAGCAAATATGAATCAGGCATTAAGGTGTCATCGCTTTATTTTTAAGATGGGAGTCCCTTGATGGGGCATAATTCAATATCCTATTAAGCGGCAATAAAGCCCTGCAGAAGCTTAAATGTGTGCTTAAAGTTACGACAATCACAAGTGGTGGAATATTTTTATCGCCACAAAAGTATGTGGTGGAGCAGCAGTGGGAACTGTTTGCGCTTCAGATTGTGTCCAATTGTAACAGGAGATATGGAGATATTCGTATTGGTATATGGATGCGAACATTCCCGCTCAGCTGGACCCAACAAGGGTCTAGCCCCCAAGGCCAGACGGTCCACTCACACATCCTACTGCTGGGTCAATCCTACTCATATACGAATATCCCCACCTCTAATTGTAACTCTCATTCCCAGAATGTTTAGAGGGTGTACATGACCACCTCATCCTCAAGTCTGTTCAGCCTTATGACTGAAAGTTGACCTGTCACAACCAGAAGCTACAGAGAGTATCTCTGGCAAGTAAAGCAAGGATTTAATACATACATTACGACTAAGCCAAAGAAAGAATGATAAGAAGAAGCTTGCTCATTGGTTTGGTAATAGAAAAACTTGTTTTTCTGTGTATTTGATAAGTTGTGATATCTACCATGCATGAAAACGGGTGACCTTATAGCTGAGCATTAAGAAAGAAAGAAACAACCCATCCAGGGCTTCATTTCCTAAAGGAGGGGAAAAAAACATATGTGTAATCTATCCATATAAACAAAGTTCTGGACTGACTAATACCTTTAGTGGGTCTTTAAAAAGATAAACAAGGATAACTTTTTTATCAAGCAAAGAAGGGGTTATATTCGAGGGGACAGAAGAGACAAACAGTCCAAAATCGTATAAGGCACATGTGAAGCTCATGTGAAGGTTGGCTGTAATGAAAGCAAGGTGGTGTTTGCAGAGTGAGCGTGAGACAACATTGCAGGGTATCAGCTTACAGTGTTCCTGTAGGAAGAAATCCTGTACATCTTGCCTTTGGCTTAGAAGAAGCTCACAAGCCCCTTTATTGGCTTAGAGCAGAAATTGTGTTTTCGTGTCAGCAGATCAAAGGATCAAATTTAGGTGCCACAATAATATTTTTTTCCCCAAAAAAATTCAATTCAACCCAAATTGGTTGTCATGAGTAATGGTGAGAGGAGATGGGAATCCGCTCTGAAATCTCATCTTGCACAGAGGGGAGACATTGGCTTCAAGGGCCGATAGTGGGAGGAGGCAACCAAATCTTGGAGGAGAAAGGATGGTGTCCCCACAGCTAAACTGCTTTGTTCAAATGTCACCAGTGTTGAAGTGAAATTCAGCTTCCCTCCAGTCAACTTTGGTCCACGGAAAGGAGGAGCGCTGCCATGTTCTTTATCTCAAGCAGCAGAAAACCTCAATTAAGCAATTTCTGGTTGGCGGATGTTGTGATGACCAAATGGCTCCTAAAGTCACCTGGACTGCAAGGAGAACAAACTGATCCATTCTAAAGGAAATCATCCCTGAGTGCCAACTGGAAGGACAGATCCTGAAGCTGAGGCTCCAATACTTTGGCCATCTCATGAGAAGACTCCCTGGAAAAGACCCAGATGTTGGGAAAGAGTGAAGGCAAGAGGAGAAGGGGACGACAGAGGACGAGAGTGTTGGACAGGGTCATCGAAGCGACCAACATGAATTTGACCCAACTCTGGGAGGCAGTGGAAGACAGAAGGGCCTGGCGTGCTCTGTTCCATGGGGTCACGAAGAGTCGGACACGACTTAACAACTAAACAACAACAACAAAAACAGGAATAGTGGGTTCTACCCCCTCTGTGCTTTTAAATCTTGTAACAGACTTTTAGGGAAGCTTCCAAAAGACCAGCTGAACAGCTCATTTAGGTTTCTAAGCTCCTTGACAAGGTGTTTGATAGAATAGAGAATTGAAACCTGATGCAGCAGAAGCATCGCCCGCCAAAATGCAGCTTGGGGAGGAAAATGGCAACAGCAGACGCTGCGCTAATTACATCCAGCTCAATATATGTTTAAATATTAATGTTCTGCTCCATTTGCTTATTAACATGTTGCTTCTGTTAAAACCCCTCCCTATACTAGTGCACCAAAACTCCCACCCTGATGAGTAATTTCTTCATCATAATTATTTTATTTTATTTATACCCATCCTATTTGACTAAATATGCATAAATCTTGGGGTGCTGGATTAAATAAATGCGGATAGTTATCTTCACTGAAAGAATACGGTATTGTTGATGTTTCTTAACAATGAACAAACAGAAAACATTTATTTTCACTTTTTTTTTCAAGGCAGAAATATTAGTTACTCTAAATGCCTTATACTGGAATGGCTAATTAGAGTCTGTAGGATCAAAAGAGGAGCAGGAGAAGCACCAACGAGGCAATGCAGTTTCTAAATTCCTAGATGAAATAAATAGATTCTAGTCAATGGACTTACTATGAGGCTTAAGGCTCAACCTCTCCACTAAATCTTATGGGTCTTTCCCAAAACCTATAGGCTTTTGTGCAAAATACAGTAATTTTGTGCAAAATCTCTTTTGCGGGTCCCCAAAATGCATTTTTTAAAAAACCTCACATAATCTCAGGAAGGTTTTGAAATTTTATGTCCTCTCATACATTCGCAAAACAAGTCAAATTTCATTTCCCTAAAACTAACAATATTTTCTGCTTCTTCTCCCGATCTTTGAGTCACAACCCAAGTAATTTCAGCTTTCCCTGCCCTCTGGACTTGTTCATTACATTTCTTCACACACAAAAAGGCAAGACTCTTGAGAGACTTCTTATATAAGGTCAGCACGGTAAACGTATTACCAGCACTATAGATTAAAATAGTACAAGCTAATCATGCTAACAACATAACTCTGTGAGAACTCAGAAGTAAGCATAAATGTAGATTTCTTATAGTCCTCTTATAATGAGAATGGGTCTATTGTAATTAAAGTTTTTTTTAAAAAAAAGGTTCTCAAGCTTTAGCGCTGAAGGAGATTTTACAGCAGGTCTTGGAGGAAAAGGGTAGATTTTCATAATTGCTGTTGTTTCGGATAGAAATTTAATCTGCATTTTTAAGAGGGTGTAAGTCAAAAAAAAGTCATACAGAAGTCTAAGATTAGAATTTCCAATGATGATCATCTCTCTCTCTCTCTCTCTCCTTGCTCTATGTCTTTCTATTCTATAGCTCAGAAGAATCCCAACATTATTTTTAAGACCTTCTGGAAGAGGGCCCGTTTGAATTAATTGTTGACTTGTTGATTCCCCAAAGATAATACAATTAGTTACATAAATTTTACTGTCTTCCGTTCAATTCAGCTTCATGTACATGGTTTTATTCCTGACCACCTTATCGTGATGGTGACCCCTCCCCCTGTAAGACAGGGGGAGAGGAAGGGAGGGAGACTGGCTTGAAGTCACTCAATTTAATGGCTCATTTTGAACTATATATTTTATTAACTTATTTATTGAAGAGATTTTGACAACTGCATACACCCCTAAGAAACTTATAAAAATTTATAGCTCTCTAGGGAAAAATCAGAAGCCTGTATTTTTCACGGCTGTCATTTTATCCCCATCCCAAAAGAATTAATTCCAGAGTGAAACGAAACAATCGTTGACAATCACATAGAAACCCATCTGAGTATCATAGTATGTCTTTTCATTGTTGCAATAATTCCAGAAAAGATCAACTTGTCTAAATCTACAAACTTTACTTATCTACATTGCATCTGTAGTCCATATGCGCAAAATATTTGAAAAAGTAACATGGAGTAAAAACATTCTTGCAGTTTTTAAAATTGTGGGAACAAATGCTAAAAAAAAAAAAGTGCAAATTGTCAAAGTTTGGGCAGACTGACTTTTGTAAAAAAAAAAAAATTAATAGGCATCCTTATTGAAAACTGTGAGCATGGCTAGTAAAACAGTCCATTGAAAACATTTATGCTATCAAGTCAAGAGACAGGAATGGCCAGGTTTCCCAAAAGAGTTGACAACTCCAAGACTCACATTTTCATCATTTGTTCACATGATAAAATTGTAATTCTAATAATCGTCTAGAATCTTTAACAGTTGCTTTTCAGTACTGAACAGGTTTTCCTATTCGTTTTTATTATCCAAGAAAATCATTTTTTATGAAGAAATAAACAAGAACGTGAAATGTGATCCAAAGAAATACGTAGACACATAGTGAACTGGAAGAGCTTCAGCAAAAGAGCATTTCTACATAAACCCAAAGGAAATACAGTACAACCACATTTTCAAATATCAATCCACTTGAATTGATATTTCACGCATTCTATATATCATACATTCCAATATTAAAAAGATTATCAGGTCCGCAGTCCACTGAGCAATGGAAGGTGGCCATCCATCTCCTGAGTGCTGTAATATAGGTTTTCTAGCCACTGGAAGCGGGTGGAGAACGCATTTCCTCTGAAGTCAGTTTCTGTGTGGTTTTGTCCATTCAAAAGCACATGGGGATCTTCTGAATAAAATCAATTCTTCTTGAGCCAACTGTACAATGAGAAGCAATCACCAGGCATGGGGGACTGAGTTGTAGGACTTGCTGTCAAGTCGGACTCAAGTCATTCGGGTGACTCAACTTAGTTTTTTTTCCAGTAACCTGGACTTTACTTGCAACTTGGAAACTATTTATCCCTTCCCTTTATTCTGTGATGGGAAAGCTTGTTTTTAATACGGATTCAGACTTGGGATTTGGGACTCAGGACTTGGTATCAAAGACTTGGGACTCAAGACTCGGGATTCAGACCCAAAGATTTTACAACATCCTTGGCAATCACCAGAATGTTTGTTTGTTTGTTTGTTTGTTCGTTTGTTTGTTTGTTTGTTTGTTTGTTTGTTTGTTTGTTCGTTCGTTCGTTCGTTCGTTCGTTCGTTCGTTCGTTCGTTCGTTCGTTTGTTTGTTTGTTTGTTTGTTTTTAACATATGTCGCCCACTATACCCAAAGGTCTGTGGGCGGCTTACAACAATTAAAATACAATTAAAATACAATAAAGATAAAACAATTGAAATACAATTAAAACAGATACTCCAAAAATTGCCATCAGGACCCACAGTTGATATTATTTCAATTAAAAGCCTTCTGGAACAGGAAGGTTTTGACCTGACGCCGAAACGTCATCAGCGTCGGCACCAGACAAATCTCAGTCGCATGACACCAAAAGGGTAAGAACACAAAAACATCCATCACTTTTGTGTGGAAGCCAGCGTCTACATAGATGTGAAGAAATATCAGCTCATCTTTTGTAGTCCACAGGTTTTATTTTCTGATTTATAGCAGGAGTCTTACATTACCCAAGGGAAAGGACAACTCACACTGTGAAATAATGCTGATATAAACTGTAAAAATTAATTTGAATACACCATTAATAATACAACATGCATAATAAAAAATATAACAGAGTAAAGTGTTTCCGCTCTCGTAAAAAATTACCTCTGATACATTTAATCTTTTCTAATTATGCTTATTAATTCGGACCTAGACTCTTGCCTTACAAATCTCAGACTCCTCTTTTCAAATAAGTAAGGCTGATGATTTCAAAGCTGAGCTTCATTTAACAAAATCCAGCCAGGTTTTTTTTTCCCTTGACTTGCTAGTTTTGAAGTTTCTGGGGATTTAATTCTCGTATTTAAAAGTTCAAACGTGCATTCCGTCTAATGTGAGAAATATTCTTAAATATTTCTTGTGGTGTCAAAAGCTTTCCTTCACCTGCACTGTAGGTTTGAAAAAAGTCCCTTTAGTCACAACACTATCTCCTCTACATCTGGCTTGCCTACCCACAGTGACATCATAATGTGAACTCTAACAGACCACAAAGCTGTCAGATAATCTATGGCCCCTGATTGGTTGTTTCCATTGTCTTTGTTGTTGATGGCTTTCTTCCTTCTCTGACCTCTGAACAAGCAACAATAATGGAGGGTTTCCACATGCTGGAAACTCAAAATTTCCTCTCTTTTATTCTTCTGACTGTAACCTATAGATGGTAACTGTAAGTAAATATGTTCTACTTTAGTTGCTTCTAGTGTGATTTTATCATGCAAAGTGCTAATTTGTGTGCAAAAGAAACCAAGGAGATGGGGGGCTATTGGAACTGAGCTGATCTTTCCACATTTCCATATTGTTTTTTTCTAACTCTTACCCTGCTGACTAAAAGGAATAACTAAAGTTCCCCAATCTTAACTGCCTCTCTTACAATAACCCAGTCATTTCAATGACCTGACCAGCCCTCTCTATATCAACTTCAAAGTGAGTCCTACTGAATTGTGTAAGGCTGGTTGCCAGGTAAGTGTGTATTGAATTCCAGTCTTGATAAGTAACTGAAGTTGAAGCAAGGACACTGAGTGTCAGGAGCTAAATCCTAAAGAGAAACTCAGTTTTTTTGCCTCTTGCTGTAGCAGTAAAGTCTTGTTTGGCTGTTTCAAGATGAAGCCATCTGGAAAAGTTACAGGTCACTCTGGACCTAATACACAGTCTGTTGCACTTTCAGAACTGAGTTGTTTCCCTTGAGAGCTCCCTGCTTAACTCCTGTTTCAGTCCTAATAACTTCAAGCTGAAGGACCTCAGTGACTTGAGCTGGGCAGAGAGACCCAGGGTCCAGCTTTGTAGAAGACAGTTTGGTATATACCTCTGTCCATTTAGGGTCTCAACACTTGTCATTTTCTCATGCCTCCCACACAGCTTTGCTGATCCGACCTGCTGACATGTGAACTCTGAGAGGGTCAGAAGAAAGCCCACTCATCCATTTGTTGTTGTTTACATGGAACTCTGATAGATCTTGGCACTTGAAATTATAAAAACCCGTCTAGCTATCACTGTATGAATGCTGCATCCTTCAACTGGATATAGGAAAAAGATATTTATCACTCATGTTGAAGCTGTTCTCTCCTCATACATAGTCAGGCTTTTTAAAAAATTCTTACTCTACTATTTCTAAGCAGAAAAGTGAATCAGCCAAGGTGATATTATTTTATATGCTTTTATTTCATCTATATTTCATATTCAAGAAAACTGACACTTCAAAAAGTTAAAAACCTACAACCACAAAAAGTAGAAGGAGAAAAAGATATTTTAGCCCCATTCCAAAATCTAAGGGATATAAAACCTAAATAATGCAGTTTGTAGCCTGAAGTGATATTGGCAGCATTAATATTCAACATGGGCCACCTGGTCAATTCTGAATTACATTTTCCCTTTTCATTGTTTTCCAGGTAGAGACTACTCAGAAGTGTATTACCATTCCCTTCCTCTAGGGGTGCTCTGGGACTGTGCAGCTTGCCCAAGGCTACACAGGCTGGCTTTTCTCCCAGGAGGCCCAGCGGGGAATCAAATTCCCAACCTCTGGCTCTTCAGCCAAACCACAGAGCTATCCAGCCAGTTATGGAATCACCTCCTTAGAAAAACAGCTTCCTTTTGCTTAAGATCAATTATATTTGGAGAACATTTCTGCAGTTAACGATGGGATGACAGAGCAGATAGCACTAGACCAAGGCACCAGACAAGGTTGTCCTCTTTCTCCAGTTCTGTTTCGTTTGATTATTGAAATGTTAGCAAATATAATAAGGAATGATGGCTTAATCGAAGGTATGGGTGAAAATAATAAAATAAAGATGAATTTAACACCGATGAAATTGAATAAAATTAACACTGGTTATCTGAATGTCTCTTGGAAATGTGAGAAGGAAGTTGGTACATACTTTCATATGTGGTGGGAATGCAAAAAAGTTCAAAGATTCTGGAAACTAATCTTTAAAGAACTAAGTGACATATGTGAAAAAGATATAGAATTTAATCCTGAGATAGCTGTGTTATCAATATTTGAGACTGTTAAATATGATGAGATGACTAGAGAATTGATTACTAATTTATTAACAACAGCCAGATTAATAATAGCTAGGAATTGGAAATTAAAGACTGAATTTTGAATGGAAGAATGGCATAAGGAAATATGGAAGATTGCTATAAATGATAAGCTAACTTGTAACTTAAAGGTTAAGAGAGGAGAGATGAAAAAGAATAATTTCTATGATATATGGGGCTGATGTGCCAACAAGAGGAAAAGCGAAAGCTCCAAATCAAGAATCAGTGCAGTTCTGGAGGACTATTACAGAAGAAGAAGAATATAGATGGAGGAAGAAGAAGATTATTTCAAGAGGTCCAGACTATGGTGGTGGGGAACACAGTTAAACTGTATTTTCGTTTATGTATGTTATGTTTATGTTGTAGTTAAAATGAAAAGGAAAAAAGAAATTTTAAAAAAGAGTATAAAACCTAATACACTGGACCCTTGACTTACAGACGGCTTGACTTACAGACTTTTTGAGTTACAGACTTCTCTGGCTGCAAAATTTAGGTTTGACTTGCAGCCTGAGAATTGACTTACAGACCAGAAAAAAACCAAAATGGAGCAAAAACGGACTGTTACAGGATTAATCGGTTTTCAATGCACTGTAGGTCAATGGAGACTTGACCTCCAGACTTTTTGACTTGAGAACCGCCTTCCAATACGGATTAAGATCTCAAGTCAAGACCCCACTGTAGCCTGAAGTGATATTGACAGCGTTAATATTAATCATGGGCCACCCAGTCAATTCTTACTTACCTTTGCCCTTTTCAGGGTTTTCCATGTACGTAGAGAATACTCAGAAGTGTATTACCATTCCCTTCCTCTAGGGGCACTCTGGGATTGTGCAGTTTGCCCAAGGCTACACAGGCTGGTTCTTCTCCCAGGAGTCCCGGGGGGGGGGGGAATCCAACTCCCAACCTCTGACTCTGCAGCCAAATCACAGAGCTATCCAGCCAGTTATGGAATTACCTCCTTAGGAAAGCAGCTTCCTTTTGCTTAAGCCTTAACTATATTCAATATGCCTGAATGCCTTTCTCTCCCTTGTGAAGCTTGCTCCAAACCTCCATTAGTATACAATTTGGGGTAGGGGGTTGTAGCTTCTGCATTGCATTAATTATTACAGCTATTCTTTGACATATTTTGGAACATTTCAAAATTTCTTGGAATTTACATCTGCCTTCCTCCAGCCGTGAGAAGAAGAAACTAATTTTCAACTGATTAATAATGCCGGGTAATTGTCATATAATTCCTCCCTCCAAAAAGGAAAAAAGAAAAAAGAAATAGAACAAACATCAACAGAATCATTAAATTAAAAATTGATAATTGCATCAGAGTAACATCTGCTAGCATTTGTGGAGAGCATTATATCGTTAGTATTTTATTTTTAAAAGCAATTAGATGGCGAACTTTTCAACGAACAAAACATGCCGAACATCCTGCTGGCTCGGCAGTTTGAGACGCATTCAGCCTTCACCCAAGCTCCTCCCAACACATCTGCAGCAATGAAAGAACCTTGTCACAACATTTAAAACAAAAGGGCTACATTCTCCTTCCCCCCCATGTTGCTAATTGCTGGGCGTGTGGGAGAGAAGTGCTGACTGGAGGGGGAAGAGGCATTTCTGAAAGAGACATGCAAGCTCAGACTTGAGCTACTCCAATGTTTGTTTTGCTCTTCTTCTTTAGTTCTGCAAGTCCACCTGTTGGTGGGTCATAACACATCACATGGCCTCCAGCAGCTTTGGACTACACATCCCTTACAGCAGATCCTTGACCATACAGCCTGAAATATATGGAAACCTGAATTTCAAACATCTGGAGGGCCAAAAAATCCCAGATTCATACTGTGGGAGTTTTTGCAGCCTCGCATGCTGCCTTTAGTAGGTTTGGCTCAGAGGGACTTTGATGGGCTGGGGTGACCGTCAATCATCAACAGCACTAGCAATTTTCCCCTCCTGCCTTGGATTCAAAGACAGCTCCACCTCTCTGCATTTTGAGCTTTTCCCCTCTCTGTGGTCTGTTGGGAGCAGTCAAGTGAATCTGTTGAAGTCGGTGGTTGAAGCAGTCATTTGTTTTTTATCTGTTTGATGTTTGCTCCATTGAATTGTAAGTCATGAAATCTTTTATGCTTTCTTCTCGTAATGAATCCGACTGAGTGAGCGAGCCTGTAAGTGCCAGTAGATGAGAAAAGGGGGGTGAACTAATCTGGGAAACTTGAAGCTGTTCTGCTCTGTGAACCGCTGTGCAGCTAGAGGGATTTAATCAAAATTCAAAACTCTGCAACACATACTGCATCATGAATGGGCACGTTCTCTCCCATCTGCCTACCCAAGCATGCCAGGCTAGTGAAAATACACTGCCCTTCCATGCACGTTAGTTTTTATTTGGCTTAGAATGGGTTTCATAATTTTAAAAAAAGGATTTCCGAAGGCTGAAGGAGGACACAGATGACCCGATTTGTTGACTCACAGATGTCCTTTGTCAGAGGTTACATCTGCTGATTCCAGTATTGGTGCAGCCATATTGCTTCCTTCCCCCCCTCCAGTTCACTACAATAGTAGCGTGCTTCCTTACTGGTCAGAGATGGGCAGGGATGTCTTTCCTACTGGGATAAAGGGGCTGTATAAGAATTGAGATAAACAGCTTGCAACTTGGCCTTATATGAAGACTTGGTTCTTGCTCTTCTCTGACCACTCAGAATACAGGGAAGAGAGGTGTCTGTAAAGATGGGAGATGCAGATCCATGGGCCTGGCAGTGCTTTCATCTCTGGCTCATTAGTGGCTGGCAACTCTAATTTTAATCACCATCATCACTCTGTGCCATCAAGTAAATTCTGATTTTTGGTGACCCTTTTCAAGGATTTCTAGGTAGAGAACACTCAGAAGTGTATTACCACTCCCTTCCACTGGGGGCTCCCTGGGACTGTGCAGCTTGCCCAAGGCCACCCAGGCTATCTCTTCTTCTCCCAGGAGACCCAGTGGGGGAATCGAACTCCCAACCATATTTAAACCACTGAGCTATCCAGCCAGCTCCAATTTTTCAAAAAAGGCTGCAAATTCACTTGAGGTTTTAGCCTGAACTCTACAGGCTGTATCCAAGATGCGGAATCTTTCAGGAAGAGAAGGTTCGACACGTTGTATAACATCTATAAAGATTAAATACTTAAACCTGGAGTGGATTCACCATCCATGTAACATTGGAGTCGCTCGGTTTCAGCTTCATCTACTGTTGTAATTTGTCCATGGCGGTGATCCAGTTCAGCTTGAAATATCCAGTGCCTCCCTCACATGTGTTTTCCATGGTGGGCCAAGAGGTTTGTCCTCAACAGCCAATAAATTAAGACTTGGTGTGCTTTTGATACATGCCTAATAATATCCACTAGATTGTTATGGCCTCTGAAGTATTCCGAGATTTAAAGTCAAGTAGTCTTCTGACAGTCTGAACACTGCATTTGTCTAATACATTCTTTCAATGACATTATTAAAACCCTTTGCTCTGGATGCTCAAGTTTCGAAAGGTTTCTCTTTCAAAACTCGAGTAATAGGAGTCACCCTTCTCTGGGACTGTGTTATTGGAAAAAAAAGAGTAAAGAAGAAGAAAGCAAACTTCCAAAGGGAGTTGTAGCTTGTTCAGAGGCAGATTTCTTATCAAAGAAAGATATTGATCTGAGGCACAGTAGCCCTTTCAGTAATTACATTTTTCTTTTATCTACACATTACACGTCAAAGCACATCTTTAAGGAATCAACTAACAGTGGGGGCAGAAAAGATGAAAAGAAAGCAAAACCTGAGCACAGTAATCATGCTTTATCCAGTTCATTACATCTTCTCAATTAGATTTTTTTAAAGTCTATTACGTTTTTTTCGACAAGATCCTATTCTCATTGCATGCATATTTTGTTATTCCTCTCCACTTGAGGTGTTTTCAGCCTGATGGCCCACATGTGGATGGACCTCCCACCTGCCGCATTGTGGATATAGTGAGATGGGTTATAGTGATGGGGTATATTTATATAGGGCTTCTCCACCCAATGAGAAAACCTGGTGTTATCAGAACCTTCTTGTCAGAGCAGTATGATGATGGAACCAATCACCTCAGGAGGTGGTGAGTGCTCCAAGACTGGAGACATTCAAGAGAAAATTGGATAACCCTCTGTCAGAAATGCCTTAATTTGGATTCCTACATCGAGCAGCGGGTCGGACCTCAGCTCCCATGTGAATGTTTGGAGACTGAGGGAGTAGGGGCTGGCTGCCTGCAGTGTGTGTTGGCAGAGATGTGTGGAACTGGTTGCTGAGACCCTTTGGCACATACTATGCCAACACTCTTTCCACATAGTTGTTGTTGTTGTTTAGTTGTTAAGTTGTGTCTGACTCTTTGTGACTCCATGGACCAGAGCACACCAGGCCCTCCTGTCTTCCACTGCCTCCCGGAGTTGGGTCAAAGTCACATTGGCTGCTTCAATGACCCTGTCCGACCATTTCATCCTCTGTCGTCCCCTTCTCCTCTTGCCTTCACTCTTTCCCAACATCAGGGTCTTTTCCAGGGAGTCTTCTCTTCTCATGAGATGGCCGAAGTATTGGAGCCTCAGCTTCAGGATCTGTCCTTCCAGTGAACACTCGGGGTTGATTTCCTTCAGAACAGATCGGTTTGTTCTCCTTGCAGTCCAGGGGATGCTCAAGAGCCTCCTCCAGCACCACAACTCAAAAGCATCAGTTCTTCGGTGGTCAGCTTTCTTTATGGTCCAGCTCTTGCTTCCATGCATCACAACCCGGAAAAACCATAGGGATGCTTAAAAGCACCACTTGATATGTCCCTAATCCAACCCAAAAGTCGGGAGGTCTGGAACTTTAAGCATATTCATGCTGCTTACAGTACTTGCATGATCAAGTTAAGGCAGGGCTCCTGATCACAGGAGCTCCATAAGCACTCACATGTCCACCATCCATTTGAATTTCCACAGTGGGGCATAATGTCCAAATGGTCTGAGACTGTTCAACTTGCCCAAGGCTACACAGGCTGGCTCTTTTAGCAGGAGGCATGGTGGGAAATAGAACTACCAATTTCTGGTTCTTCACCAGAGACCTAAACCACAGAGCTATCCCACCAGCTATGGTATCTCCCTAGAAAAGCAGTTTTCTTCTGTTTAAGCCTTTGCTATATTGCTAAGACTCATTTCAATATGTCTGAATGTCTATCCCCACCCTCAACCCTTGCTAAGCTTATTATATCATTTCATTAGTATACAGGGTTTATTTTTTGGCAGTGACAATATTAGTCATTACTAAATATATACACCGGACCAGATTCCCCACCTGGATCCCACCAAGTCTTAGAATTTATGTCTTTATTTTCTTCATTCATTTCACACCATTTCTATTCCAACTTTCTCCCAATTTAGAGATCCAGGCCATTAAATATATATATTGTGGTTGGGGAAGATTAAAAAAAACACAAATATTATAAAGGGATAAAGACATTTTATGAAAGAAAAGACACACACATATATAAGGGTTAAGGAAAGAAAATCAAAGCGCCCACTATTAAGAACATTCTCTGTAGCCCAATCAGCAGGCAAAGATTTAGCTAAAGAGAAAGGCTTTTCTCTGTTGGCAGGGGTGGTGGTGAAGTGAGCTTCCTACGGAAAGCTGTTCCATGGACTGGGATAAGCCAATGAAAATGCCCTCTCTGGCGTTTACATTGCTGTGAAAGTGGCGAGATCCAAAGAATGGCTTTCCCCGAAGGATTTTAAAATCAGAGAAGTCTCACATGGAGAGATGTGAAGATCCTTCAGTTTCCTGGATTTAAGCCATATTGAGCTTGGTCATTCAGAACCATTCCTTTGAATTAGATCCGGCCATCAAGCTGTTATAATCCTGACTGCTATTCCAACTATAAAAGTGATAATGTGAATTTGTATATTTGTGGGCATTCCTAGCACACCAGAAAAATACAGGGAGACATTAATGTGTTGCTTTTGAAATGTAATCTAATTGTAACCCCTAAGTAACTAGGCACAGTTATTGTTTCCGCCATATCTAGTTACAATGTTACCTCTAATTGGTTTCTCCAGTCCTATGTCTCTGGACATTTCCCAATAATTATAGATATGTTTATTCATGGGGGAAAAATCCATCTTTTGATCAGTATACACACTTGATGGGTGGCTATGAATACTGGAAAAATGTTGAACATGTGATCATTTATTTCAGATATCCATATTATTGATTAATTGTTCCTTTTGCAATAACTTTATTTGATTTATACTTCAATATAATTAATTAAAGCCAACAAGGACAGTCCATTATAAGAAAGACGGCCATTTAACAACATTGCAAAGTGACTTTTCATTAGGCTGCAAATGGTTTTAAGCTAAATACAAGACCATTATCAAGTTATTAAAGGAGGCAGAGAAGGGGCTGATCCATTTGAAAGTCATGGCAATTAAGACAGAATAGAACAGCATTCTGTCGTATTAGAAAGAATGGAGGAGGCTCTTGAGAGTCCCCTGGACTGCAAGGAGAACAAACCTATCCATTCTGAAGGAACTCAACCCTGAGTGCTCACTGGAAGGACAGATCCTGAAGCTGAGGCTCCAATCCTTTGGCCATCTCATGAGAAGAGAAGGTAAGGTAAAGGTAAAGGTTCCCCTTGACAATTTTTGTCCAGTCGTGTCCGACTCTAGGGGGCGGCGCTCATCCCGCTCTTCAAGCCATAGAGCCAGCGTTTTTGTCCGAAGACAATCTTTCCGTGGTCACATGGCCAGTGTGATTTAGACACGGAACGCTGTTTACCTTCCCACCGAGGTGGTCCCTATTAATCTACTCGCATTTGCATGCTTTCGAACCGCTAGGTTGGCGGGAGCTGGGACAAGCGATGGGTGCTCATTCCGTTGAGAAGAGAAGACTCCCTGGAAAAGACCCAGATGTTGGGAAAGTGTGAAGGCAAGAGGAGAAGGGGACAACAGAGGATGGGATGGGTGGACAGTGTCATTGAAGCAACCAACATGACTTTGACCCAACTCCAGGAGGCAGTGGAAGACAGGAGGGCCTGGCGTGCTCTGGTCCATGGGGTTACAAAGAGTCGGACACGACTAAACAACTAACAACAACAACAGGTCATCATCAGTCAGTAATTTTACGATTCTGCTGCCCCAGTGTGCTTCCCTCTTGACCTTAGAAGCTGAATCAATATGGTATTTTCTCTCAATGATCACATACACATTTCAAAACAGATGCTCAAGAAGAAATTGTCTGCCATTCAAAAAGGGGATCCCATTTCAAGATGGACCAAGACCCATTTAACTTCTGATCACATAATCACAGAATCACATAATAGTGAAGTGGGAAGGGGCCTATAAGGCCATCGAGTCCAACCCCCTGCTCAGTGCAGGAATACAAACCAAAGGATATCTGCGAGATGGTTCTCTAAATTTCTCTTGAATTCCTCTGGCTTTAGAGCACTCACTACCTCTTGAGGTCATCGGTTCCATTGTTGTACTGCTCTAAGAGTGGTCTTAACCGACCAGATAGGTGGGATATAAATAAAATAAAATAAAATAAAATAAAATAAAATAAAATAAATAAATAAATAAATAAATAAATAAATAAATAAATAAATAAATAAATAAATAAATAAATAAATAGATAGATAAATAGATAGATAAATAGATAGATAAATAGATAGATAAATAAATAAATAACAGTTAGGAAGGTTTTTTCTGATATTCAGTTGAAATACATCTGTTGTCTTGCTTGCTTATTTTGTCTTACTTTCATTTTTAGACTCCAGCTGCATAGCATTACCAGCAGCACATGCATATACACATCATACACCAGCTGCCCAAAGTCTAAGCCAACTATGAAGAAAGCCTTAACAATATTTCTGGAACCTATTGAATAGGTCTTGATCAGCCCATGTATGCATTTTGCTATGTTCTTTATACATGATGGTAAGACATGTTTTTTTTTCCCCAAAAGATCTCCAATTAGGTGAAAATTAAGCCATGTGTGTAGTAGTGGAAGGCTGGCAACGTCACAGTTTTTCCAAAGTTAAGCAGCTATTTCAGCAGATAGCTGGAAACACACTCCAGGCTAAGAAATAATAGGCTCCAATATTAGAGTTCCAGAATCATATGCAAGAAGTGGGTTGAAACCTGAAATAGGAAACCTGGTCTACAGTACGTAACACATTGTCCTGGTCTCCTCTCACTTGCTATGTTTCTTTTTTTCCTCCCACTGGAAGAAAAAGCTATGACTTGACCTGCAAACTTTCCTTGACAAATTAATCAACTCATGTTTCAGTTGATTAATTCGGAGGGCTCATTTTGGGAGAGAAAGGCCAGTGAGTGCAAACAAGGCTACAAACCCAGAACATATGTCTTCATTTGTTCAATAGCTGGAGTGCTTCTGAATGTTGACATCTGTCTCCTTTAATGATTGAAAGATATGTGGGTTTGTTCACATTGTTCAAGACTGGGGGTTACATTCTAAAAGGACAGCTTTTCCTCACCCTCTAATATTTACTGTACAATTTAAAACTCTCCTCCTTTCCTTATTCCTATAAGCATTGTGATTTACTTCTTAATTCTGTCTGCAGGGGCTATCCTGCATACAGTTTAAATACCCAGAAGTTCTATGGGGATGTCTACATCTATATCTTCGGAAGGAGATCAATTCCAGGGCCCACCGTGGATGCTGAAAAAGTAGATTATAACAACAAATTCTATACATAACATGGTCTTTGGCTCCCTCTAGTCACCAGCTCTGATAATGACATCATAGAAATGGATTTTTCTAGCAAATGTTATACATAGTGTGATCTCTGGCTCCCTCTAGTGACCAGTTCTGGTAACTCATTGTTAGAAATATATATTTATAGGATTTTTCTTTTAATATTTTTAATATTTTCAGACCATGAGTAAGTGATTCAGTAGATACTGATCCTGTAGATAAGGGTGTCTTACTGTATTGTGTGTGCCACTCCAGTCATTCCATTTCCTTTTTATTCTGCTATATCCACGTATGTCTACAAGTAACAAGACATACAAAAAGGTGCATAATGTTTCCATAATTGCAAAAATGGCTTTGTGAGAACTAGAAGGACCTCTTCCTTTTAAAAAGCAAAGCATGCACACTCAGCTAGCAGAGGAGAACTATGCTAAACAAGACACCTGGTTATTTTAATTTTGATGAGTCCACATTCAGTTTCTACACTATACACAATATTTGTTTTTGGGTAGGGGTCATTTTGGCAAATGAGAAAATTCTAGGTAAGACTGACTCACTGGCTGAAATCCTGTTGCTTAGTGTAGTAAACCACACTAGAGTAAAACCATTGAATCAATGTGAATTTGGTAAGTCAGCTCCTCTGTAAATTTAGCATATTAAGTCACAGGAGACCCATTTGAATCAATGGAACTTGTGGAGGAGTTGACTCACCAACTTCCCATTGATTCCATGGACTTACAGTACTCTACACAACTTGCTACGGTAAGCAACAGGAATTTGGCCACCATTTCATAGACAAAGAGAAAACAGTATACAGTGGTGCCTCGCAAGGCGAATTTAATAGTCATGCTTGCTTTGGTGTATATGTATGTCCATCTCTTTTTTCCTGGCAGTCTCTTGTCTCTCGTATCTTTCATATCAGGATCCCTGGATCTCAAAGGACCTCCAAGTGTGACCTCACTCACCTCCTAATTTTTATTTCCAAAAATAGGATTACTGAAAAATTAACCATGCATCTTCTCCTGTTGTTATGTGCTGTCACCTTTAACTTACTGTGATCATAGAGTCATAGAATACTTGAAGTGGAAGGGGCCTATACGGCCATTGAGTCCAACCTCCTACTTGATGCAGGAGTCCAGATTAAAGTACCGTATTTTTCTGTGTATAAGATGATACTTTTGTCTAAAATCTTTAGGCTAAAAATTGAGGGTCATCTTATACATGGAAGTAAGCTGAGGAGAGAACAAAAACAAGTGGAGGGGAAAGCAGGGATCAAAGCGATCCTGCAGCACTTTGATCCCTTTCCCCCTACACTTGCTAAGCCCCACTTAGATTTCTTAATTTTGGATTAGAAAAGTGGGGGGGGGGCGTCTTATACATGGAGGCGTCTTATACATGGAAAAACCATCTGCCAGGTGGTTGTCTAAGTTTCTCTTTAATGTCTCCAGTGTTGGAGCACTCACCACCTCCCGGGGTAATTGGTTCCATTGTTGTACTGCTCTAACAGTTAAGATGTTTTTCCTAATATTCAGCTTAAATCTGGCTTCTTGTAGTGTGAGCCCACTATACGGTTTTCGAAGTACATGAGATATTTAAGGTATGATGGACCACTGGCACTTCCCAGTGGTTTTCCATGACCAAGCAGGAACTAGAACTCAGCTTTCAGAGTCTGTGTCCTACACTTTATCTGCTATATCACTCTGTCTAACTGCACTTTTAATGGCCAAGTGTGCTTTTTAAAATTGGGATATGGAGTCCCAAGGGTGCTGGGTCCCTTGAAAATGTTTTTAAAATGCTCCCACAGCCCCAGGGTACACAAGGGGACTTTTGTGCCATTTTTAAATAATTACATTCTGAAATCCTATTGCTTAAAAAAAAATGTGGAAAGCAAACAATGACATTTTCAGTGCTTACTCGCTGACAATTAATGAGTCCCTGCTGGACTTCTTGAGCTCCAAGCCAATAGGTACACATGCCCTTGAGAGTCCCAGCAGCGACCCATTAATTACTCACTACGAGTGATGGAATGTTTCTCTGGTTGTCTTCCAAATGTTTAATTGAGCAACAAGATTTCATCCCAAATGTTCAGGGAGTGTGAGATTTCTAGGTCACTTCTACCAGCAGAATAGAGGGGAGTTCAGTGGAAACAGATTTTCCCAAGGAAATTATTCCACTATAATATGTATACCTAAAAGATTTATTCCATGAATATGGAGAAGTAGTCTGTATGGACAGATGTGTCTTAATCAAGTATGGTTGCAGGCTGAATATCTGTGACATTGCAATTCTAGATAATCAGCAAAGTTTAGAAATAAAGGATTATGCCTAGGAAAGATGAACGACATAATTTACCTGGATTTTAAGCAAAGCCTTAACATTCATCTTGCAAGGTCAGTAAGTTATATAGAGTACATTGCTTGAACAGATTAAGAACTCATTTTGATGTCAGAAGAGGAAAAACCCTGGGTGGTTTGTCCTGGTGTAAGTACATTTTAGGGTAGAATGGTAGTTTTTCTAATCTATTTTTAGCACAAAGTGGGTATCTGTAAGCTGATGCTGACCAGTCTCAACAAGCTTCACAAACAGAATCCATGGTGGGAAGGTAAAATAAACCTACAGAATTCCAGAACAAAATGCCATTTTAAATTGCTTATGGTGCCAAAAGACGTAGATTAAAAAAGAGAGATATAAATGCTATTGTGAAATATTTGATGGTGGAAACAACAGAAGAACAGTTGTATTTATGATTCAATTGACCGAATGAAAATAAATGAACAAGATAGAAATCATGTGTGAGACAGATAAAGAAAAGTTAGCTGCCGGTGAAATAGATTCCTTGATGTTATATTATTATAGTAGAACTATGGAGATGCACAGTGAAAAGTTTTGTACCCCAGTGAAAAGTTTTGAACCCCTTGAAAGAGCCTTTCAGGTTCTATGTGAAAAGGTTCTGTTTCATTGTGCAAAAGAAGAAGAAGAAGAAGAAGAAGAAGAAGAAGAAGAAGAAGAAGAAGAAGAAGAAGAAGAAGAAGAAGAAGAAGAAGAAGAAGAAGAAGAAGAAGAAGAAGAAGAAGAAGAAGAAGAAGAAGAAGAAGAGACTATAAGTGGATTTTGGTGAAACTTAGCAAGCTGTCCTACATTTATATGTAGCTTGAGCAACAAAACAGGAAAGAGTCCCTCGTCACTCTATATTGCTAAAAAGAAGATCTGAACCATGTACAAGCATACATTTTAAGTAGCTCAGAGGCAAATCTGAAACCCTGTTTTCATATTGGTTTGTGTGGGAGTCTATAAAACAAAGCAAAAAACAATACCCCACAACCTTCGTTGGCCAATACAAATTCTTTCTTAAGATGCCTTTCTCATCTCTGCCTAACACAAAGTCAAGCAGCATTATGAAAGTGTCAACATAATTACATTTTTTCAATCAAATTCTGCCTCCGGCAGCCTTATTACCATTCTGAAACTATGATTTATTATGTACCGAGTCAACCACAGATGTAACCTTCCATCTAATAGGGTTTCCTTCCATTTTCAAAGCTGACTCCAAACCTAATTCATTCTTTCGCTATGTTTGTAATATTCAGCTCTTGGTGGAATGAGATGTTACAAGCAATGTTTTTAAAATATATATATATATATAAACATTGCTTGTAGCACAGTATATATACTGTATATTCACGGTATATACCCAACAGCAAAGCACAAGGGAATTTTGCTTTGGAAAAAGCTGCAAATGGTTGTTAAGCCAACAGGCTGGGCCATGTGTTAGAAGATGTAAAAAAAGGGGGGAGATTATTCACTCTGATGTTCCCATCAGGGACAAACACTGCTTTTGTGCAAATGGTTATAAACAGAAGCCTGGCTTCAGGGTGACGACAGGGAGGAGCACAGATCCCAGGGGCAGTACTGGAGCAGCTCTCTCTCTTCCAATAACTAAGTCAGCATCAACACAGCACTCTAAGAAATGGAGGAAGACAAAGAAAAACTCAGGAAGACCCAGATGACAAAGAAGCAAAGGAGGAGAACAGCATGTTCTTGACCTTACATAAGAAATTCCTTGACTTTTCCTACTGCTAAGGCATTGATCGTGCAGCATCATTAATTTCAGATCTACGGAAAAGAAGGGGTAGGGAAAGAGTAAAAGGATAAGAAGTGTAGAGTACAGTAGTCAGACTATCTGTGTTGTCCTTTTAAGAAGGAATCAAAGAGAAGTATGCCCATAGTTCTTTTGAAATGTCTCAATCAGGTGCGACTACGCAGTGGAGGGGGGTAATGCAAATAGATCTTCTGTGAAGTGACTACCGGGAAATCAGTTTTCCCTGGGTTAATTTGATTCAGCCTACCACAGAGGAGTCAGCACAGTCGTCATTTAGTCGTTTAGTCGTGTCCGACTCTTTGTGACCCCATGGACCAGAGCACGCCAGGCCCTCCTGTCTTCAGCACAGAGAAGGAAGGAAACTGACACTTAGCTGCCTTGTTTGCAGCTTGTTAAAGTAGCTCTGTTCTGGCCGGCCAGATTTGCAAGAGTCACGGTTGAGTCATATCTACCTTAACAAGCTGGAAATAAGGCTAGTTGATGAATTCCTCCTCTCTCTCTTTCTGCCAATTTCTCACTCTCTTTTTTTTCAAAACAAGACAACAAGACAAGGAAGGAAGGAAGGAAGGAAGGAAGGAAGGAAGGAAGGAAGGAAGGAAGGGAGGGAGGGAGGGAGGGAGGGAGGAAGGCAGGCAGGCAGGCAGGCAGGCAGGCAGAAAAAAAGCAGATTCAGGCAATAGGTTTGTGAAGGAAAGGATTCATACAGAAATCCCTTGGAATTCTGCTTTTCTCACTACTGCTGTAGCTGAGTAGACTGGCTTCAGATGCAATAACTACAGACCTCCCTGCATCGCCTGAGCTGATTGAGGTATATTCAATTCCAAAAAAAGTCGAAGCCCAGCAGCAGATGAAAAAAACTACTGCTGAGAGAGGGACTCTGGGCTGATTCACATGGACCTCTACGTTATGTAGAAAATGAAAAATAATATGAACCTGACCATCCAAGTCCTGGAGCATTTTCCCAATGGCTGCCTGAGGAAGCTCATGGAAGGAGGACAATAAAAATAAAGTACCATGCCCAGCTCTTCAGAGATGTGCTGTCTGGCCAGGGGACTTTCAGTATCCCCACACCATTTTGACTCTGACGTGTTCTAATTCTTTGCCTTCCCCCATTGACAGAAATAAAGGAATGGGCCTGAACAAGGATAGGGTTCGGGTGTTTCTCTACTTCTCATGATGGATGAATTGTTTTGGCTTGTTTGACCCATAGCATGAGCGTTTGAGACAGCCTTGCCTAATGTCCAGGTTGCTGTCCATGGCCTATGGAGGTTTGCTACCCAGGTTCCTCTCCTCTCCTCTTGGTTCTTTATCTTTAAACTGGGCTTTGAAAGGTCTTGCTTCCAGCCAGAAGGTGGATTTTTGTAAATTATGGCTCAGGGTCATGTTAGGTCTTGAATCCTGTAGTTCTTCCCAAAACAATTGGAGTGACCTTTTTTAAAGACCATTGGGGGGCTGCTAAGTGGATGTGTTTCGAGAAGTCCCACATCCCATCCAACCATCCTTCAGTTATTTGATGACATTTAAGCAGAAGGGAGAATACTTTTCCCCCCCTCCTTTATTACCCCACAAAACCCTCCTTCCCTCTGGAAATGCTGAACATTTGCTGAACGAATCATCATCCATTAAAAGGCTTAAAGCTCTTCCTTTCGCTCTACCTTTCAGTCCTACAAATGATCAGATAATGAAAGGATGGGAAGTAATTGATGGACAACATTAAAATGGATCTTTTTTCTTAAAAAAAGAAAAAAGATATGATTGGATTTATGCATAACTGTGTAATTATTCCAGTGTAGCAAGAGCCGAGCTAATAATAAAAGCTTCCCCATTAAATACAAATGTCATATATTTATGCTGCAGTCAAGAATGAGTGCTTTCTTTACCTCCCATTTGGAAAATTTATTATCTACTTATTTTTCACTGCATGACCCAACAGCACTGAAGCTGGTGTGTTAGTCTGCTTTTAGAAGAAAGCATTCTGGAGTTGATGTAGCCGTTGGTTGCTATCTTCTGTCTTAGCTTCCCTCGACATATATTCTGGGATGCAACCTGAGAACGTAGGATCTGTAGAATTAGTGAAACTTTCTTTCCAAGGATTGAGTTTATCCTAGATCCTTTGCAGTCAATAAGAACATTGTTGCTGGGCCAAGCCAATAATATATTTAGCCCAGGATTCTAACATGAACCAACTGGGGGGGTCTCAGAAGGAGGAAGACCGCGTCTCTCCCCTGTCATTTGTCTTCACTGTCTTATAATGAGAAGCCACTGCCTCAAAACAGAGAGATTTGACTAAGCTTGCCATAGCTAAGTGCCCAACTGATTGATCTGTCCCTCTGTGAATGTGTCCAATCCTTTTAAAAAGCCATTTGAGGGAGTGGCCATCAGAAGTGAGTTCTGTTGAGTTTATTATATATTTAGATATTGAGCAGAAGAGGTACTTGAGAGATGGAGTGGTGGCAAGAGGAATAATGGGACCTCTGTTTCAGCAGTGGAAAGCACTTTACAGAAAGAAAGGCAGAAGCAAAACTGGGTGACAACTGGAATAGAAGTGGCAAATTCAGTAGAGGAATGTCTGGGGTTGTGACGGATAGCACAGGAGTGGCGCTCTTACCTTTGCCTGATACAGATAGGGACAGGTGATTTTGATGTCAGTGGTGAATCCAGGCTGGGTTTTAGCCCAAACTTCTTGAAAGAAAAAGACACTAGAGGCATTTAATGTGAATTACAGATCCTTAGACAACAAAGAAGACCTCTTTGTCTCAGTCAAGACTGAAGACAAGGAAGGTCTTCAAATTCCTCATTGTGTTGTATTTACTGATGTAAAATCTTTGAAAATTTCCATTTTTTCCAGGAAAAAACAGGGGAAATGTGTTCTTCCCAGGAAAAAAATGGAAATTTTCAGAAATTTTACATCTCTTGTCATTTTGCACAAAAACAGCCTAAAATGAGGAGAAGAATGAGGGGTGTGTTTCTCACCTTCCTTATAATTGGTGTCTGGGATACCACTCACACTTGTTGAAAAACTGCCCTGTCAATTGCTTTGTGTTTGGGTGAGAAGGGATTAACTGATGAAAAAATGACTCAGTGTTTGGAATTGTCCCTTGCATGGTGACATTTTGTGAATGGAAGTGAGCACAAGAGGGTATCCTGTAGACCATCTTGACTGCTGCCATTGGTGCTGTCAACATTCAGGTTGTCCTTTGCTATATAAAGATTGGCATATTTTTTTCCTGCTGACAACACAAGAATATGTTGTGCAGCAACATGGGGCCATTTCTTGGCTTTTTGAATTGTGGGTACAGAAGCAAAATATCCCACATTCATAAAACGATGGTTTTCTGAAGAATTGAATTTTCTATTTCTCTTCCATATTTACCTGCCAAGGTTGGCTCTTCTGAAGCTTCCTTCCCCTCAGCAATACGTAGATACATTTTATGCATTTGAAGTATCTTCAGACTCTGCATTGGGCAAGTTACTCCTTTGTAGGCAGTTATCTGTTGCTGCCTCAGATGTCTTCAAAGAAATGTGGAGCCCAAGAGAAGAGGAATAGCCAAGATGCTCTGCTTTCTTGGATTTTTCCATCCCTTCATCAGAGGGCTGAGGGCTCCCCTTCTCCGACTGTACCACCCGTCTTGACAAAAATAATCATGTTATGTTGGGAGTAAAGTGCTCTTTGAAAAGCCAGCTGTGTGCATCTTCTTCTCATCAGTTCAAGATGGTACAGAATTCACCAGAGAGGCCTTGAACACGTAAAGAACGAGCCTCATGATGGAATCAACTTTATATAATAGCTGGAAGCAGATTGTAAACCAGCACATTAGGAAGAAAATTCAAAGCAAGCAGGAACAACACAGGCCATAGCATGCTAAGTATCCACTTACAAACTGAGTAGGCTGGACAGCAATCAACTTTATTACAAGCTGTTTACAAATGGCCACTCTTGTGGAGCCCACAAGAGTGCCCATATATATACGCTTACCTGTATATAGATATAAGAGTGCCCATTTGTAAACAGCCTGTAATAAAGTTGATTGCTGTTGAGCCTATATATATATATATATATATATATATATATATATATATATATATATATATATATATATATATATATATATATATATATATATATATATATATATATATATATATATATATATACCACTCACTCTTACACACACACACACACGTAAGCATTCTTCAGTTTTTTGTTTGTTTGTTTGTTTGTTTGTTTGTTTGTTTGTTTGTTTGTTTGTTTGTTTGTTTGTTTGTTTGTTAAATTTATACCTCGCCCCTCTAGACTATGTCTACTCGGGGCGGCTTACAACATAAAATTCAATATAAAATGTATATAATCATTAAAAATACAATTACTATATCAATTAAAATGAAATTAAAATTAAAAGGTCACTTCTGCTCTTGTGTTTCTAAGATGCAGAGGAAGCTGTAAAGGAGTCATCCTTGAAATTCAAGACTGAAGAGAACGCTAGATTCTCAGGAGGAGGAAGTATGTTAGGGGGCTGTACCTGAGGTTAGGTACCCAATGATGTATTTGGGATGATGTTAAATCATAGAATAATCAAGTTGGAAGGAATGTTTAAGACCATTGAGTCCAACCCCTTGCTCAGTGCAGGGATCCAGATCAAAGCATATCTGCCAGGTGGTTTTCTAAATTTATCTTGAAAGCCTTCAGTGTTAAGAGCACTCACCACCTCTCGAGGTAATTGGTTCCACTGTCTTACTGCTCTAACAGTTAGGAAGTTTTTCCTGATATTCAACCAAAATCTGACTTCCTGAAACTTGAGCTTATTGTTGTGTTTCCTGCAATCTGGGATGATCGAGAACAGCTCCTGCCCCTTCTCTTTCAAGGCCTTTCAAGTATTTGAAAAGTGTTACCACATCACCCCTCTGTCTTCTTTTCTCAAGTCTGAACATGCCCAGTTCTTTCAGTCTTTCCTCAGAGGGCTTGGGTTTCCAGCCCTCTAATCATCCTTGTTGCCCTCCTCTGAACTTGTTCCTATTTGTCAGCATCCTTCTTGAAGTGCGGTGTCCAGAACTGGACACAAGACTCAAGGTGAGGCCTAACCGGCCCCCAAATAAGTTCTAAAGTTGGAGTCATTACATCTTCCAGAACTAAAACCCAACTCTCATTTTCAGATATATGCATTTTTGCATATTAATAATGAGAGTTGAATTTCTAGGCTGCTCTTCCCATGGGTAATAAGTAAAACTGACAATTCCTGGGGGAAGATATACGATAAAATTCACATGCATACATGTGGTACATGCAGTTAGTATCTATATGCCGATTTCATGAACTGGGAGAGATCTCTGGGGAAAATGGGTGAGCTGTTCTTGAGAATGCTCATAAATATGGAGCTAACTTTAAATTCAGCTGAGAGGAATTCACTCATCATTTCTTACTATTAGTTCCACATGTTTTCACTTCACCGCTTGCAGCTGATGAAACAAGTGAGCTGGAAAATCCCGCTTAATTCAGAAAGAGTTCACAAGGGAATCAGGTTGACCAACATGTGTAAATGGGGAGGACGGACTTGTTGATGAAGGGATAAATTGCGCTGCCACAGTGTTACGCAAGCTCCTGAAAATCCTTTAATTGTTTTATCATTTGGCTTGGAGCAGCTGCTAAAAATGACACAAAAACTTCAGCATAGTATTGAAATACAACCATATTTGGAAGATATTTGCTTTCCGACCTTGCCGTTTTTTAAAAACTGAAACTGGAGAGGGGGGGGAGCAGACTGTCTGAAACATGGTCGATGGATGGATGGATGGACGGACGGACGGACGGACGGACGGACGGACGGACGGACGGACGGACGGACGGACAGACAGACAGACAGACAGACAGACAGACAGACAGACAGACAGACAGACAGACAGACAGACAGACCGACCGACCGACAGACAGACAGATAGATAGATAGATAGATAGATAGATAGATAGATAGATAGATAGATAGATAGATAGATAGATAGATAGATAGATAGATAGATAGATAGATAGATAGATAGATAGATAGATAGATAGATAAGACAGACGGATGGACGGACAGACTGACGGGTGGGTAAGTGGGCAGGTTATCCCATGATTATTATATTTGCGTAACTAGCACGGTTACATTTAGCTACTGTAATACTTTTTCACCCCTGAGAGGGACACATTTCTCGCATACGCCTACATGCACACACAAACATGTAAAACCAGTACTTGCTAATGTTTAAGACAATAATTTAGTATTTTCAGGCAGAGCAGATGATAGGGATAGGATTTTCAGATTTTTTTTTTTTTGACTGCAAATTCCATCATTCTTCATTTTGAGAGTTCTCCCTGATAGACAAAGACCTTCCAGACACCGAAGGTTTCGAAGACTTTGTGACCTAGCTCTTCCTAGCTTCCTGTTTGGAAAGAAAGCTCCTGGTAGCACCAGGAGAGGAACAGGAAGCTTAGGCCGAGCCCAGTTGCTGCTTTTCTCCCAGAGCAGCCACCTTCAGGCAGCTATAAGTTGGCTGTCTTTAGGAATGATGGGATTTGTAGTCCAAAACTATCTGAAAATCCCCTCCCTAGCCAGTGATTCTGACGCCAAAGAGTTGGTGGATCTGCTTTAAGATTTGCAGGGGTAATCCAAAATGTTGAACCTCTTTTGGGGCTACGATTCAGGCTAAATTGTGGTGTAAATTCCCTGATCCATCATTGACATCAGAGCCTCCAGCCTGCAGTGCATACTCTCAGGACGGGCCTTTGGTTTGTGACGATTCCGGTAAACAAAGCCAGCTAAACTTTTAGATATGTAATTCTCATTCACACTCTGTTCATTGTCATTCTGCTCTCTCATCGTCCCATGAATGAAGGACCTTGAGGCGGAAAACCTAGACAGTGAATCTGGAGGGCAAGAAGGGTGGGATCAGAGTTCAGACGGAAAGTGTTGTGATCACAGTCATCACACAGAACATAATAAAATTAGGAACAACAAGAGGTAACATTGTCCCTTTTCCTCCATTATAATCTTAAGTGGGGAAGTGCCACAATTGGGATTTAGTCAGAAGTGATTCCTCATTGCCTCATAAATCTCTAGGAGTATTCTAGTGCTAAGCTTTAGGGTACTTTAGCGCCATAACTCCACTTTGTTTCTGGAATTTGCAACTTTAGCACCTCTGAGAGACATCCTTCAGCACTACTAACATTGTGGAGAAGCCTCACATCACCTAAGACCTTTTTTTTTTTTTTTTTGCTTTGCTTTGTTTAAAGAAAGGAGTAGGAAGGCTGCAGCCCTGTTGTGTTCAGAGACAGCTTTAGGGCACTAAGAAAAATGCAAAATCAGTAAGATAGAACATTAAAATTAACACGCGAATAGCACCTAATGCAACGAATTACATCCATGGGCCTTATATATCTTTATCCATGTCCAACAATGAATTATATTATGAATTCCTTTTGCTAAATAACATTCTGATCTCTCGGCAAAAATTTCTTAAGAGATGGAACCGGTGGAAATTGAGTTTTTAAAAGTTACTTTTTCAGACAGCAGTTTTCACAGTTACTAGGCTAATATCGTCACAGGTCATCATAGTTATGGAATTTGGGAAGATGTAATCCCAAAGACCATTTTTACAGGAACTGGGCAGGAAACAGCCTTTATGAGGAGCAGATATAGTTTTTCTTTCAAAATAGCTGTTGGCACCAGAAGTTTTCTAAGCGGAAGCTTAATGGTACCTTCCATTTACTCCCGTATTATCTAGTGCAGCATCTGTTCTGAGGAATTGTGGGGAAATGACAGCCTTCACTTATGCCTGTGAACACACAAGCACATACATGGACACACTTGATATAAGCATTTTGTTACAACTGCTTGGGCATTATGAAATGCAAGAGGAAATTATGGCTCTAAGCAACAGGAAGAAACTTGCTTGAAAGAATCAGAGGATCATAGAGCTCGAGGAGAGGGAGAGAGAGAGAGACAGACACAGAGAGACATATAGAGACTGCACTCTGGGCTTATTTCTCTACTACTCAGTTCTTACTGTCAAATATGCATAAAGTTTACATGAATTCTCTTTCCTTGCGGATTGCATTCATTACTACTCTTTTAGAGACATGGCTCCCCACCTGGGGTCCCCACATGTTCTTGGACTAAAACTCCCATAACTCTTCACCACTAGCTATGCTGGCCAGGATTTCTGGGAGTTGTAGTCCAAGAACATCAGAAGACCCAAGGTTGAGAATCACTGCTCTAGAGCTATAGAAAGCAAGTCCACCCCCTCTTCGATGCGAGAGCACTCCAAATTTATGAAGGTGATATTGTCTCTCAGTCTTCTCTTGTCTCGCTTCCTCAACCATTCCTCGTAGAAATTGGTTGCCATATATTTTACCAACATTGTTGCCCTCTGAGCATATTCCAGCTTCTTGATGCCCTCTTTAAACTGTGATGCCCAGAAGTGGATAGCATACTCCAGGTGAGGTTTGACCAATGTAGGATCAAGTTAGACACTTCTTGATTGGCCACCATAATCGAAAGCCAAACCACATTAATTCAAAAATATATAGTCACAGAGAAGCCTAAAAGATTGTCTCAGTGCTCATTCTTGGGCCTTTCAATCCTTCATGCATCAGAAGCAGACCTTCCAATGAATTCTGAGTAAAAGCAAATGTCCACTGCTTCTGTAACATTCACAGACAAACTCATGGAGGTCATCTCTTCGTTTTCCACAAAAGTGTAGAAACGTCATCAAATTGCATTCCAAGGGAACCAATGCGGTCGCTGCAATCACAACTGCCAGGATGATGGAAGCAGGGTGCTGAGGTGATAGCGCACCCTTAAAGGAGTCTTAAATTTCCACCACCATGCCACCTTGTAGCCCGCTTGTGAGGCCTGGAGAAGAAGCTGTTGTTTGGAAGATGGCTGCTGTAGGCCATCGCGAGTCTGATGCAGTTCAACAGGACACAAGTCTGTATCAAACCAGAAAGCCTGAGGAGACATGGAGCATATTTATCTCAGCATTTTGGCAACTCAAGAGAAACCTATAATGAAGAGGAAGCTTTGACATTTCAGTGCGGCCTTCACAAACATTTCAGCAGCAAGAGCCCGTTAATGTTTGTGGCAATTAAGTGGACACGGCACCCAAAGAACATGGAACATTTGCAACCATATTCCTCCTGCAAGCCCTCGAGTTAAGTAACATTACCATGGCAACGGACTGAGATGCTTAAAGGCTTTGAGAGATTCACACTTCAGCTAATAATTCATCCGGAGCTGCCATGTACTTTTCTCTCCATTACCCAAGACAGTGTTTTACAAAAAGCATTCAAAGCTTCGTGGCATCAAGCAAAGCTTCTTTTACCCTACTATTTTGTGAAAGTAGGTCCAGAAATTTCAGCAAACAGGAACAAGGTTTATTTCACAATAGAAATGATATATATATTTTTAAAATACTTCTAAGAATCCTGCAGCCCATCGGCTGATCACAAAGGACAATCCCATGGGGATTTCAGTATAGGAGGAGCCTAAAAATATAGGCTGAAATCCTCTTTGTAGCGTAAGCCAAATTATAACTTTTAGATTGTTCCAACCTAGTGAAGAAAGCTTCCTCTCCATGACTCTTGGGGAGGTGGCACATGTACGTGCCTACCAAGCCAGCTTGTGCATGAATCACAGCATAGATGTTTCACTTATCATGGAGAAACAGACTGAAAGTTATGTCTTGTTCAGTCTAGATGGCTAAGGGGAAAGGAAATGAACTTTATTTGGAACAACAACAACAACAACAACAACAACAACAACAACAACAACAACAACAACAACAACAACAACAACAACAACAACAACAACAACAACAACAACAACAACAACAACAACAACACTGCTGTTTAACATCTCACTAATCCCCGTGTCAATAATTTTAAATAAGACTGGATTGGGCTATCGTCTTTTACAACAAGCTGGGAAAATCAATCATCATGGATACATGGATTTATTTATTTTATTTTATTTTATTTATACCCCGCCTATCTGGTCCTTGCAACCACTCTAGGCAGCTTCCAGACAAATAAAAAAATAACATATATATATATACCAAAATAAAAATTATAAAAGAACAAACAATAAACAGATTCTTCAAGATGTAAAGATAGCAAAAGAAAAGTGAAGAAAAGAAGAAATTAAGTATTAACTGGAAACATCCAAATTTTTAGTTGGGTCTTAAAAATACCCAGCGACGGGGCCGCACGAATCTCTGGAGGGAGGTTGTTCCAGAGGCGCGGAGCCACTGCGGATGACCTAAAACTATATGCAAAAAGTTCCACAGAGACAGAATCACTGCTAAACACAGTGCAATTATTTAGTGACAAGATCCAAATGAAATTTGGAATTGACAAACGTGCAGCTCTGTCAAATAGCCCAAAATTAGAATAACTGCTGCTTTATTTATGACTCTGAAGGATCTGGTGGGTAGTTTGCATCTCTCTTCACAAGTAGACTGTGCTTCTGCATTGACTGCATGTGTGTATGCTGTGTTTCTCACAACACCATGAGAAAGAGATTCGGTTGCATTGACTATACAAAAGGACACACACACACACACAGTTTCATGCTTGGACTTTGAAATGCCAACATGAGGGACCACCCTTGAAGAAAGACTGGGTCGTACAGAAACTAGAGTACCCTCTCTTGTTTCAAAGCCTTGTCTGCATTTAGCATTCCAATGATTTGTTTATTTTATTTTATTTTCATCTTATTACTAATCCTTAATTCAATTGCACAAAGATTTGAATTAATGGATGAAGATTTTAAATTATAAAATTCGTACTTTGGCTTTCTCTCCGTTGCTACATTGTGTGTGTGCGTGTGTGTGTTTTTGTGTGTGTGTGCATGTGTGTGTATGTCTCTCTCTCTCTCTCTCTCTCTCTCTGTGTGTGTGTGTGTGTGTGACAGAGAGAGAGAGACTTTTGTACATCTCAGTGTGATTCACTCCACACCCTTCCATTAGTCACTCTTATCTTCTTTTGGATGGATGATGAAAAGGGAACGTCCTATTCAAACAGATATTATTCCATGTGATTCAAGAAAAAATCAAAGAAGTAAGCCATCCTTTAATTTTTATTAGAGATAGTTCATCATCCCTTGAACCGTTTGGAAGTCTGCTTACTAATATGAACTTCCACATACCTCTTTCTGGTACAAGTTTACCACTGAAATTGTGCCTATTTTTCCCCCTACTAAGACCAATGAGAATATGAACTGAAATTGTCCAATTAAAGGTAATTTTGGTATCCGTATTGTACTCTTGATGACAGCCAGCTGAATTGATGGACTAAATCTTCCTAAATTAAAAGGCAACGGAATGTGCCAAGCACTACAATTTGTCCCTACTGCTGTGGAAAATGAACCCCGTTATTTTCTCATTAAGCCACAAAGCTGAGTTTTTAAATCTCAGAAATAGCAAGGAGAAATTCTTCACGTTGGCCTCTTTCCTTGATTTCTCTGGGGAGCTCAACCCAGCAGCTGAAGCCAGCTGCTCTAATTAGAACAGCAAACAGCAAGTTTGCATGAAAATAAGGATTGGGGTGAAAAATGAAAAATCGCGGTGAGGGTGTGGGCTGGGGAATGTAGCGCATGGCGAACCAAAGGGAAAATGGTGACTGGGAAACAATAAGGAAGGGACATCTAGAAAGATTTCGCTTAAGAAGAAACCTCTAAGGGGCAAGTAACAGGAACACTGAAGGTATAGCCAAAGGGAAAATACCAAGAACACACACACACACCAACACCAACACCAACACCAACACCAACACCAACACCAACACCAACACCAACAACAACAACAACAACAACAACAACAACAACAACAAGAACATTATCACCACTACTAGGCACAACAAATCTGAAATAATAAGGGTCTTTTTCCAGAAATGCTATCCTTTAAGAAGGTTTTTGCTTTCTGATCTGAGGCAGGGGAAAGAAAATAGCTAGAATATTAATATTGCTGTTGTTTCAACTTATGTATGGCCTCATAGCACTACAGCTCTCTCTGGGCAGTTTACAACACAATTATGCCCCCAATGAGCTGGGTACTCATTTTACAGACCACAGAGGGATCAAAGGCTTGAGCTGGCTACATGAGCCCATTGGGATTGAACTTAGGTTGCGTGGTTGTGAGCAGAGGCTAAGCTGCCGTACTGCAGTTTATCCACTGTTCCACAGGGCTTTTTGGTTAGAAAGCTGTTGTTGGGCAGAGTGGACAATACAGGGCTACATAAGCAAATAATCTGACCTGGATAATTGCCCATAGAGTCCTCAAGTCCGAGTTTCAGTCTCTTCATTGGCTTCCTGTGGCTTGAGTGAAATTAGTTGTCTGGCTGTCATTCTCTTTAAAAATGTGTACAGTAATGGCTGGGGGAAAGGAGGGTGGGGATATAGACCGATGTTACAGGATGATATCTAGGAGCATTGATCTCAACAAATGGTGGATTCCTGCACTTGTTGGCTTGCTTCCCCATGTGAATATGTCCCAACATTTCAGGAAGGCTTTTGATCACCTACAGTATCTACCCTAAATTTGGGAACACCAACAGCAAAAGTTCAGCTAAACCCTTTCTCCCATTTCAACATTTGATGGCATTTAGATCTCCTACCAAAATTACCTGCTACAGGGTCATTACAATGGGGTTGAATGATACAAATCTCTCTCTCTCTCTCTCTCTCTGTCCCGTGCTGGCTGGAAAGATCTCCTTACTCCTATGTAGTTCAGCCAATGATTGATTGATGCTATTTTTACTTTGACTTTCTCCTTAAGAAGGACCCAAGTCTGTTTCCTCATCATACCCATTTCTATGCTGAAGGTTCTTCATTAATAAGTCTTATTGTAAATGATTGGTACATTCAACAAAAAGTTGCAGTGAGGACTGCTTCTGTTCTTGACTCTAGCTAAGTGTAGGCTGGTGCCTTCTATGTAGTTGAGCTAGCTTTCAGTTCTAACCTTACAGAAGCTAATCAAGTTGCTGAACCTGTCCTAGATATAAGTGTAGCCTTCTTTTATCCTTCCCTTAAATGTTCAAAGTAAAACAAGGGGTTGATTCATTAACCCATTGATAGTGGAGCCAACAGTCTCCATTGAATGAAACAGATCCCAAAGTGGGCGAAGTTAGAAGCATTGAAAGGCTAAGTAACTCTATGTAACACCTTTCTTTCTTTCTTTCTTTCTTTCTTTCTTTCTTTCTTTCTTTCTTTCTTTCTTTCTTTCTTTCTTTCTCTCTCTCTCTCTCACGCACACACAGCGAGAGAGACAGAGAGAGAGAGAGAGAGAGAGAGAGAGAGAGAGAGGACAAAATCCCAGGTAATTTATCCTGAAACCAAGACTGCGGCTGAAACATCTGCATTTCTTGAAGGCTGTGTCCAACTTTTGGTGCCTTACCCAATAATTAAATGGCAATTGGGTTGAATCCCACAGCTGAAAAGGGAAAGCAAATTAATTCAAGTAGGCAAGGAAATGATTCTTATATAAACCCTTCTTACCGTCTGAAAACAGAGCCAAACAAATGATAGATATGAGTGATGGCTGATCTTCTAAAACTTAGACAAGATAATTATGGGTGGCGTTTAATAGAGCAGTAGTAAAAATATGGATGGATGGAGAAAGACAGGTGCAATTTTCTAACAGAAAGGTGATGTGTACTTTTAAAAAGAAAAGAAACATAAACAACATTCTCTGTGCAGAATTCTTCTGGGAGGTGGATGTAGATTCAATGGAGAGTGCGCTAAATAGAAAGATAAATAACAGAATTCTCAACAACTAAATTATAATTCCAATTGTAAGCACGTTTACTCAGAAGAAGGGATGTTGGCCAAGTCTTTGGCTCCGTGTCCCAAGTCCGAGCCCTAGTCTTTGATATCAAGTCTCAAGTCTAAGTATTTGGGATGAAGTCCTGAGTCCAAGACCCTATTAAAAACAAGACCTCCCCCCCCCCCAAAAAAAAACTAGGGAAGAGTGAGTGGGTTCCGAGTCTCAAATCGAGTTCAAGTCACTGAAGAAGAAAAAAAAGACAAGTCCAAGTTGAATCACCGGTGTGTCTTAAGTCCAACTTGACAGCATGTCCCACAACTCGAGCCCCTATTCCTGCTTAGAAGTAAATCCCTTTAAGTTCAATAAGACTTGCTCTCGTTGTGCAAATCCTTCAGTATTTTTCTCATTGATGAGGCCAGCAATGAATCTGCTGGCATTCTTGACACGGTTACACAAAAGAGGGGCATTGTCTGCAATATTGTGTCATTTGCCCCGTTTGTGGAAGGATGATTCCTGGTCCGCCACCACCACCACCAGAGTAAACACTCAATGGTTTCAGGGCATCTTTATTAACAATCAACCTGTCCTCCTCCATTTGCTATGCACGCCTATGCTTTGTTTCCCAAAGGGAAAGATCCAAAAGACATTGTTATACAAATTATAGACATTTTGAAGGAAGAAAAAAAGAGCTCTTCCCCCCCCCCCTTGGTCTCAGATGGAGATGAAGAATCTTATGCAAACCTTAAAAACACCTTGTTGAGATGATTCTCACCATTTTGGGACCACCTAAATTTACAGAATGAGGAATTTACTGAGTATCTTTCCCGTCCCTTAATCTCTAGTAAGTCTGCTTAGGGGTTTGGCCTATCAAATGAGGATCCCTTTGTGAACTAAATTTCTTAAAATTAACAAAATTAATCCAATGAAACTAAATCAATTACAATGCATTTGGCAACGAATGGCCTACTAAGGGCACGGTTTTCTCTTTTTTTAATGTAAATTATTATTAGCATTTTTATTGGGATATTTTAAGTGGTCTAATTTAACCAGTGGTTTAATGATGCAATAGTTCCTAATGGGTCCATTATATTATAATGGATGCAATGGTTTAGTATTGTGCTTTAATGCTACTTTAAAAAGAAATAAATAAATTGTAAGCCATCTTAGAACCCAGTGCTGGGACCGAGGTGGCAAATTACAGCCATAAAATAAAAGCCATTGTCTGCTCTTGAAGAATTGTTGCTAATAGAGATGGGCACTGCCAGTTCGCCAGTTCATGTGCCAGTTCGTTTATCAGCTGAACAGGTGTTTCGGCACTTTGCAGTCTTGCCTCCACCAGTGGGCTCTCAGTCAAAGGCAATGCTTCCCTACCCCACCTCCTCTGTGCACTGCCCCTGGGTGGGCACCCACCAGAGGAGGTGGGACTGGGAAGCACTGAACATCTATTTGGCCAATAAACAAACCGGTTTTGTGGTTCATGTCCATCTCTAGTTGATAATACTGTAACAGGTGTCCATGATCCTTCCTATAGCTACAGTTACACATGGAGATCAGACCTCTTTTCTCTGTTCTTAACAACCAGCCACTTTCCAAAGCCTCTCTCCCATCCCTGCAACATGAGATTATTTAATAGGAGATGCCAGAGAATTATCCTGATGTTCTTTTGTTCCTGCTTTTGCTTGTTTCCTTGCTTGTTTACCTACAAAACATATATTCTATATTTGAGCCTTGATTCCTTGTCTATACCTTAGCATCAAGCGTCACCATGTCTTGAGTCACGCAATATGGTCCGTCTATCCAAATGTTGTATAAAGATATGCAAGAATGATGCGAATTAATACAATAGAATTATCTCTTGATTTTATTGGGTGCCTTCAGATCCATTCGGACTTATGGTGACCCTTTTCAGGGTTTTATAGGTAGAGAGTGCCCATCATTCCCTTCCACCTCTGAATTAAAAAAGAGCCCCGCCGCTCTGCCTCTCTTTAGTCCGTTGGAAGTAGTGTTGGTTGTTTGCTGTTGATTTGTTTACAACTGTAAGTAACGAGACAGTTTTACAAATGTCTCAGAGTGAATTATAAAGGCCTTAAGTGCCAGTTAATGAGAAAGGGGTGGACTAGCTGGGGAACTTGAAACTCTTCTCCTCTATGAGTGTCTGTACTTCTACAACATAGGAAAAAGGAATTTTACAAAAAAATAATAATCAAAACTCTGCAATGTTACAGCTCTGAAGCTCAGGTACACAGAGCAGGACACTTTCACACTTGACACACACACCCATTTATACCTGCCAATTTCACAGTTCTCTCCTCCTAGCTACCCCCATTCCTCCTTGTACCCTCTCACACACTCTGTTCCAGAGCGTAGTCCTTTTTCATCACAGCAGAAGCCACTGAAAAGGGGTCCAACAAAAATCAAACGATCGTGTAACGAACCATTTCTTATGGGATTTGCTCTTTTTGTTTGCATTGCTTGTGGGGAGTACGACGAATAAAACAAACGGGACTCACCCAGTTCAGTTTTCATTAATTATGGATTTCATGCGCAAAAGGGAAAAGGCATTCATTTGGGAGGAGGGATTCTATTCCCCCGAGCCACATTTTAATATCTCTCATGGTATATACAAAGCCATAGAGCTGTGCTTACATGAATCTTGGAGGGCTTTGCCTGGTTTTGCTTCCCTCCCCCCAAAGACTTTTTTTTAAATCCCAGTGCTTTCAACCAAGAGGGACAAAAGACACCCCAATGGGAAATAACAGGAGATTTCTCGTGCCACAACACCTAATAAATGTCAGTATTTAATACCACAACATTCTTTGTTGCTTCTGCTATCCCTTTAAACATTTTCTTCATCCCTGTTTGTTTTCTCAGCCCCCACTCCCGGGCTTTATATGAGCACTCAAATTGGCTTCCCTGGATAAACATTTACTCAACAAACAATACAGAGGTTTTGGGTTGTTGCTTCTAAAATCCCAGATAAAGGATTCGACTGGGGTTTTGAAGGATTACCCTTTCCTCCATTCAGTGCTTGCATATAGAATGAGGATTGCAGGTAGCGAACTGGCATAAAGTTGAGGACATTGTTTACTACCACGCAGGCAAGAAACACCAAGATGGATTAAATCGTAGATGTAATAATATTGATGATGGGCCATCACGTTGATTCCAACTTATGGCAATTCTTTTTCTGGATATAAAGAACTAAGGAGTGGTTTCTCCATCTCTCTTTCTGGTGGTTCTCTGGGACCAGGCAGCTTACCCCAGGCTCCAAAGGCTGGCTTTTCCAGAAGACATAATGAGAAATTGAACTCCAAATCCGTGGCTTTGGAATCTGGAGCTCCAACCTTCTTACCTCACCTTGGACAGCTCCTTCTGGATTTAGTACAAATAACCATGTGCCGTCAAGTCATTTCTGATTTAGGGCGATCGTAATCTGGGTTTTCCTGGTAGACAATATTCACAAGTGGCTTACAATTCCCTTCTTCTGGGGTGCCCTGGGACTGTGTAGCTTGCCAAAGTCACACAGTTTGGCTCTTCTCGCAAGAAGCAGAGCGGGGGAATCAAACTCCCCACCTCTGTTTCCACAGCCAGAGACCTAAACCACTGAGCTATCCAACCAGCTCATAATAACAACGGTGTGCCATCAAGTCAGTTCTGACTTACATTGACCCTGGAACTGTGCAGCTTGCCCAAGGCCACCCAGGCTGGCTCTATTCGCAGGAGGCACCGTGGGGAATCAATCTCCCCACCTCTAGCTCCATGGCCAGAGGACTAAACCACTGAGCTATCCAACCAGCTCATAATAACAATGGTGTGCCATCAAGTCAGTTCTGACTTACGTTGACCCTGGAACTGTGCAGCTTGCCCAAGGCCACCCAGGCTGGCTCTATTCGCAGGAGGCACCGTGGGGAATCAATCTCCCCACCACTAGCTCCATGGCCAGAGGACTAAACCACTGAGCTGTCCAACCAGCTCAATCTGGATTTAGATCTACATCAATTTTCCACACATGGCAGAATTATAGCCTTCCTTCCTCTTCTTAGATTGGATCCACAATCCGAATGATTTCTTCTTCCAACAACAGTAGGTCCTGGAAATCTTGAGCGATGGTGTTGTTTTTTTCCTACACATAACCCCAGATAACCTTCACTTGGAGATACTGGTGCTTTTTGTACATTCAGAACTGGTTGTATCCCACCTTGCCTGCTCTCACAGGATTGTTGTGAGGAGAAAAGGAAGAACACAAGACCCACAAAAACATTTGATTTCAGCAGCAGAAATAGGAGGCAGGAACATAATAACTAGTCAAGTAAATAAATAACTACTTGGAAATCATGGCTGTGTCTGTTACCATAGTAGTGACTTGTTTTAAAAGTGAAATGCTGCAGAGGTGGCAGACTCTATACGAGGAGGGAGAAATCTCCCCCCAATATAGCCATTTTCCAGTTGCTTCTCTTTATTTCCATATTTAAAACATTGCACTGTGATTATTAGAATGCTCTACCCGAGCAAGTAAAACACGCCGTGCCAAGGAAATGGCTGTATAATTGTTTGCACAGTAAATGTGTTATTTACAACAAATGAAATTAATGTGTTACAAGGTTAGTTTTTGTTAGGCACTTAAAGTGGCACAGAAATAATTTGAACTCCAGCCAGCTTGTGCTCGCCTCCTCTCCCCCACTCCCAGCGATTACCAAGGACACATGCTTACTCTGTGAACAAGATTCTCATAATGAATGATGTACACAGTATATTATTACGCTATAATTATCATGCCAGGCAGTGTTCAGTAGGTGATTACAGGAATGTCTTCACAGTGTCGTACTGCTCATGCTATGTGAACACCAGCGTATTTGAATTCCAAAATGTGTCCAGCAGGGAACTCAAGCCATGGGACTCAGTGTTAAAGTTGGACTCAAGTCACACTGATGATTCGATTCAGAATCAAGTTCTTTTTTTCAATAACTCAGACTTGACTTGCATCTTGGAAGCCATCCACCTCTCCCCTTTTTTCTGAGGAAAAAAGCTTGCCTTTAATAGGGGCTTAGACTTGGCACTTGGGAGGAAAGCAATGACAAACCTAGACAGCATATTAAAAAGCAGAGACATCACCTTCCCATCAAAGGTCCACATAGTCAAAGCTATGGTTTTTCCAGTAGCAATGTATGGAAGTGAGAACTGGACCATGAAGAAGGCTGACCACCAAAGAATTGATGCTTTTGAATTGTGGTGCTGGAGGAGGCTCTTGAGAGTCCCCTGGACTGCAAGGACAGCATACCTATCCATTCTGAAAGAAATAAACTCTGAGTGTTCACTGGAAGGACAGATCCTGAAGCTGAGGCTCCAATCCTTTGGCCATCTCATGAGAAGAGAAGACTCCCTGGAAAAGACCCTGATGTTAGGAAAGTGTGAGGGCAAGAGGAGAAGGGGACGACACAGGATGAGATGGTTGGATAGTGTCATCGAAGCAACCAACATGAAATTGACCCAACTCCGGGAGGTAGTGGAAGACAGGAGAGCCTGGCGTGCTCTGGTACATGGGGTCACAAAGAGTCAGAAACGACTAAATAATTAACAATAACAACTACCAAAGACACAGGCACGGACTTGGGATTTGGATCCAAACACTTGCCAACATCCCTGATGTCCAGGTATTGAGGTCCCTGCCACCCTTCAGCAACATCTCTATCGTCTCTGGCTAAAAGAGGTTGTGTTCACTTGTAAGAACATAAAGGCAGTCCCACTGGATCAGTTCAAAGTCATGTTTAACTTTATGTTTATCACTACAGAAGCCATTGAAATGTTCGGACAATACTGTGACTAACATTGACCCATCCAATCCATAATCTCCAGCTAGGAGCAGGCCATGCGGCCATAACAACGGTCCAATTTCTTAAGCTTCTGTGTCTGATGTTCTTCCTGTCCTCACCATAATTGATGTTCTACATTTTCTCATGACCTAGTATGTTCTTGTGGAATTTTCAGGAAAGTTGCTGCCTCCCTGAACATTTAGGGTTTTGTTTCACATTATGGTTTTCTGCTAGCTATTATTTCCCAGTTGGGATGAGACGGGAAAGTACCATTGGTTGACAGATTTCTGGTTTGCTCACTCCAGCCAGGAAGGAAGGAAGGAAGGTCTGCATCCACATGTTTGCTAATTAGGCTACGATTATCAGAAATGACTCACTCCTCTGCCACATCAGTTTTATTTTTATATATTGTTCACTGTTACTGTGACTATTTTCAACCCTAAATTACCATATTTTTCCGTGTATAAGACTGTACTTTTGTCTAAAATCTTTAGACTAAAAATTGAGGGTCGTCTTATACACGGAGGTAAACTGAGGAGAGAACAAAAACAAGTGGAGGGCAAAGCAGGGATCAAAGTGATCCTGCAGCGCTTTGATCCCTTCCCCCCTGCATTTGCTAAGCCCCACTTAGATTCCTTAATTTTGGATTAGAAAAGTGGGGGGGGGCGTCTTATACAAAGAAAAATATGGTATATTGTAGTGTTGATGAATTTTTATGCAAGTCTGTATAAACTGGGAAGCCCACAGGCTGAAAATATGCATTTTCAAAAGTTTCAAAAGTTCATAGTGATTCAGCGATACATGCCAGATGCCACACCAAGAGGTTTCTCTCCTCTTCCATTATCTCTCACTAAACTAATCAGTGCAACCCAATGATGCCAAGTTATTTTTTTTTGAACAACATGAACTTGAGGGTCAAGCAGAGTTCATTTTCTTTCCTGGCTGAAATCATTCATCAGGAGACTTCAGAGCACACATTTAAGTTCAAATTGTTGTCCTGGAGAGCTGGGACTCTTAGAAAGAAAGGGGGAGCACAGTTGATAGAAGATATTGTTTTATTCCCTTCACTCAGGAGGAAAGAAAGCAGTTTCTCTCCTAGAGTGGTTGGGCTCCCAGTGAGCCACTGTAATGGGTCCATTAAATTTCCACAGTGGATATTTCATGCTTTTGCGACTGACAAACCCAACTACAGCCCTTTGGCCAAGAAGGGGGGGGGGAGTGGTGTGTTTTATCTATCTGTTCCTTCATTCATCATGTCTGACTTATGTACTCTTTTAAAGGGTCCATGTTGGGGGCATTCTGCAGCGAGTCACATCAAAATGGTCTCAGTAAGACTGTGTGCTAGATTTTCACAAATGCCAAATTCCATAGCAAATTGGTCTCATCTGTATGAGGTCCAGATGGGAGTGAAATGGCTGGATGCAGTTATGGGACAAAGCAAACTGGATTTCCAATTCACTTATATCAAGAACTCAAACCGAGCAGGATGGGGTACGAATCACTTCAACCTACTGGGTTTAAAAACCAGCAAACAAACAAAACCTTTTAAAGTTGTGTAATACACAAAAGTCTCAAGCTAGCTGTCTGTAGTTTAACAGGTCTGACAAACCTCTTAGAGTCTGTCATGTCTCTAAATTTCATTTTTATGACTACCAAAAGAAAGAGGAAGAGGAAGGAAGGATTTGATGCTGGACACACAGAAGGAAGGAAGGAAGGAAGGAAGGAAGGAAGGAAGGAAGGAAGGAAGGAAGGAAGGAAGGAAGGAAGGAAGGAAGGAAGGAAGGAAGGAAGGAAGGAAGGAAGGAGTTGATGGTTGAAGGAACGAAGGAAGGAGCTGGTGGTGGAAGGAAGGAAGGAAGGATCCATTTTGGTTTTCCTTTGCATTATCTTTACAAAATCAAGAATTCATTTTGGGCAGTCCTCAAATCAGAAAGGGCACAAACTCTCTTCTGTTCAAATTAGGGCAACATTTTGAAGCCCCAAACCAGTGCACAGTTGTGGTTTCCGGGTTTCTCCTCTCCTCTCATGCAGGGTGAGACAAAGAAAGAGTAGGGGAATAGACTTCTCACCCAATAGATGTTTTCAGCTTCAAGTCTGAGAAGCTCCAGGCCAGCACCATTGTGACGTGCCATGTCCTTGAATTATTTCACTAATCTAAGGCTAACACCATGTTCCTATTTACACTGCTACCAGTTGATCTCTGTCAACATTATTTACTTCAAAATATTGAGGTTCATACTGCATATAACTTTTAATATAAAAAAAAAACCAGGTTTATTGGATACAGTTCAAATCTTGAGTTTCACATAAGCAGATTCCTAAAAGACATTAAAACTTTCAGTAGTTTCATAATAACTTATTCCACACTTAACTCTCTCTAAGTTCCATACTCTTAACTGCTTTCCAACTCCCCACTATTTGCTCTTCCTATCTGCTTCCCCCTCCTTTCAGTTTTTTTCGGCTCCCACTCCCAACAATGCTTATTGGTGCATTTTGATACACTCATACATATGCATAGGCAAGGTGATCGCTACATCCTAAGGGGTTAAAGAAGTAACATCCTGTAAGATCTGAAGGGGCAAAACATTCTGCACATGTGTTGCAGACAGACTGCAATGCCCTTCCAAGTTGGGTCATTACTTTGTCTATGCATTCGGACCACTCCATTGCTTTCATCTGGCTTTACCGGTCAGCTCAGTTTCGTGGAGGAAAAGCCAGCCTTGACTGTTTCTTAGAAGATCTCATGGACCATGTGGAGAGGAGGAAATGTCATCACAAAATGTTAGGATCAACCCACTTCCTGTTTAGATCATGAACCTTTGTGCTTGTTTCTGTTTCATATTCACAGAACTCGGTTGGTGGAACACACTGTAGTGAATAATCTTTATCTCAGTCCATATGCCATCGGTTGCTGCTTCAACTAACCAACTTACCTCTTACCTTGTAAATGTAGTTTTTCTCTCTGCACCTGGCTTGGTTTGATGACCCCTCCTTGAACCTTCTCAAATCCTCCCTCACTCCTCTTTGGGGTGTAAACATAGGAGTGAAATACAATGTGTTCTGAGAACTGAAGTCTGAGCCTTAACCTTGGACTCACAGTTTGTGCCAAAAGGTATTGAGGCTTATTATTTTATTCAGTTCTTCCAAAAAAAAAAACACCTCCAGTTTATGAAAGTGGGATATTGTGTTTCTGTCCCCAGAATTCAAAATTCAATCTGCATGTAATGACTTTGGGGCTGATGGATGGGAGGGGCTTTGGAATTGACTGTCAATCACATAGTAGCAACCAATTCTTCCACCTCAGATTCCCTTTCCCACCTTTTTATTCAGTCAGAGTTATGTGTCAGTTAGAGCCAGTTAGCAATTCAATTCTTCAAAAAAGAATTTCCTCTACAAGGGACGCCCGCCTTTATGCTTTGTCTATTAGTTGATGTACCCTAATTCCTTCCTCTCAAGAGAAGATTGGGTTTTAAAGATCTCAGAACAATCTATTGAATGATGGGAGGATTGGAGCTCGCATAATAATAATAATAATAATAATAATAATAATAATTTATTGTCATTGTAAGTATATACACATACAACGAAATTCACAGACACCCAGAGACCAGACACATGCACACACATAAAATTCCCAAACACTCCCCACCCACTAAAAGTCCCCCACTAAAAATACAAACATCTACACCGCAGGCCAAGTTACACAGTCCAACTAATTATTCACTACTGGTGGTCTTTAAGCTCATTATTAATTGCAATTATAGCTCTGGGATAAAAACTATTGAGAAAACGTGTGGTCCGAGTCTTAATTGTTCTATATCTTCTGCCAGATGGTAACAGTTCAAAAAAGTTATAAGCAGGATGGGAAGAGTCTCTCAGGATGCTATGTGATTTCCTTAGACAGCGGGATGTGAAGATGTCATCCAGGGTTGGTAGCTGGAGCCCGATGATATTCTGGGCAATTTTAATGGTTCTCTGTAGAGCTTTTTTGTCCGCTACAGAGCTACTCCCAAACCATGCCAGAATGCCATAGGTTAGGACACTCTCAATGGTGCTACGATAGTATGACAGAAGCAAATGCTGAGATAAATTTAACTTGCCGAGCATTCTCAGGAAATACAGCCTCTTCTGTGCCTTCTTCATTAGCATGTTGGCATTTATAGTCCATGAGAGGTCCTCTGAGATGTAAGTACCCAGAAATTTAAAACTACCAACTCTCTCCACTTCCTCACCGTTTATGTACAGTGGTAAATGTACATATCTCTTCCTCCTAAAATCAATTATGAGTTCTTTAGTTTTTTTGATGTTAAGTGTGAGATGATTTTCTTTACACCAAAGTATCAACCTTTGTACTTCCTTTCTATAAGCAGACTCATTGTTCTTATTTATGAGCCCCACCACTGTCGTATCATCCGCAAATTTAATAATTGCATTGGTGTTATACAGTGGGGTGCAATCATGTGTGTACAGGGAATAGAGGAAGGGACTTAGCACGCAGCCCTGGGGAGCTCCTGTACTTAGTACCAGGGTAGAAGAATGGTGAGATCCCATCCTTACTGACTGTGGCCTATCTGTCAGAAAATCCTTTATCCACATGCATATCTCCTGAGGTAATCCCAGGTTGATCATTTTAAAAAACAACCTATTTGGTAGAATGGTATTAAAAGCAGAGCTATAACCCCATCGCATGGGGCATCTCTAAGCTTTTTAATGATTGGGAAAGTGTCATAAAGACCGCATGGGTCCTATAAGGTGAAGTAGCAGGTGAACAATGGAGAGGGCTTGAAATGAAGAGGATTGATGACAGAGAGAGCAGAATCAAAGGGAGAGGTTCGGCTGACTCCTTCTGCAGAATACTGAAATAAAGGGTCATCCATGTAGCCAGGAAGGATATGAAATTGATTTGTTCTGTCTATTAAAAAAACCCAAAAAACAAACATCAAACCCTCAAACATTTCTCATCTAATCCAATCATTTTATAACGGCAGAGCTGGGAGGCACCTTATGGATCATCAAGTCAAGCCCCTGTCAGAGAAACACAGAGAGAGAAATTGGACTCTCAACCTCTGTCTGTACAGCCAAATACCTGAACCACAGAGCTACTCAGAAGTTCCTCCAGAGATGCCTTCAACAGCCCAGAAGAATGTGGATTCAAGCCTGCTATCCTATTTTCACCAGTCTGTTGAATGTAATTGAGTTGCACTGTAAGTTGATTGTAAAATACTATAGTGAAATCATGTCTGTCCTATTCCAGGAGAGTTTGGGGAAACACCATGTTTGGCTCAGTGTAAGACTTGTGTTCCAGTCACAGAAGCGAGGATTCAAAAACATGATAAGACTAAAAACAAATACAGGTATAGGCTGGTTTGATATCTCAGTGGTTTAGGTCTCTGGTTGGGCAACCAGAAGTTGGGAGTTCAATTCTCCACAGAGCCTTCCAAGAGAAGACCCAACCTGTAGATCCTTGGCCAAACTGCACAGTCCCAGGACAAGCCCAGAAGAATGAAATGGGAAACGACTTCTGAATATTGTTTAACTAGAAAACCCTGTAAAGGGTAGCCATAAGCTGGAATTTATTACTATTACAATTATGACTACCATTAATATTAAAATCTGTATGTATATATGTGTATATTAAAATCCAACAGCAAGCAAAGGGTCAGTGTGTGCTGTGTGAAATCAGGCCACACAATTCCCATAAAACGTAGCTCAGTGGTTTAGATGTTGTTAGTCATTAAGTTGTGTCCAACTCTTCATGACCTCATGAACCAGAGCACTCCAGGCCCTCCTGTTTTCCACTGCCTCTCAGAGTTGGGTCAAATTCATGTTGGTCGCTTCGATGACCCTGTCCAGCCATCTCGTCCTCTGTCGTCCCCTTCTCCTCTTTCCTTCACACTTTCCCAACATCAGGGTCTTTCCCTAGGAGTCTTCTCATGAGATGGCGAAGGATTGGAGCCTCAACTTCAGGATCTGTCCTTCCAGTGAGCACTCAGGGTTGATTTCCTTCAGAATGGATAGGTTTGTTCTCCATGCAGTCCAGGGGACTCTCAAGAGTCTCCTCCAGCACCACAATTCAAAAGCATCCATTCTTGGCAGATCAGTGGGTTAGATATTTGGCTGCAAAGCCAAAGGTGGAGTTCGATTCCCCACTGTGTCTCCTTGAGAGGGGCTGGACTCAAGGATCCAGCTCTGCAGTTCTAAGATGATGATCTCTTTTTGGTCATGTATATCCTTTGTCCGGGCTCTTCATCCTATTGGCGCAGTCCTACAGAATTACTAGCAATCTTTCCCAAAGCCTCAAACCTTATTATCTCACAATGTGTGGAGAGGGTTAGGAGGACAAAGACAAGAATGCACTGATTTCAGACCCTAAGCCCTTGATAATTACTTGGCAAGCCATTTCTCTCTTAGCATTAGAAGAGGGGGAAGGAAGGAGAAAAAACTTCATTACAGAGGCAGACAGGAAAGTGTAGGTTGTAGGTCTAAAACAGTGAATACTCCAGAGGCCAAGGTTGGAAAGACAATGATGAATCGGCTTTGAAACTTGGTATGAAAGGAAGTCTGGTGTATTTAATTTTAAAAGCTGATCAGAGAGACAATGCTGGAACACCTCCAGCCTTTTTACTCTTTATTCTTCCATCTTTTAAAGGCTTTTAGCGTTTATTATCAGATAAAAGAAACAATACTGTTATTTTTCCTGTTGTCTGAAAAGGTGCCTCTTTGTAAACTTGACCTTCTTAGTGCATTCATTTGTATTCATATTTCTGGGCCACTTTTCTGCTATCAAGTCATTGATGAATGATCAAAAATTTGAATTCTGTTGCCGGGACCATAAAGCGTTATACAAGAAATGCAATTAGACAAAAGACCAATATCTCACCTAATCTATTATCCAATTTCTCCATCACAGTCAATTAGATTCCTGAAGGAAGCTTGGTGACCATCTGTTCAACCATGCAGAGGACAGTCCTTAGTTTTAGAGATGTGGACTCTAAGAATGGACAGTGAGGACCTTGATTTTGCGATTATGAGTTAGCATCTGGAAAGTGTACTGAGCAGCCACCTCAATGAGCCAACTATGTTCTTCCTTATTACTATGTTGAGATCAATGGCTTTAAGCAGAATTCAATGTATCTCTAAAACTTGAAAGAGAGGGAGCAAACAAGTGTGGTCCAACCTCAGCTCCATAAGCTACAGAGAGCATCTTATGTAGTCGGTTATTATGGGCACATAAACCAAAACATCTGGAGACTACCAAGGGCAAATGATATGCTCATCTCTTTTTGTTTCTGTTTTGTTTTGCCTCTCTAGGTGACGCTGGTCACCCTACTGGGAAGCCCTCAAGCACCATTTGAACGAAGTAGCCCATTTCACCCATAGCTAGTGGCACTCAAAGGCAGGCTGTCTCAAGCAGAGGCTGTTGGCTGTGATGCCAATAGGAGAGAGATTTCACTCTGGGTTTTTGTCAGAAATGTAAAGGAACTATCCAAGTTACCGAATCCCTGAGGAGAAGATTCAGCATTTTTGATAGCTCCTGGAAAGTTCAGAATAAAATCGAAAGAGGATTCACCGTTCCATTGACCTCAAAGCCACTTGCCTCCAGCATCTGCCTCTGAAACCTAGAAGATATGCATTGACTTCCAGCCTTAATAGATTTTTTTCCTCTGAAAATTTGCCTAATCCTACTCTAAAGCCATCTATATTAATGGCTAGTACTTTACTTCCAAGATTCCGCACAAGATAACAGTCTGGTTCCTTTCAGCTTGCTGTCACCCTATTGTTCTAGAGTAACAATCAGAAAGCAGGACCTTAAAGCTTTCCAGGTAGAAGAAAACAATCCTTCCAAAATTTTAAAGGAGCGGCGCCTCACAAGTTACCTCCCTCATAAAAAGCAGGGAACAACTGGTTTAGAATTTAAGTTAACGGATTGATTTGCTGGATTTACCTTTTCCCTGCTTTGAAGTCTCTGTTAAACCCATCCATATAATGCTACTTGGGAAATTAGACTTTTAACGGGGTTAGGAGGAAGGAAACCCAAGTAGGCTAATTCTAACTCCTGCAATAAAACCGCACCTTGCAGGTGAGTGATAAAGAAAAGCAGCTTTGCAAGAAACACAGGATGTCTGTTCAGCTGCATCTTTGGTCCTTTTCATGAAAACGGAACATTTACCATTGGGCCTACTTTAATTAAGACACTCCTGTTATTTAAACAGGAGGAGAGTAACATCCAGCTCTTCAGCCAACTCTGGGCCTGCTATGCAATATGTTCTGTTAATTAAGCTAATCAGTCTCAGATTTCAATGACTGTTCAAGGTTTTTTTTGCAAATTGCTTCATCCCCTGGAGACATTCATACCACTGAAGTAGTTCATGAAACCTGCTTTTGTGGACTACATCAGCCCTTATTGCCTTCTGGCTGCTCTTGTATTGTCAATGTTTCCCAACCGTGGGTCCCCAGATGTTCTTGGACTACAGCTCCCAGAAATCCAGGCCAGCACAGCGAGTGCTGAAGGCTCTTGGGAATTTTAGTCCAAAAACATTGGACTCAAGGTTGGGAAGCTAGCTGTGATTCCACATGTTCTTTTGTTGGGGAGGGCCCAAAAATTTGCTTTTGGGGTCCCACTTTCACAGACCATTCCCCACCTTGCCTCTGTCAGTAATGCCCATCAGAACCTCCAAGTATTTAGTTGCAGGAATGAGGGTGGTGGGTTTTTTGTTGTTGTTGTTGGTTTGTTTTTTGGGTAATTTATTCCTTTTTTCCAATAGTGACCTCCATAATTATGGGTAAGAAGGTGTAATTTCACACATTTTATGGTATAACCCATATTCAGTTACTTCCCTGGTTGTTAAAGGTGGTGGAGAAAGACTAGTCCATAGTTCAGATGCTGGTTTGTGGTGTGCTTTGCACAATCACAAGCTGGGGGAGAGAACGTGTTTTGTACACCAGTGGCTTGTAGAATTTAGCTGAATTAGAAGTAACTAGAAGTAACCATTCCATTAGTTTTGAGAAATGGGCTAATAACTACTTTTTTAAAAAATTGCAACTATTTAAGGATCCCGGAATGATGATTCTAACACCTACTTTTTAAATTTTGCTTTCCAAATTCTGCCTTTTGCATACTTCTCTCTCTGAGCTACCTACAGTGAACCACCAAGAAGTGGGAGAATGAGAGATGGAGAATATGCTGCTATTTCTCTCTACTTCTTGATTACTTCCTCTTTCTGGATGGGCAGGGGAACACCCAGGATAGCAAGGCAGAACCAGATACAAACTTAGGAGGTGGTCCAACAGACATGGATCTCAGGACATGCTTAGTGACGCCAAACTGTGGTATCTGCCCCACCACAAAATCTTAAATTCTAGTTATCCTTATTATCATCTTATAGATGAGGAGTCTTCTGCTAAAGCTTGGCATATGGGATGAGTTTGGGTCCCTGAAGGGAACCAAAAATAGTATTATGTGCTATTTTATTGGCACCTTTTCTGATCCTTTAGCTCTGCAGAAGAGACCCAGATAGAATATTCTCACCTTTTGATTTGGCTACTGACATGGCAGCAAAAGACAAATCATGTTGACTGCCCATCTGCTCTGGACCAGCTCCATTGACTAACTGATGGACAGTTGATTGATGGATTTAATTTGTATCCCGGCTTTCTCCCTTGCAGAATCCAAGGGAGATCACAATGTGGATTTAAAATGAGACATCGCTGAAAATCAGCACAACTGGCAGCATTAAAGCACTGCCAAATATGTTATTGGATTAAAAAGCACACAGGGGTAATACAGTTTTCACAAACTCTAAAGAAAAAATAAAAAGGAGTGCAACATCCATCCACCATGAAGAGGCCCTTTGTCATCAGCCAATCATTAGCCAAAAAGGTAAAGGTTAAGGTAAAGGTTCCCCTTGACATTTAGTTCAGTCGTGTCTGACTCTAGGGCACGGTGCTCATCCCCGTCTCCAAGCCATAGAGCCAGAATTTGTCCGTAAACAGTTTCCATGGTCTCTGTTCCGAGAGCTCACTGGAAGGACAGATCCTGAAGCTGAGGCTCCAATACTTTGGCCATCTCATGAGAAGAGAAGACTCCCTGGAAAAGACCATTATGTTGAGGAAGTGTGGAGGCAAGAGGAGAAGGGGACGGCAGAGGACGAGATGGTTGGACAGGGTCACCGAAGCTATCAACATGAGTTTGACCCAACTCTGGGAGGCCGTGGAAGACAGGAGGGCCTGGCATGCTCTGGTCCATGGGTTCACGAAGAGTCGGACACAACTAAACAACTAAACAACAGTCAGGGTGTTGTGTCAAATATTTTCCATCTGCATGATGTCAGGTTCCCGTGAAGTCACCACAGGATTTTAGGCCCACCAGAGCTTCTGAAGAGTTTTATCCAAAGGCAGCCCTACACAGAGCACACTGCAGGAACCCAAATGAAGGGGAAGCAAGGCTGGTCTCACCATCAACCCAAATGGCATGCAACCAAGACTGATGTCGCCAGCTGGTGCATTAATCTTAACATGCACTCTTGTCATCACCCCAAGACTTGTGTATTCTGAATCAGGGATGCAGGAACACTTCCACTTTGCGAACCTGTGTTTTCAAGGTGTCGCACCATTCAGCATGAGTTGAGTCCCTGTTCCCTGACCAGCCTTTCAAATGGCCAGAAACATCTCTGATCCCCTCTGGAATAGGTTCCAATTAGTTCACCTTTATCCACTCCATTATTACCCCGAGACATCAAGAGAGATTTCACAGATCTGGATGGAAAGAAAATATGAAGTTCAGTATCACTGGCCTATTGGCAACACAGTACCCCAAAATTCTGGATGATGTCCCCTCACACCATAGGAAGCAACAGATAATCCTGAAGGACCTCATAGCCCAACACCATTGGATCAGTTGTTTTTCTTCTCTTGACGAATCAACCGGTCTTTTTGCTTTTTTTTGTTATTTGTGTCTGTGGGGTTGGTTCTTTATGGGGAAAAGACCCAAATTTCGCTGGTGAGGTCATGTCAAGACAGTTAAATTGGTGTGAGAGCAAAAAGGTAGCAAACTGAACATTCTCATGCTGTATTTCTTGCCACTGCTGAACAAAGTATGATAGTAGCACAATGTATACATATTAACCATGGAAACTGGCCTGCTGAAAGAGCATTCAAAATAAATTTCTCTGTCACCTGCCTCAGTTGTGTGGAAATCCAAAGTCTCTCGAGAGCCACCGCAGCAGGAGTCTACATGCCGTGAAACTGGAAATTCAGATTACAGCTAGCACCTTGTTTATGCCTTTTCACTCAAGAAATACATTAGCACTTGCTGCTAAAAGAAGACTAATCCCACCATTAATTGAGGATTAATGATTCACGCTGCAACAGGGGTGTTAATGTACAGTTGTTAGTAATTAAAAAAACCCAGCAACCTACCTTTTGGTGATTTTAAATCCAAAATGTCAATGGCACAACATTTTAATGGAAAACTGCACATACTACAAAGCTGAATTATCTTCTCACCCTCCATCACAAATGTATCAGAAGCTCAGACATATGTATATAGGCACACAGAGGTTCAAATGTCCACCATTATCTCCATGTTCCAAAGTTTCTGTAAAACAATATGCATGTGTCTACATTCAACTATCTTTCTTTGAGAGTCATACTTTTTTATGGTTTAGAAATCAGCCTCTGTTTGTAGCTCTCCTTGCCAGCAGGAATCCAGATTTTCAAGAGATCTTTCCCACATGTGGCGTTGGCATGCATGGTGGAACAGGCTTTCCCTAGTTTTCCCTAGCTGTTTGTTAGATTTTTGTTGTCATCTAATAAAGATATCTAACAAAAGTTCCACAGCCTTTTACTGTCATTCACCATGTATAAGTATGAAAACTGGACAGTTAAGAAAACTGAGAGGATAAAATTGACATGTTTGAAGTGTGGTATTGAAGGAGAATTTTATGGATACCCTGGACTGCCAGAAAGACAAACTAGTGGGTCTTAGACCAAATCAAGCCTGAACTATCCCTGGAGACAGAAGTGTTGAAATGGAGGCTGTCCTACTGCGCCGCAAGGCTCCTTGCCTGACAATGCCACTTGGAGAATGCCTGAATAGGACCATTAAGAAAGAATATAAAAATTACCAGCTATTCTTATGGCTTATATGTATTCCTATGAGTCGGACAGAAATAGTTACGTACTTTGGACCACAGTGAATAGTAGTATATGTTTAGGAAACCTTTACTGCCAAGTGCCATGTTGACGCTGGTAACACCATCATTGATTATTTCATACACCCTTCCCTCCAACAGAATTTAGCTGAGCTGGTCTGTTTAGCATGCAGTGTTGCTGGAGATTCCACATCCCCAAAGGCTTTATAATAAGATTTAGCTGCCATTGAAACTAAGCAGCTTTCAAGTGGAGAAGATAAGGTCAGTGTTCTTTAAACTGTGACCACTGGTGTCATATGGAAAATTAAGTTAAGACATCAACCATGAGTTAAAAAGCAGAATTTCCTATTTGTATAAACAGTAACTGGTGGAAGAAAGAATTTATCAGAGGTTACTGAAGAAATCAATAAATGAGAATTTCTGGTTTGCCAATCGCCACCACGGAAGATGCTCATAATAAATTGCCTGGGTCATGACATCTATTTGCTCTGCCACAGCTCTCTTAAGTAGTGACTCCTGTTTGTTATGTTTGGAGTTCCAAAATGGCTTGAATCCAACTAGACTAGACCCATTGAATGAAATGCTGAATGGGAAGTCAATACTTATGCAAATTTCATTGACTGATGTACTTTAGTTGTAGGTGTACTTCAGATAGGATTACAAACTGGTTTCAGAGCCAGGACCCCTTGTAACACTTTCTTCTCTTAGGAAAGAGTATTGGAGGAGTTATTTATTTCATTAGGGGAATGCAATGATAAACATATTACGGGGCATCATATTGTGCAGAATGTGGAAAGGGTGAAGCCAAACTCTCTCTCGGTGTCCCATAATACTAAAAGCTGGAGATATCCAATTGAGCTGAAAGGATGCACAATCAAACACTGTGGAATTTGTACCACAATTTCTGATAATGAACGTCAGCTTGGATTGCTATTATACAGAGGTGGGTATCTTTAGCCTTCCAGATGCCTACAACTCTTATCAAACCTAGCCAAGAAGTGGATTGTGGAACTGCACTCCCACACATCAGAAGGACCACCGTTACCCAAACTGAGAGAGAGAGAGAGAGAGAGAGGCAGCAATAGAATTGGAAAACAAGCAGATGCAGGCACTAGGTTTGGAGAGGAAAGAATTGAAATGGCAGCCACACTGCCCTGCCTCTCTCACTGCTACAGTAGTCAGAACGCCTACATACCCCTTCACATCAGCTCAAGTGTTCGCACAGCCTGAACCAATGCAAATTCATTCACTCCTTTTTTAAAAAAAAATGGAAGCCCCCATGACAGAAGAAAAAAATTACTATAGAGAAGGAAAACTTGCATTACCTTGTACATAATATAATCAAGAGAAAACAATGCAAACCTGGTTGCGGCAGTTGTGAGTGACTTCTTGAGTTATTTGTCAATGTAGTTGTGCTCTTAACTGAGAAAAAACAGAGGGGAGACTCCAGTAATAATGCATGATGCTACAGGTGAGGCAAGTAGGCAAATGAGGAGCATCAAAGAGTGAAGGAGACAATGTGTTAGCATGGGGGAATATTTCACAGAGAGAAGGAGGGAAGGATTACTCATTATCTCCTTCCAAGGCATCTTCTTGGGTTTTCTCTTGAATAATATGGTAAGCCCAACAAATATTTAATGCGCAAAGCTATTAGAGGTAATGGAAGTTTGAGACTTGGAATTTGTCTAAAGTGTTGTTTTGCCTGATGAGGTGTGGAGATTTGTTACAGAGGGATAATCCGCTGCTGGAACTGTTTTCCACAGTACTTTAAGAGAATTTCGGAGATATCAGACTTGAAAGTATTCCTTTCATGTGATAAACAGAGAGTTTTTCTCTGGCACTTTTCAGGAGCCCGGGCCCTAAATTTCAGCGGGCTCAAAAGAAGCCACACAAGCACAAGCATAAACATGGATATCGTACTAAGGATTTGTCTTTCTTTAAAATTCAAGGAATTAATTCTAATGCATTTTGGTGACTCCGATGGACGTGGCCATCTCTGTTCAAAGAGATGGCCATTTAATATTGCCTTGATGGGCATTTTATTACCGAAAGCCATTTAAAAAAACATGAGTGGTATCAGAAATTGCTACACCAACTACCAGCTGGTGTAGACCGAGTAGAAACGCAGGAGGCATTGATATTTTACCATTAAATAGAACTGGGAATGCAGCATCCTATACCTTGTGCTTTAACCAAAACTGGCCAGAATGCAATGGGAAAAAAATGATTGTAGTACCCTTTCATTGATATAAATTTAAGCTGTAAGTTGCCACAAGTCAGTGTTGGCATGTGTTGTTGGGTGCTGAGTCAAACAACCAGTGTCTGACACCACCTGACTATGCTAACTTCTTCATTGGCAGTAAGGATGGGCATGCAAGTTTGTTTACCGCCACAACAGCTGCTCAGTGATTTGATGCTCCCCCTCTCCGACTGACATACACTCAGGGGCAGCACACAGAGGAGGCAGGGAAGGGAAGCCAGGATGCAGCCTCTGAGTGGTTTTCTGTTGGAGGAGATGGGGTACTGAACTGCCAAACACCTGCTTTGGTGGTAGACGAACCGGGACGAACTACTGAACCAGCGATTTGTGCCCATCTCGAATTTGCAACAATCCACAGCCAAGATTTAAGCCAAGGCAGTCATGATGGTGGGTGTAAGAAACAGGATCCTGATCATTGTACCTAAACCTTGAGATCAAGGCAGAAAGAAAAGAGAGGGTTTTGCAAATGTATATCTTGCTAGAGTGGGACCAGCTGGAAGACAGGTAGAAGGATATGCTGTTTTTTAGTCGTTTAGTCATGTCCAACTCTTCGTGACCCTGTGGACCAGAGCATGCCAGGCCCTCCTGTCTTCCATGTCCTCCCAGAGTTGGGTCAAATTCATGTTGGTAGCTTTGATGACCCTATCCAACCAGCCATCTCGTCCCCTGTCATCCTCTTCTCCTCTTGCCTTCACACTTTCCCAACATCAGGGTCTTTTCCAGGGAGTCTTCTCTTCTCATGAGATGGCCAAAGTATTGGAGCCTCAGCTTCAGGATCTGTCCTTCCAGTGAGCACTCGGGGTTGATTTCCTTTAGAATGGATAGGTTTGATCTCCTTGCAGTCCAGGGGACTCTCCAGAGCCTCCTCCAGCACCACAATTCAAAAGCATCAAGGATATATACAGCTAAAATTCACAATAACAACAGGAATAAATACGCTTAGAAAACCACTCAGGGAGAATCCTGAACATTCCTTCCCTTGTGCAACCGTAGACTGGAAAAACAGCTGGATACTTCCTGAGCATGCACAAGGTGGTAACGGTGAATACCACCTGCTGCAGACTTAGAAACTGCCCAGGTACTCTCACATTGCATATTTGTGTGAGTGGATGGAGCTGGTAGGAGATTCTGACCCAATTGATAAGGCCAGAATTGGTTAGTTGACTAGGCAATGAACCATGTCTGACCTGGAAGGAGAAACTGGAAGTAAGAACAGAGAACTTCTTACATCCCTACTTAGTCCATTTCATATCTAGGGGGATTGGTTTTAATGTCTTCCTGCTCCAGCCATGGCAGTCCCCTACCTGATGACTTTCATTTCCAAAGCCGCAAAGTCTGGGGCTCCTGTGTCACAAATCTTGTTGGATGGTAGGACACCCTGGCTTCCTGCATGCCTCGCCATTTACCACCTCCACCTACAGCTGGCAGGTTATTGGAGCGATTTCGGAGATGTCTCATAAAGAAATTTAAAACCCCCTTCAATAATACAGTGTGAACTGGAGCTCCTGAGATATTAAAGCACTAAGTCTCCCAGCCCACAGACAGGTACATCAACCAGAACTGTCAAGGCGCATAAGGATGAATGAAAAATAACAGGAAGATGTCCACATATACAACTAGGTCATACGGTCTTCATTTTTCCAGAAGAAATGAAGGTCATTGGATGGGCAAATCACGCCCTAACATACATCACTAAACTCTCAGTCTGGAACATTTCCTTGGGCTTCATGGCCAAATGACAGCATAAATATGTAATAAATAAAAGAGGCACTCAAGATCTTTTTTTTGCCTTTGAAGGTTGCTAGTAATACGCGATAGAGACTTATTGGGATATTTCCACCCACACAAAGTCCTATGAGTTTCCCTTTAATGCAATGGTAATGCAGAAAAGAGACTCTAAGAACAGTTACCTTGAATTTAGATCAGTCCAGGATTACGTATCCGGAGAAGGACTAAGCAGATGAAAAATCAGGACAAGGTTATTCCTTGCAAAAGTTCAGAAGAGTTCTTTCCTGGAGCTATACTTCACAGACTCCCCCGCCTGTTAAGGAACTCTTGAAACTGTAGGATAGCAAGAATGTTGTCTTTTGTTGTCCTGTCCAAGAAATAATCAGCTCGAATCCTACTGGTGCTTTGATATAGTTTGGGTCATTTCTCAGAGCTATTTGTGGCTAATAGACAAAGTGATCAGGCACATTACAGTAGGACCTCCATATCCGCAGGATCAATAGCCATGGTTTCACTTCTCCATGGTTTGCTTCAGCCCCATAGGCAACATTCAAGGGTGCCCCCATGGGACCATTGTCGCACCCACCTATATATGTTGTATATAGTGTTCCCTTGTATCCACAGTTTCAGGCATCCACAATAGATCATGAAACCAATACTCCCACAGCTACCCTGTCTCTCTCTCTCTCTCTCTCTCTCTCTCTCTCTCTCTCTCTCTCTCTCTCTCTCTCTCTCTCTCTCTCTCTGTGTGTGTGTGTGTGTGTGTTTCCTACTGTAATCAGCAGAGGTCCAGCACCTTAGCAGTTTCTCAGAGCAACTTGCCCAAACCTTACACAAATACCACTTGGGCTTTGGCTATTGATGGACAGTAAATTCAACAACAGCAAAATAAATCAGTTTATGCAGCGGCAGAAGATTGTACAGAATTAGCATGAGAATAGAAGCCAGCTCAGATTTTCCAAAACGGTTTGAACCTATTTTCCTGGAGGGTGAGCGACTGGTCACTATGATAGCTAAAAGAACATTCACATATAGAAGCAGTGCACCTTTTAATACCGGTTACTAAGGGGAAATAGGAAGACATCACATCCTGGCAGTACAGTAGACTCCCAGGATAGCCAGTTCAGCCTTATTTCTGTTTTTTTTTTCCTTTTAAAAAGAAACTCCCATGAGGTAGTCATTCTACTCAGGCAGGCCACAGTATATGAGCTTAGCTAGAGGTTTTCAGCCTTCAACCTCCACCATTTGAGAATTACAGGACCTGCATAAACAATGAGAGAGCCAGGAGTGTTTACTCTATTTTGTCCAAAGAACCAGTGTAACTTCAGTTTACCCATATTCTACGACATGTTCAATAAGTAAAAGCTAAGGATAGTGTTCACTCCACTTCTCAGCTCTTCCACTCCTTCTCATTTCCATATCCAGCTATCAATTTTATTTCTTTTGACAACCTGGAGGAAAATGTGTAGGTTTCTCCATGTACATTTTGCTTAAAATGCACATTTATGTTTTCCAGGCAGAGAGAGAGAGAGAGAGGGAGATCAAGAGATTTCTATTTTCTCCAACACAAATATATATATATAATTTCACAAACGTATATATTTTTGTCCATATTTGGAAATCACATTTTGGAAAACTGCATTGTAACATCTAGGAAAGTGCAAATATTAGAAAACAAAAGCATTTTGGATGGCACGAAACACAAATTAAATACGTTTGCACTAAGATACAAAACAGGTTTCTCCCATTCTGTCTGTGTGATAAAGCTGATGGTCATCTTCCTCCAGTCTTCTCATCTTTTCATCAAGTTGGATGCAACTATCAAGAGAGGGTAGAAATTGTTGTCTTAAAGCCTACAACTGCACAGTGGAGAAAAAGTCCAGACAGGGACCTACAGAGCAGATTATTATTTGTCTCCCTGAAATATACCACCCCTTATTGTCTGGTTAGTTTTAGTTAGTTTTACCTCTACTTGCAATAGTCTCAAGAGATTTAATCAGAGACTCTGGTATTCAGGGGGGAAAATGCTTTTCTTTTACAGGAGACCCTCTTCTGCTCATTACCATGCACATCTCTTGAAAAAGAGCCCTGATCATTCTTTTGTGTTTGGGTAAAATGTAGTTAACTGAAGAAAAAAAGGAGTCGGCTTCTGGGATTTTTCCCTTGCTTGGTGTCATGTTGTGAATGGTAGTGAGCACAAGAGGGGATTCTGTAGACCATCTTGATTGCTGCCATGGGTGTTGTGTCAACATTTGGGCTGCCCTTTGCTAGGTAAAATTTGGCATCCTTTCTCCTTCTGGCAACATAGGCACGATAATTGTGCAGTAATCTGGGGCCATTTCCTGGCTTTTCAAATTGTGGGTACAGAAGTGCAATATCCCATATTTATAAAGCAGATGTTTTGAAGAATTGAATTGCTAACCGACACAGAACCCTGACTGAGTCAAAAGGTGGGAAAGGGATTCTGAGGTAGAGATGGGACAATTGGCTGTTCCTGTGTGATTGATTGTCAACCACAAAGTGCCTCCCATCCAGACCTCCCAAGGGCATCATATCCAGGTTGTAAACAATTCCAACAGCAGCAACATCACAGTCAAAACGTGTTCCTTGCAACAGTTTGAGAACCTGAGAGCAAACATAGCATCTCAGAGACCTGTCCAGCCATTAAAAACTCACTCAAATGAGTTTCCATAAGCACTGGCTGAATTAGTTCTCCCTTATAATTACTTTTGAATTTGCTTCTTTTTTTTAAAAAAAAATGCTATTTGCTAGATGCTATCTGAAGTTTCGAGAGTGTTTCTAGGCTAAGCAAATCTTTGTCTTGGCTTTCTAACATCAACAATTAATTACATTAATGAATAGAATCTATTTCTTTTCTTTCCTGAATACTTTTTTAAAAAGAAAGGGGGAGATTTATATTAAATGCTTTTTTTTCTTTTTAAAGAGAGAAAGGCCAACAGCTGAAACCCTCTCACAGCTACTTTGTCAGCAGGGGAGTAATTATCCCTAAATATTAAATGTTCTGATTAATGATTCTACTGGTTGCAAATAAGGCTGTAAATAAAAATAAATTTGCAGAGATATGGGGGAAAGGCAGAATTATGTGGATTCTGCCAGCTAGCTCCAGAAAATACAGATGTGAAAGTGAAATAGTAGCAAAGAGAGGAGAATGGGAGAAAGAGGAGAGAGGGGTGAGCAGGTGTTGGAAACAAAAGGTGTGTATATGCAGCTCAGAATGTTATTTTTGGAAGTAATTCCATGGCTTGCCAAAGTAGTTAATTACTGCTATAGTTATATGATTTTAAAAGTAACTCTTTACTTTTCTCTTTCGCAAAAGTAATGAACACTGTTAGAGAAACATGTTTTGCATTCAGCAGCACAAGATGGCTTCGACCACATAATGTTTATCTTCAAATATGTAGTGACATAATGTTGTGTGACTTCAAATGTAATGCAGGCATTTACAGAACTAATAATGGTGTCGTGTGCTAAAGGTGTGCAAAATGGATGAACCATTCAAAAACTGCAAACACTTCTCTCTTTTTACATTTGCTTCACATCAGAATGAGAGACATAAACAGAAGTGTGAAACAAATGGGTGGTTTTCCCCTGTTGTCTTTTCTAGATTCGCATATAGATTGATATCTGTAGGCTTCCTTCTTTTTTTTCTTCCTGCTTTTTCTTCCCCCTAGTTAGATAGGCATAGAATTTTCATGGCTTGTCCACCCAGAGTAATGGCTTGCCACTAGATGGGCAGGGTAGAAATTTAATAATAAAAAAAATATTTAACACACTGCAAACTTAGAAGCCAGCTCTGTGAAAGAGTTTAGGATGCTTTTCACTGGCACTATTCTTTAACCAATTTCCTGAAGCAGTAAGTCTTCTGTTTGTACCTATTTATGAATTTGTATAGCAGTTATTCCTGCTTAATAAATTTCTGCTTCATTATGCAAAGTGTTCCTTGCTTAATTATGTTGTGAACCACCCAGAGAGTGCTCTAGTCCTATGTGGCAGTAGGTAATTCAGTCAATCATCATCATCATCATCATCATCATCATCATCATCATCATCATCATCATCATCATCATCATCATCATCATCATCATCAGGTCAACATCAGCCTAATGTGCTACATGGCATCAAGCTGCTTCTGACCTGTGGCTTTCCTAATTTGCAAGTATGGGAGATGTCAGAGAAGTGGTTTACCATTGTCACTCCCCTTGGGAGCTTCTATGGCTGAGCAGGGATTTGAACCCAGGCCTGCAGAGCCCTGGTCAGCCATTCTACCCACTACACCATAATGGCTGCCATCTATTGCTCTGCTGTTCTTAACAGATCCCACCGCTGCCGCCGCCACCCTGTTTCCCTCTGTCTTCCTCCCACACAGAAAGATTGGTGATACTGTAAGTGGCTGTGACGGTTGCCCCATGTCACTCCTCTCACTCCCAGTCGATTTCTCATTTGCAAGAGCCTATGACAGGAGTGGAGAGGCGAAGTCAGCAGACAGAAGAAGGTTTGGCAGAAGAGAAACAGGGAGGAGAGAATTGGCAGGGAGAGAGAGAGACAGAGAGATAGTCAGGGAGATAGTGAGAAGTAATAGTAGAGATAAGCTGGTCAAGATAAATAGATAGAGCAGGTGGTGAAGGTGGCAAGATATATGATATTTGAATGGTTATACTGTATGCATTGAATAAATAACGTCTGTGATTATAATTAAAGTTAATACCTTTCAATAAATCAATTCTGTTGGCAGCAATCTGACAAGTGTCTGAATAAAGTTCTTGGGATATTGTGGATAAAGGGAATCCACTGGTGGCAGTGAGAAAAAAGGGGGAACGTCCCAATTGTTATCTGCTGGTGGGAAGACATAGCGTGAGCCCTTTGTTTGGGGAAACAATCAGGGGCTACGTGGTAAACGTCACAGTGGCCCTGTGGGTTCTGCAGAGGTTCATCCAACTGAGGCAAAAGCATGCTGATGGGGATGTTTTCAGCTCCCTCCCTCTTACCCTCACCCTGTCCCTTAGTTCTCTCTTTGAACATAAAGGTAAAGGTTTCCCTTGACATTTTTACTCCAGTCATATCCAACTTTAGGGGGCTGTGCTCATCCCGTTTTCAAGCCATAGAGCCAGCGTTTTGTCCCAAGACAGTTTCCGTTGACACGTGGCCAGCATGACGAGGGAACACCGTTTTACCTTCCCACCGAGGTGGTCCCTATTTATCTACTCACATTTGCATGCTTTCGAACTGCTAGGTTGGTGAGGAGCTGAGATAAAGCGATGGGAGCTCACTCTGTTGTGTGGATTTGATCTTACGACTGCTGGTCTTCTGACCCTATAGCAGAGGCTTCTGCAGTTTAGCCCACAGCGCCACCACGTCCCTTTGAACATAGCCATCATAATAACAGCCATTTTACTAGAACGTACGAAGGGAGAAAACGACGCCCATCATTTCCCTTTACTGGTGGCATCTCCCCAGGGCCAGCTGCCCAGAGTCTTCCTTTTGCTGTCACTCTCTTCAGCATAGTAATCTGTTGGGCAAGAAGAGCACAGGGTAGGCATGTTTGATGAATTTGTTTCATCTTCTCCCCCCCCCCCCCCGTCCCCCTGTGGCCGTGTGGATAATACATGGCACTTGAGCTCTTAAGGTGGTTCTGAGATCCAGCTGTGCCTATTTGTGTGGCAAGATCACAGAATGCAAAGCTCAAGGCGAAGCTTTCGAGTTTTTGACCTTCCAGCCGAAGAAGTGGGGATTAACAGGTGGGACAATACGAAGGATTGGGAGCCTACGTTTAACAGAATCCCCTGCTGGCTTCAGCTAATGAGATTGCACCTTTTATCTCCATGGGAAGCGAGACAACCAAGAACAGGGAGCACCGCAGCCAACACATGAGTTCTTCTTACAAATAATTAATCACTCTTCGATGACTTGGTGGGGTGCAGTTGCTTCTAGCTGAAATCCTTGCAGGTTGTCATTTTTTTTCCCATTCAGGTGGCTCATCTTTGCATAAATCCATCTGGGTGGGAAAAAAACTGTTTACTACTCTGCATATGCAGTTTTTGTCCGTGTTCCACTTTTCCTCCACTGCTTTGTGTTAGGGAGATATATACTCTGGTGACTTACAATTAGAGATGGGCATGAACCGAACCACGAACCAAAAACAAACAAACCCACAAACTCAGCTGGTTCGTTCGCAGTTCAGTTGATGGTTTCTGTTCATAGGTCCCATTTTGCTGATAGAAAACGAAGCACCCAACATTTCATTTGGCTTCAGCCAAATTGCTTCAGCCTGCCTCTTCCCCTCCTTCTGCTCCTGTCACTTCCTTATCTCCACCATCCTGGGAGGCAGCTGGCCCAGCTCCTTACATGGAAGCCGGGCCTGCTGCCTATGTGCATGCACCCACTGCTCTCTATGCGCACGCACTAGGCTGACAGGTGGGCATATGCACAAGGGCACCAGGCTTGGCTTTCATGCAAGGAGCTCAGCCTGGTGCCTCTCAGAATGGCAGTGGAGGTTTCAAGATAAGGTAGGAAAGTCATGGGGACAGTGGGAGGGGGAAGGATGGGAAGAAGTTCCCCACACACACCGCACAAACCTGGAAAATGAAACACAAACTGGTTTAACTTGTAGGGGGTTCATGACAGTTCATGGTTCATGGGCAGCCATCATGAATCACCAGTTCTCCGGTTCCTGCCCATCTCTACTTACGACGCTTATGAGCAAGACTTGATTTTGCCAGTCTCAAAGGAGATTCAAAGGTCCCGAGAATCTCAGTGTAGCATCAAGGCAGAAAATGTGAAATAACCTTTGAGGGCACCTCTGCTGTTTTGTTCTCTCTGCTTTTAATGGCATCTCATCCAACCGCACACTGTACCGAAGGATATTTTCTAGATGCCATTTTCAAAGCTTTCCTGAAAGGCAGCAGGGTGACAACCAATACTTTGATTTGAAACGGAAATGGAGAGGAAGCAGGACCTCTGAAAAGTTGCTGTATTACAAGTTCCAAAAAGCAAGTTATTTTCCCCAACTTGAGTAGCGGAGTACCATCAACCACCTTGTAAGCGCCCAACAGTTCCCCCAAAATTCTTAGATTCCAGCCTCCTGCCAAAGCCTGCCACATTTCCACACACACCTCTTCTCCACAGCCCACCTTTTTGCTCACCTCCCTTCTACCAGAGGGGCATGATCCTTCTTCCTTGGGGTTCCTACGAAATCTGGGAGGAAACAGCGAGTCATCAGGATTATCAGCTGGCACTGAAGATACTCAAGAGTCTGGCACAGAGAGCAGAACTAAAGGGCAGTCAAGATCTGGAGACATCCCAGAAAGCAGGCTGAAAATCCAAACCTGCAGGGAGGTTAAGTTACAGAATGTATGACCTACTGGCACTTAGGTCCACCTTGTATCTCAAGCAAGTCTTCTTTCAGCTTAAGAGGACCCAATAAACTGCTTGGGCAGCTGAAATGGGACTGCATATGGAAGAGTCTTCCAAAAGGCAGGGTTGTAAGCCGTTTCTGTGAACAACCCAAGCATCCCCTCTCACTGCTTCTACAAAGCCATCCTCACTTGTTTGATGTATTTTGCAGAAGCTCTTCTGAAAATCTGCAAAGGCCCCAAACATCCTCGGAGATGTCTTCTTTTCCCCTGCTCCTGAAGCACAGGTAATGGGGACAGTGAGTTTATTTTACAGCTTCAAAATATGCTCCCCACTGAGATATGAACCTAAAACACATGGCCTGAAAAGGAAAGAGTAAACTGAAGAGAGCTCTTAAAGAGCACCGTTCTTCCTTCCTGGGGTTTGCCGTCTTTTAATGGTCTGATAAGAGACTGAGAGAAGGCCATCATGGTTCATCCCCATTTCCTGCTTTTGAAGGTTTAACATCTCCGTTTCAAGACTGTGGCTACTTAAAGGAATCTCGTGGTGGGACTTGGGAGTAGAACAGGCAGAAGACTATTGCTCCCTCTACGCAAGGTCAACTTGTGTGTCCAGAAATGGAGGCCAACTACATGACAACATCTCCTACGGCAGGTGTGGGGGTATCTTTGGCAGATCTGGAGAGATTGTTGTCGTTGTTTATTTATTATTTATTTATTTATTTATTTATTTATTTTATTTATATGCCGCCCACACTACCCAAAGGTCTCTGGGCGGCTTACAGCATTTAAAATACAATAAAGATATGTACAATTAAAATACAATTAAAATACAATTAAAATTGCCATCAGACCCACAGCTAATATTATTTCAGTTAAAAAGCCTTCTGGAACAGGAAGGTTTTGACCTGGCACCGAAATGTCATCAGTGTCGGCACCAGACGAATCTCAGTCGGGAGGGCATTCCATAGTCATTAAGTCGTGTCTGGCTCTTTGTTGACCCCATGGACCAGAGCACGCCAAGCCCTCCTGTCTTCTGGAGAGATGCTTTTATTTATTAATTCATTTACCAAATTTATAGATCAGTCACTACTCTGAGTGGTTTACAGAAATGAAAAGATGGAAAATTGCCAGCCTCCCACCCATCAAGCTTAGGTTCCAAACAATAGCAAAAAAAAAAATGACGACAGCAATGACGACAATCAAAACAACAGTAAGAATAACATAATCATAATAGGTTGTGATGTTTATACATGTAACACTGTCCAGATAGGACCTCCCATGAGCCTAAACCAAAGAAGGGTCCGGCTGATAAAAAAAAGATGGTAGATACTGCTCCAAGAATTCCATCAGTAGCCACTTACGTAGACCCCCAAATGTGCCCTGGAGCATTTTGCTACCTGGTGAACGAGGGCGTCCCCGCTCAGCTTGACTCTAACTGAACCATCAGATACAAGTTGCTTTAAGGAAAGAGGTCTATTAAACTTCTCCGTTACAAGGCTGCTAGTAGAGAATATATTGTAATATGAGAGAATGAAAGCTATCATTTAGATTCTATGAAAAGAGTAGGTCTTTAAATTTGCAAAAAGGCATGGAATCGTCGGCATTTTGCTGTTTCTTGTATCTTTTAGTTAAGTTAATGATTCTTACACTAATAGGGATTTTTTAAACCCTCCTTTTTGTGGCGGGGGGGGACTGGGTGTGTGTGTCTTCTCATTACCTGCACTTCAAAGCACACGGAAAAGACCGTGCATTTCATTCTGAGCAAATAATGGTAATGAATGGCTGCTGATGCTAGTTTTTCTCCAAAAGCACATACATTTTCATGAAGGAAGAAAAATCCATACTGAACTGTAGAGAGAACAGAGTCCCTAGCTCCCTTTATGACAACTTCCTTAATAAGCTCAGCCTTGGGGAACCCATTACTAGCAAAGTTACTTAGAAAGAACCTATATTTATATGGGAATGACAATAGACCCGAGAGATCTAAGTTGGTTATCTGGCTTCACTGTCGTTCAGCACACTGTAGACCTAGTGCATTACTTTTCTCTCTGTCCCAAAAAAAACTTATGGCAGGTTCTTAGATACAGGCATATATGTTCCAAATTGTCTCTACTTCCAGGGTTGGATAAGAACTCATCGCCAGGAATTTGTGATGGTTATAGTTCTAAGCCCCCTGAATTACACATTACCATTGTAGTTGCAATATGTTAAAAGTAACTCTTTACATTTTTCTTTCTCAGAAATAGCTGCATAGCTTTTTTTCTTTTTCTTATGTGGTCTATGCATACGTCCCTGGATTCCATTTGGAGGGCTCTCAATCTGACAGTGAGTAATTTACGCACCTTTCAATTTGACTTGTGCCCTGCCTCTGTATTGACATGGAAATTTGGACAGCCAACCTCCCTTTGACTTCCACTGGAAAACCAAAATGACTTTTTTTTTGAAAGGGTTGCATGGATATGTATGAATTTTGGAGACATGGCGGACCCCAAGCAGGGAAGTAAACCTGCCAAATATGAGACAGCTGGCTTCAGAGGTTTATTGACTAGCCACCTGTAAAATTTGCTTTTTTAGAGAAAGTGATGGCCGAAAGTGACATGTGCTTTGTCTGATTCAATTTGTGCTTTGGACCCCCACCCGTTTTTACATTTGCTTTGCTTCACTCCAAAACAGAATCTGGCAATTTGCTTCAGATTGGACCTCATACAAGTCAACATGAATCAGAGTTCCTCCTCTTCTGCCCTTTGGATATGCTTAGTTAAAATCTGGTTACTGCACATTTATGATAGTGCTGTCCTCCTTGGGTGAAATGGAATTTAGCAGAGCAAACCTACACACGTTTTCCCAGAAATAGCTTATAACGTGCTTCTTCTCAGATCAACGTACATAGGATTTCACCCAGAATCAGGGTGCAGAATGAATCATTTTGTCATTGAACACAGAAGCATCAAGGCACATGCATGCAAACATGTAAGGCTAGAGATGGACAGTAACCACCCATACGGTGGTTGGTCCCGGTTCATTTCATGTTTCCCTGAAAATAAGACAGGGTCTTATATTAATTTTTGCTCCAAAAATGCATTAGGGCTTATTTTTCAGGGGATGTTTTATGTTTTCCATGTACAACAATCTACATTTATTCAAATACAGTCATGTCATCTTTTTCTGGTTGCTGCACAAGGGTGGAGGACAGGATTTCACAACTAGGGCTTATTTTTGGGGTAGGGATTATATTACGAGCATCCTGAAAAAAATCATACTAGGGCTTATTTTCAGGGTAGGACTTATTTCCAGGAAATAGGGTCGTCCTCGTTTAGTCGTTTAGTCATTTCCGACTCTTTGTGACCCCATGGACCAGAGCATGCCAGGCCCTCCTATCTTCCACTGCCTCCCGGAGTTGTGTCAAACTCATTTCGGTTGCTTCGACGACAGTGTCCAACCATCTCGTCCTCTGTCGTCCCCTTCTCCTCTTGCCTTCACGCTTTCCTAACATCAAGGTCTTTTCCAAGGAGTCTTCTCTTCTCATGAGATGGCCAAAGTATTGGAGCCTCAGCTTCAGGATCTGTCCTTCCAGTGAGCGCACTCAGGTTTGATTAGTGAACCATAATTCGGTGTCCTTCCCCCTCTGGCAAGGTCCCACTCAGAGTCAGTGTATGGAGGAGATGGGGCAGAGAAGCTGGGATGCCAGCTCTGAGTGGGTGCCCCCTAGAGGGGATGGGGCAATGAACTGCATAATCCCTGTTGGAGCCATAAATGAACTACGACCATCGCTACTGAAGACACAAAGCAGTGCAAGGCAAAGCCTTTCATTGCCTCTTCCGAAGTTGCTCAAATGCATCCTGAACTGGTGATAACAAGGACATTATTCCTACTCTGGTGTTCCAATATAGGTTTTTACCCCTTCTCATGCAGACGCAGGAAGATGAACACCCTCTTGGGTTTTCAGCTGGTAGAAGCCCAACTGTTCCAAAGGAAATTCAATTAGTAAAGTGAGGTGGACAATCTGTGGCCCTTCAGACGTTGACAGACTGGTCCCCTTCATTCCTTACCATCAAATGTTGTCCTCCAGCAACATCTGAAGGGTCACCAAGTGCACACTTTGGCTGATTGTTAATTTCCTCCTTTCTGTTTACTAACTCCTTACGGTCTCTGTTTCTCTCTCTCAGACACTTTTGATCTTCAAGGTGCCCTAATATTAGGACATGAAAACCTATATGAAGAAAGACATACATGGAACAGGAAGGGACTGAAAAACAAACAGACCCAGGCACTACATTCGAGGAAGAAAGGATTCAAACGGTAGCTAGTTTCCCCACTGCCCTGCCTCTCTCACTGCTACTGTAGCCAGGTGGAATGGCTTCAGATCAGAGATGGGGAAAAACTGGTTCATACCAGTTCATTTACCAGCTGAACAGGTGTTCCAGTGGTTCCCAGCCCTGCCTCCCCCAGCAGGCACCCACTCAGAGACAAGGCCCTGGCTTCCCTGCCCTGCCTCCTCTGTTTGCTGCCTCTGAGTGGGCATCTGGGAAGGAGGTGGGGCTTGGATCCACAGAACACATGTTGAACTGATGGATGAACTGGAACGAAGAGTCAAACCTGCAGTTTGTGCCCATCAGATAGAACAGCTTGCACATCATGTACTCAATGGAAAATAATGCAAAACTGGTTACCACAACCTTGAACGATTTCCTGTATTATTTGCCATTGTAGTTGCATCCTTACCTGCGGAACTATAGGAGGAAAACTCCAGCAATGATGGATGCTGCAACAGATGATGCAAATAGTCAAATGTCAAACAGTGAAGGAGACAATGCACAAGGACAAACAAAATGCACAAGGAAGAGTGATCAATATCATGCCCATGTGAGTACATGATAACATGGATGTGATCAAGAAATCTCAGGTGTGGTCATCTTCTTTCCTCCCCGGGAACGATGGGGAACCAGTGAGAAGTTCAAGACAGCACTTAAATTTCAAACAGAGAGGCAGAGCAATTGCTAGTCCTTGTTTGCTTTTTTTCCAAATCACCTAAAAATGAAAACAGCATGAACAGGAAAGACAGCACAAAAGAGACAAGGTGTTAGGGGGGAAAAAACACCATAGTGTTTTCTGCCAAGGATTTGACTATTATTATTATTATTATTATTATTATTATTATTATTATTATTCTGGCCATGTTCAGAATTGCTGCCTTTTCAAAACACAAGATTTTCCAGGGTTATTTATTTTGCAATTAAAGCTTAGCCTTGCTTCATTTGTTCTTCATTGCTGCATCTTATCAATGGGAGAACCATGACAATGCGGGCGGGGGGAGAGGTTGGAATGTGTCTGGGGACTTGGTGAAAATTCCAGATGATCATGACAGCAACAAAAATATTTTTGCTGAAAATGTCACCGCTCTCTGATTATTATAAGCCAACTCTCTTAAGAGATGTTCTCCAGAATGCCTCATTTGTTGTTGCTGTTGTTCTGCTATATAATCACAAAATATACATGATTTGACCCCATCTGTTGGGGATTTAATTGACTGGACTCTAAAATGTAAGGCTCAGGTGATGCCTGGGTGCGAAAATGTTAAGCCAGAGTGGGCAAAATGAAGTCCTCCAGATTTTGCTAAGCTATATTTCTCAGAGCTCCTTATCATTGACTGGGCTGCCTAAGGTTGATGAGAGCGGAGTTTCAACAGCATTTGAAGGTGGTGGAATTTGCCCATCCTACCTTAAGAGTTCCTCCAGGTCTGGGAGAACTTCACCATAATTGCCCAGTGTTGTTTTCATGGCCTGCAAAAGAACTGTTGAAAATGAAGTGGCATTTTGAAGAACATCTGGATGTGAAATGTGGACAAAAGAAGTCACGTCGGTATCTTCAGCTCTGGAGCTGTTATGGGTCACTCTCAACAATATGCTCCCTTTCTCCAGGTCCCCTTCAGGCAGCTAAACCTTGAAATGGTATCTGGGTAAGTCTTCACTTATTCTCTCTGAAATTTTTGGGTGCCCTTCGGTGTCCACCAAGCCTCTTTAGCTCTCAAACCTAGATGACATTTGCAAGTTTGATCTTATTCTGTGGGGAATGCCAAACTGATCTCTTCCCCAGCTTGCCGGTGGGCAGCAAAGATGGGGCCAGCCTAGCTTCCTGTGGGAGGGAGTTCCAAAGTCTAGGAGCAGAAACAGAGAAGGTCTTCTCTTGTGTACCTACAACACACAGCTGTGATTCTCAACACCATTGAAATCAGAGTCACTAGCTTCCACTATCTCTAGATTAGAGATTAGTGAAATTCGTTGGGCATCAACAACCAGCAGTCCTCTCTGTTGACTTCCTTCCTTCCTTAATGGTCTTTACCATGCATATCCAGCAGGAACAGCACCTGTGCAACACAGGTCAGCTTGCTCCTTGTTCTTTGTCCCTACTAAAGGACAGAAATGAAGCCACCACCTCCTGCACCGCGAGCAAAGGAGCCTAACTGGGAAGTGCCATTCTGAACATTTGTATGTTACTAATCAATACACCATTTGTTCCCAAGATATAAAAAACTGTAAGTAATGACTCCGGAAAGCTATAGCAGCAAATGGAACAGGCACATTGGATTAATTACTGCAATGAATAGATTAGTCCATTAACTACAGATTTAGAAGAATACCCAAACAAGGTCTTGACTCAGACTGTGCTTTTGACAAGATTTTCCAAAGGAACAATTAATTCCCAATGAAAGTTGGTTCAAACAGGCTGATCCTGAATAAATCAAATTTGGGTCAATAAACTAGCACTCCCTCCCAGCATTTGGAAACCTCTGGCTTTCTAGGAGCCAGTGCCATGGGTTCCTGGTAGCTGAATTGTGCTTTTACCCACAGCCAGGTACTCTGAGGGAAAAGAACTTGATGGGGTGCAGTGATCTCTACAGCTCCTTTGCCTTCTCCCTGCCTGAATAAGGACTCACAGACTGGTGCCCGACCATCCCATGCTCTTTTGGAAACACTCCAACTCAATCTTTGTCTGGGTTTTTGGCAGAATCTGTGCATTTCCAGTTCTCTAGGAAAGCCTCATTCCTATCAATGGGGGTTGGGTCATTAACTGAATGGAGTGGGCAGGACAAAAAGTTTTCTGGCCAAGCAATGGCTGTATGCAGGGCTAATTGTGTGTTTAATTTTGATCTCTCTCTCTCTCTCTCTCTCTCTCCATTTGCCAGGAAAAAGCCACTGGTGGCTTCCTAGGGCAGTCACTTGGAATTGATTAAGAAAAACTTAAATAGGTCCAGCTTCTTATTAAAACGGTACTGCAGGGAGCCTGTGCTTCTCTACAGTTGCTGTTCTTTCTCTCTCCCCACTCAAACTTTCTCTTCCCTGGGTCTGCCATCAGTAGTGCTGCAGCTGCAGTATAGACTTTGCTGATTTGATCAATGACTGCATCAGAAAAGGCAAGGAAGCTTCACTTTTAGGGTAAAGGGCATACTATCCAACGTCTTTGCCACCATTTATCTGCCTTCCTCAACTTTTCTTGCTCTGTACCTACTTCTAATCACAACCTGTGAACATTGAGTTTAACACAAGACAACACTGAGCATGCTGCTCAGCCCTGTTAAGGCCTCTGATCTCTTTGCTCAGCCCTCTGGAAGCCGTGGAAATGAACAAGTCTCCCTGATTTAGTTCATTTTAAACACATAGCAAAAGTAAACTTTCCCCATCTCTACAGAATCTTTGTGGAAGCTTTGAATGGTGTAGATTAGAGATAGGCATGAACAGTCAATTTGGCAATTCATGCCTAAATCTAATCTACACCCTTGAATAAATATGAAAACACTTTTTAGTCAGAAGGGGAAAAAATTACTAAATTAGTTGGAATGTATCCCGTGACACTTCCTTGCACTTGATTTCTTGGTAGCTAATGTAGCAAAATGCCAAAAGGTGATGTCATTCCTGCCTGTCCATCACAGAAGCTCAAGGGGGGGGGAGCCAAGGATAGGGCAAGAAGGATGAAGTTAGAGAGACAGTTGGAGATGTGAAATGGCAGCTAGGGTCTAGGAGAGAGAAGGAGAGGGTTAGTGAATTGAGCTGAGAGTGTTAGGAAAGAGAACTGTGAGGGTTAAAATATATTGAACAAGCAGGAATGCAATCATAAGTACTATAAGAGAGATATTGATTACAAGTACATTGTAGTTTGGAATAAAAGTGACTGCATACATAATCCAATCCGTATGAATACCTGATACAGTTCCTACGTGATTTACCTTTATGATTTACTTGACAATAAAAAAATGTTAATTAAACCTCTGATTCCTAAGTTCAATAACCCTTAGTTTTGGCAGCACCCGTGTATAACATAATTGGTATTAGGAGAATACTTGGTGGCAGCGTGAAGGGAAAAGGCCATGATCCCTTGTGAGGGCCAAATAAATAGGGGCAACAAGGTCGATCACCACAGCTACCCTTTCCCTACATGAGGAAAAAGAATGAACTAGTCTTGCCATCGCTGTCATCATTCTTTTCATAAGGAAATTATTAGTTTCCCAAAGAGAGCCATTGGAAAATAAGTGTTTCCAATGACAAGGAGAGGCGATACATGTAGAAGGCAGTCTTCTCTCACAATTTACAAAAAGAAAGCAGCTGCAACTGAGGGGAACAGGAGATATTTCCCCTGACTGACACATTATCTTAAACTTACCTCTGGCTTCTAGTCACAAGAAGTCCATCTCTAGGCTTCGAAACATCTTGGGACCCTTTGCCATAGGCTAAAAGCTCAGGAAATGCATTTCCTTCATCGCTTTCCAGCAGAACCTTCTTCGTCTTTGGAAAACAAATCCTGGAGCAGATAAATTTCTGATCTGAGCCAACACAGCCCTTTGTCATGGTCTTTTCCTATCAGTCTTCCATGGCCTCCTTTATATGAACTTTTGCCATCAATTTTGAGTCAGATTATTTTATATTTGGATTGTTTTATTTGATGCCTGATGAGCTTCCTGGGCCAGGTAAATCATTTCAAAAGATCGGTTACATCTGTTCTAATTACCTTAGAGATTAGCTTTTCCTAATTTGCCTGGAAATCAAATCCCTTCACGATGCCACAGGGATATATGTACATGTCTCGTAAGCAGATCTGTCAAATGACTGAAGAATTATTTGTTTATTAAGCATCTGTCTTTCCACTGATCCACTGACTGAATTTACATAGCTTTCCATATCACCAAAATAAATATTCCTTATATGGCATTATTAAAAAATATCCAAAAGCTTATAATTTGTTTTAGGGAGGTTTGGCGCAAGAAATATAGTTGTCCGAAGCTAAAGGAGAGATGGCTTGCTCACTTTTCCAGCTACTGAAAGTGTCCAGATAGGCAATTGAAGCTCACATCAATACTAGCTACAGGGTAATGTCTTCCACCATCCTGGAGGGCCAACAGGCTTTTTAAGGAGCACCATGTAGGCTGAACACAGAACTGAACACTTTAATGCCTCACCCACTACCTGGGGCAGACAGTTCATTCTGTCAAGTAATAGGGTTGGTGCAGGTTCTTGAGACGGTACTATTGAGCTTAGTACTTTGGATGAGACAATCTTGGAAACTTACTATGTCTATTTAAAAATTGTTTTATTAATGGAAGCAGGATATAAGCAGAACTGAAGAGTCACCCTTTCGAAGGAAATCAGCCGAAATAAATTTGGGCAGCCTCCCTCACCTAATTGGGAAAAAAAGTGTGCTGTTTATATACTGCCCAAGCATTCTCTGGGTGGTTTACAATTTAATTATGCAGGCTACATATTGCCTGCCCCCAGCAAGTTGGGTACTCAATGTATCAACCTTGGAAAGCTGGACGGCTGAGTGAACCTCGAGCCAGCTACCTGGGATTGAACCTGGATCATTAGCAGAGTTTTGGCTGCAATGCTGTCTTTTAATCGCTGTACCACGAGGCTCTTGAAAGAGCTCTCCAAGGTACTGAAACTATTCTGGGGCAAGATTTAAAGACCTCAGATTGCTCATGTAATGCTTAATGTAAAACCTGAGTTAGTTTCTCAGTCCTCACAGCATCAAGGTCAAGAAGCTCCCTGTATCCTCCCTACTTTTTACTAACTCCAGATTTCATGCCGTTGTGTTGAGGAAGCCGATTCTTCACACATGGAAGGCAAGCCAGTTCCCATCTGCTGCTCTCTAAGTCCATTGCTCTTACCAGAATTTGGAAGGTTTCCTATTTTGCACTACAGCTCCTTGCAGTTTTGGGAGTTGTTTTCCAAAGTCTGGCTTTTCCAAGATCCAGAAAGGATGGCACTCACCAGCTCAATCAAACTTCAGGGGAACTGTCTGCCATGCAAATTGTAAATAAGGAGAAATGACTTTCCCTTCCTTTCCTGAGCTTTCGTTCTTGGCCAAGGAATAAAGGAAAGTCAAGAATTCAGGAGAAGAAAGCAGGAAAATTAATCTCTTTGCCATGATACAGCAAAATATCTTCCATCAGTTTCATAAAGAATTCAATAATTCTCTCTCTCTCTCTCTCTCTCTCTCTCTCTCTCTCACACACACACACACACACACACACACACACACACACACACACACACAATCATGAGAACTCCTGCCTTATTGCTAAGGCACTAAGAGAAAAAGCTTTTCATGGTTTGTTTGTGTCTTTCTGAGTAATCAAGCTGTTTTTTGTGCTATTCCCCCCCACACACACTTTTATTTTTCTGTGTGCTTAGCATCAAAAAGAGGGGGGAAATCCTCAAAATGTTTTGTGTAAGTTACACAAACTGTCTTTGGATAAAAATACTTGTTATCTCAGGCTTGTGTCCATAGCGGCTGGTGACTCCAATGTTGTGGGAAATGATGAATTTTTTTTCCATATTTTAATCCAAACTATTTAGGAGCTGCCTAGTGTGAGAACTTTAACCCCCAAGCAGTTTCGGTATCTAGGACATCTCCTTGAAGTTCATTATAAAACCTGGAGCGGGTTCTCACCACCCCATAACACTGGACTTGCCCTCCTTCCTTGTTTCTCACTGGAGACAATATCTCTTGCAGGATGAACTTGAAAATCCTTGACAGCCTGTCTCAGCCATGATGGGTAAGGCACACGTAGAGTCAGAAGTGAAGAATGGCTAGGGACAGGCCCGCAGGATTTACATCTGTTGTTCTGGCAAAGTCTTGCACACCATGCCCGGTTGTTATGCTCTGCTCGCACACACCTGAATAGATTTCCTTGCAAAGCCTCAGAAGAATCCCCTCATGCTGGCACTAATCTAATTACCAGGGAAAGCCTTCTGTAGCTTTGTGTGCTGTGGAAAGACCCAGATGGCAAGATTCTCTGGAATACTGTCAGTCTTTACTTGCATTTCGTTAACATTGCCATCTGCGGCTGATTGCAAACCTGCTCCAGGCAGTAACTTGGCTTCGCAACACAGGTATATTGCTCATTCCACACCAGAAAACTTGGAACAGAATAAAGTGATATGTTAGCCATTCTTCAGGGTAGCAAAGGCGCAAGCTGAACACTATCCTTTGGAAACAGACAGTCTTTTTTTTTTAAGGACATAACTGTGGCATTCCTCTGATTTAGGGAATGTGGAATATATTTGAATTCTACTGCAAACAAGATTTTCTGCTTTCCGAAAGGATTTAGCTCCATCTGTTCGCTTCTGAATATAGTGCTTCTTAAAACGGTGCTGCAAAAGGAGCTCATTACATGAAACATGGAGCCACTGTGTTGGATGTATGTCGGGGATGCTATAACAAATTAACGCTGCACCTCTGTGCCAATTCCAAACATATATTAAGGTGATGAGTATTAATGTATGCGGCAATTGAATTAGTTGATTAAAGTCCGTGGCCAAGGCGTAAAGCATTTTGAAAACACAACAGTTTCATTCTAGCAGTAAATCGTCATTTTTCTTGTTCTTGCAATTGAGTCGCGGGGCAAGGCGTCCACAGGACGACTGGCTAACGTGGCCTGAAGGGTGGGGGAGCAAACTTACCTTTAAAAGGCTGCTTGCCCCCAGCCTTGTTCTCTTTGTGCCGTGCATGTCAGCCCGCCTTCCCACCATAAGTTAAGAGCAAGATCAACTGGTCGTTTCAGGGTTGGGTGGGGATTTTTGACCTGTCTCTATGAAACGAGCAGGTGAGTTGTCACCCATCCCGTTTTTAATTTTGCTTGTTTGGCAGTAGGATCGGGTGAGGTCTGTTGTTGTTGGTCACACTGGCAGATAGTGGCGGAAGGCATGAATTGGAAAGTGAGTTCAATGGGCAGCCACTTGGGGTGTAAGCCATCCCAACTCTCAACATCGTAGATCCTGAGTTTCTTCACTAGGAGGGTGATGAGCCAGGGGTCCCCAGGTCTTGTCCAGCCTACATCCTGGGGGGTATCCAATTATTATGGGAACTCACCCAGTGAAAGTCTGTGCCTGGGGCAAGGCAAGCCCTGGATACTGATCATGAGTCTGCCCTACTGTAGGCCTCCTTGTGAAAGGAGATGTTTTGTTTATTGTTTAACAAAGTGTAACCCTTATTTCAACCCACCTCCTCTGTCTCGCCACGTTACTCCAGACTGGTTGGGCAAAGATATCCCTGACAACAGTGAGAACAATCTTTTGTGCAAAAGTGCTTATTGTGTGCTGTTGCTTTTTGTTGTCCAAGTCAGCAAGCAGAGTCCTGGGCAAGAATGAAATAATGACACAACACAATATTGGAAGGAAAAACAGGCCACAACTGCCAATATTAATGGCGCTAGTATCAACAATGAATTGATGTCAATTGATGACCCAACTGTTGACTGATGTTATGACCATGGTAACCAGAAAATTGAGTTAACCACATGGGTATCTGCCACTGTGTGGTCCCTTCCAGCAACCCATCCAGTGTTCATGGCCTCCCAAGCTGAACCCCTCAATGTCTCTCTAAAGGTTGCTAGGGAGGGTCAAGCCCCAAACTGGAAAAACCAGTCTTTTGCAATGCTTTGTGGTTTGTGCCTAAACACAAAACACAAGCCATGAACCACCATGAACACCTGGAAAAACAAACTGGTTCACAGTTTGTTGTTCTGGTTCATGCTGGGGAGGGTGTCAATTACCTGTTCCTGCCCTACTATGCCTCTTCTGCCACTCACCCATCCCTTTCCACTGCTCATGCTGCCACCACTTTCACCACCTTCACCATACTCCATCAGCACCATCTTCTCTTCCCAGAAGCAGCTGATTTGCCTATCCACTGAGTGGTGCGTGCATGGCACAGTGGCAACAGCCATCTCCTGGAAGGGAAGCCAGGCTTGCTGCCTCTGCGCATGCACCCATCTATCAGGTGGGCAGTGGGCACATGCTCAGAAGCAGTGGCCCACTCCAAGAAGCTGAAGCAAATGAAGCTCTGAGAGGAAAATGGTTTGTCATTCTGTTTTGCTTCAGCAACATGGGATCCCGGGACTGGGTCGTGAACCCAACTTTGAACCAGCCCGGTTCTTCAATTTTTCTGGTTCATGATTTGGTTTGTGCCATGTTTAGTGATAGTTCTTTTGCAGAGAACAAGGACACCAATGCCTGTATGCCAGATTGAAGACAGATTCACACCTACCAACATGGCACAGAAGCTACTGGATGTCCTGGGAAGCCACATACTGTTATGGGAACGGATGCATAAAACAAGATGCAGGATGAGTAGCAGGGCCAATAATGATGCCATGCCTTAAGCTGAGATTGCACCATTAGGAATGTGGACATCTCTCAGTCATGTTTTGTATGGATCCTGATAGGTTGTGAGATCATCTCCAAATTGCTATGCTTAGATGTGAAAGCTGGGACAGTGAAGACAGTTGAGAGGAAAAATATTCATCTGAGATGTGACGTTGAAGGAGAGCTTGGCAGATACTCTGAGCCTCCTGAAGGACAGGGGTTTAGATCAACTCAAACCAGGGGGAAAAATGATGAAACTGAGGCTTTCATACTTTGGATGCATCTTGAGAAGACAAGACTCTCTGGAGTCCGAAGACAAGAACGGTAGGAAAAGTTGAAGGTAACAGAGAAAGAGAAAGACCAAAGAAGAGATGGATTGGTTCCATAAAGGAAGCCACAGTCTTGAATCTGCAAAAGCTGAGCAGTGCTGTTGGTAATAGGACTTCTTGAAGGCCACTCAATTCATAGGGTCGCCATAAGTCAGAAACAACTTGATGGCATGTAACAACAGCAAATTTGGTGAACATCACTGCATACCATAATACCAGATTCTTTACCTTAATTGTACTGTGCATAAAGAAGTGCTTCTTTCTCACTATTACATTTGCACAAATCTTTTAATTTCAGTGCTAAATTTCTATACTGTTCCTCACCCTTGTCATTTTGGCTATCACCTCAACTGCAGAGAAAGAATAATTGATTTGCACTTTTTCCTTCCCATTGTCTGAACTTCAGAAACAACAACAAAAGCTGGCGTAGAATTAATCCTCCCACACCACAGTATTCGGTTAGAAGCAAATTATTAGCGAATCACGCTTTCAATAAATTCTTTGCATTTCCACAGTAGAAGGAGAAAGCTGAAACAATTTAAGGCCATTATCGTTTGCCTATCATCCCAATAATGCAAAATGGAGAGGGAAAATCCTATCAATATCCAACAGAGCTAAGATAAATCCACATATCGTTTGTATACAGATTGCTTTCTGAATCCACAGTCCTCAGGACACATTAAATAAAATAATTTCATACTGATAAAAACAGGGAACAAAGGATCCCATTGCTCTTAAATGGCAGCACACAGTAGCTCGGATTCGAAGTGCAGTGATTATGTGCACGTAAATGATAATACATTTCTCTTTTAATCAAATGAAAATACTCAGCCTGCCCTTTAACAAGCATGTAATCAACAACAGTTTGTGTTGTGAGAATTAACTGGACAGTTTACAGCTGTCTTCTATTTGCATAAAGTAAAATAATCAACTGAAATACAAACTGGATGAGTGCATTAAATTGCAATGCTCTCCTGGGTAAAGTCTTTTGCACAGTTAAAACAGGTGTGCCAGATGGTCCAGAACACAGCAACCAATTGCTAACTGGGGCTGGTTATAGGGATCACATAACCCTCCTCATAAGAAAGCTCTAACTATGAGGCTGTCACCTTATATAGTCTGCCCTTGATACTGAAAGGGTTTGCTGCTTCTGGTCTTGGAGGTGGCATAGAATCATCATGAATGGTTCTGGAAGCTCTCAAGAAGAAGAGGCTAGGCTAACCTATGGAGAACAAAGACTGCACATCTTGCCAAATGGAGGAAGGCTGATGAGGGTCTCCCACCAGGACAGGACTCTGGCTGGACCCTCTGGAAGTCTCTTAATAGCAAAGTAGGAAGATCAAAGAATAATCAAATAAAATGGGGCTACTTGGATACAGGACAAATTTTCTGTGACTGTGGAAAAATTCAATCAATGCAGCATTTATGTGCATGAAATCTATGCTCCGTTCCATGTACAAAAGATATAGCACATGATGAATATAATGCTATTGAAGCAGCCTGCTTCTGGTCAAAAACAATCTAATTCTCGTAATATTTTAATTTGTTTTAAATGTTATCTATATCTCATATATGTCCATCATTTTAAATTCTGCAACACTCTGATATGAATAAATAAATAAATAATAACTGAAAGCAATCAATTGATAGTCTTTAACTTCAATTGCCTTTACATCAACATTGTCAAAGGAACCCGAGGTCGTGACAAGGAGAAAGAGCAGAGTAGTTTCGAGGGAGGAAGAGATGGCAAAGTTTGAAACCTTGATTAAAATTTGGTCGGGTTATAAGGATCAAGGAGAAATTCCCTTCAGGACCTAATTTTCAGACTGAGGGAAACCAATCTACACCCCACCCCTCATTATAATGAACCTCAATTCTTATTGCAGCTTAGATATTATTATTTTTTGAGCCGCCGATTCTGCTTCAGATTCGAAACAGCGATATTCAAAATCAGAATAACTTTTTTGGAAGAATATCATACTGTGGAGCCCAAGACAGAGGGCACACGTGGTCTCTATAGGTTTAGACAATAATCTTAGGAAAAAAGGTCAGTTCTGGCTCCGGGCTGATACAAGAGCCATTACAGAGCAAATGGCTGAGATTAATCAGAAATAAGCTGTGAGGGGATGATAAATGAACTACAGATTATCTGTCCCACTAATTGGCCAGAGCAATTAGATTTCGTTAATGAAGATTAAGTTAAACACCTTAATGTGCCATTTTCAATTTCACCCTTGGGCAAGTGTTCTAGTGGCCCCGGCAACGAAGACACGGGGTAGGAAAAAGAGCAGATGGACTCGGAAACTGTTATTTGTTTAGTTCCTTATGCTGACGAGATCGTATCGCACAACTTTTAAGGGCTAACGACACGTGCCACTAATTGCATTCCTTATCATTGCAGGAAAAAAATTTCTTTATTTAATCACAGGGTTGATTCGGATTTTCAATCAAGATTGCAAAGAAGTAAAGTTTGGTCCCTCTCAGCATGGTGATCATGGACACTCACACCCACAAATCATTCTCTGCCATATAGCCATTCTGCTGCGGGAAGTGGTTCAGGCTGTGTCTCTTAACTTTGTTTTTAACTGAGCTCTTGAGTTGTTGTTTTCTATTATGTTTGAATTAAGACTTGCCAGCTGACCAATATATCATTACAATTAGCTTCCTTGCGTGCTGCTTGTGGCTGCAAGGCAGAGTATCCCTCAAATACCCGCGATTTCCAAACCATATGTCGTAGGTGAGTTGAAAAAACTTCATGAAATGCAAGCAACAGTGTTAAATGTGTGTATCGCTTCAAATTTGTGATTAGAGGTGGGGGTATTTGTATTAGTATAGGAATACGAATATCCCCGCGCAGCTGGAGTTAACGAGGGTCCACCCCCCTGGAGCCACTCACGCGTATGGCGGCAGCCTTGTTCATCCTTCCAATCACTCCTGGAGCCCCATGCTCTTCCTGCTCAACTAGCCACTCCAGGCAAGGGGAGGGAGGACAAGTCTCCCTGCACGGCTGCAGAGTGGCCAGCTGAGCAGGAAGAGAGCGGGGCTCCAAGAGTGATTGGAAGGATGAACAAGGCTGCCGCTGCGAATGGATGCATGAGTGGATGGTCCAGCTCCAGGGGCTGGACTCTCATTAACTCCAGTTACACGGGAATATTCGTATTCATATACGAATATCCCCATCTCTACTTGTGATGTAAAACCTTGTTTGTCTCAACTTTGCATGCAAGGTTAAAGAAGTGCAACACTGATCTGCTGGCAAAAACAGAGATGCGTGTCCTGACATTCTCATTGGAATTCCAGTGTTGGTGTGAGATTGTTGTTTGGTGCAATTTTTTTTGCCAGTCTAGGAGTGAAATCGCATAATTCGCAAAATCCATGCAACTGCTTAAATTACACATAGAAGCAAATAGAAGGCAAGATTCTGAGAAGCACTAGGAGATTCAAGCTGAGAGGTACTTCCATCTTTACTTGAGCCAGGTGACGCCTCAACTGGGTTCTTGAGCTCCTACAGCCAACCTCTTTCTGGCGGGATGATCCCATGACTGTTCTCAGCACGGTTGTTGCCTTTGTCAAGAGCTGATAAGAAAGCCATTGCGCCACAATAAGTGAGACATCCTCCAGAACCATCCCAACACCATACTTCCCTGCATGGGTTAAATTTTATGCCAACCGCCCTTGCCCCCCTTACACTTTTTCAAGAAAGCTTCACTTTCTTGCTTCAAAGTGGATGTTCTTTTCAACTTAAATATCTGAAGGTACAAAATTTGAAAACCTAATGACAGCGGTGTCTGAAAGGTGCAGAAACTGTAAAGCAAAGAGAACGATCCCTTCCACACATATATTTTCAAAGCTCATTATGCCTAAAATTATCTCATATTCAGCTGTTGCCTGATGTCTGGGTGCAGTGTACATGGCTGGAATACTCAACTAAAAAAAAAATAAAGATGGCTTACTATATCTTGTAATAGAAAGCTCTAAAAATCATGCAAAGTAAGCTAGTCAACCAGCAATTGAGGGCTTCAGTCAAGCCCAAAGGCTTCTGATTTGGACCCCAATCTAAGGATGCAAAGTATTGCTAAATTACTAATGCTCAATGAAGCCAACTGTCTCCATATATTGAGAACAAAAATCATGAAACCCCATGAGATTTCCTTCCTCCAGCTTGAGAATGATGGGATGGACATTTTCCCCCCCATCACTTTATCTGCAAGTTGCACCAAAAAAAAAACTATGTGCAGGACTAGTCCTTTTTTTCTCCCTTTATGAAGCAAATCACAAACAGCAATGATGGAGGGACTGGAGGACAGTTTGGTGAAGATGCGAGAAACCCATCCAGTGCTTTAGAAGTCCATAAATTTCATATTTCTCACAAATGTGGAAACTCTCCTCAGGACTAGTAGAAAATAGGTCACTTTTTTTAGGCAATGAGGGGGAAAATGGCAGATGCCCATTACCACCTGCAAAAATGAGAGAAATGGGGATTTACATTCCAAACTATCAGAATTTAAAATAAAAATTTAAAAAATCCAGTACAAATATATGAGGCATTCATATAATACTTTCAAGTAGTTTATGTTGCTTCGATACCCTTTAGCTGATTTTGATTACAGCCCCAATCAACATAACTAACATCATGTTATTATGGGTATGGTAGTCCAAAACATCTCAAGGGCAATGAATTGCTTACTTCTGCCCTACAGTGACCCAGAAGGATTAGGCACATTGCTATCCAATCACCTGCCGCTTGAGTGTTGGATCTGGGATCTTCTGTATGCCAAGCAAGTGGTTTGTGTTTGAGATACAGCCACGCAAGGGGAAGGGTGTCCTCATGCTGAGCACTCCTCTACAACAGGGGAGGGCAACATAAAGCCCAAGGTCCATTTGTGCCTCCCCCAGGGACAATATACAACATCTCCATTCCACTGAGACCAGCAACACTAATTCCCCATAGAAAATGGTCCACAAATTCATGTATATGTGGGGCAATTAATAACATTTTGATGTTCCCTTATCTAGAGTTGTTGTTGTTGTTGTTGTTGTTGTTGTTTAGTCGTTAAGTCATGTCCAACTCTTTGTGACCCCATGGACCAGAGCACGCCAGGCCCTCCTGTCTTCCACTGCCTCCTGGAGTTGGGTCAAATTCATGTTGGTCGCTTCAGTGACCCTGTCCAGCCATCTCATCCTCTGTCGTCCCCTTTGTCTCTTGCCTTCACTCTTTCCCAACCTCAGGGCATTATCCAGGGGTCTTCTCTTCTCATGAGATGGCCAAAGTATTGGAGCCTAGCTTCAGGATCTGTCCTTCCATTGAGCACTCAGGGTTGATTTCCTTTAGAATGGATAGGTTTGTTCTCCTTGCAGTCCAGGGGACTCTCAAGAGTCTCCTCCAGCACCACAATTCAAAAGCATCAATTCTTAGGTATTTGGCTGCAAAGCCAAAGGTGGAGTTTGATTCCCCACTGTGTCTCCTTGAGAGGGGCTGGACTCAAGGATCCAGTTCTGCAGTTCTAAGATGATGATCTCTTTTTGATCATATATATCCTTTGTCCGGCGGTCTTCTAGGGTCCAACACCACAATTTATTTATTTATTTATTTATTTGAAAAAGGCCACTAGAGGGAGCAAGAGGTATTATTTTTATATAGTTTTAAATATATATTTTTAAAGACACATGTTTTGGGGATGGGAATCATAGCCTTCCAAGGTATAGGAATTGAGTTGTGCCCACCCTGAGGTTCCAGATCCTGACCATGCCACTAATGATCCTTTAAACTCATTAGGTTAATTTCACAAGACTTTGTTGCAAGCAAACTATTCTTTGTCTAGAACTATTTGCCTAGGAAAGATGCTCTGCTCCCATTCTTTGTGCAGTGCTAACTGGGGTAGAAATGAAGTTCCATTGTCTAATGAGTTTGAAATTGATTTAATAGGCCTCCGAATAAATCCCAAACCCAGCAGTATCAAGGGGAGGGGGAAACGGCATGCAAAGCAGTAGCTGTCTCTTTAATCTGTTTTTTATTGGCTGGAGTGCATGCATTCAGCTGTTCTACAAGTGAGCTGTCTGACTTTATAGAAAATGCTTAGTTCAAGAACAGATGGTTGGAGTTATTGGAGAGTGGCACCTCCAAACAGAACATGACCCCATTCAGTGTGAAAGCCTTTGTGTGGAAGATCACTTACAAGGTGCATCGGAAGCTAACTTATACCAAGTCCACATAGAACATAATTGCCATCTCTGACTGCTAGCAGATCTCCAGGGCATAAAGTACAACATTGTGGACTGAATATTGTAAACTGTCAAAGACATACCTACATAAAAAAGGCTTTTGCCTGCTGGCAGAATGAGAGAAGCAAGAGCGGGGCGGAACCTAGCCCCCCAGGGCAATACATTCCAGATCTTGGGGGCAGCCACCAAGAAGCCCTCTCTTGATTCAGGATGAACCATTAAAGGTGATGTGCCTCTGAGAAGGACCTCTCCAGAAGATCTCAAAGCTCATTGCCTAGACCCAAGTGTTCTTGACCAACGCTTCAGGATCTGGCTGCAGAATCTTGTCATGTTAGCCTCTTTTGGCAAAAGCAAAGATGAAGAAATGGCATCTTTAAGACTAATGCATGTTCTTCCTTGGGACCTTGTATGGATTACAGTTCACATCTTGAAGCACATGGAGCACAGTACCTGGATCACAGGTTTATATACAGTGGCACTCCACTCATGGTGAGCATGTGGTCACACATGGAAGCCACAACCCCAAAATACGTACCCCTGTATGCCGTGAAGCTTTAGAGGCCTTTGTGCCATGATCATGAAGATCAGCAGAGGGCTTTAGTTCTGTCAGATGCAGTTATAGAGTTCCTACAACCTGGCTTTATTAAGGTTCCTTCTTACAAGAACTCTACAAGTGAGTTCAGACACTTAGAGCATCTTGTTCAGAATTCTTGTGAAAGCACAAACATCTAAAACACTTCCACACAGTTGTTGTTCTTTAGTCGTTAAGTCGTGTCCGACTCTTCGTGACCCCATGGACCAGAGCACGCCAGGCCCTCCTGTCTTCCACTGCCTCCCGGAGTTGGGTCAAAGTCATGTTGGTCACTTCAATGACCCTGTCCAACCATCTCATCCTCTGTCGTCCCCTTCTCCTCTTGCCGTCCCACTTTCCTAACATCAGGGTCTTTTCCAGGGAGTCTTCTCATGAGATGGCCAAAGTATTGGAACCTCAGCTTCAGGATCTGTCCTTCCAGCAAGCACTCAGGGTTGATTTCCTTTAGAATGGATAGGCTTGTTCTCCTTACAGTCCAGTGTATCTATGTTCCAATCACCAGTAGAACATCCTTCTAATAATAATAACGTGCCATCAAGTTAATTCTGAATTATGGTGACTCTTGAGTTTTCCAGGTAGTGAATGCTCAGAAGTGGCTTACCATTCCCTTCCACTGGGGGCGCCCTGAGACTGTGCAGATTGCCCAAGGCTACACAGGCTGGCTCTCCTCCTGGGAGGCACAGTGGAGAATCGAACTCTCCGTTTCTAGTTCCACAGCTAGAGAGAGACCTATGCACTGAGCTTACCCAACGAGCATATAACAATAATGGATGAAAGCCAGCGGCTTCTTTTAGATAATATGAACCAGTCTCTCTTTTTTTCACTATCTCTGAATTTGTTTTGAATATAATACTCTAATCTGTCTTCTAGTCACTTAAAAAAAACTACAACAAACATAGGATGAAAATATGTTCTGATCTCAATATAATAATGATCTATGAATGTATACCTTTGTTGCATTTTTTTTTCCAAAGCACATTGTTCTTTTCTCCTTATGTCAGGGCTCCCCGGGGGAAAAAAAGCTTTAAGGTTTGTTGTCAGAGAGAAAAATATGGCTCAATTAATATACTCATTTCATCCTGAGTTAGGGAGAAACTGCCATAATCTGGCTTTCCTCAAAGCCTCCTTTGTAAGGTTTATGAAATAAGAACTGAATATAAATAAGCAAACATGGTATTTGCTAGCATTTGGAAATATAAAATATGATTTGTAAGGGTTTATGTGGGATGGAGATACGAACACAAGCTCTCTTATATTCTCTATTTGCATAGTGTACATTGAGTTTTGTAGATGCTAGTTCTCCTCCACAGAAATTAAGTCTTGGCTTTACATTGTAAAAGGGATTTTAAGGAATAAATATAATCAATTAGAGAATTGTTATTCAGCAAAGTTTAAATGATGGGTTTGCTTCTAGGACAGGTGGCTTTGAGTGTCTTCTACTTTCCCCCTCTGTAAATGGCATTCATCTTGCACAAAGAGACCTGTGTAGTCCCAAACTTCGTATACTAGACTGTGAACTTGCATGGCCGTAAAAATATTCTGCCAATCTTGTTCTAAGAATGTAGATCCAATCGCTGGCCTCTAGTCTAGTAGAGATTTTGAATCAATTGTGAAATGGGAAGTCAACACTACAGATGGGCATGATTTTTTTTTAAAAAAAAAGGTGACCAAATTCATTTTTTAAAAAAATCACTAATTCATTCATTTGTATTCGTACAAATCAATGCCCCCAATGAATCATCCATCAATGAATTTTTGATTTGTTGATTTTGGTGGGGGATATAAAGCAGCCCCCCATGGCACCTAGAGAAACCAAAATTGCCAGGAAGCTTCCCCAGATTCTCCTCCACCATCCCTTCCAGTTTGGTGAAGATTGGGTTTCCCCAAGCCAGCTGCCAAAGGGCACTTTCCATGATGGGGGGGGGAAATACACTTTGTGGGTGAATTTGGATGTCTGAAAGCCAAAGTTCATCAAACTTGCAGGGTTGGTAGGAAAGAGTCAGGAGAAGCTTCCTTGCGAATCTGGTGTCTCTAGGTGCTTGGGGCCATTTTATAGGGCTTTAAAGTAAACACAACTAATTGATGAATTGATTTGTCAATTTCTCGGGGGAAAAATCATAAATTCGCAATTTGTGATTTATCAGCCTTGATGAATAATAAATCTTTTCTTTTTAATTCATGCCCATCTCTAGTCAACAGCTACACAAATCCCATTGATTCAATGGCCTAAGCTCACTGCTGGTCCTAGTTAAAGCAAAGCAAAATGCAAAACGTGCTGCTTATACACCATCGCATACTGCTTAAAGTTCTCTCTGGGCAGTTTATAATTTAATTATACAGATTACATCTTGCTGCCACCCTGGCCCCCCAGAAAGCTGGGTACACACTTTACTGACCTGGGAAGGAGAGAAGATTGAGTCAACCTTGAGCCAGCTGGCTGAGCCCAGGATCGAACTCATGTCGTGAGCAGAGTCTTAATTGCAGTACTGCAGTTTAACCACTACATCATGAGGGTCCATTACATAACTCAAAGCAAACCAACAGTTACATGATTATGAGTGAATTAAAGAGTCTACCTTATTTGGGGGTATCAGTAGCAGGTCTACAAGGTAATCAGTGACTGTAGACCCAAACTAGGAAATCTCATTTCTTTGTACCACAAGACATGGGATACAGAGTTAGAAAAAGTTACTTTTTATTTCCATTTCCCAGAATCAATCACCTGTTATAGACAATGGCTTTCCTGACTGATCAGTTTCTGGAAGTTGCTACCCAAGATGTAACTTACAGAAGTTCAGTGGTAAAGGTTCCCTTAGTCCAGTCGTGTCCGACTCTAGGGCACGGTGTTCGTCCCCGTCTCCAAGCCGTAGAGCCAGCATTTGCCCGAAGACTATTTCTGTGGTCACGTGGCCAGCGCGACTAGACACAGAACGCCGTTACCTTCCCACCGAGGTGGTCCCTATTTATCTACTCACATTTTTACATGCTTTTGAACTGCTAGGTTGGCAGGAGTTGGGACAAGCAACAGGAGCTCACTCCGTTGTGCGGATTCAATCTCACAACGGCTGGTCTTCCGACCTTGCAGCACAGAGCCCTCTGCAGTTTAACCTGTAGCGCCACCACGTCCCGCATAGAAGTTCAGAACGATATGCCATGTCCAGACCCAGAGGCAGTACATAACTGAGGGTGCAAACTGAGGGTTCCTGATCACACCAGAAATGGTTGCTTTCAATCTTTCTTAAAGTGACCCTTCCATAAGCTGGGGAACCACTCCAGCCTGCCCCCCTCCCAAAAGTAGAAGAATTCGGCTTGGGATGGTGCACATTTCTCCATGCTTTTTGTGATCATCAGCAAATAGATTGTACTGGAACATTCCATAAGTCGTCCAAATGCCAATTGATTTCCCCATGTGACCACACCCTGAATTTCATTCATGCCCTGTGGATGGTTTTCCCACCGAGATCTGGTTGGACACTATAGGATGTAGAATGCTCAGCATGATGAATTTTTTGTCTGTTCTAACAGGTTTCGTCCACTACTCCGAAAACAGACAACTTTACCTTAGATGGACCAACCACGTAAGTCCCTATTAGATGGCTTCATGCATTTTTACAAGTTTATATATTAGCACAGGAAAAAAAAATACATAAAACCGGGAAAATGATATACTCTCTTCTCCTAAACATATTTTGACCGTGATAGATGGTTTTGTACTTTCCTTGAGCACGGGTAGAGTGCCGTGCTGTTAAAAGTTAATAAAGGATAGTTCGATAAATATGATGATGTAGAAGTTACAAGGGTGTAAAGAACTGTGCATTGAAATAAATAAAATAAAAAATAAGCCATCGCAGAGCCCAAACCCTCCTGTATTTTCCCCCTTGGCACAACCTACACTCTTGTTTAATGAATAAACTTTTATCTCCTTGAGTCCAGATGATAACCTTCCTCCCATAAATCACCAAGCCACCGTCTGCTTGGCTGACTCGGCTTTGAATGACTGAAACAAAGTGAGTGATTTAGTGTTTTCACAGCGTCTTCCTATCCCAAAACAGCTTAAGAAGATCACATAAAAGGTTTCTGAAGACCTGGGGTTTGAAGGAATAGAGAGCCTGACAGGTGGAAACTCAGTGTAAATGATCAACTTATGATTGGATCCAGCAAATCAATGAAACAAAGTTGCATAAACTCCATCTCCAATGTGACAAGAGGCTAACCCGTCGATAGGATTGGAAGCACCTAACAGTTCCAAGCCAAAGGCAAGCCATATTACCTAAATGTTCTGAGCTTTCTTCATGAGCTCCATCGCCCTCAATACACACCATTATGGGCCGTTCAGCCCACTAAGGCATAAACTTTGTTAACAGAGATGTTTAATAGGATGTGAAACTCAGGTTTTTCAGCTCCATCCTCCCGATTTCAGGCCTTAGACCTGACATCTAGGGAATGGCATGCTGTCAAATTGGGAACTACAGATCTGCAGGCTCATTCCAAACGTTTCAGGACTTGGCATTTTGACATGTTCAGAATCACCCTTGCATTGTTGGTTTAGACATGCACAGAAACACCCTTGCATTTTCGTTATCCTGCAAATTCTGGGGATGCTGCTGCTGGTGCTGGAAATCATACCTTAGTCTCTCTCTCTCTTTGTTTGCCTGTCAGTCGGTCTGTCTGTCTGTCTCTGTAGCCTTTATCACTCAGCCAACGATGTAAAGTTCAACAAATTCAAAAGCCCTCACAAAACAATTATATATAATTTGTTAAATATTCATTTATCCATATTTGTGGGTTAGAGAGACCTCCACGAATATGAAGGGACAAATATTTACCTATTTTCATCCTTCATATTACAAACAAACAAAGAAAACCACCATTCTGCCTACCGGGGTGGGGGTAGTCTCTGGTATCGGGTGGCTGTGTGGGGTGGTGGCTGCCTTTCTGCTCCCAATCAGCTGATCACGGTCTCTGGAACCCACAAATACGGATCGACAAATATTTAACAAATTGGCTATATTCGTAGAAAAAGCGATCCATTTTTATATTCATCCTCATCTCTATTCAGCACTAAGATGTTTTCATGTGAGTTGTGCAACATTGGTGTACCATAAATCCGGGTGAAAGGGGAGGGGACTGGAGAGAGAGATTGTTGGCCCACATACTTGGGTCCATCTTGCCATTTGGAGCACTAGAATCACATCTCATGAGCTTCCTTGTTTCACAAGCTCTACCAACAAAAGCTCAAGTTGGCGGTTTGGGCTTCCTTTCAGTTGGCATTAAGGGTTCCATAAGCCCAAACAGCAGCATGGCTCCTGGAAAAATGCATTGTGAGATGGACACACCAGATGGACACAACAAAACCAAGAATAAACTGGCTGGGAGGGGTGACACCAAGAAAGAAAGGAAGGAAGGAAGGAAGGAAGGAAGGAAGGAAGGAAGGAAGGAAGGAAGGAAGGAAGGAAGGAAGGAAGGAAGGAAGGAAGGAAGGAAGGAAGGAAGGAAGGAAGGAAGGAAGGAAGGAAGGAAGGAAGGAAGGAAAGGGAGAGGAGAGGAGAGGAGAGGAGAGGAGAGGAGAGGAGAGGAGAGGAGAGGAGAGGAGAGGAGAGGAGAGGAGAGGAGAGAGGAGGAGATGGCAGCAGAGCAGAGCAGAGGAATTATACAAAAGATCAGAAGGTAAGAGAGCAGCACTTGATGGAAAACAGCCTGGGTTCCAGGACCATTTGGGGGAGTCCACCTTTGGAAAAGGGATGCTCAACACTCAAGAAGTGGAAGCTCCTATTATGCCTCAATAGAGCTTCTCCACAGCTTGGGAAAGTCATTTTTTGAGGGACTCGTACTCCTAGATTCCTTCGGTCAGTGAATGGAGAATGCCCCTGTCCAAGGAAATGTTCCATCACTTTCCAGCCAAGGACAATGCTCCAAACTACCACATAAGACAGCAGTATGCAGAGCTGCGGTTTGCTAATTCTAGCCTTAGCTGGTTCTCAACCTTTGGCCTTCCAGCCATTTAGGAATCCAGCTACTAAAAAGCTTGACCTCTGGGCCATGCTGGCTGGGACTTCTGGGAATTGAAATCCAAATACTCTGGACCCGTCCGAGATTGAGAATCGCCACTCTAGTGGGATTCGTTAGTCAACTCCCTAGGATATGGTGTTGCGTTCCAGCTCTTATGACTCCACTTTGGCTTTTATGTAATGGGCTGTTTCGATCTGACTTGTTCAAGATGAAGCATTTCCACTAAACTAGTGATAAATTCTGACAGCGACGGCAGCATTAAATCATGACCCGTGGCAGCCCATCTTTCTCGACATAACGGCCAAGTCAGTGACAAACCCCCAAGATTTTAATGCTTGGCAGTTCATGCAGACAATTTATGTCCCTTTACGCTTGTGGTCACTCCAGCATATTATTGTCGGGCAGGAGATTCTTAACCTTTCAAGGGGAATTTCCAGAAGATTTGGCACAAGATACTGCTGAGCAACTTACACCCAAAAAGATTGGGCATCAACACTATCTTGTGTCTGAATAATAAAAGAGCAGGGACCACAGATCAACAGCAGAAAACGTGCCTTGATAAGAGAAGGTTAGAGCTTCAATCCAAGCCGTCTCTGTATTTGGCTGGCAAGATTTCGGTCTGAAACTATGGGGAATTGTTCCCAGTCAGCCATTTTCTTATCATAGCCTCAACCCTCATCCAGAGCTGGAAGACTAGAAACCAAAGCTGTTGGGCTTTAAACGTGTCATGAGGAAATAAGATTCACTATCAAGACAGTCACACAAAGAAAAGTGGAAGGATGAGGGAGAACAGATATGAGATGGGTTGAGTCAGTATAGAAAGCACAGTGGCTATTAGTGATGACCTTTTGGAGGTCCTTAATTCATGGGGCCATGAGGCTAGCTCAGTGGTTTAGGCATCTGGCTGCAAAGGTTGGGAGTTTGAATCCTCCACTGGATCTCCTTGATAAGGGCTGGACTCGATGATCCAGAGGGTCCCTTCCAGCTCAGCAGCTCTAAGATCCTTATTATTATGCATTTCCAAAACAGTAGCTGCATTTTTCGGTCTCAGCATGACAGCAAAATTAAATAAGGAGGCATCAAAAGGAAACAAAGAGAGAGAGGAAGAGAGAATCTAATATGACGGCACTTCAAAGACTAACACGTTTATTTCTTTGTAAGCTTCTGTGGATCATTTTGGGCCACAAAAACTCACACTGAAACAGCCTGCCAATATTTAAAGGGCCATAATTTCTGCCCTTTTCTCCCTCTCTCTTCTTTTCTCCCACCCACTTTTCTCCTTTAATTTTTGTCAATGAGGTAAGTAAGAGGAAATTTGTAGCAACCAAGTTTGCCAATCAACTGGTAAAGTAGTAATGTTATAATAGCCAAGATCCTGTTGCGTAAAACAAGCCAAGTTATAAGTTTCTGTCCATTAAATAAAGGGCCCCTACCACAAGTCTGGAGGGTGTGCACACCCGCTGGCTTGTTTGAGCCTGAGAATCATGGCAGGGGCTCTTTATTTACTCATGAGGAATGGGCAGCGACTTACAACTTTGCTTGTATTACACCATAAGATTTTCATCATTGATTACTATCATTTGGCTAAGCTGCACACTCACCAAAGATAATGTCACATCTCACTACCACCAACTGCAAGGTACTCTCTTCACTATACAATTGCCTGTTATATAATTATGGTCATCATCATCAGTAATAGCAATAGTAATAAAGGTTACACATTGAATACTCATAGATAAGTAGACAGACAGACAAACCGATAGATAGATAGATAGATAGATAGATAGATAGATAGATAGATAGATAGATAGATAGATAGATAGATAGATAGATAGATAGATAGATAGATAGATAGATAGATAGATAGATAGATAGATAGATAGATAGATAGATAGATAGATAGGAGACAGAGAGAGAGAGAGAGAGAGACTAATCTATGTGATTCATTCATCCAGGACCATTTTTTTCCTCCTTGATTAACCAGAAAAGGCCATTTAGAAAAAGGAACTTTGATATGAATTCAGTCTACATATGGGAAGGTAAGTGAGGAATGAAACCTCTGAGATACAAGTTCAAAAGCAACAGAAGACTGGAGGAGAAGCAAAATGAAATGAAGTCCTGCTGAGAGGATCAATTAATGTGGTCTTCAGAAAGAAAACAAACAGAATATCCATCTAACTCTTACCAAAAGGTTTCTCTGCTGTTTCTGCCTCCTTTGGACATCTAATCCTTTCTCTGCTTCTAACATCTTCTTTAAAAAGTAAGACAGCTACTTCCACAGATACAACTAGCTCTCTTCTGCACCAATGCCTGGAGAATATGTGAGCACAAAGTGTAAGAAAACAAAATCCAGGAGGCCTTCATCTTCTCCCCTCACATAACGGCCAACGAATGAGCAGAAACATCTAAATGGGGCTCAAGTGTCCACAAATCATCTCTGTCTCACATGCAAGAATGATGTGGAAAACAAAAACAAAAGAACATGTTGATGGAGTCCAACCAAAGTTGTCAATTAATTTCATTGCATGGTCTTGCAATCAATTCTGGCTGAACAGCGGGTTGGGAATCAAGGATTGCTTTGTAAAGGGCACTAATGCAGGGAAATGGGCCCAGACACCACTGAGGCAGAGACCCCTGGCAGTGAAGTAAATATGATGGATAATGTTGTCAGTCAAGAGAAGAGCGCTCAGCAAGAATAGCTTTTTTTATGAGCAGAATATCATTGACTGATTATTCTGTGGAGAGAACTGTCGCTGGAAAAAATAAGAGGGTAAGATAAAATAGCTGTGTGTGCGGTAGGTATAATAAGAAGCTGTCTGTGGGGAAAAGATCAAGGTATTTGTTTTTGATAGAACTTCACGGCGGGATGTCAAAATAATAATAATAATGATATTGCAAGCACTGCAATGTTGATTTCCTTTCTCAAAGAGATTGCTAGGACAAAAAGTTAACCTGGATGGGTGTTTCCTGACAGTGAGGGGGACACGCTGCAGAATTCTGTTTACCGTGAATGAGCCCCATCCAAGCTTGTTCTCTTTAATTTGGGCTGGCTAGTACAGTGGTGCCTTGCATAAAGGGCACCCCATTTAATGACGAATCCGCATAGCGACGATGTTTTCTATGGGGGGAAATCGCTTTGCGATGATCGGTAAGCTGTTTCACTTACCAATTATCGCATAACGATGTTTTTCCCCAGCTGATCGGCGGTTCCAAAATGGCCACTAGGTAAAACTATGCGGGGCACCACTGTATAACATTTTAAATAATTTTCCTGGCTGAAAAAAAAATCCCCTTGTGCATTGTAGGCAGAGTAGAAGTAATTGACCACTAGAGGGCAAAATGGAGTTTTCCAGTTTAAAAAAGGAATTTGTAAGGGAAAAAAAAACAGGAGTGGGAGGTCACGTGGATGGGTAGAATTCTAAAGGTTGCTCACCTGGATTTGCATGAAGAGGCACCTTGACAAGGGATGTCAAATTCCAGCAGAGTTTCATTTCTCTAAGCTGAAAGCAAGATAAAAAGATTGGTACCCTTCTCTCAAGAACTGCATGATCTGTGGGGGGGAAAAAGGTCCCCAGCCTTCTTTCCCTCTGAAAGGAAAAACTGCAAAAATACACCAAAGAAGGGTTTATCTGAGTTCTAGCAAAATGTTCTGGCTTTCCACTTTTCCCATCTATTCATATATTTATCTTCCTCATTTCTAACAAGTAACTGCCAAGTTCTTCATGCCTTGACACCCCTTTTTTGGTGATCCATTGAAGAAAACATGCTATTTGGTGTGGGAATTGTAGTAATTCTGTGCAGGTCACTGTTTCTTTGGGTAGGGAGAGGAATGAACATGAAACAAGAGAGAAATCCTGTCACAGATATTTCAGAAGGGAGAAGCACTGTATATAGAAAAATCTCATTGCAAGGCGAACAGGAAGAATCCCCCACCTCCCCTATTTCTCACAGAGAGCAAGAGGCTGTGAGATACACACTCCTATTACTTAATATGCAGGCATCATCATCCACAAATCATTTTTCCGCATCCAGGATTTTCCTTGATTAATGATTGCCAAACAAGCTGCCATCAAAGGCACAGTAGCAAAGGCCAGTTGAGTTAAAACTGCCGTATTTCCCTGGAGAAGTTTGTGATGTTAAACTGTGGAAACTTTGAGAAGATCAACATTTTGGTAACATTTCATTTCTGTTATCTTCCAGACGTTTGACATTTTAAACTCCTCTATCCCTGCAATGAAGGAGACAAAGAGTAACTGGCGAGGAATAAATAGTACATTGTAAATTCTGGTGTAAGACCTATGGCAAACCAACTCAAATCTCAAAGCAATTAGCAAATGAATAGGTACTAGAATGCAAAAAAGGTGGTGTGAGGAGAGAGTGCGAAAAGTGGGGGGGGGGAATTAAAAAATCCTTCTTGGGGGATGCTTCGATTCAATCCAGAATGTATTTGAATGTCACAAGCTAATATTTAATTCTGTGCAAATAGATGGAAGAGACCTTTAAGTATCTCCAAGGAACAAATGAATGAGGCCATCTCTCAGTTGACTTTAATTTCAAAATTGGAGTGTGACTGTGATACTGTGGTAGGTAGAAAAGAAGAATTCTGTATCTCTAAGGAAGATTTGAACAACTATTTTTTTTCAGATTCAGAAGCCTATGTCCTTCAAATGTTCTTATTCCAATGAACTTCTTCCAATGCAAGAGTTCCTGTGAATTTCAGAAAAACCACAACCATCCTCCAGAAGGCTCACACATAGTCTATGAAATTTGTGAGTTCTTACCTTTGAAGAATGGATTTTACTCTTTGCTCATATTGCCTCACAACCTGTTCTTCAAATGTCCTTCCTTTGCCACATGGAATGAAAGTGTGTGAGAGGGAAAACACAAACTCAAGTTCCCTTGAGTGCTGAGAACCAGTTGAATACTTACTCAAATCATGAACATTGCGTAAGGTAAAGGTAAAAGTTCCCCTTGACATTTAGTCCTGTCGTGTCCAACTCTAGGGCATGGTGCTCATCCCCGTTTGTAAGCCGTGGAGCCAGCGTTTGTCCATAAACAGTTTCTGTGGTCATGTGGCCAGCGTGACTAGACACGGAACTCCATTACCTTCCCACTGAGGTGGTACATATTTATTTACTCGCATTTACATGTTTTCAAACTGCTAGGTTGGCAAGGAGCTGGGACAAGTGATGGGAGCTCCCTCTGTCGCATGGATTCGATCTTACGACGGCTGGTCTTCTGACCTTGCAGCACAGAGGCTTCTGCGGTTTAACCCGCAGCGCCACCACATCTCTAACATTGCGTATCTCTAAAGAAATCACATGAAGCATCTTGTGGTGTTTTTTTTTTCACCCCCAATGAAATGTAACACAAAAAAATTGGATCAAAATTCCAACCAGGTCAATGTGGCTCGTCCAAGATTAGGTAGAAAAGGAAACTTCAAAACTGAAGTCCTTAAAAATAAAAACTGTGCATTTTTTTCAGCCCTTTTGTCTTAATCCAAAGGCTAACAGAATCTCATAAACCAACTTTGATGATAGCCAAGAGATAAAACCACTTTCTGGAAAGAATAACATGGGCTGAAATCCTGTTGTTGGGTATAGTAATTTGCACCAGAGTAAGCCCATGAGGGATTTAGTGAGTCAACTAAATGTATCATTTTTATGTTGTTAGCCGCCTAGAGTGGTCCTAACACAACCAGATAGGCGGGATATAAATAAAATAAATAATAATAATAATAACTCCTCCATATGGTCCAATGATTTAAATAAGCCTACTCAAAATATGACCTGGGGCTGGTGTACAAGTAGTATTTGTATAAACAATAAAGACAGTTTTCTTTAGGTTTATTTATCCATTAACTTCATTTCTCCACCATTCTTCTATCTGAAGACACACAGGACAGCACACACACCATAAAACGTACAGAGATGGGCATGACCCCCCTGTTTGGTGGTTTCTTGTGGCTCGTTTTCTGCTTCTGAATGGGTGCCTGTCAAAGGAAATGGGGCTGGGAATTTCGGACCACCCGTTTAGCCAAAAAATGAACAAGAACAACAAACTGACAGTTCATGCCCATATCTACAAACAACCATTATATATGTAACAAACATGGCAGTCAAATAATAAAAATGCTTCACATAAATGGTTAAAATGAAAATAAAAAGAGAGTCCACCAAACAACTTTGTCTTGTGTACATTACCACATAGTTGTTGTTGTTGTTGTTGTTTTTGGCAACCTGAGCGTTGGAATAGCAATTTTCTCACACCAAAATTTTATTAGCTTTTGGCTCTTTCTTTTAAGCTTTTTTTTTCTCCTTATATTTTCCTTTTCCTTAACAAAAAAAAAAGATCTTGAGGGGAAAGGAGGTGGGATATTTATTGAATTTTGTTTGTGAGTTGTCATGTAGGCCATATTGAGAACTGACAATATAATGTATCACGGTGCCCAGAATCATTTGATATTCAGGTTTTGCTCCTGTAGCTGAGAAACCACAATAACACAGTTAAAAAGGAAACAAACAGTGCTTAACCACTACACATTAACAACAGATGCAACCAGTTTTCATGCAATTATGTTTCACGAGAATCCCAAGAAAGCAAATAGTAGCATCAAGTAAATTCAAACCAATTCCCATATATTACCAACTTGTTAAACGGCCAAAATAAAAACCAAGCAAACCAACTGCCCATCTTCACCCAAATACTTATTGCTTTTTAAATTCCTATAATCAAAATCAAGCACCGAGCACTTTTATTTGCCACAGAGCATGGGTAGGTGTGAGCTTGCCAACCTCAACCTTAGGAATGAACCGCAACAGATGGGAAGCCCTGACATCTGAGTGTTCAGCCTGGAGGCAGGCGGTACATCATGGCCTCTCCCAATTTGAAGAGACCCTTGTCCAGCAGGCTGAGGCAAAGAGGCAGTCCCGGAAGCAGCAAAACCAGGGAGCTGGACAGGGGACAGATTGGATTTGTCTTCAGTGTGGAAGGGATTATCACTCTCCAATTGGCCTTCTCAGCCACACTAGGCGCTGTTCCAAGTCCTCCATATAGAGACCTGGGCCATGTGGGCCAAAGCAGATCAGACAGATGATTGTCTAATTTTCACTTGAATGCCTCCAGTAGTGGAGCGCTCACCACTTCCTCCCGGGGTGCTTGGTTCCATTTTTGTACTGCTCTAACAGTTAAGAAGTTTTTCCTGATACTCAGCCTAAATCTGGCTTCTTTTGGCTTGAGCCCATGATTCTGTGTCCTGCACTCTGGGATGATCGAGAACAGATCCTGCCCCTCGGGAACAAACACTTTAGTCTGTTATAGTTATTTTTATATAATTTATGTTTTATATAATTTATGTCTTTTCATTTGTTTTTCATTTTCATTTCCCAGAGTACCAATTTACTAGATGGACAGTATGTATGTATGTATGTATGTATGTATGTATGTATGTATGTATGTATGTATGTGTGTGTGTGTGTGTGTGTGTGTGTGTGTGTGTTTGTGTGTGTGTGTGTGTGTTTGTGTGTGTGTGTGTGTGTGTGTGTGTGTGTGTGACTCCATGCCATTTTCTCTTACTTTCTTTCATCCATCACCCCTCTGCCCACAAGGATTACAGTGAGTATATATCATGACTTCCACTTTCCCGACTTAAACATGCATCCACTCATTCAGTAATGCAATGCAAAGAAGCACCATTTTAAATGAGATTGACAGACCGATCATGCTGGTATCTTTCCTTGAAAGCTGCTGAAAATCTTTTTGGGGCTGAGAGGAGGTTTAAAAAAGCAGTGTGTAGCTTAATCTTGCAAGGAGAAGAGGTTTATCAATACAGTGTCCAGAGCGGGAGAAGAAAATCAAATCACAATTATTATGCTGCTTCTGTTGCCGCCAGAAAATCTGCATCTGAAAGAAGATTTTAAACGTCAAGCCAGATTAAGAAAGGACTATTGCATTGAGCAGCCACATCGCCTCCTGTTCCTGGATGATATTGGTGGGCAGCTGCTAAGAAATAGACAAAGGGCCTTTTCGGCAGCTGCCCCCAGACTATGGAACGCCATCCCGAGTGAGATTCGTCTGGCGCCAATGCTGATGACGTTTTGGCACCCGGTCAAAATCTTCCCATCCCAGAAGATTTTTAATTGAAATAATATCAATTGCAATGCATTCCTATGAGAAACCGATTTTCGCAAGATGAAAATTTCGCAAGACAGCGTTACTCGCGGAACGAATTACATTCGCCTTGTGAGGCACCACTGTATAAAAAGTGAGATGGGGAGCATTGTGCTCTCCAACTCCACATCCTTCTCCTGCATGCTGAATTAATGACCAAAAAAACCAAACAAACAAAAAACACCACACACCCCATTTAGGGATGTAGGGGTAAATTTGGAAGATTGGTTGCTCATTACGACAGTCCTTAAAATTACCCCTCCCCTCAAAAATGGCCAGAAGCTGGATGAGCAAATGAGGAGCAGGCCTTTTGAATAGTGTATGGCTCTTAATTGCCCTGCCAGGACCAAAGTGCCCTCAAATACTGTGCAGTATAGCAAGGATAATTTGTAAGAATATACTGTTCCAAAGAAAACCCATTTCTGTCCCACCTTCTGGCTCACTAAATCACTGATTTCCCAATCTGGTTACTATTTGCAATGACTAATTGTTGGGTTAAATTTTGGCCCTAGCCTGCTTGAAACGAATGGGTCACCTCTTATGTCGTTCCCCATTTATTTCAAGAGGATCTATTGCAGCTGAAACGAAATTGAACTTATTCAGAAACATGGCTGGAGAGGGAAGAATTAAATCTCACTTGATACCCAGTCAATCCACTGATTCATGTGGATTGGTCTTCAATACTCTAGCTTCCTAGGTGGCTTTCCAGAGATGGCAGAAGTGACTTTATAGCTTCCTGAGGTAATTGGTTCCATTTTTGTACTGCTCTAACAGTTAAGTCTGTCCTGTCTCCCCTCAGTCTTCTTTTCTCAAGGCTAAACATGCCAACTTCTTTCAGTTATAGACCTCTTGCATCAGGCATAGTTTCCCTGTCAGTTTAGCAAATCCAAATAAATTCTTTTCTGTCTATTTAAGATGAAAAAGGCATTCGACGTTGCAACCCCCTGCTTTTTATATATATTTATTCTTCTTACATTTCAATTGGCCTCCTTCAAGAGTGGGGGAAAAAAGGCTTATATACATGAAGGCAGACACTCATTCTGCATGCGCCCCAAGGTAAAATTTAGTATGTACAGCCTTATTTCTGTCTGGAAAGCGCATCTCAGCATTGCAGGGATATATTAAAATGCTACAGAGCTTCAAGCTCCGGACCCAGTTTAAATCCACACAGCTGTAAATAATCTACCATTTCTTCTCCTTCCTTCCTTTTTTTTAAAAAAAAGCAAAGCAGAAAAAAATATCGGCAAATACAATTAGAGATGAAATACTTTTTAAGAGAAGGAACCGAACGAGCTGGTAATAAAACGGCACAAGCAACAGTCTCACTAGAGATTCTTATTCTGATGGGAGAGCACGGGGGTGTGCATTTGTATATGTGTGTGAGGGGTTGCGTTCCCAAGCTTCTGCTGAAAGAGTGACTCACTGAATAACCAGAGAGCCAGTCTTGGGAATGTGAGTTCATTTTTCAAGGAAGTTTAGAGAGGAAGCAGGGAAAAAAATCTATTTTGATCCAGTCACAGGCAGGCCATGGTGAGCCTCAAGGTCAGACATCACAGGTGGCTCTGAAAAACAAAATAAAAAGAGAGATACAAATAATAGGAGGAGGGTGTTTCCAACCTGAGCCTCTGAAACGGACAGGTGCAGAATGCCTGTGGGCCCCACAGATGGGCCAGCTGTCTGGATTGATCAAGAACCGGGTGGAAGAAAAGTGGGTACAAATATCCCCTTTGATAAATATATTTCCCCAGATGTTTCAAGCTTTCCAAACAATTGCACTGCATGTTCGGGTGATGTTCCCACAGAAGGACGTGAAAATCTCTCAGTCCCAAGTTTGTTGCTACCTACCGTTACCCGTCTTTTTCATATCAGCTTCCAAGACTTGGCTTTGAATTCGCGCACCAGATTTGCTGTTCGTATTTTTTAAATGGGCTCCTCGCAATGCTCTTTCGTTTGATGTTTTGAAAATATCCCGTACGCCTTGCACACTTGCAAATTTTGAGACCACATGCATGTCTTCCCACAAAGGGTCTTAATAATATCTGTGTGCCGTCAAGTCAATTCTGAATTATGGTGGTCCTTTTTGAAGATTATCCAGGTAGAGATAGGCATGAGCCAGGGCTTGCGATGTTTGTATCAGTTTGGTTTTTGGACAAACAGATGTTCAGTGCCCAGAGGAGGTGGGGCAGGGAAGCCGGGGCACTGCATCGGAATGGTCACCCACTGGAGAAGACGGGCTGGAAAGTGCTTAACACCTGCCCAGCCAAAAGACAAACCAATCTGAATTACCCAGGGTGAAAACAGAGTTTTCCTCGAGGTGTCATAAACCGAGCTACCAAAATGGCTGAAGGCTTCCATTTTGTTTCCCTAAAATCAAGTTAAACACTGCCAGTAGGGTAACACAAACTTTTCATAGGAACCTTAGGACATCTCAGTCTCCATCCAAGCCATTGTGTGAAATAACAATAGTCAATATATTGAAGCTTTTCAACTTCTCCATCCAAAATTATGCAAGTAAATCATCAAGCATTCTGATGTCCATTAACAGTATCCTTAAAATAGGAGAAACAAGATTTTTTTTTACTGGTGGTGACCAAGAGAAAAACAAAGAGTAGGCAGGAAGGGAGAATCGTCCAGTGAAATAAAATGTCCAGGACTCAGCTGTGGAATATAGGTAGTCAGAGTAGGTGCAAAATGGTAAATGGAATCTGAGCTTCTTGCTTATTTCACACTCTATGGCTATAATGCCTGACCAGATTTTTAGACTTTGCCAAGCCAAAATCAGGTATTTCAAATACGGTTTAGCAGTCCTATCCATCCATCCATCCATCCATCCATCCATCCATCCATCCATCCATCCATCCATCCATCCATCCATCCATCCATCCATCCATCCATCCATCCATCCATCCATCCATCCACCCATCCATCCATCCATCACTTTATATGTGCTTTAATTTATTTATTACTTTAATTTATATATGCCAAAGCACTATCCTGGGCAGTTTAAAAGCAATTAAAAGCCAAAGCAAACTAACAATGGACAGTAAAATCAATCTCAAATAACAGTGACAAAGCATAAACATAAAAAACAATAGCACCAAGAAAAGTTCACAATAAAGCGGACCGAATGGGAGTCACTCAAGCGGGATTGGATTGAAAAGCCTATCTGAAGAGTAGTGTTTTCAGCTGTCTCCTAAATGGGTACAGGGAGGGGGCCAGGAGCAGTTCCTCTGGGAGTTGATTCCATAGTCTCAGTGGCACCATAGAGAAGGGCCGACCCCTTAGTAGAAGATCTCTGGACTCTCTTGGGGTGGCTACCTGGAGGAGCTAGTCTGAGAGGATCTGGTGGGTTGGACAGGTGACATTGGGGAAAGTGACTCCATTTTGTTTTCTGAAAGGCTTGCAGATAGCATAGCCGTGCACTCCTGGATGTCACAGATAATACGGGCAGTTTTAGATAAGAGAACAACCTTCACAGAAGCGGGGGGGGGGAGTCGGGGAAGGGAGTCTATCAATACTTATCTTCCATTCAGTCTTTATGCTAACATTCCTCCAGGGTCCCACCTTCTTTCACTTAATGAATCAGCCAAGATGGAAGAAGAATGTGCTATGCAAATTTGTTAAATATTCAGCAGCTTCTGTTAACTGAATTTCAATCAGTAAAGAGCTCTGGACCGTCTGCATGAAAATATTCTATTTAATGACTCTCTTTTGAAATAATAATTTTTAAAAAATGCTGCTTCACTTGAAAGCATGCCTTAAACTTCATAACCATGTTTCTCCCATTAGCATTTCTCTGACCTAAAGACTAATTCTGATGCCTGTGGGGTAAAACTTCTCTTACTAATTAGTTCTTCTTGGTTGTAATCCAGAAAAATGACAAATTTCACCTTGTTTTAGATGCCTCTTGATAACTGTTTAAGCCGACAGAGAAAGCCCGGGTAATATTTAGCAGGCATCATTCTCATTCCCCTGTTGCTTCCCCTACCCCTTTTAGGAATTTATGGGGAGATTTTTACCTAATGTTTATTTATTTATTTATTAATTTATTATTTTTATTAAAGTCTCATCCTTTCTAGACAGGTGTGACCTGATAAAGGTGATCGTTTATTGGCAAACCCAATGGACAGCTCCTGGAACTAGGGAACTGAAATAACCACACACACATGTTGGCCAGAATAAAACTGGTAAAGCTTTACAGTGGACCCTCTACTTACGAAATTAATCTGTATTGGAATGGTGGCTGCAGGTCGAAAAGTCTGTAGGTCAAGTTTCCATTGACCTACAATGCATTGAAAACCCAATTAATGCCGTAACGGGGCATTTTTGTTCCATTTTGTGTTTTTTTTTCTGGTCTGTAGGTTGATTCTCCGGCTGCAAGTCAAACCTAAATTTTGCGGCCAGAGACGTCTGTAACTCAAAAAGTCTGAAAGTCAAGCCGTCTGTAAGTCGAGGGTCCGCTGTATGGGTTACAGCTGCAAATAGCCCTTTGGTGCTAGTATAGAGGAAGAACTCCTATCCGACACCCCACCAAGTGACTGATCGCAACCATGGGGACAGGTGGCCCCCTCCCAATGGGAAATGGAAAGCACACAACTGCCCCCAAGCTGATCATGCATTTGACCTTGCCACCCCTGACCCATGGAGGGGCACCACCTGGAGGAGGTCCCACACCTGCCGGGAACCTCCCTCCACCTCCTGGATCCATCCTCATGCTTCAAACCACCACAAGATGCAGGAAAGAAGATACAAAACAGGCTGGTTGCTGTCATGGCCGGCAGCACTTTTTATGCCTCCCTGGAGGACCACAAAGAAAACTGCCTCAGCCAGATCCGCCCAGAAGCTTCTCCCCTCCCACCTGCCAGCCTGATTGGCTGGTTTGAACCAAGAGCAGGTAGAAGCCCCGCTCAGCACCAAGGCCTTTGGGAAGAAGGAAGCTTCCGCAGAGGGACCCCAACATCCCCTGGTTTCAAGGCTACCTCCACTGACAAAAGGTGGCCTCACAGTGAATCCAGGACTGGGCCATTCTGAGTCTGGGTTTCTCTGTTTCTCCCGAAGGCACATGGACTGTTTAATGCATCGGCAGCATCTTACCAATGGACTACTGCTTAGGCTGGATTCACACATCCGGCTCAACGCCCCATCCAAGTCTACCCTGCAAACGCGGTTTGGGAACACGTTACCTGTCGGGGTGTCTTTCCCCTCCGTCATCTGCCCGACGCACTAGATCCTTCCAGGCCAGGCTCCTCTGTGTAGCCACCTCAAGAGACGGCCAGAAATCTTCTACTAGAGGTAGGGCCTTCTCAGTGGTGGCACCAGTATCATAGAACCAAGTCCCAGAGGAGCTGCAACTGCCCCCTCCCTTTGTATTCATTTAGGAGACAGCTAAAAATGCGACTCTTCAAGGAGGCCTTTCACGCTGACCCCGTTTGAGCTTCCCGCCTCTTGTATCCGATTCAGGCTGAGAATTGCCTGCGTCACTGGATTTTCCAGTTCTTAGGCTTTGTTTTATTATGAGTATGGGATAATAGCGTTTAGTGCTTTCTTTTGTCATAGCTCTGTTTTAGTGTTTGTAAACTGCCCCTTCAGCACTAATGGGATGGTAAATAAATAAATACATGGATGGATGGATGGATGGATGGATGGATGGATGGATGGATGGATGGATGGATGGATGGATGGATGGATGGATGGATGGATGGATGGATGGATGACCTGAAACCCTGTACAGTGGTGCCTCGCTAGACGGTTGTCCCGCTTTATGACAAAATCGCTTTACGGTGGTTTTTTGCATTCATTTTACCCATCACAAAACGATTGTTCCAATGGGGCTTTTTCACACCACGATCACCTGCACCCACTTTAGAGCACTTCAGACGCTTTTCCTGCACAGTCAGGAAAAGCCTGCAAAGTGCTCTAAAGCGGGTGCAGGTGGTTTTGGGGCTCCCTCGCCAGGGCTCTGATGGTGCAGGAGAAGCCATCAGAACCCTGGCAGGGGTGCCCCGAAACCACCCGTGCCCGCTTTAGAGCACTTTGCAGGCTTTTCCTGCACCATCAGAGGACTAGTGGGGGACTTCCAAAGCTGGTGATCGTGGGGAGGGGACCCCCCCCGCCAGTCCTCCCATGGTGCTTCCCCAGCTCCCTACCCCTTAAGTTCCTTTAAAAAAAATTTCCCCTAGGAACACATTAATTAATTTTCAATGCATTCCTATGGGAAATGTGTTTTTGCATGATGGTGTTTTCGCAAGACAGTGATTTCTGTGGAACGGATTAACATCGTTTTGCGAGGCACCACTCTACTAGAAAGGGCTCGCTACAAGTGATCTCCTTTTTTTTCCTGCTTTGAAAGAAAGGATCCTTGAGCTTTGGAAACTTGGCTGAGCAAATGGCATGGGGTGTTTCTAACTCTTGGAAGTTCCACGGAGGCAGCTGCTGGAGATGCTAGAAAAGGGATTCAGTGTGATCTTCTCCCTAGCTTTCCCTTTGCGGTCCTTACCTTGCCAGTCTGCAGAGGTCAGAGTCAAGGAGCCTCCTTGGCTCGGGCATGTGTGAGCAGGCTTGATTCTGTGTTTTGTGCATAGGCCCCATGCGGTCCTTCTACCAGCTGTCCCCTGATCTGGTCAGAGAGTGTATAGCTATGGACAGAAATAGCCTCGGTACAGTTTATCCTACGAATTAGTGCAAAGCACCATATAAGGATTAGAACCTGATCTGGAAAACTGAGTATGTCCAAAACAGGAACATAAGACTTAGCTGGGAATGACTGATGCAGTCATTTGATGCCAGAGGTGTGTTATTTATGCCTCTGGTGTGTTATCTGGTTGCAAAGTAAGCATGGGAAGTCTTATCAGTTTCACTGTTTCTGCATCTGGATTATTTAAAAGCATTTCATTTTGAAAATGTTCCATGGTAATAAGGGAAAATTAAGCAGCCCAATACAAGGATCCAAAACGAAAGTGTGCTGCCGCTTGGCAGATATAAGCAGGTATGGGGACACAACCCACAGAACTTGCTGTCAAGTTGGACTTAAAGTGCACTTGCGACTTGACTCGGGGTTTGTTTGTTTTTTCAATGACTCGAACTCAACTCAGAACTCAGAACCCACCCACCCCTCCCTTTTTTCTCGGGTCAAAAGCTTGTTTTTAATAAGGACTCGGACTTGAGAGGTCTGGCATTCAGGACTTGGTTCCAAAGACTCAGACTCAAAAGAAAAAGAGGAAGAGGAAGAGGAAGGAAGGAAGGAAGAGAAAAAGAGAAAGAAAAGGAAAAGAGAAAGAGAAAGGAAGAAAAAGAGAACGAGGAAGAGGAAAAGGAAGGAAGGAAGGACGGAAGGACGGAAGGAAGGAAGGAAGGAAGGAAGGAAGGAAGGAAGGAAGGAAGGAAGGAAGGAAGGAAGGAAGGAAGGAAGGAAGGAAGGAAAAGAGAAAGAGAAAAAGAGAAAGGAAAAGGAAAAGAGAAAGAGAAAGAGAAAGAGAAAGAGAAAGGAAGAAAAAGAATGATGAAGAGGAAGGAAGGAAAAGGAAAAGAGGAAGAGGAAGAAGAAAAAGAGAATGAGGAAGGAAGGAAGGAAAGGGAAAAGGAAAAGAAAATGAGAAAGAGAGAAAGGAAAAGAGAAAGAAAGAGAAAGAGAAAGGAAGAAAGGAAGGAAAGAAGGAAGGAAAAGGAAAAGGAAAGGAAAGGAAAAGGAAAAGGAAAAGGAAAAGAGGAAGACGAAAGAAGAAAAAGAGAATGAGGAAGGAAGGAAGGAAAAGAAAAACAGAAAAAGAGAAAGGAAAAGAGAAAGAAAGAAAAAGAGAATGAGGAAGGAAGGGAGGGAGGGAGGGAGGGAGAGAGGGAGGAAGGAAGGACCTTAGGTTTTTTTTTTTCAGTTGAGAATATGGAGACATTTGTAAATGTTCCAGGTAAGTTGGAAAACATGCTGAAAAAAATATCAGTTTTTGGGTGAGGCATTCCCGAGATGGAAGAAACCACACTGCACCTGCCTGCTGCACAGGTGTTAAAGAAAAGGTAAAAAGAGATACCCAAGTTCTGAATAAATAGGGAACCAAACAGACTGTTATTGGCCTGGTTGGACAAATGAGTCTAATTTCTCTCCCACTTGATTTTTTTTTAAAAAAAAAAAACCATGTCTTTGCCCTATTGAATATAAAGTAATTCACAAAGGTTGGCAAATTCACATGAAAAAATGAACTGAAATGCAAGTCTCATCTACGTTTACCTGGCCATCAACTTCTTGGTTCAAGTCCATGTGCTGATTTGAGTGGATTGTGACCGTGTTCCTCAAAGGGATGCTTCTTCCCACAACCTTTCTTAGACTCATGGAAAGCCGGACTCGATTCACAAGAATAAGGCGTGAAAACTGGTGGAAGTAACATCAGCAATTTAAGATATGCAGATGACACCATCTTACTGAGAGAAAACTACGATGATTTGAAACACCTTTTAGTGAAAGTGAAAGAAGAAAATTCCAAAGCAGAGCTGCACCTGAATACCAAGGCAAAAATCAGGACTTCAGAAGGACTACACAACTTAAGCGCTGACAATGAAGACATTGAAATAGTTAGATAATTTAGTATACCTTGATTCAATCATCAATTCAAACAAAGACTGCAGGCAAGAAATCAGAAGACTGAGACTTGGAAGGGCAGCAATGAAGGAACTAGAAAAGGTGTAAGGATGTGTCACTGGAAACCAAGATCAAAATTGTCCATACTCTTGTATTTCCGATCACCACAAATGGGTGTGAAAGCTGGACACTGAAGAAAGCGGGCCGAGGGGGAAATGATTTGTTTGTAATGTGGTGCTGGAGGAGAGCTTTGCAGATGCCCTGGCCTACCAGAAAGACAAACAAGTGGGTGCCAGAGCAAATCAAGTCTGAATGATCTCTGGTGTCAGAAATGAAGAAACTGAGGCTGTTGTACTTTAGGCACATCAGGAAAAGGCAGGATTCTCTGGAAAGGACCATAATGGCAGGGAAAGAGGAAGATGAAATATTAGATGGGCTGACTCCCTAAAGGAAGCTATAGGCTTCCGTTTACAAGAACTAAGCAGGGCAATTGAGGGCAGGTGACAGGTTTGGGATAAACCTGGAGGAATTGTTGAATACAATTTTGTACAATGAAATAAGTGTTTGTAAGAATCAGTGCTGTAGAAAGAAGTAAGGCTAGAATTTATCCAGCTGAGTAAATTGTAACAGGTGAGAGAGCAATCCCTGGATTGGCTAACCCTGGGATAAAGCTAGCAGACCTAACACACACACAGTGTGGGTTATTGGTGGTGTGTGTTGGTGTTGTTGTGAAGTGCTGTCGTCATGTTGCTGTGCTGAGTATACTGGAAGAAGCTGTGTCTTCATGCTGTATATTGGAAGAAAAACTCTGGCTACTGGACTGAACATATGGTATTTGACTGCTGAACTAATTTACAAGGACTTTGACTCTGATTTATACATTGAACTCTGTGGAAACTGCTGTGTATGACTTTGGGACTGGAAACAAGCACTAAGCTATACATGTATGTATATATCCTGTAAATAATACAATTCTGCTATCAACACTGCTTTATTGCTTGGCGTCTTCATCTCTCAGGGAGGTTCTTTTGGTTAGTGTCACCTGGTGCATCCTGGTAATACTGCAACTCTGTCAGCAGGACGTGTTGGAGATCACTCATTCATGGGGTCAACATGGGTCTTAGGTGACGTGATGGAACAGAACAGCAACAACAAACATTCCCTTTGCTCCTGTTCATGATGGGGAGGAGCACATTAAAAATGGAGTTGTCCCCACGTTGGATAAGGGAAAAATCAGTCAATAGCGATCAGAGGAAGAGGGACAGAGAACTATTTGTTTTTACTTTTCCAACACGCATCGGAAGCATTAAGAATATATAAGTTGATCTGGATCTGCTTTCTAAGTGCAAATATATCAGCAAAACCATGAGGGAAATCTCATAAACTTTCATCTCAGTTTTCAAAGCTATGAGAACTGTTTTCTGTGCAGAACTAACGCACACACATTTGTAGTTATTCGTAACAGCCCCCAAGGTTCTTCTTCTTCTTCCCTGAAATCCAAAATTATCATCACTTTGTTTTACAAAAGATGCTATGACTTTTTCCCCCAACCAAGGTTCCCCCCCCCCAACTTTTCCATCTGCTTTCTTGAAATATCTGAAGGGGGTTTGCATCAATGTTACATCTGAACACCATGTCCAGCTTTTTCCCCACTTATATTTCCTGTCATTTCGGCACAAGCATCTTGGGATACTACTTAAGGGTTCTTACTTTGATCAAAGAGAGAGAAATGCAAGATCATATTAAAGTAAAGGACATGCAGATATGCAAAAGAGAAAAATGATTTTGCCACTTCTCTGCCTCATCCCCTCGAGATAAAACTGGCAACATTAAAAAGAATGCTAACTGCGGTCTCTTTGGAATCACTATAAACCATTGGCTGTGAAGTGCTCGGATTGCACTCAATGGAAATGAAGCCTTCCCAGTCATTGCCCCAGCTGCTGAAGTGTTACGGAATGTTAATGAATATTCCAACTTCACTTAAGTGCTTGGAAATGGTCAGCATGGAGAACTCTTGTGCAAAAAGCCGAAGCAAAATGTAAATGGTTACCTTGCCAGTCATTGCCTTTTTATCACTCAGCCTAGATGGGATGGTTCCATCTCCTGCCACACCATCAAGTCTGAGGGTTTTTTTTTTTTTTTTTTAGTTTAGTGAGTGCAGCAGTAACAGCTGCAAGATACAAAGTCAAATTATATATTAAGGAGAATTTGTATTCCCTAAATCTGTTTTCCCTTCCTGCAGTAGTATTTCCTGAAGAGATATGTTCCTAAGGCATAAGACCTGAAAATTAATCATGTGTTTACCATCAAGTATCCAATCATAAAACAAAGCACGCTAAATGCAAGAAACCAAGATGCAGAAAACTGCATGTTACGTTGACTTAAGGGGAAACTATGAAGATATCACATCACACTTTGAAGTTCTAGGAAGAAAACTCAAAGACTTTTTGGGCCATTTAGTCTTCTTGTACATCCTATCAGTACTCAGAAAAGGAAAGGAAAATTACTCCGGGTGAGCAGCTGGCTATGGAGTTATTGCCAACGAGAGGGATTTGGATTTTGGAACCATGGACTATGTTTCTTGGAAGATGGATTGCTGGCAAGTGATGTGTTGTACATCACAAGGACTGGAAAGAATGAGTTTGGCAACAACATGAAGAACTTCATCAGGAGGGCTTTAAATTGAATTGGAAGGGGGAGGGAGATTAAAACTCAGAGGTGAAAGTGCACACACAATGAGAGGAACAGAGCAAGTAGCTCTAACGAGGGCCAGTAATAGTCTTCATAAAAATGTATAAAGGAAACAGCCACAAATCACACAATCTTTACTTATATACAAATACTAGGGATATCAGGAACAAACAAGAGGAACTGGAGATTGTAGTTTAGAAGGGTAAATATGATGATAGGGGTAACTGAAATATGATAGGATAACTCCCACGACTGGAATTCAGCAACTGAAGGACATAAATTGTTCAAAAAGGACAGAAAGAAGAGAAAGGGAGGTGCAACGTATGTCAAAAATCCATATTCCTGCTCAGAAATTCAGGAGGATGAGCTTGGTTGTCCCATGGAGAGCATTTGAATTTAAATAATTCACATAAAAATAAGACAAAAGCGGCAGTTGGCCTCTACTACAAGCCATCCAATCAAGGTGAAGATCAGGATGTGACCTGTGGGGGGAAATGGGAGAATTTCAGAGAGACATAATGTACTAGTGATGGGAGATTTCAATCATCCTGATACCTGGTGGGAGGCAAATGCTGACAAATGGTTTTTTTCCCCAAGAAATCTCTGGCTTATGTTACTGATAATTTTCTCCTGCAAATAGTGAAGGAAGAATCTAGAGGATTAGCTGTCCTTGACATGATTCTAACAAATAGGGATGACTTAGTAGATCAAATGACAGTAAGAGGAACTCTAGGGGTAAGTGACCATGTTATAGTTGAGTTCTTGATTTCAAAGAAAGTAAAAGCTGAGTGTAGGTGCATTTGTACACTAAATTTTAAGAAAAAAGCAATTTTAATAAGCTCAGCACAATGATATGTAAAGTCTCATGGCAGGAAATCTAACAAGAAAATGAATGCAAGATGGGTGGAAATTTCTAAAAATTGGAAATTCTAAAGGCATAACTACAAACCATTTAAAGACCAAAAACAGGTGGAAGACTTCAGAAATGACCAATGCAGCTTCACAAAAAGCTCAGAGGACCTGAAAACAAAACAAAAAAGGACACATCTAGAAAATGGAAGGAAGGCAAGGCTACAGGGAAGAGCACAGACAAATAACAAAGAGCTATAGGGCTGACGTTAGGAAAGAAAAAGCTGAGAATGAGCTGAGGTTAGCAAGAGACACTAAAAGCAACAAAAATATTCCTCAGGCGCATGCATGACAAAAGACAGAGAAAAGAAATGGTGTCTCAGTGAATCAGTGGGGATCAGGAGGCAATGGTAACAGATGGCCAAAAAAATGTAGAAGTGTTCAATTCCTAGTTCAGCTTGCTTTTCTCCCAAAGCAAGGTCTGTGACTCTCCTGGCAAATGTAAGGTAGATATGGAAGGAACAGGATTGCAGCTTGAGTAGTCAAGGAACACGTCATTACTTTGAATGAGTTCAAATTTCCATGGCCCAATGAACTGCAGCAGAATACTGGCCAATGCACTGGAGTCCATTCAATTATCAACTGACCTTGTTCCCTTTGAATATTCAAGAAAACAACATTTATCTGAGATCTGAGTTCTCTAACATTTATCTTTTGTTTTATTACAACCCTTCCAGGCATGGGAACATGCAGCTTTCCAAATGCTGCTGGACTGGTATTCTTCTCATCCACCCACTAATGGATATCCCAGATCATATCAAACAACCTCTAAAAGGCCACATATTTTCCAACCTTGTTCAAAATTGCAGAGAGTGAAATACACCAGGTTAGCTGGCAGGAAAATGACCATTTCAGCTCTCCAGTTTTTGAGTTTAGGCAAGGACCTGAATCCAGGTTTCATCCTTCTAAGCAGGTGGTCCCCAGCCTTTGATCCCCAGATGCTCTTCGGCTAAAATTCCCAGAAGTATTCACCATCAGCTGTGCTAGCCAGGATTTCTGGGAGTTGTAGCCCAAGACCATCTGGCGACCCAAGGTTGGGAACCACTGCTTTAAGCATTCTGGAATTCTGTATGGCTTGAAGTAAAAAAAAATGCTGGTAGATTTCAAAATGCACAGAAACGTTGAACGTCTCTTAGCTTCCCCTTTTTTTCCAGCCACCATTCAATGCAGTCTGCATAATACCCAGCAAAACTAGATCAATTCATCAGCAGTAGCGCCAAATCAGTTATTTGCAGCAAGTAATTTGCTTAATAAATTGAGTCTGTCTTCCCCCCCCCACCCTACCCCATTTCTAATGGAACCATTCCTTTTCTTATAATTTATTCAGCAAATTAACTTTTCCTGCAAGGTTTCTGACTTGATTAGTGTTTGCTCTCTTACTTGGCCACAAATCCTGAAGAATCATTTCAATTCTCCCACCTCACACACCCTTTCATGTTGAAAATAGAAAACTAGTCAGAGGCTGATTGAATTCCTAGAAGTGGGGGGGGGGGGGCTACTGAGAAAAGAGCTCTTTTCAATGTCTCCATGGCAGAACACAGCCCCCTCCTGATGCATGCAACTGCTTCTAGGCCCAATACCACTATTGCTTATTGAGGTTTCAGCTAAGCAGGTCAATCCTGATTCATTGACTCATCTTCTGTTTATTAAAAAGTCTTCTTGTATTCACGAAGGCTTTCACGGCTGGGTCTAATGGTTGTTGTGGGTTTTTCAGGCTCTTTGGCCGTGTTCTGAAAGTTGTTCTTCCTGACATTTTGCCAGTCTCTGTGGCTGGCATCTTCAGAGGACAGCACTCTGTGCTCTGCTGCAGTTTGTTTGGGAGTTGAGTATTTATGGCTGTGAGATCAGCTTTTGCCCTTTTAAGGCAATGAGTGATTAGTGTGTCTTGTTGTGGGTGCATTGTTGTGATAAGGAGGAGAGATTATCTGTCATTGTGATTGATGGGTGTCATTAGCTGGTCTTTTGTGTGTAGTGATCCCCGGTTCTTGTGGCTGGGTATTTATTTTATTTATTTATTCAATTTTTACCCCACCCCTGTAGACAACGTCTAGAGTTCATTGAACTTTTGCACGCTATATTTTTCAGAGCTGGGAGCCAAGTTTTGTTGAGTTTCAAACTTTCCTCTTTTTTGTTGAAGTTCTGCTGGTGTTTGTGGATTTCAGTGGCTTCCCTGTGCAGTCTTCTTCTTGACTTCTATGCGGTTAGATCTACTGCAAGCCAGTTCTTCCTCTGGCCATGGCAAAGGAAGGTGGAAGAGCACCAGGAGGAAGTATCTCTGAGAAAGCAGGAAGGAATTCTAGGAGTATCAGTCCACCTTTTGATGTAGAAAAGGCAAGAGGGCAAAAACACCCCTGGCTATCTGTCTGGCTACTGCCTCCCTCCACTAGTGAACATCAGTTGCTACCTGTGTATTCAAATATCCTTGAGGATTTTGACTGTTCTGACCTACAGAAAACTGTTTTAGGGATTACACCAACTTTGTATTTTCTACCAGCACAACATGGTTTATAGCATATTGCACATCTCATACAAAAGGGCTTTGATAAGGTGTAATAAAAATAATTGGAAAAAACCGCCCTCTGTTACCTCATGATATAAACATGCAGGCCAACAACCCCCAAATGTGAAAAGTAACCTTTTACAAATGAATAAAATAACATATTGCTTTCTCTAGTGTACCAGCAAAGAAAGGGGAGGGAAGGTAGCAGGTCCTAAAGGCAAAAGGAACATGACACACATATGAGGGACGTAAATCATGACTTTGTTTTCACACAGTAAACAGGGAACCTTCTGAAATTTTCTCCTCAGCATGAACTAGCACAAGACAGCAGGGCGGTGGTAGTTGTTGTTGCTGCTGCTGTTGCTATTTTGGGGTTTGGCATTTTTGTGCATTTCTATAATGTGTCCAATACTAAAAGTAATAATGGCTGGCTTCGTTGCATGAAACAAGAAAGTGGCAGGACTGGGTGGGTTGTTCTTATCTCTCTGTGACCAGTCTATCTGCCCTGTTGTGCTTGGTGTGTGTGTGTGTGTGTGTGTGTGTGTGTGTGTGTGTGTGTCTATTTATATGGGTGTGAGAGAGTCCCATAAGGATAAAAATATACAAATTTTACACAGAAATCATTGTATGCAAATTACATTTCATGCAAATTGAAAAGACAGAGAGAGAGACACACACACAATTAAAAGACCCCATAACTGGTCTCTCAGTCTTGAGTTGGTATCAATGGGATTGGAGAGCCCTCAGGGAAATGTCTCACCATGCCAAGGCAGCTTATCTTAACAAGACTCGCAATGGCAAGAATTCATCAAATTCACACTTTCTTTGCAATTCTACTACCTATTTGTGATGCTAGAAGTGACAGGCAAAGCCATAACGGAGTCAGAATGGTCTTCGCTCTGAGTTGTCTTTGTTATGTCATCAGACGAGGTAATGGTTTGCTGTGCTTCTGAAGTCAATTCAGAGAAAGGTTTCTTCTTCATCCTGGAATACAAAAGGATAATTTGCAGAAAACACAGTCATTGGGAGAAATGACTACTTTGTGAGAAATGGCATCAACTGTGAGAGATGAATTGTTGCCACATGCCATCAGGTCACCTCTGACTTATGGGGAACCCTATGAGTGAGCCATCTCCAAAATGTCTTGTCCTCAACTGTCCTCCTCAGCTCTTGTAAACTCAACCCTATGGCTTCCTTTAGGTAGCCAGTCTATCTCGTATTTGGTCTTCCTCATTTCTTGCTGCCTTCTGCTTTTCCTGACATTATCATCTTTTCTAAAGCATGAAACTTTTAGTTTCTTCATTTCTGACACCAGAGATAATTCAGACTTGGTTTGCTGTAGCACCCATTTTTTTCATCTTTCTAGCTGTCCAGCGTATCCAGAAAGCTCTCCTCCAGCACCACATTTTAAACAAATAAAATTTTTTCCCCTTTCAGCTTTCTTTACTGTCCAGTTTACACACCCTATACATGGTGATTGGGAATACAAGAGTGTGGATTATCTTCACCACTATTCAGCATCTTCCTTCCGAAAGGAATTTTAACAATAACAGAAGATGGAGACTGTTCGGGTTCAGCCCCAGCCTAATGATCTGAACCCTGAAGGAGACAGGCCAGGGTTTAATGTCCAAAACACAGAAGCCAACTGCAAAACCATTATTATCCTTGAGGGCCATTCGCACACAAAAACACAGAGAGAGTGCACCAGGCATCAAGAATGCATTGAGAAAGCTGTGGCAATATTTCCACCTGCTGGAGATACAGAATAATTAGCCAGCTAGTCCAAGATAAAGATCTCTGAAGATAAGCTTAGCAAATGCAACACATTTTTTCTTCTTCTTCAAAGATAATGCATGCATAATAACTCGAGATAGGCATACTCACCTTCATCTCAAATTAGAATCAGCTTGGGCGTTTCCAAATGTTTCCTGAGAATTCTGGCAGAAAGGTCATTCCTTTCAACCATGAAATGCTTCTGTAACAAACTCCTGCCTTCTGATCAGACTGCCTTCTGCAACTCTGTATGATTCAAAGCTCTAGCATCGCCTTTTTTCCAAATCAGAGCTCCCAAGAGCTGGAGAATTATTTTCCGCCACTCCATCAGGCACAAGTAGTTTCAATTTCTTCTGATGCAGAGATGCAGCAGGATTCTCTGCGCTCTATGTGGTTTCACCGTGAATACATCCAGCTGGGAAGCAAACTTGGAACACTGACTCGTTCAGAGATGCAACGAGGAGTCTCCTCTGAGAAGATGTAGATTGGATAGCTGTTAATGAGAGCCATGTAGCAGCTACTCAGGAATACAGGAAGGGTACACGGGTTCCACGTGCATTACAACCCAGGTTCAAATCAGATTGATTATATTCTCTGCAGCCAAAGATGGAGAAGCTCTATACAGTCAGCAAAAACAAGACCTGGAGCTAACTGTGGCTCTGATCATCAGCTTCTTATAGCAAAACTCAAGCTTAAAATGAACAGAGTAGGAAAAACCACCGGGCTAAGTCAGGTATAATCTAAACCAAATCCATTATGAATGCATAGTGGAACTGAAGAACAGATTTAAGGAACTAGATTTGGTGGACAGAGTCCCTGAAGAACTATGGATGGAGGCTCGTAACATTTTACAGGAGGCAGCAACAAAAAACCATCCCAAAGAAATGGAAATGCAAGAAAGCAAAGTGGCTGTCCAATGAGGCCTTACAAATATCAGAGAAGAGAAGGGAAACAAAATGCAAGGGAGATAGGGAAAGTTACAGAAAACTGAATGCTGACTTCCAAAGAATAGCAAGGAGAGACAAGAGGGACTTCTTAAATGAACAGTGCAGAGAAATAGAGGAAAAGAATAGAAGGGGAAAAACCAGAGATCTGTTCAAATATTATTATTATTATTATTTATTTATTTAATTTATATCCCGCCTATCTAGTCGCGGTGGACTACTCTAGGCGGCCAACAACAGAGATAAAATTCAATAACATAAAACAGCATAATTACAACAACAATTAAAAGTAGGGAAACAATAAAGGAAAGAAGAAAATCAAAAGTAATCTGGAGAGAAGGCCTGCCGAAACATCCAAGTCTTTAATAGGTTCTTAAAGGTGCCCAGCGAGGGAGCTCCACGAATACCAGGAGGTAAGTTATTCCAAAGGCGAGGAGCCACCGCCGAGAAGGCCCTATTTCTTGTTTTCTCTTTTCGGGCCTCCCTCGGCATTAAGCTCCTCAGCCTCACCTCCTGGCTCACCCGTGTGACCCGGGTAGAACTTGGTGGAAGTAGGCGTTCCGCCAGGTATCGAGGCCCTAAACATTTTGTTCAAAGATGGACATGATAAAGGGCAAGAATGGGAAGGACCTTACAGAAGCAGAAGACATCAAGAAGAGGTGGCAAGAATACACAGAGGAATTATACCAGAAATATTTGGATGTCCCTGAAAACCCAGATATTATGGCTGCCAGACATCCTGGAGAGTGAAGTCAAGTGGGCCTTAGAAAGTATGGCTAACAACAAGGCCAGTGGAGGTGATGGCATTCCAGTGGAGCTATTTAAAAACTTAAAAAGATGGCGCTGTTAAGGTGCTACACTCAATATGCCAGCAAGTTTGGAAAACTCAACAGTGGCCAGAGGATTGGAAATGATACGATGCCAAAATTGTCAACTTTATCCATTCTCACTTTTGTGTAAGGTCGTTTCTTGTGAACTCCTGCACTCTAATGGCTGAAACAGACCAGACAAGAGCGGACAGTGACTCAGTTAGAAGTGAGGCTGTCTTTTAAAGTAAAGGGCATTTAATCATGATCTGCTAAGGTTTGCCTGTTCCTTATAGCACGCATCAATATAACTGGTTTATTTTCCTCTAGTTGCAAAACTGCTTTTTTTGTCTACTTCAGCCCTAAATATAAACATGGCTAGGTGTGTGAGAGAAGAATGATTTAAGAGAGCAAATCTAAGAACAGATCACTTAAGAACCCTTGGAAGGAAATGGATCTCACTCAACCCTCTTGAAGAAGAGTTGCTTGACCGGGATGGTTCATCAACCAGTTCCTCTTAGATTTTCTCAGGAGCCATCTGAAACACTTCTCGCCCATTTATATAAATGTTGAAGAAGAGAGAAAATACAAAAGCCAGCACAGAAAAGAACAGAAGAAATAAATTGGAAGGGAAGGCAGCGGCTTCCTTTTGCACTCATAGAGTGTTTGGTTTTTCTCATACAGGATCTAGCTTTTGCAATTGAAAACTGAACCTATTGTTTCCCCAAGTCAGTCTTAGTGTATCTTTCATTTTTGACAGGTCATTTGTTAACGTAACAACCTTGAATTGCAGTACAACTGTCCTCCCAAAGATCACACCTCAAAAAAGCTCAAGTGTCTGTTTTTCTTAGATACACATAAATGCACACACTCCAAAAGATATAACATTGGCATGCCTGGTCTTATTGGAGCTGAAAGAGACTTCCATTTCTAGGGCTATCGTGGGAAATGGAATGAAAGAGATTTCATTTTTAAGCTAGCTGAACTTGTTCAATTGCTTCCATGTGTAGTGGGTGAAGACTGGTTGACTAGAGGGAGTGAGTTTTAGAATCTCGAGGCTTCCCACCCCTTTAATCCTGATGCCCCCAGAGGCTTCCCTGGGACAGAGGTGGTTATAAAGAAGCTCTTGGAAGAAGGCAGCAGGAAAAGAGGAAGATCAAATGTGAGATGCATCCACTTTCCTAAAGGAAGCCACAGGGTTGAGTTTCCAAGACCTGAGCAGAGCTGACGAAGGCAGAATATTTTGGAGATTGCTCATTCATAGGTTGAGGGCATGTTGATGACACATTCTAGTTGAAAGGAATCATAATTCTGCTGTTATCTTGAAATGGATGTCGGAATGGAGACGCAATAACAAAACAGGCCCCTTGTTTCTCCGCTAGTCGGGTGCATTCCAGAAATAACATCATTCTTCCCTTCTGCACTACGTATGCAAGCTTTCCTAGTCCCCATTTCTGGTGGGAACATCAGCTTCTTGCTTTCTTTATCTCTGACGGCAGTTCCAAGAAGGGGACAATGAATCTTTATCTATGCCAAACTTCACAGGCTCTTAGTCCAGAGCTGAACGCACACAGGGGTCTGTCTGGCCAGCATTGGTCCATAGCTTCTTTCCTGCTCCAAGGGAGTCCCAGCAATGGAAAGTCATTAGGAGCTGTCTTTGCATTCATTCCTAATTCCTCTGAATCTATTTTCCACTTCTGTTTCAAATAAACGTTGTGTTGTTCTTTCACATGAGTGACGAAATGACTTCTTCTTGATCAGCCAGGAATCTGGAAGGGGGGGGGAACGCTCTGAGTGGATCAGGCCCCTGATGGACAACATTATGGAAATATATAAAGGAATCATAATAAACAAAATAAAAGAAAATAGATGATTCAAGTTAGCAAACCTTTCCCTATATTGAAAGCTTCTTGAACAAGCTTGTTAATTAAGAGATACAAAACTGGAGGTTTACGAGCTTATGACATGACCATGTCTCTCTTGTTCAAGGACACGGAGCACATTCATGACAGTAAGAATAATTTGAAACTTGCTGGTTTACAAGCTGTCCTCATTGAACAACAAGAAGAGGAAAGTCTTATGGAAAACTATAGCTTTTGCTCCTTCCTCCTTTGCCTTAAATTATAAAATCCCTGTTTTCTACAGGAACCTAGGAGTGTGGCTACCTAGATAGTCTGTAATAATACTTGACTGCTGTACTGCAATAATAATTGTGTGCCATCAAGTCAGTCCTAACTTATGGCAAGCCTTTTCTGGGTTTTCTAGGTAAAGAATATTCAGAAGTGGTTTATTGCCATTCCTTTCTATTCCTTTCTCGGAGCACACCTCAGTCAAGCCACTTCATCATCATTCATATTCAAGGAATGCTTGGCACTGGCCAGGAAAGCCAAGTAGATTTGCATACACCTGGGGGGGCAGGAAAGTTTTAAGGGTCGGATCATACTTCCGCACTATTAAAGAGCAGGCCGGGTAGGTGGGGCTCGTTCAGCCCTGGAAGGCAGCCCATCTAGGAGAAGGAAAACTCCGATTTCAAACCTCCACTGCCTTGTGGGTATATCCACTGATGGAAAAGGCTTCAGGAGTCAACCTTGAGGCAAAATCCGGAGCCGGAGTCCCAGAGGCAGTTCGTGTCATTCTGCCAACTCCTGTGACGTTGCTGGAACCAGTTGTATTGACTCTTGCCTTTCCATTGGACCATTTCAGCAACATGGAGAGGGGGGATCTGCTGGTTGGGTAACAGCCTATCCTCCATATTACTTCACCCAGGCTTCATGCTCTGGAGAGGACACTCCTCGATTCAGAGCATGTTACCATAGTCTCTCGAGACTGAAGGATGCCTATGCATTGGTGCTGGCAGCTTCTAGTAACAGAGATGCTAACTTCAGTGAAGAAAGGACGGGAGCTGCCCACCATCAGCTGTAAAACCTGCCTGAAATTATACCTGCTGTGGTCATTCAGAGGATACTCACTGTGTAGATGCTCTGTTTAGGATTCTCATGTGAACTGAACCCAAGTGTTGCATGTAGATATTTTCCCCAAAAAACTTTCTCTACCTGTTTAAAGCACACAAGAATATAAGCAAAGGTGCCATCTAGCATTTTCCCCTCGTATCCCCAGGCAATCACATCAGAAACTTCATGGGTGATTGAAACGGCAGCAAGTCAGCGATCGTCACTAGATCCTGCTTGTGACAGCCCAAAGTATTTGGCATGTGAATCCAAGGGGAACGTGAGAATGACGACGGCTCATTTTGCACTGAGTGTCACGTCATCAAGTCGAACAGATCAGCTATGGATGAATAATGCACACAGGTGAGCTTCGCCGTCCTCTATGGCAATCACTCCGGCATTGGCATTTTAGAATATGCTCACTTGGAACAAACAAATCATGCGCCATCGTCCAAATCACATTCATTGGGCTGGCTTGATTAGTAAAGACAGACGAACAGAAAAGGTCGGATTCCTGGAAGGGTGATCAAAAGCTGAAGGTGACAATTTCAAATTGTATCACACATTATACAAGCAGGTTCCACGCCAGCCTCTGTCCTGCTTTGTAGAAGAAGCAGGTAACATTTTTTTCAGATCAAAGACCAAATTCCCTTTTGAAAAATGTTCCAAGGTCGTGTACCAGTTGTGACTGGAGAAGAAGCCAAATGGCTGAGACCACTTCTTTTCTTTTACTTTCCCCTTTCTCTTTCTTCACTCATGTCACTTCCTTCCATTCACTCATGGATATCAAAACAGGCCAGCTCTCGAAACATCCATGGATCCATTTTCCATCTTCAGGACCCACTGGGCCTGAAAACAAGGAAAAAAAGGTGAACATTTGTAATTGAAAACCCATTTTCATCTTTCATGGGGTTGGATGGTTCTCGCATTACATTTTACCACAAAGTCACCAATCCTGGGCAGCCTTCAGGAGCAGAGTATGGTCTGTGGCTTCTCCAATATGGGTCTTCTCAGTAATGGCCAACAGATGGTGGCTGAAGGACTCTTAGAAGGCTGGGGTTCCCTCAGCTTCATCAGTAGATGTGAGACCGCTGTCCACATGGAGCATGAAGGATTTTGAAGCTTCCAGTTTTTTCATTTGCATCTCATATCATATTCTAGGCATTTAATGTTGTTGTTTAGTCGTTTAGTCATGTCCAACTCTTTGTGACCCCATGGATCAGAGCATGGCAGGCCCTCCTGTCTTCTACGGCCTCCCGAAGTTGGGTCAAAGTCATGTTGGTTCCTTCGATGCCACTGTCCAACCATCTCATCCTCTGCCATCCCCTTCCCCTCTTGCCTTCACACTTTCCCAACATCAGGGTCTTTTCCAGGGAATCTTCTCTTCTCATGAGATGGCCAAAGTATTGGAGCCTCAGCTTCAGGATCTGTCCTTCCAGCGAGCACTCAGGGTTGACATTTAATAGTCTTGCCCAAGTGATTAATATGTACCAACCAACAGGTGAGAAAGTATTAGTGAAAATGATGTTAACATCATGCTAACTCGACAACCTTCTCCTGGATATTCCTGTCCTGCGCCTGCCTCCAGCACCAGCATACCAAAGTCTAAGAGATAGTTCCCTTTGGGTATGGAGACAACTGAAATTAATGTGTTTGGGGCATGTGATAGTAACAGGTATTCGCGAAGGCGATATAAAGAGGGCTTTTATCAATCCGAAAGATGCACTATTAAACTACAACAAAAAAAGAGACAAATCAAACAGAAACAACAAAAAAACTGTGCCTAAGAATGTGAACTCATCAACAAAAGCTCACAGTGCAATACATGTGTATGTCTTGTGAGGTGCCTTGGTTCAGCCTGAAACAAATTAACAGGAATGCCCCTCTGAAATCTATTAAACTGAGTATCAAATCTGAATCTTGCAAACGTCTCCCCTTTTTTCGCCCATGCGTAATAACACGGAAAGACCAATGCTTGCTATACATATGAAAATGTTCCCATCTTCCCAGCGTCACGGTACGTGACTCTGATGTCAGTTGAAACAAAATGTCCATATGTTCTTGGGGAAGAAAAAGAAAAATTCGAAGAGAACAAGAATTTCTCCAAGAAAGGCAGCTCCAGTGACCCACAGGAGAGAGGTCAAGAATGACACTTCAAACTCAGCAAGCAACGTTTGCTGTGTCCACCAGTACATGTCCCCAGATATGGGTTTTTTTCCTTTTGCCTTGCATAATGATCTCATGGAAAAACCACTGGCCACTCGACTACTCCTGTAATCAATGGGAATCAGCTAGTCAAGTGGGTCAGGTAGAATCATAGAGTTATAAAATAACAAAGTAAAAAAAAATAAGTAGACAAAATGTTGCGGTGCCTTAAAGATGAACTGCTATGTTTTAATGGGAAATGTTCGTGGACATGTCCACTTCTTCAGAGAGTCTTTTCAGACCAGGCGTTGTGCCATGTGCAACAGCCAAAGTCACTGCAAAGCAACTTCGGTTCTTTCCAGTTGTGGTCTACAAAGTTTTAACCACTTCATCCCACCTCAATAACCATCACTCATGTGCCTGTTTTTATGTGGATCCCCTCCCAAATAAAGACTGTGGGTTAGGGAACTGCCGGCAAAAATCGGAACATGTTTCTTTCCTCCAGAAGGCATGCCCTGTTACCAAAGGCTGGGCCAGGGTCAGGGACTAGGCATCAAAATGAAACACTGCTGGAGGTGTGCAAATATCATCTGCTTGCATTCATTCCAAAGTATTTGCTTGATTAAATTGCAACTAGAGATGGGCACTGCTTAAGTCATGTCTTCTCGTACAAAGATCTCTCAACAAAAAGGGTTGCCATAAGTCAGGATTGACTTGTTCTCTTCTCTCACCTCTCAGACGGCTGCTCCACTTACATGCCTTCATGCACTGCCTGGGTCGCTCACGTTTCCCTTCCCCACCTCCTCTGGCAGCCAACCATTCAGATAAGGTGAGGCACGGATTCTTCCTGAGCAGCTGTTGAGTGGTCGGCTTCTGGAGGAGGCGGGGAAGGAAAGTCCAAGCTTCTTCCTGAATTGGGTAGTCAGCAATGGAGGATGACCTGGGTAGCGTGCGGAGGCTTGTGAGTGGGGCTGCTGTGCAGGATGTGTGGGAAGGGTGGTGCCATGTGGAAATCTTTGTATGAAAAGGCATGACTTAAGTCATGCCCATCTCTAACTGCAACCAATTCACTTTGAGACTGACCAATCTGATAGGGGCATCAATATTTTAAAGTATTTGTACATACATATTTATCTAAACTGTGAAATAAACATGAAAATTGGGGCGGGGGAAATAAAGGGCCCGGATGGGGGAAGAGGAACCCAGTGCCATCAACTACTGCTCAACCTCCAATGTGCAGGCAAAGCACCCACCAATGTCCTGCTTCTTTCCTTCCCTCTCTCCCCCTACCAGGAGCGGTGCAATTTAGTGATTCGTCAGCTCACATCCTTACACCCAATCATCTTTTGTTAGCTGGGCACTTTGTCTCAAGTATCAGTCACCATGAATCCTCTGAAATCAAAGCTGCTGCTCTGGATTATTAACCTCCAAAGTGCTGCAACAAAACTCAGTGCTCCTGATCTGGTTCGAGTGCCACATCAGGCTTCCTCAATTAATTTGCACCACTTCAGGAACAGAAATATACCCACTTTGCTTCATTTTCCAAATAAAATTATGAATCCGAGGCACAGACCTAATTGCAGTGAATCACACAGGGCCTGGCTGTAATAGCACTCCAACACTAAGCACTTTTCATGGGAAAAGGTGAGTTTTTTAGTATAGCACTCAGGGCATAAATGTGAAAACTCTACCGAGGGTCAACCAAGTGCTACTGGAACTCATTAAAGTGCCTCAACACACCTGGATAAATAACGATATTATGAATACTAATAACTTTTATGTTCAGCCCCGAAATTACCACTTAGATTTAATGGCACTTCACACAAAAAAACCCTGACTACTGCTCATATTTCTGCTCCTAGCAAATTCGTGTCCTGTTTCATATTACCAGTTTCCAGAACATCCCGAAGGAATAATGCAACTTCTTCTGTAGAGCTATCCCCATTTTGAACCCCGCAAGAAATGAGGATGAGGGATGGATACAAGAAAAGGCATTTCTCACATTAAAAAAAACTGTTATATCCAGACTAAGTCACCTGCTATACTGCAGAATTACAGCAGCCTGATGCCCATTTAATGGCCATGCCTCCATACTATGGAGTTGTGGGACTGATCTTTTGGGGAGGTCCTTGGAATTCATTTATAGAGAGCTCTCCTGAATTGTCCCTGACCACAGCAGAGGGTTCAAAGTTCCTTGTCAAAACTACAAATTCCAAGATTCCTTAGAGTAGGACCATGACAGTTAAACTAGCATGAAGTTGCTACCACTTTGTAGTGTGGACACTGCCCCAGTTAGATGTACTCAGTTCCCACTGAAACCCCCAAGATTTCTGATGCAACGTGATGGGCATCTTCCATCAATTTCAGCAGAACACAGAGTCTGTTGGGTTTCTGCTTTGGCAGGGGGCTGGGCACTATGGTCGCAGCCCTAGTCTTTTGTGTTGTGATAATTCAACTATTTTAATTCTGATTCACCATCAACACTAGTCATCAAGGAATGTTATCCATTTTGATCTTCCTGCTGAGTCAAAGATCATACAGAGAGACAGATGGAACAATGCCCAAAATCCAAACCTTAGGAACACAGGGAAATATCAGAGTTGATAGAGTCACTCTTATTGGTCTATTTAACCATCCTGATTACATAAAAGTTTATGAACTATCATTAGGCTCTATGGGGGGATCACTCCTCTGGGTGAAATGACCATCAAACCAAGAAGTCCAGAATGCAGAAAGAACTCTAAATTCTTGAGAACTAGAATAGGCTGTGCAGAATTATGGTAGGGAGAGGAGAAATAAATAAAAATACCTTAAGGGTTTCGGTGGTCTGGACTGTCTCTATCTGGCTGGATAGCTCAGTGGTTGAGAGCCAGAGGTTGCAAGTTCAATTCCCCCACTGGGCCTCCAGGTGGAAGAGCCATCCTGTGTGATCTTGGGCAAGCTGCACAGCCCCAGAAGAAGGGAATGGTAAATCACGTCTGAGTATTTTCTATCTGAAAAACCCTGAAGAGGGTTGTCATAAGTCAGAATTGACTTGACAATACGTGATGATGATGATGATGATGATGATGATGATGATGATGATGATAGAATGCCTCTGCCTGCCAAAAACTTAGCTCACCTTGCTTTCCAGGAGATGACTGTGGTTAAAAGAACATGCCTTTCCCCATCCTTGCCCATCTGCTACAAATAACATGGAATTTATAGAGCAAAGCTTAACAAATTATGTCTGCCCACAGGCATTAATCAGATTTGAGTTTTCCGAGTTTGATCATTATTCAAAACTATTCAGAATATCCACTGCAAACATAACTCAAACTATGGTTCATTATAATTCTAACTATTGACTGCTCAAGCTGCACAGATTGTTCACCTAAAATATATTGCTTTCTCCCCTCCTCGTTCCTTTCCTGATGAGATGACAAGTTTATTAAGAGGTGTAATGCTTTGTAAACCGTGCACCACTTCCAAAATTCACTCCAGTGCGTGGTTCTCTATAGGAGGAATAGAAAGAAGAATGCTCTTTCCACAAACATGACTCAGAACAGATATGTCTGCATTCAGAAAGGGAGAAGCATTAGACATTTTCAAGACAAATTATCTGCGGGAAGTCTAGGAAGCCAATTCCACAATGAGAAGGTAGATTAGGGGAGCTCTGTGGTCCTTCTGACTCCATGGTTCTGCGACAAATTCTGAAAAACAGAGATACACTTCTGTGCACAGCTGATGTACAGCTACTAGCTACTGGGGCAGGAGTGGATTAGATGTAGTCCATGATCCACAAGTGGTCATCAGGGGCTCAAAAAGAGCCCCAAGATACTCAACAAGTCAAATGTCAACCCAATTTCTTCCTCCTCCACTAAAAGAGGTCGTAGGAATGCCCCTGTCCCTTTCCACTGCCTCTCTAGGGAAGTGGCAAGCTGATGGTTCAACCCTAGAAGACAGAGAGGGAGGTGGTGGCACTGAGGGTTAAACCGCAGAAGCCTCTGTGCTGCAGGGTCAGAAGACCAGCCGTCATAAGATCGAATCCATGTGATGGAGGGAGCTCCCGTCACTTGTCCCAGCTCCTGCCAACCTAGAAGTTTGAAAGCATTTAAATGGGAGTAGATAAATAGGTAACACCATGGTGGGAAGGTCACAGCGTTCCGTGTCTAGTCCCGCTGGTCACGTGACCACGGAAACTGACTCCGGACAAAAACGCTGGCTCTATGGCTTGGAAACGGAGATGAGCACCGTGCCCTAGAGTCAGACACGACTGGACTAAATGTCAAGGTGGAAACTTTACCTTTACCTAGAAGATAGTTTATTTCCAATTGTCACTGTTGTTGTCTTTGCATATCAAGAACCCATGGAATCCTCAAAGTCAAAATGACTTTGACTTGGTTTGAGCTTTCATGGACTTTAGGATGAGGGCATCTGAACAAGTGGGCCAAGGTCCACGGACGTTCATGCCAGGTAAGACCGGTCAGCCTTTAAGGAACCGCGAGATTTTACTTTGTGTTTGCCGCAAGAGAACAGCCCAGCTACCTTCCGGAAAACAGAAACAAAAGCATAAAATCCTCCGAGCTGGCCCTATTCTCTAGGTAACATCCATAAATTCTGCAGTATGCATTCATTTATGAAAGGAAGCCCGGGGTTTCCTGCTTTAAAATTTACATTTTGTAACCCTATGCAGCCTGTAGGCTAAATTCGGTTGTTTTGGAGGTGCTAGTTTTTGCAAATGTGAGATGCCACCACCTTTTGCAAAATGATCCAGGCAGGCAGACCTGAATGTGGGCATTCCTGTCTCCCTGTCTTTTCATTTATTCCTTCATTTTGGTATAAAGAGGGCGGCCGATAGGTCTCCAAGAAATAAAGAAGGAATCTACTGATTTGTATTGGGGCAAAATGAATTATCCCCTCTGGGGTCATTCAAGCCAGGCTTTTCAGCTAGAAAATTATCTTAAAAACAAAAATAAAACAAGAAATCCATGAGGAAGCTTGCAGCACCTCAGCTCTCCTCCTCAAGAACCCTGTTGGCAAACGTCTCATGGGCCTCTGGCGCCGACACCTGCATTGCTTTCTGGGCCGATTTAGCGAGAGACAAGAGTCGTTAAGAAAGGATTCTCCTAGAAACAAGATGAGGACAGAAATAGAACACGAAAGAGCAGAATAGGACTAAGGGCATTTCCACAAAGGGTGCGGAGCGTACCTTCTAGTCTACAACGAAGCCTCATTTTCATGCTGATTACGACACAAAGACCCTAAGTGAACTCCACACACTCACAACAGCGGGCTCTCTGAAACTCAGAAGCAGATCTTGGAAAAGTTACTTTTCGGGATCATAGCTTCTCAAATTGCAGGGGGGTACTGACTGTTGTTGTCCAAAAAAGTTTGGGACCTTGTGACTTATCAAAGCACATTTCCCTAAGAACATCATCTTGCACTCTCTGATCCTTGCCGGCCGTGCACTTATGGGTGGACACACCAAGAGAGGCCAAAAAGACATCCACAAGAAATTGGGACTTTGCGGTTGTGGCACCAACCTTATGAAATGGGCTCCTAATGGTGCTGTGCCAGGCCCCCTCCCCTCCCTGCCCAGCTCTCAAGAAGGTGCTCAAGACAAAGCTGGTTACAGACAGTTTTAAGGGCATCCTCTCTTGAGCCATGATGCATTCATGCCGCTCCATCGTTTAGGTTTAGATTTTAGGTTTATGCTAGATTAAGTAGATTAGATTTTATCTTTCTATTCTATTCTATTCTATTCTATTCTATTCTATTCTATTCTATTCTATTGTTTGAGTTTCCTTTTGATTGCAAGCCACCAAGAATAGTGCCTAGCACTAATTGGGCAGTATAGAAGTTTACATACATACATACATACATACATACATACATACATACATACATACATACATACATACATACATACATACATACATACATACATACATACATACATACATACATACATACATACAAAATGCATCATTTTGAATCTATACTCCAAAGCTGAAACTTTAACTACATGACCTGTATCTAACTAACATTGCATTTTTATTAAAAGACCGTTTTCGGTTATTAACAGAATGTTAGCAGACCACAGAGCTGATCTGTGGTTCACAGACCACTGTGGTTAGCAGATGACAATGCTGATCTGAGCATGCTGAGCCCACGTTTGGGAGTTCGATTCCCCACTGGGCTTCCTTGGCAGGGCCTGAGGCTGAAGCGTCATAGGGTCCCTTCCAGCTCTGATGTTCTAAGACAAGGAGGAAGAGGAAGGCAGTAAGTAATGATGAGAAATGTCTGTGTGGTTGGTAGGTAGGTAGGTAGGTAGGTAGGTAGGTAGGTAGGTAGGTAGGTAGGTAGGTAGGTAGGTAGGTAGGTAGGTAGGTAGGTAGGTAGGTAGGTAGGTAGGTAGGTAGGTAGGTAGGTAGGTAGGTGGGTGGATGATAGATAGATAGATAGATAGATAGATAGATAGATAGATAGATAGATAGATAGATAGATAGATAGATAGATAGATAGATAGATAGATAGATAGATAGATAGATAGATAGATAGATAGATAGATAGATAGACCTCTCTTTATGTCCTTGTTTCCCCATGTTTCAGGTTTGTGTATTCTCTTACATCTAATTTTCATGATGGCAAGACCAAAATAAGTAGGTGTATTGGGGCAGGAAATAAAAATGTATATATCAGGAAAGACGTATTCTGAGTCTCCCTTCTGGCTACTTTCCTATGCATGCTTACTAGGAAGGAAACTATGCTGAAATGTGTTGGGATATTCCAAAGTAGGCATATTTTAAATCAAGTCGGGTTGTTAGTTAATGCTCAGAATGCTGACAACACAGCTTCCGGGTTTTCCTCCTTGTGACGTGACCTCCTAAGCTGACAGCTACAGGGGAGTCTTCCTTTCCAAGGGTCATGGCAAAGAGTCCAGATATGCGAGCATTTGAATGGACATTGGATAATGTAATACCTCAAAGTTATGCAGAAGTTAGGAATTTTAAGTCAGCTGTTGTTGTTTTTAAGTACTTTTTCACCGCAGCCAAGAAAATACAACATCTGGCTAGTGAACGATCTTTTTCATTTTAAGTATTGGGATGCACCTCGTCAACTCAGTGAGTTCCAACCCAATTTAAAAAAAGGGAAAGGAGAGAAAAGCCAAATGGAGATCTCATCCTTTTGTCATATACTTCTGTAACTCCACGTGGGTAAAAATGAGGACAATCCATGGCCCACTGGCCTCCACGCTTTAAACATTTATACTGGTCTCTGAAATATTCATACATTTGTCATTTAGAATATTTATGGTATCATACAATTCATACATTTTTAGAGATGACTGAGATTTTTTTTGCAATGCAAAATAAATAATATATTACGTATTTACCATGCACTGTAAATATTTTATTAAATTGTACATTTTGTTCAGTGCGGATGGAGCATGTGGAGTGCAAAAAGCCTGTCTCTTGAGGGGGGTAAAGGGGGGCTTGTCTGAACAAAGCACCATCTTTTAAAGAGGGGACCTTTTTAACTACTGAGGTGTTCTTGGATTGCAAAAAGAGGAGGAGAACGCAAAGCCAGAGGTCCTACAGCAGCTTTCAGACTGGAGGGAAACACGGAGGGGATAGATAGCATGAAGGCCTTGCTCACTCTGGTAAGAACACACGGCAGTTGGGCAGGATCAGATCTTCGGGGGCGTATATAGTCCAGGTTATCCCTGGAAAGCATGTATGTGTTTGTGCGCAACTCAGAACACAAACTCTTATTTTCCTTGTTGTTGCATGCACACTTTACCCCCATCTTGCCCTCCAGACAATAAAATATTTTCTGCTGTCAACACAGTAGAAAACACACACAAATACACATTGGTATCCACAATTTCACATATTCACGGTCTGATAATATTAAAAATATTAAAAGGGGAAAAAACAGAAATATGTATTTCCATGATGTTGTTACCAGAACTGGCCACTAGAGGAAGACCATGCTAGGGTTCACTATTATCTACGGTTTTCAGCATCTGCAGGGGAGATTGGAACCAGCCCCCTGTGGATACAAGAGTCCTACTATATACCCATGTTGGCAAGAAAGTTTCACGCACAGATTGTGTGTCTTAATGAAATTATTTATTACAATCGGGTGACTAGCTCATAAAACATATTATGTGGCTAAAATATACAAAATGCAGTTTAAAAATGTACAACCAATTCATAAAACATATTATGTGGCTATAATATACAAAATGCAGTTTAAAAATGTAAAATCAGTTCATAAAACATATTATGTGGTTAAAATACACAAAATGCAATTTAAAAAAGGTGTACAGCCAGTTCACAAAAATATTATATGGACTGTATATCTTACAAAATATGCACAAACTTTACAAACCTAGGTGCTGCTTATTGGTTTCCTGGAAAAGGTATTGGGTGGCTTGCCCACATCGTTGATCACCAATAAGCTGGGCCTCCTTTTCTGCTTGCTCTGTGTGCATGTCCTTTCATTTTTCATTATGAAAAGGGGTAATAGTTTTGCCCAAACTGCTGCAGGGACATTTTGTGCAAATCACAGATGGAGGAAGCACTTATCACCTTGCTCTCGGGCTAGAGGCGAGGAATCCTACAGGGCTAGGAAATCCCTTGTCTGTGTCACACCAATCTTCTAAACCCATGAAAATGAGAAATGAAGCAGATATCCTTCCTATTAGTGTGTCAAGGGTGGAAATGACAGAGGCATCATAGGGAATGGAGGCTTCTTTTCCTTGATGACTTCTTAACAAAGCCTAGATAATTGCAAAAGCCTTCCAGGTCTGAAGTCAGAGGTCCCCAAATTAGACAGCAATATAACAGCATGTCAGAAACTATCAGGTTGATGTATGGAAGGATGTACACTCTGTGAATACAAGCCATAGCTATTCTCATGGTTATGACAAGTTAAGTCCCTTGTCAGAATGTTTCTGCTGAATGGACATACGAGTCACCACAGGCTATGCAGAATTCAATATCAGCCAGAGCATGACTACATCACATTTTTTTTTAAAAAAAAGATGATTAGCAACCAAAGCATACTCCAAATTTAGTTACACGCTCCCAAGCGTTAAACTTTATTAAAGGGACATAACATGGCAATTAAGATTATGGACTTAAAACTCTTCTGTTCTGAAAAGTTTGTTAAGCCTCCAGATAGATGCCAAACTCCTTAAGTAAGAGCCCCGCCTTCATTTGCAGCTCGGGAAAAGGAGCTGTCACTTTCTGGGAAAGTTAACTCTTGTTGGTTGTTGTGGGTTTTTCGGGCTCTTTGGCCGTGTTCTGAAGGTTGTTCTTCCTGACGTTTCACCAGGCTCTGTGGCCGGCATCTTCAGAGGACTGGAGTAGGAACTCTGTCCATGCTCTGTTGCAGTTTGTTGGATAGTTGAGTATTTATAGCTGTGGGAATATACTCAACTATCCAACAAATAGCAACAGAGCATGGACAGAGTTCCTACTCCAGTCCTCTGAAGATGCTGGCCACAGAGACTGGTGAAACGTTAGGAAGAACAACCTTCAGAACATGGCCAAAGAGCCTGAAAAACCCACAACAACCATTATATCCTGGCCGTGAAAGCCTTCGCGAATACATTTAACTCTTGCTGCTCTTTGGAAACAAAAGCAGACTTCGAGAGACAGTTCTAGACTTCTTCTTGAGGAAAATTGCAAGAAGACTCTGTACCACAGAATCATAGAACCCTGGACTTGAGGGGGACCTTAGAGGTCCTTTCATCCTGCCTGGTGCCAAATGAAGGCTCAAGATGTAATTACAGCAGCCTTGACTAATGACAGCGCACCCTTTACTTAAACAACTGGTGGAGAACCAACCATTTCTTGAGTCAGCCTGTTCCACTGATGAATAGCTCTTGCCATTGGGAAGGATATTTTTCCCCAACATGTATCTGTCATTTGTGTCCTTGTGGTTTCCACCCATTAGTTCTGTCCTCACTCTTCAAAGCAACAAGTGGGGTGGGGGGCAATGGGGAGACAATCTACTCCATTTTATGTATCTAATATAAAGAGTTGCACCACCACCAAGTAATCCCCAGTGGATGCTGATGATCCAGTGTTGAGGGGCAGTGAATTCACTCCAGGTTGTCCTTCTAAGTTGACATAAGGTGCTGAATTTTATCCCTCAAATGTGTACAGTACCTGGAAGAGCTCCTGCAAAGCTCTAAAGCACTGGTTCTTAACCTTGGGTTACTCAGGAGTTTTGGACTGCAACTCCCAGAAGCCTTCACCACCAGCTGTCCTGACTGGGGTTTCTGGGAGTTGCAGTTCAAAAGCATCCGAGTAACAAAGGTTAAGAACCACTTATCTAAAGCATGGAGTGAATTCACTACCTCTCTCATATCAGATCTATCACCCTCTACGAATCCCAACCAAAGAGGTAACTGCCCTACTTGAAACCTAGTGTAGCAACAGCATTGGTGGTGCTACAGAGGGACAACTGGTGAGAAGACAGGGTAAATATGACAGCAGCTGATGCCACTGGGTTGTGAAGGTGCTAGTACGTTCTAAGATACACAGAGTGCTGACACCAAGCTTAATAGTATATAGAGTCATAGAACTGTAGATTAGGAAGAGAACTCATGAGTTACCTAGATCTACTCTCTTCCAATGCAGGGAGCCACAGCCAAAGCAGACAGACAGGCATCCAATCACGGGAAACCGTGACATCTGAGCATTCAACTTGGAGGCAGGCGGTGCAGCATGGCCTCTCCCAATTTGAAGAGACCCTTGTCCAGCAGGCCGAGGCAAAGAGGAAGTCCCGAAACCAGCAAAAACAGGGAGCTGGGCAGGGGACAGATTGTCTTTGTCTTCAGTGTGGAAGGGACTGTCACTCTCGAATTGGCCTTCTCAGCCACACTAGACACTGGTCCAAGTCCTCCATACAGAGCACATTACCATAGTCTCTTGCGACTGAAGGATGCCTAATCTAATCCCTACTCTTCATTGACAGCTTTATTCATAACCCCCCATACCTCTCTTTTTAAAAATGAAAGGAAGATTAAGCAAAGGCTGGGAGAAGTGAATTCAAAGCCTCTGTCTTGGTGGATGAAACACAAGCCTTCAACACAATGGCCACCTAACAAAGTTGTTTCATTTTCCTCCTTAAAAATATTCCAGGTGAGTGATGACCAGATAAATCTGAGCACATAAAAAAGGCACAGCAAAATGTGTTGCAAAAAAGAGAGAGAAAAAACCTACCCAACTTCCTTTAATTAAATTATGATGGCATATGAAACGACATTTCATGAAAGCGCTTGGCACCATCATTTTTCAACTAAATCTTCTACTCACTCAGAAATCCGCTGCAAAAAAAAAATCAATCATGTTTTGAAACTATTCTTTCCAGCTTAAGTGTATTATTCATAAGGCAATAGATTGGAGGAGACATCATTGCATGCAAGAGGTTCAAAGGCTCCAAAGTTCCTGAACACTAACTTTCAATTTTTATGCATCCAGACAGAAGCAACCGAGCAGGAAAACAGGTTAAAGGTCTTTGAGGAGCAAAGTAATTCTAGTAACATCAAGACTGAATTCAGAAGCAATTTCAGCTGTTTTTCAGTCATGTTCTAATAGAGCCAGCAGAATTACCCTTCCATATTTTGCCTAGGAACTGAAATTTCAGGGGCCTCAGCAGAGTTTTGCTCATCCATATAAAATCCATCCATCCATCCATCCATCCATCCATCCATCCATCCATCCATCCATCCATCCATCCATCCATCCATCCATCCATCCATCCATCCATCCATCCATCCATCCATTGCATTCATATACCATCCCAATAGCGCAATGCACTATTCTGGGTGGTTAACAGTTGATAAAATCAGTTGCACAAAGGCAAAGACAGAGGGAAAAAAGTTCAACATCTCATTTTGCTTCAGCAAAACAGGGTCCCCGAACTGGGTCACAAACTAGCCCGTTTCTTTAGGTTCTGTGCTTCATAGTTTGGTTCATGCCTATTTCTATTCAGCATGTTGAGGAATGTTCATACACAGTAAGCCTCTGGCATCCTCTACCATCCATGCAGAGGGAGGACCATTTTGCAGTGATGCACAGATTAAATCTTTAGAGCCAAACTTCATGCCATACAAGGAGCTTCACCCTTCCCTTACAGGAAAGGGCTGTTTTTTGTATGAGAATGGCCACAATTGTGATGAACAACCAGTCTTCAGGGGAACTGAAAAATAGGTCAAATGCTAGAGGGTACTGGCAAGGCAGATGCACATGCCACGCAACTGAAGATTAATATACACTCCCTCTCCTTACAACTACATTGATTTTATTCTCGTATATCATTCACTATAATCACCTTGCTGTAAATGCACTATAAAATTAGACTACTGGGTGTTGGAATAACATCTGGAAGGCTGGAGAGGAGATCATGAAAGCCACCCGAACTTTGGCGCTTGAGGATTCGGAGAGCAAGGTCATCCTCTGTTCTTGGTAGCACGGCTATAAAAAGTTAAATTATTCATCGAATCAGTGCAAGCATCCTGGAAAATATTTTGGTTTCCGCCGTAAATCTCTTTTTTCATTAAGCTCATGAAGTCAGCGTCTTCCTTCAGCCTGAATCCACTGAAGCAGAACTGGGCGATGTCAGGGTCTCCGATTATTTATTTATTTTTTGCCACTGAAGCCATTCACGGGCCACAAAGACTGGCCCAAATCACCAAAATACAACACAATGCATCTTGGTCTGGCTAGTGTGGAAATCTATCTGCAGTTTTAGGGAAACGAGGATCCATTTTGTGGAAAGCAGTGCAGTGTGGGTGGAACCCACAACCTATTTAAAAGGGGAATCGCTGCTCCCAGAGGCTGACAAGAGTGATGACCCAACTTTATCTACTGGAATTAAAAGGGGGGGGGCTGTAGTCCAGAAGGGCCAGAAGATACCAAAAAGGCCTTCTGGGCTTTTTATGAACCTAGGGCTGCATTTTCCCTGTCTTTCCATTAAGAGATGCCATGTGATGTGAAGGAGAACTTACTAAGCACCACAGGATGGGAGCCTCAGGTGACACACACATTGCTATGCAGGCCAATATGGCCGCCCAGGTAAGTCACTGTTTCTGGACGTTGGCTTTCCCCATTATCCAGACCAGTCTGAGCATTATTAGGCCTGAGTTGAAGTTTGGTAGAAAAGCATACCCTCAGCGTCCTATGTGCACATCAGGCGTCCTATGGATTTTATTTGCCATTTTCTCTCCCTCACCATCATGTGCCCCCTCCCATTATGACTCCCTTAGTACACTGGGAAAGTTTCCCCTAAAGTAACCCTTCTGTCCATCCAGGAATCACTCCAACTTGGCCCTCCTAAAATGCAATATACAAATAGAGCCAGGCCAAAAGAAGGTCCCGCTTGGACACTGAATGGGAGGCAGCACTATTCCCGATATGTCGTGTGATCACTGGGAAACAGCTCACACCGGACCATAATACAAGTGGTCCAAAATGTGGTCGGTCTACCCATGTGATTACACTTTGATTCTATATGTCTTCTAGAATGGGGGCCAGCAACCAAATACAGGGCTGTGAGTTTCGTCTGTTTAGCTTTGAAAGCTAACCATTCACACTTGTTGAAAAACAACCTGGACAATTGCTTTGTAAGAAGCAGTTAATTGATGGGGGAAACAGTTTATGGGATTTCCCCTTGCGTGGTGTCACTGTGAATGGTAGTGAGCACAAGGGGGTATCTTGTCGACCAGTGGTTCTCAAACTTGGGTCCCCATCTGGTCTTGGAGCATGGACCCAACTCCCAGAAATAGCAAGTGGTGAAGATCTCTGGGAACTGCAGTCCAAGAACATCTGGGGACCCCAGTTTAGGAGCCACCGCTGTAGACCATCTTGAGCGCTGCCGTTGACTCGCAATACACACCCAGGTTCTGCGTCATAAGCTAATCATATCAATAGGTTACAAGAGATCGATAGAGAACAGTCGACATGAAGTGGAACTGAAATCCCTATACAGCTACCAAGCCTACCTTATAAGGCTGTTGTGAGGAGAAAGAGAGGAGTCTATCTCTGAAACTATTTCTGTATAGCACCTGGAGGATATTCTGGAGGAAGGGCATGATAAAAAGAAGGCAATGTATTGAGGACTGGAAAAGCCATGCTGGCTATGGGACTTTGGGGGTTGTAGCCAAATTATACAACTGTCCTCATCTCTGGAACCAATCACCCTTTGAAGCACTAGGCTTGGGTTCCAACACTATTTCCTTCGTCAGAAAATTGGAATTCCTTCTGCTGAGAATTCTAGAGCGAAAGGGGAACTACATTTAAGACCGAAAGAAATGCAAGAGCAATCTTCCTTCAAACTGTGTTCAAGAGATATCTTCTCAGTTCCCTACGTCTCCTCTGGGCACCTTCCGTTCCAGTGGGCTGTTTTATTTCAGGGGCTCATGGACACAGCTGACAAAGTCCACGTCCCTCCGGGCTTTCCCTGGAAGGACCTGCCTCGATCTGAACTGCTCCTGTCAGCCCGCCGCGCCGTTTCTTCTAAGGACCTGATGCCGCTTGGCATCTAAGCAAGGACCTTGCCATATATACTCAGTTTCTGCCTCATACAGACTCTCTTTCCAGTCGCTCATGCCTTTCTCTCATTCATATGATTTCTCATAGGCAAGAAGAGGCACAACTCCACTTTCCATCTCTTAAGTTTATATACCTGCATAGGTAGCTTGTATCTTTATTTGCCCTACGTTTTCCAGAGACGAGATCTCTGGAAATTCTTTGACAGCACCTTCCCTTTCTGCTTCCACTGTCAGATTCTGCTGCTTTGACACCTCTCAGATGGAGCCAGCCTGTAATTTTAAGATCTTTCCAGCAGAATAACAGTATAGTAACAACTACCAAAATTCTTGTGCATAGAAATTGTGGGTGCCTCAAATCACAAAAAGTAGAAATAGACTAAGAAGGGTGTGGATAGGCTCATCGTTGCCGTCGTCTTAGAACTGCGAAGCTGGAAGTGACCATATGGATCAACAAATCTAGCCCGTCAAAGAGGCTCAGAGGGGAACCGAACTCCCAACCTTCACTGCCAGAAACCACTGAGCTGCAGTATATTTAGCAGAACCAGTTGCACCAAGCTCCACTTTATCAATCAAAGTGAAAACCTGTGTTTGTGTGGAGCATAGTGAAAGAATTATAATAATTTGCTGAATTGAACTAGGAGGCAAACCTGAGCATACGAACAAGGCATGACAGTTCTCTGGAGAGTTATGCTACCTTGGACATACCCAATTTCATCTGGTTTCAGAAGCTAAGCAGGGTCAAACTTGGTCAGTACGCGCGTGGAAACCCACAAGAGAATGCCAACGAGGACTAGAAAGATAATTTGTCCGAAACCCTAGCCAGATTTGACAAGACTGGTCTGATTTAGTCTAATGTATGCTCTTGGGTTGTTTATAGTGAAAGCACATGATGCAACTCAAAGAACTCGGCTAAGACATTGATCTGACGGACAGATTGACACAGTTTCCCTCTGATCTACAAGGCAGGCATTTTATGGTACTGTCACCTAAAAAGTTGTAATCAACTTCCACACTTGTTTGCCACTTGCTTTGCAGTACCATGCAGCAAAACCCATCTCGCCTGATTTTCTAACCTTACCAGGACCGGTCTTGTTTCGTCTTTGGATGAGGAAACCCTGGGGGCCCTCCAGGTACAGCTAAGATACCATCGTGCCTGAAATCCTGGAGCAGCGTTGCCCCATAGCCAACCAGAACTAGAGTGACATTGCTGCTCATATAAAGCAACCTATCAACCAGGAAGTGTTTTATAGCAGAGGTCCCCAACCCCGGGTCCATGGCCTGGAGCCGGTCCGTGGCCTGAGCCAGATCGGGCCGCGAAGAGAGACCCCCCCCCACCCCTGCACACACTCATAACCTGTTTTCGCTTGTGTTCAAGCGTGAGCGCACCCGCACAAGTGCAGTGCCACCCTTTGCACATGTGCACAAGTGCACGTACCCGCACAAACACTACACTGCCTTTTGCACATGCGCACAAGCATACACACGTGTCTTTGCACATGCACACAAGGGCAGGGGAGTGCCCTGCCTTCCCCAGCTGGTCCACAGGGCTAAAAAGGTTGGGGACCGCTGTTTTATGATACTTCCACCCTAAAGAAGCCCTATGACCTGCAAGGATGGGCATGTCTACGTTACAAGCTGGGAATGTTTCACCACCAGGAGGATGTTCTGAGCTGAAGTTTGGATGTCGTTTGGGGCAGTCACACACCCAACAAATGGTTCTCAGTTAGAGATGGGCACAGACTTTGGTTCAGAGGTTTGTGCCGTTTCATGCAAGCCACACCACAAGTATTGCACAATCCCTTCGCCTGCCTCCCCGACCGATGACCAAGTCACCTGTCAGGGCATGCTCCTCTCCTTCCTCTCCTCCTCCTCTTCAGTTTTTCAACTGGTTCCCGGCAGGAGCATCAGCTTGCTTGTCCCACCTCCTTCTCTAAGTGGGCGATCAGTAAAGGAGGTGGGGCAAAGAAGCCCATGCTCCTACCGGAGACCGGTTGAACAGCTGAAGAGGAAGAGGTGAAGAGTACATGCTGGCTGGAGAGTGGGGTAATCCAGCCAAGGAGGCAGGAGAAGGGAACCCATGTGCATCACCTGCAGTTTGAGTCCATCTCTATTCTCACTTCCAGCCCCAGCAGGCCCTAACACATGGCTAGACGCTATTGACAGAGCTATCCCCATTGTTCATCCCACAGATCAGATCAGATCAATATCTATGAGGATACGTTTTCACCAATATTCTGAGGTCTATTTACTCTGCAGTAGGTATTTATTTTCTGACTGCAGCCTCTATGCCTCTCTTGGAACGTACAGCTCCACCAGGGCAAGCAGCGTGTGAAGGAAACCCATTGGGATTCCTGTTTCTCAGCTGGGATGAACACGTATTGGGAAAAAGTAGACGGAACATTTCCAAAGAGCAAAGCAGCAGCACATCCTTCTCCTGGCCTAATCCATCAGCAAGTTGGGTTTTAATAATCAAAGGCACTTCTCTCCAAAAGCACTTTTCGCAAAGAAAATATCTAGGAAATAAATCAACTCTGTGGAGTAGTAAGCATCTCTAACCTACTTCCTAAATAGGTCATCGATGACTGCAAAGGCTTCTCAGAGAAGTGGTTGCGTTTAAAGTTCCACAATTAATGACAATTAATGAGGAGGCTTTTCAAATACAGTGGTGCCTCTCTAGACAGTTACCCCGCATGACAGTTTTTTCGCCAGACATTGGCTTTTTACAATCGCTATAGCGATTCGCAAAACAGTGATTCCTATGGGGGAATTTCGCTGGACAATGTTTGGTCCCTGCTTCGCAAACCAATTTTTGCTAGACAACGATTTTGACAGCTCCCTCCACGCTCACAAACAAGTGTTTTCGGGACCTAAGCTTCTCAAGACAGCGATTTAAACAGCTGATCGGCGGTTCACAAAGCGGCTTTCCTACGGCCTATCTTCACTAGACAACGACGATTCTTCCCCATTGGAATGCATTAAACAGATTTCAATGCATTCCAATGGGGAAATGCTTTTCGCTAGGCGATGATTTCGCTAAACAGCGATTTCAGTGGAACGGATTAACATCGTCTAGTGAGGCACCACTGTATCATGTAGTATTAACCTTGCTGCTTTAATGAAGTCAGCTGCATCCTTAACAAAAGATGGCAGAATACACAGAAAGAAGTCTATAACCAAAACTTAGGAGGAAATATGGGAGAGGGGAAAGAGACACACACAGAGAGGGAGGGGGATCGCCATTCATCTAAACCAGTGGTTTCCAACATTGGGTCTCCAGATGTTCTTAGACTGCAACTGCCAGAAGCCTTCACCACTCGCTCTGTTGGCTACGATTTCTGGGAGTTGTAATCCAAGAACATCTGGAGGCCCAAGGCTGGGAACCACTAATCAATGGTAAGGAAGTCCATAACTTTGAGAAAGATATATACAAATGCATTCTAGATAAATGTTTAGAGAGCAAACCTATGCTTCCATGATGCATACCTTCCCCCTTTTCTACTGCATGGCTGAAGTGAGATTTGAACCAAAGCTCATAGTCTCATCAGTTTATTCTAAGTATGTTTTATATAGAAGTTATTCCTGAGTTCATCAGGACTTAGATGCAAGCCTTAGCCAAGGACCCTTTTTTTATGTTACCCAAACCTGTGAGGAGGGACGGTGTTTCTGCTCCACTTAGAGGTCCAATGACTTCCTACACATGGAGGACAACAAGTTTGAAGGGACAAGGCTCTTGTATCCATGGGTTGTGTCTCCACATGAATTAGAACTCTGAAAATCAGGATTCGGGGATCACACAGAAGGTTCCTACAGGCATACAAAGGCTCTTCCCTTCAGATCTGTTACCTTGCAAGCATAGAAGGATGATGGAGTTGATGACGGAGGGTACAAAGCTAGAGTGCCCCCCTTCTCACATGTTTGCTGAATAAAATCAGCACTGCCTGCACAGGGCTTGGCTCTCTTGGAGAGTTCTAGCTACGCCAAGACATAAACATATAAAAATCAGAATACTCAAGATGGAGATAATGATGAGTGTTTGGACAAGTGTCAGAATGTAACAGTAAAAGTCCTGCTCAATGACAGGAATCAAGCACCAAACGAAAACTAGACACAGGCTGATACATTGCGTGCCACACCTAAGCACAATGCTAGACAAAGCACACTTGACATGTAAGGCTTTCGTACCACCATCAAGAAAAGGGGTTGCACTGAAAAGCCATTGCCATGGTAACAGATTAGACATTTTCTCTTTTCAAAGGCTCTTCCGTCGATTCCCCCTTTGCCCCAGATTGGTTACAGAATCATAAAATTGTGAAGAAGAAGGATTGTACTTAAAGCTACTAAGGTATTGTTTCTTGTCTTTTCTTTTCGACACTACTGAGGAACATTCCTTCAAATAAATCTCATAATTCAAAGCAGCCTAGAAGAACCCCCTCCATATCTGAAAATACACTGTTCTTTGTATTAGCTAGATGCAGTATCCAGAGCATGGTTTCAGCCATGACTCTCTAGACCAGATAATAAAGTTGAGGTAACCTCTTTAGACCAGGACCGAAGTGACTTGGACTGTGGTCACAGCAGCAAAAGGTCCCGCTGTGGTTACACAACTTTTGATCGCGTCCCTGTCATGCTTTGAGGTCATGCGGCACTGATTCCAGGATATGTGCCTCAAATGTGTTTTTGGGGTACCGAGCCATTTCTTTCCAATTCAATAAGTGCTTAAAAGTTTCTTATTGAGACTGTTTGACAGAAGTGAATCGATGCGTCGACACAAACACCGCGGAATAATTTAAAAAGAAATTAAAAACTTTTTAAAAGGGCACACACGGTGACAGTAGTTCAAAAAAGTTGTGATAAGGTCTTTCACACCTGCAGTGATCCACAGTTAGCATGCTGGTTGTGATTCGCTCATGGCCGTGTGTTATGTGGCCACAAATTTAAATAGCGAAAACAAAGGGGGAGAACTGGAAAACATTTCCTCGGTGTGCCCATGGCATTTTTTGCTTTTTCTGGTTCAGCTGTGGAATTGCTCTTCAGGGTCCTTAAGAGAAGATGCATCCAGCACCTTATGCTCTTGTCCAGGGTACTGAACTTGCCTCAGTAGGAAGCTGGCTCTCGAAACCCAACCCTGTTTTATTTCAGCTTCTTCTGGCCATTGCCTCGTCTCAGAGGATCATAAGAATCATGACAATTGAGGGCAAGAACTTCCATACCCACATCACATGCCTCCTTCCTTTTCTCTCTGGAACAAGAAAATATTTAATTTCAAATCTTTCACACACAGACACTCAATTGCAAAACAATTTAAAGTAGGATTCCTGTATCCATGGCTAATCAGTTCTAAGCCCCCTCCCCACTGGATGGTGAAACGCACAGATTGAAGCAAACGGTATTTTAATAAAGAACACTGCACATAACATGGTCTCTGGCTCCCTCTTGCAGCCAGTTCTGGTAATGACGCTGTGGAAATATATTTTTCTAGTGACTATTATACATAGCATGGTCTCTGGCTCCCTTTAGTGGCCAGTTGTGGTAACTTCATCTTTAGCACTATATATTTCTAGGATTTTTATTTTAATATTTTCCATATTGTCAGGCTGCGGATAAGTGAATCAGCGGATACTGATCCTGCAGTTACACCTGCATGCTCTAATTAATTGAATGAAAGTCTGCTCAGTTTGCACAATTCCTTTTAGGACATCTGTGCTATCTGAACCAAAGCTGCAAAAAGTATAAGCTGCAAAAGCATTTTTTTTTAATGTACAGTGTTCAGGTAAAGAGGCTGCTTCCTGTTGAACACCAGATGCTGGGGACAGGATACAGCTAACATCCTTATGCCTCAATCATCTTTCTTCTTTCTAGAAGGAAATAGATGTAATTTCTTCTAACCCTTGGTCATCTCAAAAAGAGGCTGTGCTGTTTCCCTTCTTCTTGCAGCCCGCCGGCCCCCAATATTAATTTTATTTATTTATTTAAAATATTTTTTTATCCCACCTTTCTCCATTAAAAGACCCAAGGCAGCTTACATCAATATAACCGAAACCTTGTCCACACGGAGAAGAAAGGAGCGGCTGCTTCCTTTACTGTCCGCAGATTGGACTGTGCTCATCATCCTATCTCCCCTTCTCATTTTTCCCCCCTTACAAGCATTACTGGGTGGAGGAGAGAAAAAGGCAGGAAAAAGACATGTGTCACCGGAATCAACGTTGACAGCATTACAGTGCATGAAACATTACATGGAAGCACTGCTAAAGAAAATGAGTTAGCTCCCAAGGGGACAACTTGAAGGATGGTTCATAGAGATTCAGCTGGCCCACGTCTTTTCAAAGGAAGAAACAGCATGGAAGCTTCCCTAAGGCATTTAAAGGGCCCCTGGTGAAGAATGCAGAACGCTGAGTGAGAGGAACCCATTGATGTACTCCAACGATATATATATATGGCCACTGTGAAAATGACACACTCCCTCTCTGGCCGTGCAGGTCAATCAATGGTTTCCCTCACCCCCTTCCTCCTGGTTTAGATCTTGCAAAAACAATGTTTTGTTCTTCTGTTGTCTCTTCACCATGGGCCAAGCCCTAATCCTTCGTGACACATACAGTGATCGCAAGTGACGGCTTCGTCTTTGCCCAGCTCTTCATTTCTAGAGATGCTGCATTTAATTAGCTCAACGGTATTTAACGCAGCCAACCGGTCACCTTTATGTCAGATCTCCCACCGTCATCTTGTCTTTTTTTCCCCCTTTCTTCAGCCGTGCTTTTCTTCCCCCTCCTCACTTCTCTCTCTCTCTCTCTTTTCCATTCCACATTCTGCAAGTAAGGCCGCTCATGTCAGCTCCCTCTTGTGTGGCACAAAGTCAGAGCACCGAAAGAAGAAGAAAAAAAGCAGAACCGGGGAAAGCACAACTGTTTTATGCATTCGAGCTGAAGGTAGAGTCCTGTCCGCCCATTTTCAGAATTCAGACCACGGGTAAGAGCATCCTAGGGAGGGAACATTCTTGAGCACTGTAAGCGATGTCACAACAGTTTGGGTCAGAACCTTTGACCCAGGGATGGGGACTTGAGTTGCAGGAGTCGCCGTCAAGTTGGACTTAAGTCACCGCTGGCGACTTGATTCACACTCAACTTGGGTTGTTGTTGTTGTTTTCCAATAACTCAGACCGGACCACGACTAGGAACCCACCCACCTGTTGAAGTCACGAAATGAGAAGGCTGATGGGCTTTGTGATGATCACCAGATAATTAGGATAGCAAATAGTCTCTTGGAGATAGAAGTTAAAGAAGTAAGCCACATACAGGGATGTCCACCAGCGGTGCTCCTGAGGAAGCAGAGTGAGAAGTCTTCTCTGCCCTTCCCCAGGAGGAATGTGCTTTCATTAACCTTACAAGCTCACAGACAGTGGACAGTGGACAGATAGTTGACAGAGTTCAGATAGGACAATGGTTACATCGTGCCATTATGACTGACCCAAGGAAAGGCTCTATGCAAGCTCTCTATCACCTATGAGAAAGAAGAAGAATAACAGTGGGCAGTCATGCCCCTTAGAAGCAGCTGCAACATCATCCAGGAGAGCTTGCCCTCTACTCTAGATTAAGCCAACAGCTTAGCAACCTTGGGAATGGCACCCCCTTCTTGTTATGGGGGGGGGAAAGAGCTTGTTTTTAAGTGAGACTTGGTACTTGGAGTTTTGGACTCCAAAGGACTTGAGACCAAACACTCAGACTCAAATTTGGGGCTTAGATCCAAAGACTTGCCAACATCCCCATTTTGATCTCATTCCAACCTCCAGGAGGAAGCAGATGGCCAATAAAAGGAAGCCCTACTTCACCCTAGACAAAGTGAAATGATGGAGTTCATTGTCACGAGCTGGAGTGATGCCTGTATTAAGGAATTTATTTTCAATCATGCTTATGCCTTGCCATGCTTAGAATAAGTAATACCATTTTGTCTTAAATCAACATGTTAGATTCCAAGAAACGTGTAAGCCCCGATTTTTACTCACATAAGGAAAGGAACATGTTGAATGTGTTGTTTAAAGAATTAAGGTAAAAAAGCACAGAGTGGCACAGCAAAGTTTATAAGAGACAGCAAAGAGAGAAGAAGCCTAACCATGAGATAGAGGGAAGACGTCAGCTGTACCAGAAGTCAGCTGTAAGAGAAGTCAGCTAACCTAGCCAGATGAGAAATGCAGATAAGGTCAGTGATATAAATAACTAGTAGAATACATACAGTTGTGCCCCGCTTAACGATTACCCTGTATAACGATGAATCCGCTTCACGACGATGTTTTTGCAATCGCAATTGCGATCGCAAAACGATGTTTTAAATTGTTTTTTTTTTCATTTTGCGAAGATCGGTTCCTTGTTTCGGGAACCGATTCTTCGCATTATGATGATCAAAAGAGCTGATCGTCGAGTTTTCAAAATGGGCACCGGGTGCTCAAAATGGTTCCCCGCTGTGTTTTTGGACGGATTCCTTGCTCTACAGGCACCGAAGATGGCCGCCCCTATGGAGGGTCTTCGCTGGACAGTGAGTTTTTCAGCCCATTAGAACACATTGAACAGTTTTCAATGCGTTTCAATGGGCTTATTTATTTTGCTTTACAACATTTTCGCTCTACAGCGATTTCGCTGGAATGAATTATCGTCGTTAAGCGAGGCACCACTGTAAATGCTAACACACATCTGTAAACTCCGAGACACATTGTTTGGGTATTAACCCATATATACTCCTTTATTCTGCAGAATAAATAAATAAGTCCTTTCATAGTGGGTGTTCTCTTTTTCTCCCACCTTGTAGGTAATTGGAGTGGTCCTACCAAGATGTTCGAACTGTTAATTTTTGCAACACCTGTCAGCTTAGATAATTCAAATTTAATACATTCTTAGGACAGTGTCCTGCCTCAGCACTTGACTGCTCTGATGTGTGACCTATATCGTGAACAAGAAGTTACAGTAAAGACAGAATATAGAAGACTCTGTAGGAATCATCTCGTACAAAGGTGTCAGACAAGGGTGTATTTTATCTCATCTATTCAACCCTTATGCAGATCATATGGAAGGCCAGACAAGATTCAGCGGAAGGAGGAATAAAAATTGGTGGAAGAAGCATCAGTAATTTAAGATATGCAAATGACACCATCTTAATGGTAGAAAGAAGCTATGACTTTAACACAACACAACACAACATAATATGATATAATATATCTCATAACTGCAGAGCTGGAAGGGACCCTATAGATAATCGAGTCCAGTCTGTCTAGGAGATACAGTGGAGAACTAAACTCCCAACCTCTGGCTTCACAGCCATATGCCTAAAGCACTGAGATAGTTCTTGAATGAAGTCTTTGTTATAGTGAAAAAAGAAAGTGCCAAAGCAGAACTGTAGCTAAACATTAAGAAGAAAATCATGATTACAGAAGAACTACACACCTTTAGTTTAGAACTACACAACTTTGACAATGAAGAAATTGAAATTGTGAAAGATTTTGGCTGAAATATTAATCCAAATGAAAAGTGCAGCCAAGAAATCAGAAGATGGAGACTCAAAGGAGCAGCAATGAAGGAATTAGAGAAAATCATGAAGCCTGGGGATGTGTCACTGGAGACCTAGACCAAGATCATCCACACTATCATATTTCTGATCATCATGTATGGGTGTGAAAGCTGGACAGGAAAAAAAAGCTGACGGAAAAAATGATTTGTTTGAAATATGGGTGAGGGAGGAGAGCTTTGTGGATACCCTGGACTGTCAGAAAGCTCAACATGTGGGTCCTACAGCAAATCAGAGCCTGAACTACCTCTGAAGCAAAATGAGGAAGCTGAGGCTGTCCCACTTTGGGCACATCATGAGAAGGCAAGATTCTCTGAGAAAGACAATAATGCTGAGAAAGGCTGAAGGCAACAGGAAAAGAGGAAGACCAAATATGAGGTGGATTGACTCCCTAAAGGAGTCCCTATTTTTTGAGTTGGCTTATGGAATGCTGAGTCCTGCAGTCAGCACGATATATTAGGGTCCTCCCGGGCACCAGCAATGAGAAAGACTTGCATCACTATTTATGTATCCTTTTTATATTCTGGGAGAGTGGTGCATTTCTTTCTTCTCTCTCTCATTGAACTTCATTTATTTAACTTCACTAAAATATTAGTACCTTATTAGCACTGAGTATGTGTGTGTGATTATGGGGCAATGTGTGTTTTCCCCAATTCATGGGATTTTTTAAAAAATCCTAAAATAGGCAGAGCAGGACAGGAGCAGGCGGGAATATTTCTTAAAATTTACAGGATGGACTGGCCCTTGTCTATACATTTTGCCTAGTTGGAAGTGCTTCATAAATATGAACATCGATTAACAAAAGCTGACACTTCACAAGCTCACATTTGATATAAAAATCGGATAATGAGCCACGGAAGAGACCGAGGTGGATAAAGAGATAGCATTAGTACTTCCCATGCAGCATACGAATATAAATAAGATGTTTACTATGAATATATTACAAATCACATCATTTTGATATGTTATTTTGAATGGATTGTCCATTAAAAAAATAAAAATATAGAAGGACGAATGTTCTCTTTTGCCCACTAAAGGGGGAATAAAGGGACACACTCACAATTTCCACACACACACCCAAACAGGGTGAGGAAAAAGAACCACCTCTTACATCATCCACTCTTCCAGGTTAAAAGCAACCAGCCAAGCTCTGGTGAATGCGAGCTTATTAAAGCCGATTGCAGGTCTTTTATTACCCATAAATCTGTAAATGTTATGGCCAAAAGAGACCAACTGTCTTGCGAGAATATTAAGTACAGCTTTGCCTCAAGAAATGATTCCTCCATGGCTGGCGTCTCTCCTCATGCTATAATCTAAAAATATAACAGGATAATTCGGCCCAGAGTGATCAATGAAGAGGCACCGACTCGCAGCAACTGAGAATCTGGCAGGCAGCTGCCCTCATCCAGAAATTCACAATTAAGTGCTACTTGGCTAAAATATGCAAGAAAATCCCATGCAGATAGGTTTTTGGAAAAATACAGCATGTTATCTTAGACTAGGACATTAGCCACCATAAATGAGAACAGTGTGGCTGAATTCATATACATTCCATGAATGAATACAGATCCCCTTAGAACTGTGGATTTGGATTAAGCATATCTATCTCTCTATCTCTCTATCTCTCTATCTATCTCTCTATCTATCTCTCTATCTATCTATCTATCTATCTATCTATCTATCTATCTATCTATCTATCTATCTATCTATCTATCTATCTATCTATCTATCTGTCTGTCTATCTATCTATCCATCCATCCGTCCGTCCGTCCGTCCGTCCGTCCGTCCGTCCGTCCGCCCGCCCGCCCGCCCGTCCGTCCGTCCGTCCGTCCGCCCGTCCGCCCGTCCGTCCGTCCGTCCGTCCACATATATTCAATATGCAACCATCAAACAAATTAAGAAAAAGCAAACGATGGTGAGCTGGCAATCTAAAGATAAGCAATCATATCCACATTAAGAGAATATGCTCTCAAAGGCTTCAGTAAATAGCCTTGTTTTGAGCACCTCTTGAAGACTGTGGGAGAGGAGGTCAGGCATCGCTCCACCGGAGCCCATTTCAAAGAGAAGGGGCCAGAACTGAAAAGGCCCTGTTTCTAATTGATGTCTTCCTCGCCTCCCTCAATGTGGCAACCCAGAGGAAGGTGTCTGAGCTTTCCTAAGACCAGTTCATGAGGTACACTGAGTGGTCTGGGTCCCAACCAAAGTTCATATGTGAGTTGTGAGAGGTAGACAGCTCTGTGAAGAAAGACGAGGAACTTGTGTTGACATCCCTCACCCTTGGCTAGCTAGGACAAGCTGCCCACTCCCAGGACAAACTACCCACCCCTACTGTAAAAATATCTTAACTCCTTCTCTTATTTCCCTCATTCAGGTAGCGCTGCACTCATTGGTTCTCTCTAATCTGGCTTCGCTCTAAATCAAGTGAGAGACCTCTTTCAGCAGAGGGCTATTCCATTTCAAAAGAAAAATCTTGGAGGTCAACACACCCATAGTGGGTGGCATCAAAGCTAATCTGAAGCTCCTACTGCTAGTAACAAAGTCTAGGAAGAAGCAAATTAACTTTATGGAATGGGAGAAAAACAAACAACAGATAGGAAGAGATCCTATGATGGCATCATGAAAAAGGGATACGATCATCTCCGGAGAGGAAACAGGAAGGCCAGATACGGTTTCTGGGCCTGAAACTCCGTCTTTGCTCCAAATATTTTCAGACTAAGAGACAGTATGATTTGCTTGGTCTCAAATATTTGGCCTGATCTGTGAGCTTAGCAAGCCCTTGCATGTCCCTGCACCAGTTGCTGCCCGGGCCCAATTCAAAGTGCTTGTTTTGACATATAAAGCCCTAAACGGCTTGGGCCTTGGATACCTGAAGGTCTGCCTACCCGGCAGTTAAGATCTAGCCAGGGGGCCCTTTTGAAAGAGCCGTCCCTTAAGGAGGTAAGAGGGATGGCTTGCAGACAAAGGGCCTTCTTGGCAGCTGCCCCCAGAATGCCCTCCCGACTGAGATTCGTCTGGCGCCGACGCTGATGACATTTCGGCGCCAGGTCAAAACCTTCCTGTTCCAGAAGGCTTTTAATTGAAATAATATTAGCTGTGCGTCCGATGGCAATTTTATATATATATATTAATTGTATTTTGATTGTTCTAAATTTTATTGTATTTTAAATGTTGTAAGCCGCCCAGAGACCTTTGGGTAGTGTGGGCGGCGTATTAAATAAATAAATAAATAAATAAATAAATAAATAAATAAATAAATAAATAAATAAATAAATTTCCCCAGTCGCATGTAAGACCCCAACAGGTTAAGCTCCTTCTGCTCCTTCTGAATGTCGGTCCATTCTACTAGGAACCCCATAACAGAACCGTACATATTTCTTATTCCCAATGTCCCAGCTCTGGCATAAAGGAGTCAACTGTAGACAACTCAATTTTTGATGGTATACAAACACACCCTGCCCATTCATTACCCACAAGGGAATATCCTAACAGGAAGAGACAGGTGGACGACCCAAGCAGAAAAGAGAAACTGAACAGCGATACACCAGGGGAAGAAAAATAAACCATAAGATAAGGTAAATGTTTGGAACTGCCTGAAGAAACACCTCTCCTGACAGAGATTTAGATTTAGAAGATTGCTGATAAAGTAAGAGCTTCTGGGTGAATGAGCAAATAATCAGACACACACTGGGTGCACGTTTAATGCTCATCGCGCTGGCACATCAGCTGTACCTCAGCTGGCCCTTTCTCTCTTTTCAAAGAGGTTCGTGAAATTGGTCTGAAAGTTTATACGTTGGGGGTGTGTGTGAATAAATTGGTGCTGCCTGGGAAGCTGTGAGAAATGCTAGCTTCTACGGCATTCTTGGGAGTTGGAATGCAACTGAAAGCTACTCTTGAGCACGAAGGGCATCATAAAGAAATGAAGATTATAGCTTCACAAAAGAGGGGCTACTAGCTCCGTCGATCCTGACCTGTTTTTTTTTGCCACGCTGTAAATGGGGCAGCGGAGGGAAATCCAAATCCATGCACATTCGCTCCCTGTGAAGCCGCACCAGAGAATTCGCATCTGCTCGTTTTAAGTGGCCACACAAGGAGATAGGAGCAAGCCTTGGTTACTGTTCTGCTGAAGCACCTGTAGGGAGCACAGGTCAAAGAAACGGTCCTAGCTAGCTATAAAGGCCTTTCTTCTATTGATTTGTTGTCTGATTAGCCAACACTTTCATACAGAACTCCTCCTGAGGGCTCAAGATGTGCCAGGTTTTCCTTAGCTTCATTCTCGACAAGGCCAGGATTCTGCTCTTGCTTCCTGCATGCTGAAATAAGGGCAGGTCCTTGTGGAACCACCCAAGCCATGGAAAGTGGCTGCCCCTCTTGCTTTGGAGCCTGGCAAGCAACTCAAGAGCTCAGCACGGCTGGGATTGAGTGAGTCACTGTATGGATTTGGATCTGAGAGTGATGTGGCTTCTCTGCATCAGTTGAAGGAATCACATGCCTGAAATACAGTGGTGCCTCGCTTAGCGATCGCTCTGTTGAGCGATGAATTCGCATAGCGAGGGGGTCCGGGCCATCGCTGGAGCGTTCACTCAGCGATGGCCCCTATGGCGTTTTTTTGCTGTGCGATGATCGCTAAGCGGTTCGCTTAGCGATTTTCGCACAACGAAGCGGGGGAGAACAGCTGATCGGCGGTTTCAAAATGGCCACCGCAACTTTTCCCGCTGTGCCCTCGCTTACCGAGGGTGCGAAAATGGCCACCCCTATGGAGAAGCTTCGCTCAACAGTAAGTTTAGGGCCCATTGGAAAACTGCAGATTTGGGGTAGGGAGACCCCAGGGTGATTTACATTTTCCTTTGCAACTTGAGGTCAATGGGGAAAGATGTGAACTAGCCCATCCCAAACCCATTTCCCACATTTTCACCGTATTTTTCCGTGTATAATACGCTACTTTTTTCCTAAAACCATTACAGCGGAGTCTTTTACATGGAAATAAGAACAAAGCAGCACATACCTTGCCTCGGTAAACAGGCTGCCTTCGATCACGAGGCTTAGCATCCTACAGTCAGGAGATGTAGCTTCCTCCAATTATGAGCCTTATGGAACTGACATCAGCGGATCCTGAACAAACCAATTGGAATACAACTCGTTGGAGATGGAGCCCATAGGCTCAGACGTAATGTGCAATGTTCTGAGCCCAGAGGCTGAATCCTTGAAGCTAAGTTTTCCTGATTTTAGGGTTAGAAAAGTGTGTGTGTGTGTGTGTGTGTGTTATAAACAAGGATGTGTTATAAATGGAAAAACATGGTAGCTGTAACAATCAACACTTAAAATGCCTTCGAACGTTACTTTCTCAGGGCCTTTTCTAAAGGCGTTTTAGAAGACATACGTATAACAGAAATTATTCAGGCTTGATTCCATTGTTTTAGGAATCCCCGATAGTAAGATAAGCATTCTTGGGTCTTTCGTTTGATGTTTTTATAAGTATTTTCAAGGTGTGATCACAATTGACTGTATTTACTTGCTTTAGTGAAGGAGATAAGCAGAAGGTGCACTTTCTGGGCACAAAAGTGTTGTGTTTGTAGGGACAGATGTTGCGTGGTTGCCATGGTGATGATGTCTGGCTTCAGACCCACCAAAACTCCTTAGCAAAATGCCCTTGACTCTAAGAGAGGCCAGGCACTAAGCTTGCAGCTGCCAACACACAGCGGGCCTGCCCCTTAACTCCCACCTTGAAAATCTCTCCACCTTAATTAGAAAGAAAGAAAGAAAGAAAGAAAGAAAGAAAGAAAGAAAGAAAGAAAGAAAGAAAGAAAGAAAGAAAGAAAGAAAGAAAGAAAGAAAGAAAGAAAGAAAGAAAGAAAGAAAGAAAGAACGAACGAACGAACGAACGAACGAACGAACGAACGAACGAACGAACGAATAATAGTCTCGCAGGCCACAAACTGAGTAAAATGTGTACAACAACTGAGATAGTCCAAACTTCATTTGCACATCCACTTGTGATCCGCAACATTTTATTATCCTAAATGGGCTTGGGGGGGCATTTTAAAGTGAGCACCATCAAGCGAGCAAAGCTTCCTCTCCGGACTAATTTGCCAATCTCAGGAGAAGGAAGAGGTGGCTACAGACTGCCAATAGTTCGGCACTAAGAGGGCTTTTAGGCCTCACAAAGGAAAACTCTTTCCTCTCAGAAAATGGCCAGGAATTCAAAGTAATAAGAGGCTTTCTGAAATGCCATTTGGCCAAACTGCCAGTTGCACCAATAATTGGCTACTTGAACGTAATCTGTGAGCTTGTTCTAGCTTTTCCCCATATGCTGTTTGGCTCTTTGTTGTCACCAAGGGAATCTATGTTGTGAAGGATGAGCTTAATATGGATCAACTCTCTCGCTCATCCTTCTCTCAGAGTTAATAACTGTCTTTCACCGATGCCGTAAAATGAAGCTTGCACTCTGAATTTAATCTCCACGTGCTCCAGCAATTGCTACTACTTATTGAGCCTTGCTTTGGCTGACAAACTCACTACCACCTCCTCTCGCGTCTCCGTTCTTCCTTCCACCACAGGATGTAGTTCATGCCCAGCTTTCTCTTTTCTCACCATCCCATCCGTTACCTTGAAATAACAGCCGTCTCAAAGAAGAATCCAGGAAACAGGAACGTTACTCTTGCCACTGTGAGAATTTATTCTGTCCAAACAAAAATATTATTTTATCCTGAATCTTCGAATTTCATTTTTCTGATTGGGCCCCCTCAAGCAACCAGTCATTTTACTCTTGCTTCATGCTATGAGGAGGAAATTAACCCATGTACCAGGATTAGTGGCCTTCTACAGACCACAATTTTGGAAGATGGATGGGGGAAAAAAATATAATTTCCCTCCTCAAAGTTATTACCCTTCAGGACACAACTGAAGCAAACTTTTGGTGCATCTTATTATCGAAGGAAAGATTATATAAAGACAATGTTGCTGCAATTCTCGAAAATCTATCTTCCTCCAATCATCAAATTCTTCCACTTGAGATCTACTGTTTGATAATTCCATCTTCACCAGGGTGGTTATCAATGAGTCCCTTCCTGGTGGGCATCCCTCAGGATGAGAACTCAACCTGTGCATGCCAGAACGACACAATGTGTTTTGAATCCTTCGACCGACAAATTTTCCAGCTTTCAGCATGATTTATGGGAACTGATGAGTGTGGTGGGTTTTTTTCCTCTCTCTCTCTCTCTCTTCATGCTATACTTTTCACAAATAAATCTCTCTGAGGTGGTTAATATTTAACATACACTCTGTTTTCTTGACAGGATGTTAAAACAGCAAGAGGAAACACTGTCAAGCTGCGGAACACCACTGAATCCCTAACAGTCAAGCACACATCTCTACTCTAACAATGGACCCGGAATTGTGCTCTTTAAGCCTAGACTGGGCAAGAAGGGCAGAGGAGCAAACCTTGTCACTTCCGTTACCTTTCCGAACCAATGTCCCCTCTGCTTCTCAGCAGCTTCTGGACACCTTCATCTTCCTCCACCCAGGACCTCTTACCAATCCTAATAACAATAATCCTGTGCTTTCAAGTCAATTCTGATTTACAGTGACCCTTTTCAGGGTTTTCCAAATAGAGGAAAACCACACTCGGAATTGGTTTACCGTTCTCTTCTTCTGAGGGTGCCCTAAGACTTTGCAGCTTGCCCAAGGCCACACAGGCTGGCTCTACTTGCAGGAGGCCCGGTGGGGGAATCAAATTCCCAACCTCTGGCTCTGCAACTGGATATCTAAACCACTGAGCTATCAATCCAAACTTCCCAGTAACTGTCAGTGTTACTGGGAAGTTTGGATTGGTTCCATCACAGAAGAAGCAAGACCTAGCTCCTGTTCCCTTCGGTGGCCACAACTGCCTAGTAGAACATCAAGGTTGAACAAAGATGTAGGCAAGTGATAATCCTACATGAAAACTATGGTTCCACTGGAGATACTATGTGTGCATCTGAAATACACAACCACAGCAATTTGACATTTTTTTCAACTGCCATGCCACCCAGGGAATCCTGGAATTTGTAGCCCACTCCTATCCCATTAATTGGCCTTTACAGTCTCAGTAACTCACTCCGAGACGTTTGTAGAAGAAAGAATAAAAAAAAAAAACATTTCTTACAGTTGCTTGAAATTGCAGGCTTGTGTAGGCTGCTTTCTTTGCTGCACACACACTTAGCAACCAATTGAACAGATCAACAGCAGGCAAACAACGGGCACCTACTCAAGGAACACAGAGAAAGAAAGCACTCAGCAGAGGCGGTGCTCTCTTTGAGTGCAAAGGCTGGAAAGAACCATTGGTTAATGCTGGACAGACAATCATCCCAGCCCAGAAAAGTTCCTCCCAGTTACACAAACGGCAGACAGCATGCGAGGTTGCTAATAAAACTCCAATACATTTGAGCAAAGGAATTAGAATTCTCTGTAAGAGAGTTCTAGTACACATCTCTGAATCACAGAGGCAAAGTCTACGTTTTTAAATCTAAGTATATCAAGCCATAAATTCCAAGTTTCCTACAACTGCAGTCATTATGATTAAAGTGTTGTCAAATGGCTATAATGGTCTAATGTAAATACATTCCATTTCATCTCTGCTCCTGGACTAGAAAAAATAAGTCTGATATCATTCTGAGAATCTTTTCTAACATTCTGCAAGATCCTTGCAGCTATATACTGGGGCAAACATATTCTAAATAAATAAATAAATAAGCAAGGCCTCCCAAGTTGGGAATATTTGTACCTATTTCATTGACTGACATGGTGGATAATTTCTCATCACTCAAGATGAAAAAGACATTAAGGTTTCAAAAAAAATTACAGAAGTGAAAAAAAAAACAAGTCCTTCTCATCTCTACTTGGAAATCAATATTTCTTAAAAAAAATTAAAAATACCCCCAAATTTTGCAACATTCTACTGTTCTTCTGCATAACCTAGTACACTGCAGTGTGTAAATCTCTGCCCATTGCTCCACTGAAAACAAAGAAATAGAGACAGTCTCTTTTCATGAAGAACATTAAGGTAAGGTAAAAGTATTTTTCGACCTCATAACAAAGCCGTTATCCTTTGAAAGCACACAGTATTAGAAATGTGGTTGTTCTGAGAGCAGGTATAAGAACTACATTTTGTAAAGGGTTATTACAGAGACTGCAAAAAAGAAGAAAGGGAAGAGAGAAATAAAAGGAGATACTGAAGAGCCCATGGCAGCATTTACAAAGAATGTAGCATTCAGAAATATTTCATTTTCTACCGTATGTACTTGCCATCAATAATCCGGAAAAGGCAATATAAAGGAAACAAATGAAATGTAATTTTCAGGCTAATTATGGCCGATGCATTTGGTCCTTTTTGTCATCTTTCATTTAATATTATGTCTTTATATTTAAAAAGAGCCTACAGTGTAAATGAACAAATTACATCAGCTTTTACCTTGCCTCCACTTTGCACTTAGTTCTTCATGAGGTAACATTTCCCAGAAAACATGACATGGCTGAGTTATAACTCTAAGACTGCCAACAAAAGGGAGCCCATGGACTTCAAATCCCAGGTCACTGAGTCATCAGGAAAACTATCTGTATTGATAGTAGAGCTGAGCAAGCATGGCCAAGGAAGTAGGACATAACAGACTGATATTTTGTGGGGTTTTTGTTTTTTTGTATATTTTTATAACAGACGGAGCATGTAGAGATAATGGACTCTTCATTCATTCATTCATTCATTCATTCATTCATTCATTCATTCATTCATTCATTCATTGTCCATCCTGCTCCCATTAGTGTCACAGCACTATGCTGGGTGGGTTACAACACACGTAATAGAAAACAATAAAAACAGAAACATTAAAAGCAGCAACAATAACACTAAAAAAAACGGCACCGATAATCGTGTAAACCCCAAGTGGACAGAGGAAAAGAGGATGAGGAAGAAGAGGAGGGGAAAGAAAAAGCAGGGAGAAGGTGGTCAGCTGGGGAATGTTTTTAATTGCTTCCTAAATGTCCACAGGGAGGGGGCTAGGTGGAGCTCCTCTGGAAGCTGGTTCCATCAAGTTGGAGCCACCACGAAGAAGGCCCTACCTCAATATCCTATTTCAGTGGTTCCCAGCCTTGGTACCCCAGACATTCCTGGACTACAACTCCCAGAAATCCTGGCCAGCATAGCTAGTGGCGAAGGCTTCTGGGAGCTGCAATCCAAGAACATCTGGACCACCACGTTTGGGAACCACTGTCCTATTTCATTCAATAAGGGACTGTGGACAGATGAATATTCTTGGGTGTCATGTCCTATCATTCAAACAGGTACATCACTTGCTCCTCCGATGGACACAAGGCTATTATATACCATGGTTCCAGGTATCTCAGGGTTTTAAATGTGGCAGTGGATAGAACAGAAAATTCAAAGGAACAAAAACAGCAATTGCACCCTCTTGAATTGTATGAATGTCTGAAGTGAAAAACACTCTGAGCAGTAACACCTACGGCCTCTTTCATTTTACACCCCTCCAAAATTTGAGCAAAGGGAGTTCGTGAGGCTTGTTCTAAAGTCTGGAAGTAACTAGCCAACAAGCAACACAACTGTGGAACTGTGTGCTGGATATGATTTCTGCCTCGGCCCAAATCTTGCAAGCATGTGCACAGATCAAAATTATGCAGACATAGCAACACAACAGGATTGGAAGGGGGAATGTTCTTACTAGTGCGAGTATTCTCATCAATTGCTGATCCTGCCGCCATCAACTTTTCCTAGCATTATTGTCTTTTCAAGTGAATCTTGTCTTATCACAATGTGCCCCAAGTAGGGCAGCTTCAGTCTCATCGTATTTGTTAACAGAATGAGAGCAGGCTTGGTTTGATCTGGGACCCACCTGTTCATCCTTCTGGTGGCTCATGGTACCTGCAACATTCTCTCCCGGCAGCATATCTCAAACAAATCATTCTTTTTTTTTTTTCCTGTCCACTTTTTTCATTGTCCAGCTTTCACACCTGTACACACCTGTACAAGATTATCTTGGCCTTGCTCTCCAGTGAACGAAATAGGAATCCCAAACTGGAAATGGAGAAAACTGTCCAAAGGGTTGTCATAAAACATTACACGTTTGGTGGCAACACAAAATGTGCATAATTGAGTTGATTACGGGAAGATGAAAAGGCTTTGCCCTTCTTTGAACCTAGAGAGAGACTGTGGATAGACTTCTTTCTCCCTGGATTGCTTGCTCACCTAAACAGAATATTTCAGATCTAACCTCTGTTTCCTTCTTGGCTAGATCGGAGGCAGCTTCATCCCACTATAGTCTACCGTGAATCTAAATTATGTATCTGGATTCCTACTGCACTGTCTCAATATCCTGTTACTAGGCTTCATTTCTGGCTTGCTCATCTAACCGGTGATCTGCAAACAGATGTTCCAAATGAAATGGGAAACCTGCTTCTGTTGACATGGATTATCCCCATGCCAGATGGCCGGGACAGAACGACTCTACCTGCCGAGAGAAAAGGGAATTGTGTTTGACATGTCCTTCATTTCGAGAAGCAACGCGGCGTTTCGGGCCAAACTTATCATCTGGTCTATCAAATGTTGTTTGACAGCCTTAGACATCTCAGACCGCTGTGCGCAGGAGGGCTTGGCTATGTGAGGATGACAAAAGGAGCATAAGTACAGCTACGTGGAGTAAGGAAGGAAGCAGGGCCTCAGTCCTAGAAGCAACTGGAAAACAGAGTGTTTCAATTATTCACCAAATTCAACACTTCAGCTTGCTTCTCCCACACATTTTTAAGGGAAGAAACATTCCCCTTTGCCACCATTGTGTGTTAGTTGCAATGTTTTTTGCAACTAACCTGCAAAATGTATGCTATGACGAAATATGTTGGCAAAGAGCGTTCTTGCTTTGGAAGGATTCCCATGCCAGATGTAGGGATCTAAATGCTCATTTGTCACAATGAGGCACATGAAGATTAAGAATCACATCATTCTTCCCCTCACTGTTCCGTATAACAAGATATTTCTCACTGCAAAGAAACCTTTGCTGATAGAATATGAGTGATTGAATAGGTGTTTGGATAGCTCAGTGATTTAGGTATCTGACTGCGGAGCCAGTGGTTGAGATTTCGGTTCCCCATTGGGCATCACAAAAGAGCCAGCCTGGGTGGCCTGGGGCCAGCTGCACAGTCCTAGGGCAACCCCCCCCCCCAGAAGAAGAGAACAGCAAAGCCCTGAATATTCTCTAACTGGAAAACCCTGACAAGAGTCATCCTAAGTCATAATTGACATAAAGGCACATGATTATTAAGTAGGTGATACTGAGCAGTATCACTCAGAGGGCTCAAAAAGGCAGGGATAGGGACTCGGTTCATGGTCTCACTGTCAAGTCTGACTTAAGTCACACCAGTGACTTGATTCAGCTCAACTTGCATCTTTCTTAGTGACTCAGACACAACGTGTGACTAGAAACCCACCCACCACTTCCTTTCTCCAGGGGAAGAAGCTTGTTTTCAATAGGGACCCGAACTTGGGGCTTGAGACTCAAGACCTTGGTAGCAAAGACTCGAAACTCGGACCCAAAGGCATGCCAACATCCCTGCTCAAAGGTGCCTTCCCCAGGTGTCTGTAGACACTGGAGCTGCCAGCAGCTGCCACTCTCTCTAAGAAACCTTTGTGAACACACGGTGTCGCTTCTCTGTGAAGCCAAAGTACCCCAAGTGAATCCACAAGGCCACATCTTCACATCACTGCCTTGGCAACCGGAATGCAGAGGTTTGCCCTACGTGGGAGAGGGACAGCCTTGGGTAGGAACGAACCTCGGGCAAGAAGAAACCAAACCTGAACTTTTTCAAAGTGAATACGGCATTAATATTTATTTTCCTGTCACGGGTTCCCACTTGGTGAACTGCTGACCAAGGGCAATAGCCAGATGCTCAGCAGAAACAAGCATAAAAATAACCCAGAAGAACCAGAGGGTTTACCCACAATGGGTTTCCTATTCGCCTCCAAGCTGCAGACCTAAGCAGTTCCTGTCGTGTTCCCAGGTGTGATTGCCTTCTCTTGCAGGGGCTCAGGAGTGCAAAAAGTTCAAACGTCAACCCTTCTCAGGTTGGTCTTTTCTAACTGCAGGCCCTCAGTTGACTGAAATGACTGAGGATGGAAGTACAGAACAAAAACCCCGGAACCTATATAATCATAGACTAGTGGAGTTGCAAAATAGTGGAGTTGCAAGGGACTTATAAAACAATCGAGCCCAACCTTCTGCTCAAGGTGGGAATCCAAATCAAAGCAGATTTGGCAGAGGGTTGTCCAAATTTCTCTTGAATGCCTCCAGCATTGGAGTGCTCACCACCTCCTCCCGAGGTCCCTGGTTCCATTGTTGCACTGCTCTAACACTTAAGACCTTTTCCCTGATATTCAGCCTAAATCTGGCTTCCTGTAGCTTGAGCCCATTGCTGCGTGTCCCACACTCTGGGATGATCGAGAATAGATCATGTTTCATGGTGTTTTAACAGAAACTTTGTAAACTACAGACAACTAATGTATATGAAAAGTTAGTGGACTCTGAATTATTTTTAAGATACTTCATAGAAGTGTTTTTTGTTTGTTTTTTTAAGCAGCTGCACTCCACTTGGGCCAATAAACATGAGCAATTAGTCTGTCATTGGTTCACCTTTCCCGTCTCTGCCCCAAACACAGCTTCTGGGCACAGCAATGTAAGGGTTGCTTCCATGCTAATTGCAAGAATTGATGCTTTTGAATTGTGGTGCTGGAGGAGGCTCTTGAGAGTCCCCTGGACTGCAAGGAAAACAAACCTGTCCATTTTGAAGGAAATCAACCTTGAATGCTCAATGGAAGGACAGATCCTGAAGCTGAGGCTTCAATACTTTGGCCATCTCATGAGAAGAGAAGACTCCCTGGAAAAGACCCTGATGTTGGGAAAGTGTGAAGGCAAGAGGAGAAGGGGACGACAGAGGACGAGATGGTTGGACAGTGTCATTGAAGCGACCAACATGAATTTGACCGAACTCCGGGAGGCAGTGGAAGACAGGAGGGCCTGCCGTGCTCTGGTCCATGGGGTCATTAAGAGTCGGACAGGACTAAACGACTAAACAACAACAACCAAATCACGTGGAGGATTTTATCAGTTCGAAAAAAGTGGGACGTGCGTGCTCCACTTAAACGGAAGCAAGAGATCCTGTAGGAAATAAAGCAAACAGAACCAGAGGGAGGTGTTGGCAGGGAATGGGAAGAAAGCACTTTTCTGCCTCACATTAGGCGTCTTTGTTGCTATGACTATGAAGGAAACTCCAAAGGGTTTACTTTAAAGTGAGAGAGCACCCCCAAGTGGTTCACAGATCAACCCATATTGGTTGAACTCAGAAAACGCTCAGCTAGGGTAGAACTGTCACATACATAATAAGATAAAGATTTAGATGTGCTCATCTTGAGATTCTTGTTTTAGAACAAACAGAACTTTAAATGTTCTTAAGCACTTAAGAGGAACGGCGGAAGGAATAGCATGCGCTCACTGTTATCCCAGTTTTCTATCTGAAAGGAGATTTTATCAATGGAAGTATTAGGAAGGGGATAATAGCCATGTGCCGTCAATTTTGACTTCCATTTACATTTTTCAGGGTTTTCTACACAGACAGTATTCAGAAGTGGTTTACCATTCCCTTCTTTTGGGACTGTGCAGCTTGCCCAAGGCTACATAGGTAGTTGTGTATCAAACTCCCAGCTTCTAGCTCTGCAGCGGGATACCTAAACCACTGAGCTTTCCAGCTAAGGGAAGAACAATGTTTTCCCATATATGAAGTTCTACAATCTAGTCCAATCTACCGCCTCGTTATTTCATTGCCTTATTCTGCTTATGTTGCAGTCCTGAGATTTACTTCTGAATCGACATGCACAGGCATTGACAGCCTGGTGTTCAGCTTCGGCCAGGTCACACCCATTACTCAACATTTCCATTGCAAAAAAAAGTATTAAATAAGACTTGTCTCAAGTAAATGGTGGGGAAAATTGGCTCATAAAATGGTCCCTCCCCGTCCATTGTTTTTTCAGTGAAAGGAGCGGTTTCTGCCAGTGGAACAGGTAGCTGATAAAGAAGTGGCCTCTCTGTTTTCTGTCAGCTCACCAACGACCCAGGTGTGAAATGAGGTTTCCTTGTTTTTGCGGTCTCCTTGTTTATTTGCGCCTTCCCCAGATGAAATAAATAAAGCATGAAATTAACTAATTACGGCACTTTCATGCTGTACATAAACAGTTCTGAAAAGTCAACACTGACCTTTTATGATGTGGAAGGAAATGCAAGACAGGTGTTAGCAGTGGGCTTCAGATAGATGGTGGAGTCCTGGTCTTCTTCTGACCAGCCGCTTGGATGCCCTGCCTTCTTCCAGCACCAGTTGAGCCAAATAGCCCTTAATACGAATATATGCAGAGCTCTTAGGGAGCAGGCAAAGGACCTAACTAGCTCAATATATGAATCCCCTGTTGCTTTGTAGAGCTGGTACGTTTGGTTTCCCATCTCTGATTCTGGAGGCACTTTGTAGCCAATGCCACTAACATTGCCGCCTAGAGTGGTCAAAATGACTAGATAGGCGGGGTATAAATACAGTTAACAACAACAACAACAACAACAACAACAACAACAACAACAACAACAACAACAACAACAACAACAACATCGGTCAAGAGCCATTAGCTTGGGAGGGTGGTGGAACCAAGAGATGAGGTTGTCCAGGAGATCTTAAAAGTTGAGAAGGCTCATATGGGAGCGATACAAACCTTCACATAACCTGTACTTTAAGCGAACTACCTTTGGGTTTTCTGAATAAATCCTTAGGAACAAAATCCCATTGTCGTACACTATCACATGAAGGCAATCGCACAAGAGATAACAGCTTCCTCCCATATTGTCCATCATTTGCACGCTCCTCCCATGATTGCACACGGTCTCAAGCAACCAAACACATCACAGCCACTCCACAAAATGCAAAAACTGATTATATGGTTGCCCTTATGCACACTTTTCTTTTGTTTTGCACATTGATGATCTTCATCATCTCTAAAGAAACCAAGCAAACTTCGGCAAAGCCACTAGAACGGGTTGAGGAAACACACAGCGAGCTAAGAAGAGGAAAGAAAATCAATGCTAAATTCTTGGAAATTCATATCTAATGCCTACATGGCTTCCTTAGATTAAAATACAGGCTGTCTAAAATATAAAGAACAAAGAGGATTTCAGCTGCTGGATAGCTCAATAGTTTAGGCATCTGGTTAGGAGTTCAATTCCCTTCCAGCTCTGCAGTTCTAAGATTATTAGATTATAAAACAAATAATACAAAACTAATCTATACAGGAAGTGGTGAGGAAACCAAAACTATTACTTAAAAAAATTAACACAAGCTGAGGCTGTAAAAATAAATTTATGCTGATTTCCTTTCCTTTCACACATTTCTACTTGGGCAATAAAGACAGATGTCTACATAACACTATTAAAGTTATTGCCCTCTTTAACAGTATATTTTCACCAACAGAGACAGGATGTTATTCTTTCTTACTCTCAGATATGATGTTTAATAGGATCATTCCAGACACGTCTCCTCTTGTAGCTGGTTTATTACATTTGCTGCAGATGATGCAATACTCAATTATCTGCCGCCTTATTGCTGCTGCAACCTCAGTTTCAGAAGCCAAAACCACCATTTACTGGAATACACTGATTTTTATGACTCATATACTCTCCAGCATGGCTTAAAAAAAAGATATTCATGGCCACATTCTTTACTACCACAATTCACAGGAGCACCATGAAAACCTCTTCCAGACCATAAAAGTGGCAATGTTATCTGTAAATAATTGGAAAAAATATAAGAGTGCGAGACATGCTCCTTACACATGTGCTCACCAACGTGGTGTTCTGCAACTGATCTACACTTTTTACAAGGGGCGTAAATCTCCACTGATTTTATTCTCATTGCTAAGGATGGATGAAAAATGTCAGGTTTTATCCCTGCTGGCGATAAACTTTTAAAATATACATTTAGGACTTTTTAATTTTTTAAAAAAATGCAAACATGTTTTTTGCAAAAAAAATATTTGGAGTAAAAAGAGGTTAAATTGTGCATAAGAAACACTGGAATTTGCATAGGAAACTTTACCACTCAAATTGCGAACTTTTAAATGCAAAACTTAAAAAAACACTAGGTTTATGTGCAAAATACGTTTTTTGTTAACGGTATGGGACTACAATAACTGACGGAGTCTCTCCTTCAAAAAATTCCCCAATTTCACATGGTCTTCCCAAGTCTCGCTACTGAATGTGACCATACCAAGAGAGGTGAGAAGAATGTCTACTCGGAAACTGGTCTTCTTGATGGTATCCTTGTGAAATAGACTTCCATCGGAGGTACACTACACCTTCTCCCTTGAAATTTTCAGGAAACTGATGAAAACAGAGCGTTTAACAATGTATTCCACTGAGGTTAACTCATGGCCTGTAATCTATGTGTTATACTCTACGTCGCCATACTGATTGACAATTTTTGATTTGGTAAAACATTTTTATTTTATTTGTTGTGGGGTAGAGGTTGATAGGACTAATATTCTTATGTGGGTTTTTTTAAACTTTTTTTGTGTGTAAACTGCCCCAAATAGTAGCTTTCACTAAGTGGGGTGGTATAGAAATGTCATAAGATAAAGGTTCCCCTTGACAATTTTTGTCCAGTCATGTCTGACTCTAGGTGGCGGTGCTCATCTCCATTTCCAACCCATGGAACTAGCATTTGTCCAAAGACAATCTTCCATGGTCATGTGGCCAGCGCGACTAGACACGGAATGATGTTACCTTTCCACCATGGTGATACCTATTTATCTACTCGCATTTTTGCATTTTGCATGCTTTCGAACCGCTAGGTTGGCAAGGAGCTGGGACAAGCGACGGGAGCTCACTCCGTCGCCTGGATTCGATCTTACGACTGCAGGTCTTCTGACCTTGCAGTACAAAGGCTTCTGCAGTTTAACTCGCAGCGCCACCACGTCCCCATTAGAAATGTTGTGAATAAAATAAATAACACTGCTCTTAACAAATAAGAGTTTTGGTCTTTTTGTTCTCATGCAGAAGCAAACCCACCACACACATACACACACCTTGTAGCAGTTGGCATGTCTACCAACTGTTTGAAAGCATCAAGGCACTGTGTTTCAGCAAGGATGAGAGAACATGAAAATATTCATCCAATGCTTATTCTCAGCCAACACAATCCACATGATCAAGGCACCGGTCCCCTTCCCAAGTTTTACTACTCAATAGTTCAAAGCAGGAGCTGATGTAATTCTGTAACAGCAACGGTAGTGCTGAAACCTGAAATAGGAAATGTCTTTGAAGGACTTCCTGGTGTTCTTGAAACAGTGACATGAAAATCTGCCAGTGTCACTTTCCCCTGCGTTCAAATTCTTTTCAACCTCAAGTCTTTCTGTACTGCATCATAACTTGAGCATACAAATCAGTTCTTCAAAAACAAACTGTTTTCGGCCATTGGCACAGGCTAAATTCAATTAGTGAATCTACTGCAACCATATGGGAGCCCATCATGTGTTCAAAAGAAAGGCTCTCTTCCCCTCCCCCCGACTCCAAAAAGGTGGCAGATCTCCTTGAAAGAAATCACCAAAATAACTTTTTAATTTGTGAACCTCTCATGAACCTCTTAAAAAGCAGATGGATTTGTAAAGAAAGCCAAGAATACGAGGATAGGATGCAAAAATTCTCTGACGACAAAGCCAGGGATATATGTTAGAAATGAAACCGACTTATGAAATTGGAGTGACAGGCAAGGAAATTCTATTGATGTGTCTATTTTCACAGTGTGTCCTCCTAGCTAGTAGTGTTAAATTCCCCTCCAAATTTTCAGCTTAATTCACGGATATGTAGGAAGTGGTACAGCTCCGTTCTCGATCAATCCTGCAATAAAAGGAAGGCTTTTTCTCCATCCTACAAAGTCTCTTAGTCATAAACTGTCTACTAAGAAAAATGGGACTTTCTTCTAGTGTATAGGCAAATCCTCAGATCAGTGTCAGCTAATTTTAACAGGCAAAGTTAATGGTTAAAACACATTTGTTTTGCATGTTGTTTTTAATGGTTCTCTTTTCCTAACTATAATGCTACCCTAAGAAATAAAGACCACAATCCTTGGTTTCATCTTGTTCTGTGCCATCAAATTATTTATAACCTAAACATTAATGTTGGCATTTTTTAAAATAAGCTACAGTATCATCTCTTAGGTTCTATGGAAGTGTTTTAAACAAATATTGTAAGCAGAACGAACTTTGGAAGGATTTGCATTGTGGACTCATAACTAGAGCAAGAATTGTACAAGCAAATAGTTAACTCTATAGGTAGCTCGTTTCCTGGGCTCTAACCCATTGAAGCAAAAGATCACTCAGCCAAAGTTAAGGAAACATTCTCAGAAGACTACCATATCAGTTTAGAGCATTCTTTTGCATAGTCAGAGCCATGAAGATCAGGAGTTCCAGTATATAAAACCTTAAAGCCTCCAAATACATAATGCCACTACAGTAGGACCCCCATATCTACTGGGGATTGGTTTGATGGTCCCTGTGGATACTTCAAAATCACAGATAATAGCAAATGAGAGAAAGCATGATAAAAGGGAAAGAAAACAAGGACACAAGAGGGCACCGGGGACCATGCTATGTATTCTTTGCTAAAAAGTATTGAGCAAGGTCTCTGTCTCCATCTAGTGGCTTGTTATGGTAATACATGTGAAAATAGTTTTTTCTGGGTCTTTTTCTTTTAATATTTTTAACATTTTCAGACTGTGGATGAATGAAACTGTGGATACTGATCCTGCAGATATGAGGGCCCTGCCTTATAGAGACTTTGCCTTTCTGCTTCCTCGTACACACAAGATGATAAGGGGTTAAATTTCTGCTTCCTGAAGGAGAGCAGCTCCAGTCTTCTCCAGCATTTTGTTTATATCTTTCTAAACCAAATCTTTAACAGAACCAACACTTCCTTTTGCACTCCCAACCCACTGAGGGAAATTAAGCCGTCTGCAGGTTGGTTAAACCATCAAGGAAAAACGGAAGCGGACAAAGTGGGAGGGAGGGGAGAGAAAAACGCTTGCCTTCCAACTCTTTTCTGACCTGCCACCAACAAGTTGGCCACCGACGAGGACAACTTGAAAGATGGATATGATTGATGCACAGAGGACAAAGCCTATCAATGGTGTTGACAGCTAGAGATTACTTCCACTGAGAGAGCTGATATGCACTTGAATATACAACAGCTAGGGAGCATAAAAGGAACTACAGCACGTTGTATATGTGCACACCCAGAAGCAGTGTGGGAACAACATGGCAGAGCAGAGCAACCTTGGGTCTGATTCAACAGGGCTATCCTCATGATTTCAGTCTACATGGCCTGCTACCATTACTCAAGGCAGCCAAACAGAGCTACTCTTGGCTGGAAGTCCTACGCTGCAGTTCCACGCCCGTAGTAGCAAGTGATTTCATTTTCCTTAAGTACTTCTAGCTTGCTCTTCTGTATTCCTCACCAGCTCCTTGTCAATACCTTCTTCAGCACTGTGGGACCTCCTGACCTTGCTAATCCTCCTTCTACTTCCAGGTGATGTGGTTCTTAATTGAGTAGCGTCTTGCAATTGATTCTTCAGCAGCTCCAACTCTGAGCGGGCTATAGATTCAATAAAAAGGGCAAGGATGGTCAATGACCCTCTCTCTACTCCAGAAAGTTTCTCTTTTAAGCTTAAATGAAAAGCGACTACATATGGAATTGCTTTTTGATCTCTTATACAGAGAGCACCTGAAAATACAACCAGAATTAAGTCTGACTACAGGATGGCACAATGCTCGTAACTGAACTGGAAGTGTCTCGCTCTCCCTCTCATTGGCCCTGAGACAATGCACCAACATCAGGGGATTTTTAAGTGGTGGCCTGAAGCAATGTTTCTCTGCATATACCATGGTAAGGCATAAGGCCTTCATCAAGGTTACTATGAATCCACTCTCCTACAATTCTCATGTCTTTCTACAAGTGTGAGATGCCACCTCTTTACTGACCTATCTATCTATGACAATTTTAGATGCTAGGTTTTCCCTGTGCTGAACTCTCCCCCAACTTACTTTAAAGGATAAATACTACATCTGTAATCATGTAAATGTCCTTTTGCATTACACTGGAATTTCAGTTCTTTCGTGCAGCGAAAGGTGAGGCAGAGGATTCAAAAGCTTGAGAACTCCTGCTGTGGAGAACCATAAGAGGAGTCAGATGGTTGCTTCCCCTAAAGTCACAAGAATATTCCAATTAGGCATTGCTTCTATCCAGCTAGAAAGCAAAAAATAGATGAGAAGGCAGGAGGAAATTAACTGGCTGGAGCCCCCAACAGTTTCTCATATCCCCATGGGGGGAAAGCATTAATATTGAGGGGTGTGAGTGCTACAAGATTTTTTTTTTAAAAAAATTATCTCCACTCTGCAGAGTCCCCACCTACCAGCTGCATGTATAGGCTCCCCAGTGGTGGGATTCAGCAGGTTCGCACCAGTTCTACAGAACCGGTAGCTAATGTATTATTGGTTCTGCAGAACCGTTTGTTGACCTGCTGAATCCCACCACTGATCCTGGCCAGTAGTGGGATTCAGCAGGTTCGCACCAGTTCTACAGAACCGGTAGCTAATGTATTATTGATTCTGCAGAACCGTTTGTTGGCCTGCTGAATCCCACCAGTGGCTCCACCTACCAGTCAAAGACATGATTTTTCCAGTGCAATGTATGGAAGTGAGAGCTGGACCATAAAGAAAGCTGACCGCCGAAGAATTGATGCTTTTGAATTGTGGTGCTGGAGGAGACTCTTGAGAGTCCCCTGGGCTGCAAAGAGAACAAACCTAGCCATCTTGCAGGAAATCAACCCTGAGTGCTTACTGGAAGGACAGATCCTGAAGCTGAGGCTCCAATACTTTGGCCATCTCATGAGAAGAGAAGCCTCCCTGGAAAAGACCCTGATGTTGGGAAAGTGTGAAGTCAGGAGGAGAAGGGGACGACAGAGGACGAGATGGTTGGACAGGGTCATCGAAGCGACCAACATGAATTTGACCCAACTCCAGGAGGCAGTGGAAGACAGGAGGGCCTGGCGTGCTCTGGTCCATGGGGTCATGAAGAGTCGGACACAACTTAACAACTAAACAACAACACCAGCTGCATATGTAATAATAAAGTATCCATATACTTCATGGCAGACAATTCAGTTTTGAGCCTTTTGGCACTATATAGCACAATTCAGGGAGAAAAAACTGAAGGCAAGAGATGTGTCTTTTTTCCTTCTTGACTGGAAAACCAAAGTCTTGTTTGTCCCATGTAAACAGGAGACCAAAACTAGGATTACTTTTGTTCAGATTAAGGATGCACCCAAATATCTTCCGGACGCTCGGACAACACATTTGACCAGAAACTGGAGAATAACTTGGAAAGCAGATTCTCATACCTCAATCAGCAATCAGATCCTGGTGACGTCATTTGTAGAAGGGGGATGCTAATGAATGGTTATTCTTCCCTCAATTCAGCAATAGTTTGTTCTGCTGATCATTCTAAACTATTCTAAATTATTATTACTCTTTTAAGATATAGTTAAAGGATGTGGGAAAATACTAGCATTTAAGGAAAAAAGAACTCACCTCCCCAAATTCCACTTTAATAACTTTGTAAGATGTTGCAGGGTTTAAAAGACACATTATATTGGAGAGCCATCTTGTGGTGATGTTTAAGCATTTTATTGAATTATCTGCATAAGATTGCTAGAGAAAGTAGTGATATAAAGAGCTGTATTTCTCTGATATTTACTCAAAAGAAGAACTGATCACATGTGGACTCATTTGGATATGGGGAGCTGTCATTCTACCTCCACATTACCTAGTGTAATAATTCAAGCAGCTATAATCTGTTCTTCTGCTACACAAAACTACAGTATCTGTCACAAGAACTTAGGTATGAAAGAGTCTGCTGCATCTTCCATGGTCATGTCCCATTCATTAGGAATGGGGAAAAATCTGTCATTCTTGCTTCCCACCTTGTTTTGATTGTTTTTATCAGCGTCAAGAACTTTCTGTCTTAAACAGAAAGAAGATGAAAAATCTTGCAAATTCTTCAAATGTGAACTGAACTGAAATTCTTCCCCATATGCACTGGGGAATCCAGGATTTACGGCAGTTCCTACCAAGGAAAGGCCCTTGCTATCACTGCCTGACATATAATTCAACACTAATGCCGTTGAATGAGGTGCCTCAGTAGCTCGGTGTGTTGGAGCACCCAGAAATTGGGAGGTTGTTTCCCCATGTGCATTGCTGGAGAAGAGGCAATCTTTGTGGTCTTGGGCAAGCTACCTAGTCCCAGAGTAGAGATGTGAGTTTCATATTTGTCTCCCGGGGAAGACCACCACAAGCAGCCAGTCCGATTGGACCCTCCCTCTTGAACAGGGCATCATTTATTATTGTTGTTGTTGTTGTTAACTCAAAGTTATGGTTCAACCTGTCTCCCGCCTTTGGTTTCTAAAAAAATCTTAAAATTCTTCCATTATGAATATGTTGTTTAACAGCACAATTTTGATAAAATCTGATCAGCAAGAAACCTCGTCCTTATCTTTCAACCCTTCAAATCACAGCAGAGGAAGGTTGAGTTTGCACAAAGTAAAACACATACACTTTCATTTTTATTGGAAGGCAAATACACTACACTATGACTGTGGCATCTTCAGATTGGTTCCAAGGCCCTCTGTGGATACTAAAAACCTACGGATAATAGCAGCCTCTATATATTGCATAGCTTCTAGTTCCCTGTAGTGACCAGTTCTGATAACTGCTTCATGGAAATATATACTTCCGGTTTTATTTAATTTTTTTAAAATATTTTCAGATCCTGGATAAGTACAGCTACTGATCCACAGACACAAGGGGGGGCTACTACACCAGCTTGCCAAGCCAGAGGCTTAAAACTGATGTGAAATTGTCCCAGTTTGTCCTACACTCATAACTTCATTGTAACAAAATTATTGGTGGAGGACTCTCAAAAAAAGTCATTTTTAGAAAACCACCATGACCACTGAAGTCATTCCTACAGCAATATGATTCCAATTTTCTCCCACTGTTACATGGCTTAGTTTCAAAGGTAGCTTGTGCTTCAATGGGTGTGTGTAGCTACCTTGTCCTAAATCTGAAGGTGAGCCCCCAATGCAGATTACAAACTACCTGTGACTTTTGATTTGCTATGTTTGTTTATCTAACAGTACTCTCAGCTTTTCTTTTCCCAAAGAATACCTTTGACTTGATCACTATTATTTGTCTAATTAAACATATCAGTCACCCTTTGTTCCTATAGATACCAGAGAATGGTAAAACATAAACAGCAAAACATAATGAAAACTGTGTATTCTCAAAGGCTTTCCCACAGCTGGGATCCGATGGTTGCTGTAGGTTTTTCAGGCCAAACAACCTGAAAAACCTACAAAAACCATAATGAAAACTAATGCAAGAAACCTTCCAGAACAGGGAGATCTTTATGTGTCTATGAACTACCTTGTAATTTAGGACCCCTTTATGCATGGGATCAGTATCCACTAATGCACTTACCCATAGTCTAGAAATACTAAAAACTTTAAAAGAAAATTCCTATACATTATATAAGATTTTTCCTGTATGTATGTATGTTATGTATGTACGTATGTACGTATGTATGTACGTATAGTAGTACCTCGGTTTGTGAAACGGATCCATTCTACGCAATGTTAGGTAGTACAGAAATGTCGCAAACAAAAATGCCAATTACTACCTAGAAAATCCTGGAAAGAGCCACCATAAGTCAGAACTGACTTGATGGCACACAATTACTATTATTTACCAGATTTAGCCCCTTCATGGATTGCTGCCTTGTCGTCACAATGGGGCTTGAGTAATTCAGAGAAGCTATGGGCTATGCCGTGCAGGGACGGACAGGTCATAGTGGAGAGTTCTGACTAAACACGATCCACCTGGAACAGGAACTGGCAAGCCATTCCAGTATCTTTGTCAAGAAAACTCCATCGAAAGAAACAGAAGTCTAAAAGATATGACGCTGGAAGATGGGCCCCTCAGGTTGGAAGGCGTCCAACATGCTACTGAGGAAGTGCTATGCCTCGAAGTGAAAAGAAAGTCCAATGCTGTAAAGAAAAATACTGCATAGGAAGCTGGAATGTAAGATCTATGAACCTTGGTAAACTGGATGTGGTCAAACAGGAGATGGCAAGAATAAACATTGACATCCTGGGCATCAGTGAACTGAAATGGATGGGAAGGGGCAAATTCAATTCAGACAATTACCATACCTACTTTTGTGGGCAAGAATCCCATAGGAGAAATGGAGTAGCCCTCATAGTCAACAAAAGAGTGGGAAAAGCTGTAGGGGGATACAATCTCAAAAATGATAGAATGATTTCAATACGAATCCAAGGCAGATCTTTCAACATCACAGTCATCCAGGTTTATGCACCAACCACCAATGCTGAAGAGGCTGAAATTGACTAATTCTATGACGACTTACAACACCTTCTAGAACTGACACCAAAGACAGACATTCTTGTCATTATAGGGGACTGGAATGCTAAAGTAGGGAGTCAAGAGATAAAAGGAACAGGAAAGTTTGGCCTTGGAGTTCAAAACGAAGCAAGGCAAAGGCTAAGAGTTTTGTCAAGAGAACAAGCTGGTTATCACAAACACTCTTTTCCAACAACACAAGAGGCGATTCTACAAATGGACGTCACCAGATGGGCAATAGCAAAATCAGATTGATTATACAGTATTCTCTGTAATGCTATGCAGTCAGCAAAAACAAGACCTGGAGCTGATTGTGGCTCTGATCATCAGCTTCTTATAGCAAAATTCAAGCTTAAACTGAAGAAAGTAGGAAAAACCACTGGGCTAGTCAGGTATAATCGAAACCAAATCCCTTATGAATACACAGTGGAAGTGAAGAACAGATTTAAGGAACTTGATTTGGTGGACAGAGTGCCTGAAGAACTATGGATAGAGGCTTGTAACATTGTCCAGGAGGCAGCAACAAAAACCATCCCAAAGAAAAGGAAATGCAAGAAAGCAAAGTGGTTGTCCAACGAGGCCTTACAAATAGCAGAGAGGAGAAGGGAAGCTAAATGCAAGGGAGATAGGGAAAGTTACAGAAAATTGAATGCAGACTTCCAAAGAATAGCAAGGAGAGACAAGAGGGCCTTCTTAAATGAGCAATGCAAATAGAGGAAAATAATAGAAAAGGAAAAACCAGAGATCTGTTCAGGAAAATTGGAGATATTAAAGCAAACTTTTGTGCAAAGATGGACATGATAAAGGACAAAAATGGGAGAGACCTCAGAGAAGCAGAAGGCATCAAGAGGAGGTGGCAAGAATACACAGAGGGATTATACCAGAAAGATCTGGAAGTCCAGGACAACCCAGATAGGGTGGTTGCTGACCTTGAGCCAGACATCCTGGAGAGTGAAGTCAAGTACGCCTTAGAAAGAACGGCTAACAACAAGGCTAGTGGAGGTGATGGCATTCCAGTGGGACTTAACGACACAACTTAACGACTAAACAGCACTGTAATAAAATTGTACTGATTGCAGGTTTAATCTGGAGTGCTTCAAATGAAACATTCAACACGTCCTCCTCTGCCCTCTTTTTGGTTACCCCTGTATATCTGGCAACCTGAGCCATAAGAGCTGCTTATTCAGAATTGTATTTGGGGATGTCCTTTTTTTTTTCTTTTTTTTTTACGTTTCTGCTGTAAAGTCTTAACATTACATTGTTGTTTTTACTGTAAGCCACCTAGAGTGGTCTAATATGATCAGATAGGCGGGATAGAAATAAAATAAATAAATAAATAAATCCCCTCAGAAGTCCCTGTGGGTGTCTTTCAAGGACCACGACTCTATTCATCCGGTTTTTCCTTCCAACATTACTCCCCCCCCCCCCCAAAAGGAGACGTCCTTCTTCCCACACGGACACGACGCCCTTCCTTCCCTCAGCCCGCCATTGCCCGCCTTTTTAAACCCTCCAACGAAAGCGCGCGCCCAACCTCCGCCTTGAATCTCTCACCGACCTATCACCACCTCCGTCTCTCTCCCTCTCTTTCCCCCCCGCCCTCTCCAGCACAGCTTTTGAGTCCCAAAAGTTCATTGGCCGGAGCGACGGTCACTCAAGAGAACGGGTCGCCGTTTGGAGGGGAGGTGGAAACGTCCAACCAGGCGCAACCAGCCACCCTCTTCTCGTGGACTCTCGCGAGAGATCCCTTTCTTCCTTTCCACTTTTTTTTGGGGGGGGGCAGGAAAAACCGTCGCTCCACTTGGAGGGAGGGGGGAAAAAGTCGGCTCCCGCGGGCCCCTCTCGCGAGACGGTGCGCGCGCGCGATAGAAAGAAAGAGAGAGAAAGAGCGAGAGGAGCGAGGCGCGCCTGCGCGGGGCTACCTCAGGCGGGAGCGAGGATAAGACACTGCGCAGGCGCGCGGGCTTTTATTTCCCCTCCCCCTTCTTTCCCCTCTCCCTCCAGCCCCTCCCACACCCGTCCGCCGCTTGCCCTCCGCCTCCGCCTCCTTTTTTTTTTCCCGCCGCCGCCGCCGCTTTTTGGGCCCCGCCGGGTCACGTGACGGCGCCAGGCTTTTAATGTTTACATTGGCAGCGGGCGGCCCGTGGCGGCGGCGCCCTTCCTCCTCCTCCTCTTCCTCCTCCTGCTGCCCCGGTCCTTCTCACGCTCCCGCCACCCGCCGAGGCCTCCTCCTCCTCCTCTCCGCCTTCCGCCGCCTCCAGGCGACCGTTTCGCTTTCTGTTCCCGGCCGCGACGGGCCACGGCGACGGCCACGACGACCGCCGGCCGTAGCAGCAGCAGCAGCACCGCCGCCACCACCAGTACCGCCGCCGCCACCGCCTCTTCTCCTTCTCCTCCCTCCTCTTCTACCGGCGGCGGCGGGGCTGAGGCGGAGGAGGCGAGGAAGCAGCAGCAGCTCCAGCCGCCGCCGTTGCCGCCACCACCGCCGCCGCCTCCTCCGCCTCTCCTTCTTCCGGCCGCGGCTCGCCCTCGTCCCCTCAGCCAGCCGCACCGCCACCCTCCGCCGCGCCGCCGCCCCCCTCAGCACCCCCACCACCCGGCCCTGAGGGAGGCGACCGAGGGAGGCCCCAGGAGAGGCCCCCGGGCCACGGCGGCGGCGGCGGCGGGCAGCCTCACCACGACGGCGACGGGCCGCTTGGGCCGCGGGCCGGCCTCGGCCGCCGCCGCCTCCTCTTCCTCCTCCTCCGCCGCCGCTTCGGCCCCTTTGGCCGCCGGAGGCCTCCTCGGCAGCGTTGGCGGCGGCGGCGACGACATGGAGGAGCTGGTGGTGGAGGTCCGAGGCTCCAACGGGGCCTTCTATAAGGTAAAGAAAGGCCGGCCGGGGGTGGAGGAGTGAGGGGGAGAGAAAGAAGGCCGCAGCCCCGAGGCCTGGTCTTTTGGGCCGGGCCTCGAGCGCCTCGGCCTGCCTGGCTCTCCGCCTCAGGATGGGGAAGCCTCGGGCCTGTTCCTTCCCCCCCCACAACACACACACACACCCTCCGGGGGGGGCCTTGAGGCCTCGGAACCGGGTTTGCCTGCCTTTCCCCGCCTGCCTTGGAAGAGAAGAAGCGGGAAACCGGAGTCTTTGAGGGAAAGAAATGGGGGGGGGGATGAGAGGGAGGCCTCGTTGTGAGGGGGGAAAAGAGGAGGAAGATCTGGGGGGGGAATCCTGACCCCATTTGAAAGATTTGTGAGGGGGGGCGTTTTTAAGGGGATTCTCTCGCTCTTTATAGAGACCAGGAAGGGGGGGAGCCCTTGCGGAGGGTTTGGGGGGGCGAGCAAGGCAGGGGAAGAGAAGGCTAGGAAAGAGGGGTGTGTGTGTGTGTGTGTCGAGGTAACAACCGACCCCCCCCTAATTTTTTCCCGGATCCCTAGTGTGTCGGGTGTTACACGTGTCTTGCTTGCCCCCCCCCCCCAATTCTGTCACCTTAATTGACCTCTTCTCTCTAGCCCAGCAAACGGGCTGAAATATACACGGGGAAGGGGTGGCAAACCGTGTGTCCTCCTTTGAAGGGAAAAGGGGGGGTTGTGAAGTGAGGAGATGATGATGAGGTTTTTTGGAGGGGGGATTTGTTGTTAATGGGTCTCAAGAGGGAGAGAGCGGGGGGGGGGCCTCCAGGTGGTGGAATTGGGGAGGGAGAGTGTGCCTCTCCTCTCTTCTTGAGGAGGGGGAAAGGGTGGAAAGTGAAAGGGAGGGGGGAAAAAAACCAGGCACCCCACGTGGGGGGGGAAAAAAGCACTTCTGCTTCATCCCTTGAGGGACAAAAAAGACATCCGATGGGGAGAGTTGAGCAGAACTGGGAAGCCTTGACCCTTTCTGGGCTTAAGGGCGCTTCCAGGGTGCTTCCTCTCCTGGAGCAAAAGGCATCCAATAATTTGCAAGCCTTTTTTTTCTCTCTTTTAAACATGCGGTTACTTAGGACGCACAGATTGCATAGCGAAAGGGAATCCTGTCCTTTCTTTTCCATCTGTTGGTCGAGGCTGATGCCCTTACACTGAGTTGGCCTCGTCCCCCGTGGAGGCTGCTAAGAGTCAATTTAGGACTAACTTTCTGCAGTCCGAGTTCCAGCTTTGCGGGCCCATTTTCTAGCAACCCTCTTCACAAACGAAACTGAGAGGTCTCCCCTCCGTCCGCATTTAATTCGGAACATATTTTGAAAGTGACTGGTGGGTCATGTGGGAATATTGAGTTTCTTTCCTTTTGATGGAAGAGATGCTGGCTTTAATGCTGTTGGGATCAACACATGTGATGCATAAATCACCAGATGTTGTGCATCTCATTTATTTTTGTGTTGGTATTTTGCAGATAATTGGATGGCATCCTTTCGCTTTGTGTTCTGAATTCATTTTCTGAGAAACAATACTCATATGATACTTATATGAGCATTTATGTTCTTTACACATTGTGAAGAAAATTGCACTAGCAGCCTTGGTCGGTGTGCAAGATTTAGAATTGTTTCACATTACGCTAATATTTTAATTTTATGTAATATAAAAGACAGCTTTTATGGCCACAATGCCTCCATGTTTTAATTGGGAGTTCTGTATCAGGACATTATTATCTTCTTCCTTTTTCTTTTTTTCTTTCTTTCTTTTTTCTCTTTTAAAGTAGCTTCTCAATAACTTCTCTTACTCACAAACTTTTTCCAAAAGATTTAGTACCTAGTCTTTTAAATGACCTCCTGGGTCAAGACTATAAAATTAATGAAACCCACCAGACCAAACCAGTCACTTGCATAGAAGTTGTCTGCCAGAAATAGTTGAGTGAGTTTTACATCTGAAAAGGAAACAGGAGGACTGGGTTGATTTTACTGAAGAATTTAACTTACTGTTGTTTTGCAGAAGATATTTGTAGGGTTATTTTATTCTGCTATATGCAAAAGCTTGGGGAAATTGATGGCTTTAAGAAGTAAGATGCCTGAATATATAAATAGCCATTTAAATAATTAAGATTGATACAAAATAATGGCTATAAAAGGAGACATGAAAAATGCACTGTGGTCAGTAATTTGATCTGTGCCATGCTTCATAACTACTATATTTGTTTTATTTCTTCCCTGTATTTCATTCTGTATTGGAACTTCCATATTATAAATATATATTGCTGGTTTTAATTTCATATAACACAGAAAAAATCAGAAAATTAGTGGTGGTAGGAAAGATATAATTAAATTATTTTCTAAAATATCTTTTTCACCTTATGTAGTTCTTTTCAGAAGTTACTGTCAGAAACCTTTTATCCCGTGGTCTAGCTCCCAGGAAAGTTTGACATTATTTCATCAAAGCAGACAAAAATTTAAAAACCCCTAATATTCATTTCAATGCTGGCCACACATTAAAATTTAATTGCTGCATTTGTTCTCTATAACTCTAATCCAACAGAACTGTTTGCACCAATAGAAAAAGCACATAGTTACTGCTTTCTGCGGGGAGACATTGTGTGGTGATAGCATGTTGGGTATTTTCTCAATAAGGGTGTTATGAGCAGAACAATAACTATTCAGATTCTGTTGTACATAACATATATTTCATATCCTAGGTTTGGATGCCCAGATACATTTCTCCATACCTTTCCTGTGCATGTTTCATGCACACAACCTCTCCCATGTTTGCACTTAATGTGCTGATGTTGTACATAAAACTCCTGGTACTGGCAGTTGCTGCTAAGTTGTGCCATTTTGTTACAGTTGGAGCAATATGCAAAGCCTGGGTATTTATTCCATTAGGGAGCAGTCTTTATGGATCAGTAAAAACACACTACCTGTTATTAAATCTGAATTGTTTTTTGCAGGCATTTGTGAAGGATGTACATGAAGATTCAATAACAGTTGCATTTGAGAATAAGTACGTATATTCCTCAAACAAAATAATGAAATACATATTTTATAACATGTTTAGAATCCACAAATGCTGCATGTTTGTGTTGGATGAATATAAATAATCAAAAACCTAAAAGTTCAGTTTTGATCTTGCTGTAATCTTATGGTTACTTGCAGTGAAAGAGACATGTTCACTTTTTTTTAACATTGCAGATGGGGTCAATGTTGGGGGGCAAATGCATCTTACTATTTCCTTTATACACAGCTTCCATACTTGACGTTAAGAATGTGGTAGTGCTGCAATTCTGCACACACTGATAACTGTTTCCCTTTCCAGTTTAAGAATTACACACTTTACACTTGGATACTTGTTCTGAGTGATGTCCTGCACAAATATGTTGCCAGATAACCCAGATCATTTTACACAATGCAGTGGAGTGAAAGAAATGGGCTGAAATCCTGTTGATTAGCATAGTAAGCCACACTAAACTTGGCCCATTAAGTTAATGGGGATTTGGTGAGTTGGCTGCTCTGTACATTCCGTTGATTCAAATCATCCTGTACAGTTGTGACTTACTAGGTTAAACAAAGTTCCAACTGATGTAAGCTTACCTGAATCAGTGAAACTTAAATAGGAGTAGGTTCTCCAAATCTCCACTGGCTTAGTGGATCTATCATGGTACAACATTCTATATCAGGGAATAGGATTTTAGCCAGTATGGCAAAGATTAATCAATTTCACCATATACATTATTGTATGCTCATTGTGTTGTACCGTAATGGATGTGTACATTCATTAATTCAAATTGCAACTTCATGTACCCTATTAGTAAAGTCTTAAACATTGTAACTTGTGTTTATTTACATGAAATCCCATCTTACCTTTCTACTACCTTAGTTGGACATTTCCTGTTTGCTCTGCTTCATGCATTTGTGCTTACTGCATAGGAATGCCTAACAAAGCGAATCCCCTTTGTTAAAATCAGTGAAACTTCCATACAACATATTTAGGATTGGAGTGTGTGTGGCTTTTATTCTCTTGATGTTAGTGCTCATTATTCATAGCACTATACTAAAACAATTGGCATATAGGTCTAATTCTCAAAAACAGTGTTTTAATATGTTACCATTGATGTTAATCTTGCAATGGTTGCATTACTTCCATACATTCAGTACAAGTAGACAGCTCAAAACCATACACACCACTGCATAAATTATTAAAAGGAATCTAGTTGTATTAAACATTACATATATGTCTGCATGTATGATGAAAACATGTTTCTTGAAGCTCTTGTTTTATATCCAAAATTTGCTTCAAAAATAATAAGACTATATTAAAAAATTCCAGATTCTTAATAGAGATGTAAGAAATAGGTAGACTTTATGATTACTCTTTTGCCATCTGCCGCTCTGCTCTGTATCCTGTCTGACTCTAAATCACCCAACATCCTACTTTTCTCAGCAGTTCTTTTTCAGAAACACATTCTTCTCAATCTCATGCCGTAATGGGTGTTATGTATCCTAATTACCTTTCTCTTTTCTTTATACATTGCATGCTTTTTATTAAGTTCATAGTTAAGGGGTAGAAGAAGCAATAAAGGCCCGGTGACATAACTGTTCCATTGTCTGAGCTACTGGCTGGCTTCACGGGATTATAGCCATTCCCACAAAGAAGGTGTTTGGAATTCTTCAGGGGCTCCCTAGATATTTAAGCAAATGGGCCACAGTTGGCCTGTAGGTCTTGTACAAGGTTGTATTAAACTGCATCACTGCAAGTTCAACAGTTAATCAGAGGAACTTAATAAAACAGCCTTCAGGTTCTTCACTGAGTGTTTCAACAGAAAATTTGATCTCTATCCTTATTGTCCATGTTTTTCTCAAAATACTCAGAGCATAAAATAAGAGAACCTTCGGTATAATTAATTCCAAGTCATTGCATCCTTTGACCAGGGTCTCCTAGGTACTCTTCTGCTGCCACTGTGGGACTGTGCAGCTTACACTGGGCTACCTTGGCTGGCTCTTCACCCATAGGTATTACTCAAAACTCCCAGCTCTGCAGCTGTCCAGCTAGCTACCTTGTGCATAAGGCCACAAAAATTATTCAGCTGCTATAGGGTGGCTGAGGAATCATAGAGAGTTTTGTTCCTCTTCTAACAACCAATTGCACTTCTGTGGTATAAGCAGAAGAGAGGACTTTCCCCCTCTGGGTACTGATTTTCTTCTTGGGTGCCGAGGAGGGTTGGAACGTTCCATCCTCCTTTTATTACCTGGCTCTCTTGCCAACTTACACTTACCTGTAGTTACTTGTCAAGAGTTTCAACCCAAGACTATTTTAAGGCTCTCAATATAAACCTATAGCTTTGTACTTGTTCACTTTATCCCAGATTCAGGTGAGCACCGGCTGCTGTTCTTTTGCCAAAAGGGTATTTGCTATTCTGTCTGCCTTGCCTTGATTGCTTTTCAATAGCTTAAGCTTTTACTTTCTGTTTTAGCTGGCAGCCAGAAAGGCAGATTCCATTCCATGATGTCAGGTTTCCTCCACCTACGGGGTACAATAAAGATATAAATGAAAGTGATGAGGTTGAGGTAAGTATCGTTTTAATCCATGTTTGTAAGAGATATTAGCAGCAATAAGTCAACTTCAGGGTGGGGAGTGAGTAAAAGATGGCAACTAAAATAGTATTGCAAATAGAAATTAATAAAAATGGCTTGTTAACTGCTTTGAGTAGTACCCAGCACTAAGTCAGTCGTATAGAAATATAGAAAATAAATAAATAATACTGATTTGCTTATGTTGTGACAAGGCTTTTTTTTAAGGGCGGTAGGTTAGTATTGAAGGAGTCAGATTTGTTTAAAGCAGTATTTGAAAACACTGCTTTGAAAAGCATTGCCTAACCTTTTCCACTGGAAAAGAAATGGAAAATTTGTGTTTTTTTTTAAAAAATGGCCCTTCAGTTCTTCTGTTTTCTGCCTGCAGCAAGCTTGCATCACCTAGACGAAGGCAGGCATCTTATAGTTTCACAGCTCCGCATCCAAAGTATATAAACTGTGCTCCTTAGCTACATTTATTGCTTTTGCTTCAGTGAGCTTAGGGCCAAAAAGATGGCTGACCTCTTCACTACTGCTGTGTGCAATAGGTCAAAATGAAAGGAAGTGACTAGGTTGAGCTCTTCCAAGGAGTTTCAGGATTCAGTGGAATATTGATCCTGGTCCTCCTGAGTCCTCTGAAGTAGAAAATTAAACCCACCCACCCTGTCGCCACCCTTAAGTTTTAACATTTCTGCACATTCTCTCCTAACATCCCATCCTGAGTGTAGGGGAAGAGAACCCTCACTTCCATCCGAGTGTATTGTATACACAGGTAGGACACTTAGAGGTTCCTCATCAGTCCAAACAATATATAGATTTAATGTATCCATTGCTTTACCTCCTAAATATTTCACCCTGAAAGGCAGGGCCAGTAGTTCCCGCACGTGTTCACTGAATACATGGGAGGAATATGAGCTGGATAATGATCATAACTTTGAAATGTTTCCATTTGACTAGTGTTGTTACTAATACAGTGGTGCCTCGCTTAACGAGCGCACCGTATAACGACGAAATCGCATAGTGATCCGTTTTTTTTGGATCGCTAATGCGATCGCTCAACGTTGTTTACATAGGGCGAAAATCGCTTTACGAAAATCGGTAAGCGTTTCGCTTACCGATCTTCGCAAAACAAAGCCCCGACGATCAGCTGTTCGGTGGACAAAATGGCCGCTGGAAGCTCCATAATGGCCGCGCGCAGCGTTTTCGCGCCCTCCCCTTGCTTAACGAGGGCGCGAAAATGGCTGCCGGCCATAGGAAACCTCGCTGAACGGTGAGTAAAGGAGCCTTTTGGAACACATTAAACGATGTTTAATGCGTTCCAATGGCTTTCCCTGTCCCGTTCAGCGATGTTTCGCTATAGCGAAGGTTAATCCGGAACGGATTAACCTCGCTATGCGAGGCACCACTGTATTGCAAAGGAATTCATTTTTGGAATTAGAAATGTTTCCATAAAAAAGCATAGCATTGGGGCCATGCCTCCTTGAAACATTGCTTGGCAGGCACATTCTGTGCTTAATGTAAGCTGTGTAGTTTTGTTGCGTGCTCTGTTAAGTTAAATATGTGATTAAGAGGAAATAGCAACAAAAGGTGGCCCACACATGGCACCACGAAGCATGCAGAATCAACCTCTCTTGCAGTAATTGCTACATAGTTCTATTTAAGGCTAGGTATTGTTGGAATGTCTTAGGCAGATATTAAAATGTGCAAGTTAATGTACGTGCCACAAGATTTCTGAATTAAACATTTACATAAGTTCATTAAAGATACCAGTAACTTGAGGAATTGGGGATGGCCTTGTACACTTCATGCATCAGAATATTTTTGATAAAGGAATTCACTGGTTGGATAACGGGCTTGTGAATAGTAGGAAGATATTTGTTACTTCAGATCCCCAGTACATTGGTGGTGGTATTATATTGGTGTATTTGGCAATGTCTTTATCACATAACACTTTTACACTGTGATTTTTGTTTAGGTTTATTCCAGGGCTAACGAAAAGGAGCCATGTTGCTGGTGGCTGGCAAAAGTGAGAATGATAAAGGGTGAGGTAGGAATATATACATATATATATATATATACATATACACATACGCACATATACATATATTAGTGTTACAGCATTGGTGTATTGATTTTAGCTTTTGGATTTTAAGTTCTTGTGGGCCTTACTTTTCAAGTTTTATTTTATCTTTTGGGTGCTCTTGATAATTATCTAAGTATAATGCAGTTTGTAGCAAAACATGGAGTTTTTCTCTGTGGAGCAGGCCCTTTCATAGATAACAAACGTAGTGTGTAGTCAGAACATTGAGTCAGTTTTCAGTTAAACAGTGTCTTGGACAATTTTGTTCTTCTTTTATTAGTTTTATGTAATAGAATACGCAGCCTGTGACGCTACCTACAATGAAATTGTCACCATTGAGCGTTTAAGGTCTGTGAATCCAAACAAACCTGCAACAAAGGACACATTTCATAAGATCAAACTTGATGTGCCAGAAGATCTTCGGCAGATGTGAGTATAGAGGTTTTATTTAAAAAATATTGATTTAAAAGCAGCTTTTTGGGTGTTTGGAAGGTTACAGTGGACAGACCAGGTTTCCCACCAGAGTTCTGCTGGTAGGAGCAATTCTGTCAGTAGATGTGTCAGACTGGGTCCTGTATTCTGCACCAAATGCTAGTAAACAGAAGATTTTGTGAAAGTCTTTGAAAGACATAGTGCTTAGGCAGGTGATATTAGGAGACTTTAATCATGGCAACGATACTCATGCTAGTACACATTTAAGATACTAAAACATGTCTGCCAGTTAGTCGCTGTGGCCGATGTGACAATGGCCTAGGTACAAGGAGATGAAACTACGTAAACTTTTAAAGATGCTTTTGATAATGAGTTGTGCACACTTTCAGAGATGGTGTTTGTGAAAATGGCACAGTGCAACTAGTGCTGACACAGCTGTGCTCTTCTTGGTAGATAGTGGCAGTGCACGGTTGCTCATTCATAAGACTAGATCAGCTGAAGAACACAGAATTCTATATGTACATCAGTGCATTATATGGCCAATTCTTGTATCTGTCCAATATGTCAGATGTTAATATAATGTCTTTCTAGGTGTGCTAAAGAGTCTGCACACAAGGACTTCAAAAAAGCAGTTGGCGCATTTTCTGTAATATATGATTCCGAAGCCCATCAGCTTATAATTTTGGTAAGTTCTGCTGTCGTTGAAATTTATTCAGAGTTTTTGTGCTGGATCTGATACTGATTACGGGTATTTTTTTTAAAAAGTCTATCAATGAAGTAACAACAAAACGTGCAAACATGCTCATCGATATGCACTTCCGAAGTCTTCGCACCAAGTTATCGTTGATAATGAGAAACGAAGAAGCAAGCAAACAGCTAGAGGTAAGTTCAGTTACAGCAACAAGTATTAGGGTTTTTTTTGTTTTGTTTTGTTTTTTTTTTAAACCAAGGAACGTGGTGGCGCTGCGGGTTAAACCGCAAAGCCTCCGGGCTGCGAGGTCGAAAGATCAGGAGTTCGAATCCACACAACAGAGTGAGCTCCCGTCGTTTGTCTCAGCTCCTGCCAACTTAGCAGTTCGAAAGCATGTAAAAATGTGAGTAGATAAATAGGTACCACCACGGTGGAAAGGTCACGGCGTTCCATGTCTAGTCGCACTGGCCATGGAAACTGTCTACAGACAAACGCTGGCTCTACAGCTTAGAAACGGGGGGGGGGGGGTGAGCACAGCCCTCTAGAGTCAGACACAACTGGACAGTTTGTCAAGAGGAACCTTTTGAAAGCAAGAATTTCTGTCTTGATTGACCTGGCCATTGGCTATGTTACAATTTGGGCTGCAAGTGGGTGTCTTTGGAGTACAGCCCCCTGAAATCTCCACTTCTGTCCTTTTGGAGCTGTACTCCAAAATGCAGATCTATTCTTTTAAAATCAGTGATGCACTCATAATTCGACTTCGGCTAATGAAAAATGTATCTTTCCAGAGTTCGAGGCAGCTTGCTTCACGATTCCATGAGCAGTTTGTTGTACGTGAAGATCTAATGGGTCTGGCCATTGGCACTCATGGTGCTAATATTCAGCAAGCCAGGAAGGTGCCTGGTGTGACAGCTATTGACCTTGATGAAGACACTTGCACATTCCATATTTACGGGGAGGTAAGTTGGATCTACAGTGTTGCTGTAGGAAGGCTTCTCTGATCCTGTGACTTTAAAATACTTGAACATCCATTTTATTATTTTTCCCCCCTAGGACCAAGATGCAGTGAAGAAAGCAAGAAGTTATCTTGAATTTGCGGAAGATGTCATCCAAGTCCCAAGAAACTTAGTAGGTATGTCAGTTTTTAACATAATAACAAAATTTTAAAACATCAGTATAATTATCCAAGAAGAAGAAAAAGAGGAAAAAGAAAAACAGGAAAAAAATCAGGTATTAACTGGAGGGAAGGCCTGCGTGAACATTCAAGTTTTCAGTTGTTTTTTAAAGATGCCCAGTGAAGGGGCCGCACGAATCTCCGGAGGAAGGTTATTCCAGAGGCAAGGAGCCACCGCCAAGAAGGCCTGGTTTCTAGTTTTTTCCTTCCGGCTCTCCCTTGGCGTCAGGCTCCTCAGCCTCACCTCCTGACTCGATTGGATGATACGGGTAATTTTTGGTGGGAGTAGGCGTTTCGCCAGGTATTGAGGTCCTAAACCATTCAGGGCTTTATACATAAGCATTAAAACTTTGAAGTCAATACGGAATAGAATGGGCAGCCAATGCAAAGCGGCCAGAATGGGAGAGATATGCTGATATTTTCTCACTCCACCAAGAAGTCTGTCAGCTGCATTCTGCACCACTTGAAGTTTCCGCATCAACCTCAAAGGTAGCCCCACGTAGAGTGCATTACAGTGGTCTAATCTCAAGATTACAAGTGCATGTACCAAGGTGGTGAGCGCCCCAACATCAAGATAGGGATGCAGCTCGGCTATCCGCCTTCTGTTTAAGGTGCCACAAACCTCTTTGTTTTTCCCTCGGCTGACTAGCAGAGCTAACTCCCTGATATTATTTTGCTTCACGGCAAAAACTATTGACGTTTTATTGTAAGTACTCCCTGATACTATTTTGCTTCACGGCAAAAACTTTTGACGTTTTATTGTAAGTATAAGTATGAAATAGACGATAGCTTTCTTTGTGCTCATATCATCAGTTCTTTTAAAACAGCAGAAAGAAAGATGAATGGAATTTGGTATTTGTGCCCGTCCTTATTCTCATTCTTGGCAATCAGTATCACTTATTGATAGGTAATGAATCTTTGATTGTGATAGTAGAACTTCCAGTTGATTGCAGGTACATCGTGGTCAGCTGACTTTCTCTCATGTGTCAGCATTCCTGACAAACACACTTATATGTGTTTTTTTGTATGTTCTCTTTATAGGAAAAGTCATAGGAAAAAATGGAAAACTTATTCAAGAAATTGTGGACAAATCTGGTGTCGTGAGAGTTAGAATTGAGGCTGAAAATGATAAAAACATTCCACAAGAAGAGGTATGTGAAGTAAATAAGGTTTGTTCATTTGGGAATGTTTCATAAGAAGTTGAAAACTGCGTTTTTGGACACTACATGTTTATTACAAAGTTTCTGTTTCTTGTTTCAGAGTAATTGTGTCGAGGTTACTGTAGTCTTGACTAGTTTACTTTGGTCAGTAGAATGTTTCTTAAACAAATGCATTGCTTGAAACTATCTTTATTTCACAGGATGATATTCTTTATAGTAAAGAAGTGTGTGTTTTATCATAATTTTTTTTAGAGTTTCATGAAGTAGGCCAGTATTTTCATTTTAGAAATATTGGATGTGAAGAAAGAGAACCTGGTCAGCAATGCAAATAGTAGAGACAAAATTTAAACTCAGATCAATGTCCAGTATTACCTCCCAAACTAAATTTGGAGCTTAAGTATTCAGAACAGTGGCCACACTGTGTTGCATTTGGAACAACATATATCCTTGATAATAATACTGTGTTTCCCCAAAAATAAGACGGAGTCTTATATTAATTTTGGCTCCAAAACCACATTAGCGCTTATTTTGAGGGGTTGTTTTATTTTGCTCACGTACAAAATCTACATTTATTCAGATACAGTAATGTCATCTCCTGGTTGCTGCACAATAGTGGAGAATGCGATTTCACTTAACTAGGGCTTATTTTTTGGGGTAGGGCTTATATGACGAGCATCATGAAAAATCATACTAGGGCTTATTTTCAGATTATTTTGGGGAAACAGGGTAGCAAACTCATTTTTTGAGAGTTGATCGTTAGGTAGCCACAACAGCACTCTTTATCTTCAGCAAAAGAGATGATGATAACCTTTGAGAAACTTGTTAGGGTGAAAGAATCTTGAGAAAACCTTAAAGACAGCTTAGTGGTAACAGAATATGCTCAGTGGACCTAGAATGATGACTGGGGAGGGGAGTGGAATCAAGTTACTTATAACAATAGTTCCCAACTTCGAGTCCCCAGTTGTTGCTATACTACAACTCCCAGAAATGTTCGCCAGCACATCTAATGGTGAAAGGCTTCTGCAAACCACTACCCTAGAGTAGGAAGAGTTAGAAGCCTGATCAGGAGTGCTCCCCTCCCCTCCACAAGTCACACAGTGTTTTATTTTAACATAGAGGCATGATATAAAACTAATTTTTTGTCTTTATGGCAATAAAGTGTGCATAAATATCAGAGTTGCCTTTTCCGTTGAGAATTTGGAAATAATTGCTCCACAGTTACATACTGAAGTTGATTTGGTTTGGGATCTTTCCTGTTCCACCCCATGGACTTCAAGCTGCTTTCAGACATTACATTTTCTAAATATTAGTAATTCTGCTTACAATACTAAGACAATAACAATGGTTTGGAAGAAGCTAAGCAGTTCGTAAAAAATCCAAACTACCCATGATTACCAAAATATCATCCAAGGGATGAACCTTTTCAAAAGGAGCCATCTGGTCAATGCTTACATGTTTGCAGTGAGCCTCAGAATGGAGTAGTTTGAGAGGGAGATGGACTTAGGTTCGAGGAGATGTCTTTGGAGCTCTTCCCACAAAACAACTAAAGAAGTAAAAATTAATTGCACTGACAGGTTATTTGCTTTTGTCTCCATTTAGCAACCCTTTGAGGGTTTTTTTTAAAAAAAACGTTGATTCTAAATAGCTGTTTTGTTGAAATAAAATAGACACATTGGAGTAATATAGGATTTTATTGAGGCTCTGAAATGCAAGCAAAGCTGAACACCTGTAATTCTGTGTTTGGACCCATTCTGTTCAACCTGTGACCCATCATCACTACCAGCATTGTTTCTGGATATGAATAAATAAACCCCACACATCTGGTAGACTGGGCTACAGTCCATGAAAGCTTATGCCAAATAAAACTTAGTATTTAGGATGCCACGAGAGCCTTGTAATAAACCACCTGCTTTTACATTTGGGATCTTTTAAAAAATGATGGCAAAGTGTCTCAAATATGTTGTAGGTTACGTTAAGCTTTTTCGGCTCGCTTGTTGTGGAGGCAGATATTGGACTTCATTAGACATCACACCCAAATCACCTTTGAAGTTGACAACATGGCTGTTACTTGGGAGCCCATGGATTCTTCACTGTGAAGTTATCTGCTTGCATAAGAAACGGCCTGCATGTAACCATGCCTGGAAAAAAATGTAACTTTTTGTATATTCCAAAGTTATTCCAAGGTTGCTGGGCTACCAGCGTAACTGCAAAACTATTGCAG